>NC_042971.1:18512728-19136062 GCF_901001165.1 Salmo trutta
GTCTGGATTTTCATTTGATTACCTGTTCAGGAGTCTTATGGCTTGGGGGTAAAAACTGTTGAGAAGCCTTTTTGTCCTAGACTTGGCACTCCAGTACCGCTTGCCATGCGGTAGTAGAGAGAACAGTCTATGACTGGGGTGGCTGGGGTCTTTGACAATTTTTAGGGCCTTCCTCTGACACCGCCTGGTGTAGAGGTCCTGGATGGCAGGCAGCTTAGCCCCAGTGATATACTGGGCCACACGCACTACCCTCTGTAGTGCCTTGTGGTCGGAGGCCGAGCAATTGCCGTACCAGGCAGTGATGCAACCAGTCAGTCTGCTCTCGATGTTGCAGCTATAGAACCTTTTGAGGATCTCAGGACCCATGCCAAATCTTTTTAGTTTCCTGAGGGGGAAAAGGTTTTGTTGTGCCCTCTTCACGACTGTCTTGGACCATTCTAGTTTGTTGGTGATGTGGACACCAAGGACCTTGAAGCTCTCTCAGGAGGACTATGTGCAAAAAGTGATGTAATTTCTAAACAGTTCACCCGATATCAATGAAAATACCCTCAAATGAATGCTGACAGTCTGCACTTTAACTTCATAGTCATTGTATAATTTCAAATCCAAAGAGCTGGAGTAGAGCCACATTTATTTTATAATAATCACTGTCCCAATACTTTTGGAGCTCACTGTATATACTGTTAAGTAACTTCAAGAATAGTTTAAAAAGTGAAAGAGTAAATAAAGTACAGGCTACAACAACCTTTACCTTGACAAAATCTGCACAATACAATTTTCAAATATTTTCAAATCTGAAGATGAAGACGTTGCTTGAAGATCCGAAATCCCCCACAGCTTGAACGGATACAGTGAGAATAAATGGCCATATTGCAATTTGAAGTAATTTTTAAGTCATTTCATGAAGGTGATGTAATGGTGGAGTACCAGTCAATATTTATACATTATCAGTACTCTAAAATCAAGTCATAATGGGTCAATTTCCTCCCTGAGTTTCCACGCTAATTTTACCATCTGTATACGGGGGACTATATTTGTTATTGTTTGTTATTGACAAGGCGGAGTCTCAGGTTTCAAATCAGTGGTGATCCTCTGTGTTATACTGTGATGTTGGAAGAAAAATCATCTTTGTGTTTTTATTTCAGGTTGGCAACCTGCATTTGGTTTGCTTTCAGTCTCATTTGTGGCACCCTATTCCGTATTTAGTGCACTACTTTTGACCTGGGACCAAATGGATCTGTTCAAAAGCAGCGCACCATATAGGGAATAGGGTGCCATTTGAAACGCTGACCAAGAGAGACTGAAAGCAAACCAAATGCAGTGAATAATTCATGGGGCTCCTTTCTGCGCCGACTGGTGCAATACAGGGGACCATTTTCAATATCTCTCGGTCTGTGATGCTAAATCAACAAACACTACAGCTGTCACTGGCACAACATATCATAAACAAGCACATTTACATTATTATCTAAGACAAGCCGCTACTATTAGCCATCTGTCCTTAACTGCCTGCCTGTCTGCCTTTTAATGCTGTTGGGTTCCTTGTCTTAGGCCACATCCAAAATGGCACCCTATTCTCTATTTGTAAAAAATTAAGTTTTTCACTAAATAGGGAATAGGCTCCCATTTGGGACACAGCCTCAGATTCTGGATGAGCATCAGGTGACACCAACCACACACACATTTTAGAGGTGTGAACCAGCTATGCAACAGGCCTTGGGAACTCCACATAAAATACTGACCAGTGCAGTGAGTTCGCCCTCCCAGGTCTTGTGTTGTGTCGTCCGTGATGTCAGAAATGAGGTAACCAGCTGGCATTTTTGCAATGGGTCGGCAAAGGAGCTAATACCGCGTGACTCATTACACCGGCCAAATTCACAACATCAGCAGTGATGTTTGGTCTCCGAAGCCAAGTTAGACCCCAGAGAGAGCAAGGGAAGAGAGAGAGAGAGAAAGAGAGAGGGGGGTTGAGAGAGGGGGAGAGTGACAGGGAGAGAGCGAGAGAGAGATGGGGCCCTCCTTTCCAGTAAGCCCATCATCATTTCTACCATGTTTGTGAATGTGGCACGGCCTAATGGTTCCAAATTGACGATTTAACGTGGCCAGTCAATAGATTTCTCATGAGCTGGCCTACATAGAGGTGAACTAAGCACCCCCTCCTTTAATTACTGCCGCTGGATGCAAAAAGCCCACTCTCTTCCCCTTCCCCCTCTTCCCTTCTTTCTCTATTTCTCTCTCTCCACACTAGAGCCTTGTTTTTTGTCACCGAATTACATTTTCTTTCTCTCCCCTTGATTCACTGACCCCTTGGGAGGGACCAAAGTCATTCAGTTCTGTAGATGGGGAAAAAAATTGCCAGGAAGAAATAGCAATTTAATTTAGGAAATAAACTGAGGAGAAGGATGACTTGGGGAAAATGTGACCCATTTTCAAATGTACCTGGATCTGGTTGTGAGATCTTAAGATTGCCGCCTCGCAGGAATTGGTGGCCAGGACCGATTAATCACTTTCATGGTTGGTTCACTGGCAGTGCCACATTTGTGCCTTCACCCTCGCAATCTCACCCTCCAAACTTTAAGATGGATGACTTAATACATCCTCTTCTTCACGTCAGCTGTTAGCATGCACTTAGCACACACATGCAGAGCTGTCGGCGTATCCTTCTTGAAAGTTCTACATTCTAAGTTCTATGGTATGGCACGCGCAACCCAACATCCAGATAAAAACGTGTCCAGGGCAGGATTTTGCAGGCGAGAGAAAACGTTTTCTTCTGGAGATTTGGTTGGGGACAAATTCTCTTCTACCAGCCTAAGTTTTCTACCTCCTCTTTAGGCTTTCACCCTAATTTTCCCCACATTTATCCATGCCATTGCAGCCCTTCACTCACTTGAATTCGAATTGAAAGAGTCCGTACCAAGTCTCCACCGCCAACAAACAGCACTGAAGGAGATTGGCAGTACATTTGTGTCTGTGTGCATCACATTCGTAGCAGGAGGACTTGCCAGCGTTTGCCTGTCACACCGTGACACCTTGCCTTAGTGAATGTTACCTCTCCAGATAAGGGAGATGCCACTGAAGTTAATTAAACTGTGATTAATTAAAATGGGGAATGTAATGGGTCCCAGAGCCCGAGATAAGGTACAATTTGTTTCACCGCTCTGGCTGGAGACTCCGGAGGGGCACAGTGTCAACTGATGCACAGGCAGGAGGAGAATGGAAGAGAATGAAGACATTCTTTCAGTCTCTTGTGCCGGCAAGGATTTGTTGTGCCAAATACGAAGTAGGAAGAAAAAGACTTGTGGCCATGCCTCCCATCCCTCCTCTGTGAATCCATGACAGATCTAAAGCAATTAACAAGTTATCACTGCTAAAGACATTTCAAAGCCGGCAACAGCCATTAGCCAGGTTTTAATTAGGAGGAGACGTGAATAATCTGTTTAAATTATTTATCCGTCAAAAAAATTTCATGAAATATGTTGTAGTAAATAGGAGGGTTATCGACAGAATTAATTAGACTGACTAGATTCTGATAGTTGTTACAGTATCCTGACAAACATTCCAATGTGTTAAGATGAGGTGGTTTGGGTTATTCCACACATCAATCAGAATGATTGGTCTGGTGAGAAGTGAGTTAAACACAGTCCTACACAATCCACCATCTGTGGATGCTTGAAAACACAATAATTCCTCATTAAGGTGTTATTCACTGCTAATTAACATGTCACAGACAATGTATAAGGCACATCATATAAGGTGTGACCAGAACCAGATTCATTCCCCACAAATAATTGCTCCTCTCGAATATTCAGATGTTATTCACTCCTTAATAATGTGAATTTGAGGTCATTCATTTATTATTCACTGCTAATTAACACGCAATGGACAATGATGCCCTTCATATGAGGTGTGACCAGATTCATTCCACACAAAGACTGGCTCCTCTTTGACATGCATTCAATTTAAGTGATAATACCTGAGAAGCCTGTTTGGAGGATATAGGTATGGGTGTTGTCAGACACGAGACGAAACAGCGGCATTGAGTGAATAACAGCAAAGTAGCTGCATTTGCATTTGTTTAGCTGTTTCCAAGTTACATATATTTGGATACATTAATAAGAATGATTTAATGATGCGTGATTTCACCTGGTACAGAAAATGTGCGTTCTTGTCAGGACACTGTTGTTCAGAGGACCTAGTTTATTTTACCAGGTACGTTGACTGAGAACACATTCTCATTTACAGCAACGACCTGAGAAATAGTTACAGGGGGATGAATGAGCCAATTGTAAACTGGGGATGATTAGGTGACCGTGATTGTATGAGGGCCAGATTGAACATTTTGCCTGGACACTGGGGTTAACACCCCTACTCTTATGATAATGGACATGGGATCTTTAGTGACCACAGAGAGTCAGGACACCCATTTAACGTTCCATCCGAAAGACGGCACCCTACTCAGGGTAATTTTAGACCAGATGAAAGGGTGCATCCTACTGGCCCAATCACTTCAAACTGAAGCTTGAAAGACTGCAAACTATCTGCATTTCGTTTCGTTTAACCTGTTTTCTATTGACATTTCTTTGTGTGTCCATAAAAATGATGCTAGCTGATTATTTCGATTGGCTGAAAAAAGCTGCCTGCCTGCCTATCTTGTCCAGACTCCCGACCCCTACACGTTTATTGCTATGGGACAGCTGGAGTTCGAATTTTAATAATGAAACAATGCTGCAAATGTCAGCGAGACAGACCTCAGGTTTTATACAAATCTCCGCTATTGAAAACTAATTGCTAGTCTAAAAGAAATGGGAGATAATGTCTAGATGCTTTTTACAGTGGAGATTGTCTGGCTGGGCTGATGAGACAGTGGATTGCACAGTGAGATGGAACAGAGTGTATAGGCATTTCAAAGTCATAGATTTAGCCAGTGGTAACTTGTGAAATAGACACCAGATGGAATGCGGTTTTAACCAATCATCGTCCAGGATTATGTGTGCCTTAATTTGTCCTTAATTTATCAAATGAATTATGTGCAAAACCAGGTGTTATTTAAGATTTCAAAACACCTTACAACACCCCTTAAACAGGGTTTACGGGGTATTTAAGGGGTAAAATGCCACAAATCATGCATATTTCACCTTAATTTCACTTAGTTGCAAAATAAATCCATTAAAGAGAAACATCAAGGATATTTTAAGATGCAGAATGGGTATGTACTTTACACGTTGTTGCGTCCTGACCCCTGTAAGAGGTCATTTTCCATAGTAGGCGTCAGGGCGTGACAGGGGGTGTTTTGGATGTGTTTTGGGGTTTCTGTTTCATTGTGGGGTTTCTAGATTTCTATTTCTATGTTTTCCTTTTCTATGCGTTGGCCAGGTATGGTTTCCAATCAGAGGCAGCTGTCTATCGTTGTCTCTGATTGGAAGCCATACTTAGGTAGCCTGTTTTTCCATGGGTGTGGGTGTGGGTTGTTAATTTTTGAGTAGTGTTTGCCTGCTCTGCGTTACGGCTTTTGTTGTTTTTGTTATTTAAAGTGGTTGGTGTATTGCATTTATTTTCACGATTAATAAAAAGATGTGGAACTACGAACACGCTGCGTTTTGGTCCGATCCTTCAGAAAGCCGTGACACACGTGCTTAAATTTTCCAAGTTTGGTGCTCTGAATTAAAATACATCGTATGACACTGAAGAAACACCTCAATTGAATTCACTTCGAAGAGGTAAAAAAACATCCGTGATACTCTATCTATTTAGATTTTTAAAAAAAGTCTCAAATTGACGTTATCAGAATTTATTTAGCAGGTGAAAGCCTTATATTATATATATTTTTTGTTTCCCTGAAATGGACTTAAATGCTTTTGGGGGGTGTAGTCAACATATTGCCAACCACTTTTCCTTGCCCCCCCCACTGCTCACTTCAAGTGTCTCTTCTCTCTCTCTGACCTTACCCTCTTTCTCTCTGTTTCCTCCATCTCTGCACTTTCTCTTCCTCTCTTCCCCCTCTCTCTACTCTCTTCCTCGCTCTCCCCCTCACTCTAATTGCTCTATCATCTTCCACTCTCTCTTGCCTTTCCCTCCCTATACTCTCTTCCCCCTTCTTACCCTCTCCTCTGCTCAACTGTACCCCTCCTCTCTTTCCCCCTCTCTCTCTCTCATCTCTTCTCCTTGACTCTTCCACTCCCTCTACTCTTATTTCAGGGCGCACACAAGCGCTTTTCCACCACAAATACTGTCTCTCCTGTAAAACAGACACAACACAGATACAGTGGTTGCATTAAAACATGTAGTATTGTTCACATTGTTTTAAAACTGTTAGATGTATAATGAAATTTTATTATTTTAATAACAGAACAAAGTGCTGACTTGGTTTTGACATACAGCAGTCAATACCATATCTCGAATAAGATAGGGGATAGGTAAAGGTCTGGGTACCAAACTTACTTCATATTTAACTCTGAAGTCTGGGGTGACATTAATTAACCTCAGCTTTGTGGAGTAGTCTTTAGCTGTGTATGAAACAAAAGGAAAATTAACTGGAGATTATTTCAACAGGTTACTAAAAATAGACCCAGTGTTTCCTCCACGTGTATTCGGTAGCGGCAGCCCACCACTGCTATAAATGCTGCAAAAAAATATTTTGTAGGCTACATCTTGAAATGAGATTTGCTCCATTACTTTCCTATCTCATAATTTCAAGAGTAAGGCTCATACAGTGCGTTTAGGAAAGTATTCAGACCTCTTGACATTTTCCTAATTTTGTTACGTACAGCCTTATTCTAAAATGGATTAAAAACTTTTCCCCTCATTGATCAACACACAATACCCCATAATGACAAAGCAAAAACATATTTTTCAATTATTTTGCAAATGTATAAAAAATAAGAAACAGAAATACCTTATTTACGTAAATATTCAGACCCTTTGCTATGAGACTTGAAATTGAGCTCAGGCGCATCCTGTTTCCAATGATCATCAAATCAAATCAAATGTATTTATATAGCCCTTCTTACATCAGCTGATATCTCAAAGTGCTGTACAGAAACCCAGCCTAAAACCCCAAACAGCAAGCAATGCAGGTGTAGAAGCACGATGGCTAGGAAAAACTCCCTAGAAAGGCCAAAACCTAGGAAGAAACCTAGAGAGGAACCAGGCTATGAGGGCTGGCCAGTCCTCTTCTGGCTGTGCCGGGTGGAGATTATAACAGCACATGGCCTAGATGTTCAAATGTTCATAAATGACCAGCATGGTCAAATAATAATAATCATAGTAGTTGTCGAGGGTGCAACAAGTCAGTAACACAAGAGTAAGTGTCAGTTGGCTTTTTCATAGCCGATCTTTGAGAGTATCTCTACCGCTCCTGCTGTCTCTAGAGAGTTGAAAACAGCAGGTCTGGGACAGGTGACACGTCCGGTGAATAGGTCAGGGTTCCAGCAGGTCTGGGACAGCAGGTCTGGGACAGGTAGCACGTCCGGTGAACAGGTCAGGGTTCCATAGCTGCAGGCAGAACAGTTGGAACTGGAGCAGCAGCACGGCCAGGTGAACTGGGGACAGCAAGGAGTCATCAAGCCAGGTAGTCCTCATCCTTGAGATGCTCCTACAACTTAATTTGAGTCCATCTGGGGTAAATTCAATTGATTGGAAAAGCACACACCTGTCTATATAAGGTCCCACAGTTGACAGTGCATGTCAGAGCAAAAACCAAGCCATGAGGTCAAAGGGATTGTCCGTAGAGCTCCGAAGCAGGATTGTGTCGAGGCACAGATCTGGGGAAGGGTACCAAAACATTTCTTCAGCATTGAAGGTCCTCAAGATCACAGTTGCCTCAATCATTCTTAAACGGATGAAGTTTGGAACCACCGAGACACTTCCTAGAGCTGGCCCCCTGGCAAAACTGAGCAATCGGGGGAAAAGGGCCTTGGTCAGGGAGGTGACCAAGAACCTGATTGTCACTCTGACAGAGCTCCAGAGTCCCTCTGTGGAGATGGGAGAACCATCCAGAAGGACAACCATCTCTGCAGCACTCCATCAATCAGGCCTTTATGGTAGAGTGGCCAGGTGGAAGCCACTCCTCAGTAAAAGGCACATGACAGCCCACTTGGAGTTTGCCAGAGGGCACCTAAATATTCTCAGACCATGATAAAAGATCTTTCTCTGGTCTGATGAAACCTAGACTGAACTCTTTGGCCTGAATGCCAAGCGTCATGTCTGGAGGAAACTCTGCACCATCTCTATGTTGAAGCATGGTGGTGGCATTATCATGCTGTGGGGATGTTTTTCAGCGGCAGGGACTGAGAGACTAGTCAGGATCGACGGAAAGATGAACAGAGCAAAGTACAGAGAGATCCTTAATGAAAACCTGCTCCAGAGGGCTCAAGACCTCATACTGGGGGCGAAGGTTCACCTATCAACAGCACAACGACCCTAAGCTCACAGCCGACACATTGCAGGAGTGGCTTCGGGACAAGTCTCTGAATGTACTTGAGTGGCCCAGCCAGAGGGAACCCGACTAGAGAGACCTGAAAATAGCTGTGCAGCGACGCTCCCCATCCAACTTGACAGAGCTTGAGGGGATCTGAAGAGAAGAATGGAAGAAACTCCCCAAATACAGGTGTGACAAGCTTGTAGTGTCATACTCAAGAAGACCCGCAGCTGTAATCGCTGCCAAAGCTTCAACAAAGTACTGAGTAAAGGGTCTGAATACTTGTGTAAATGTGATATTTCAGTTTTTATTTATTTATACATTTTTTTTACATACAATAAAAAAAATCTTTGTCATTATGGGTTATTGTGTGTAGATTGATGAAAAAAACAATTGAATCCATTTTAGAATAAAGCTGTAATGCAACAAAATTTGGAAAAAGTCAAGGGGTCTGTCACGTCCTGACCAGCAGAGGGAGCAATTGCATTAGTTTTGGTCAGGACGTGGCAGAGATTTTTGTGTTACGTGTGAGTTGGTTGTTGGACTCCCAATTGAAGGCAGGTGTGTTGAGTTGCCTTTGATTGGGAGTCCTATAGAGTAGTGTATGTTTTTCCTTGTGGTTGTGGGTAATTGTTTCTGTTCAGTGTGTTATACTGTCAGTACTGTTTAGCTGTCGGTTGTTTATTGTTTTTGTAAGTGTATAGTGTTCCGTTTGCATTAAAGATGACGAACGCAAACTCCACTGCATTTTGGTCCACTTCTCTCCATGACGACAGCCCTTCCAGAATTACCCACCACAAAAGTACCAAGCAGCGGAAGAGGAAGGAGCATCGGGTAGATGAATGGACTTGGCAGAATGAACGACGAGTCAAGGAAGACTATTGAAAGCAGTGCGCTCGGGAGGAGATGGCATCCTGGTTGCTGGAAGTATTGGAGGAAAAGATTGACTGGACCTGGGAGCAATTGCGGGTCCACTGTGACAACCTGCCTGGGAGGCAGGTAGAGCCCGAGAGGCATCCCCAATAATTTTTTTGGGGGGGGCACAAGGGCTGTTTGGCGGGGCGAGATTGGAACCCCAGGCCAGCTCCCCGTACCCTTGTAGGGCAGGGACAGACTGGACAGGTCCCATGCTTTGGGGTTGGGGCTGTGGTGAGGCCTGGGATTTTCAGGCCTGTAGGCACAGTGCCAGGGCGAAGTGAGCATCGAGCCTGAAGGGGTAATGCCAACCCTGCGCTCAAGACCGCCAGTGCGCCTCTACGGTCCGGTGTTTCCCGCTATACGCACTAGCATGGAGGTGCGTGTTTCCAGTTTGGCACGTCCAGTACCAGCCCCACGCATCAGGCGTATAGTGCGTCAGCCCAGCCTCGCCAGCCAGGATCTGCCAGAGCTGCCCGCCAGTCAAGAGTCGCCAGAGCAGCCCGCCAGTCAAGAGCCGCCAGAGCTGCCCGCCAGTCAAGAGCCGCCAGAGCTGCCCGCCAGTCAAGAGCCGCCAGAGCTCCCCGCCAGTCAAGAGCCGCCAGAGCTCCCCGCCAGTCAAGAGCCGCCAAAAGCTGCCCGCCAGTCAAGAGTCGCCAGAGCTGCCCACCAGTCAAGAGTCGCCAGAGCTGCCCGCCAGTCAAGAGTCGCCAGAGCTGCCCGCCAGTCAAGAGTCGCCAGAGCTGCCCGCCAGTCAGGAGTCGCCAGAGCTGCCCGCCAGTCAGGAGTCGCCAGAGCTGCCCGCCAGTCAGGAGTCGCCAGAGCTGCCCGCCAGTCAGGAGTCGCCAGAGCTGCCCGCCAGTCAGGAGCTGCCAGAGCCGCCCGCTAGTCAGGAGCTGCCAAAGACGTCCGTCTGCCCGAGATGCCAGAGTGGCCCGTCTGCCCCGAGATGCCAGAGTGGCCCGACTGCCCGGATCAGCCAGAGTGGCCCGTCTGCCCGGATGAGCCAGAGTGGCCCGAATGCCCAGAGCTGCCAGAGTGGCCCGACTGCCCTGAGCTGCCAGAGTGGCCAGACTGCCCGGAGCTGCCAGAGTGGCCCGACTGCCCGGAGCTGCCAGAGTGGCCCGCCTGTCCTCCGACCCATATGTTTGAAAAAGTTATGAGGTTAACTTCTTGTTAATCCAGCCTCAGTGTCAGACTTCAAAAAGGCTTTACGGCGAAAGCATACCATGCGATTATCTGAGGACAGCACCCCGCATACAAACACATGAAAGTCATATTTCAACCAGCCAGGTGCGACACAAAAGTCAGAAATAACAATATAATTCATGCCTTACCTTTGAAGATCTTCTTCTGTTGGCACTCCAAAATGTCCCAGAAACATCACAAATGGTCCTTTTGTTCGATAAATTCCTTCTTTATATCCCTAAAATGTCAATTTATTTGTTTGATTCAGAAATACACTGGTTTCAACTCGCCCAACATGCCTACAAAGTATCTAATAAGTTACCTGTAAACTTGGTCCAAACATTTCAAACAGCTTTCCTAATCCAAACTTAGGTACCCTAAAACATAAATAATCGATAAAATTTAAGACGGGATATACTGTGTTCAATACAGGACGAAAACAAAGTGAAGCGTGTTCCAGGTCGTGCGCACCAGAAGACTTGAGTCACTCTGAGTGACACATGGAAAGAACAGGACTACTTCGTCATTTCTCAAAAGAAAAACATCAACCAATTTCTAAAGACTGTTGATATCTATTGGAAGCCATAGGAACTGCAATCATATTCCTATTAAAAAGGGCTTCCCATAGAAACCCAATGGAAAACAGATTGACCTCAACAACAAAAAAATTCCCTGGATGGATTGTGCACGGGGTTTCGCCTGCCAAATCAGTTATGTTATACTCATAGACATTATTCAAACAGTTTTCGAAACTTCAGTGTTTTCTTTGCAAATCTACTAATAATATGCATGTCCTAGCTTCTGGGTCTGAGTAGCAGGCAGTTTATTTTGGGCACACTTTTCATCCGGACGTCAAAATACTGCCCCCTAGCCTTATGAAGATTTATACTACGGGTGTGTTCATCAATTTTATCCGGAGTGCCAGAGTGTGCTCTGGGCGTTCGTAAACTCAGAGCGTTGTCAGATGGTCCGTTCGTAAATTCAAAGCGTTTCGCTCTCGGAGTGTTCAGAGCGCACACTGGACGCTCTGGCCGAGGAGTACTTCCAGGCACAATTGAGAGAACACTTCACTCTGACCATTTTACTCGCCCTAGCAGAGATGGTTATGCTGTTTTCATGTTATCCAGAGCGTTGGTGACTGCCACTGTGGTGCTGGCTACAATTTAATTACGCTTTTTTTCCAACGTTTACTGACACCGGCTATATTTAACGGGTGTTGAGCGTTGGTAAGTTATTCTGGCACATTCAGACGAGAGTGTTCTGAAATTAGAGTTGATAGCCAGAGCAAATTAATAAGCTTCGTCTATCGACAGTTGTCACAATGACGTCATAAAGATTATATTGAAATAGTAACTTGCATAGTGGAGTCTTTTGTTTCGACATGTAGCTCGCTAGCTAAACAATGAACCATAATCCCAACTCACAACGTTACTATCCTGCATGAATCTGCAGGTAACTAACCAATCAGGTTCAATGTTAGCTAGCTAACATTAGGCTATTATTAGCAATGTAAATGGCTCAGATCATACACGTAACGTTAGCTAGCTAGGCAGCCAGCTAATGTTAGCTAGCTAGCTAAAAGTACACTTTAACTTAACTCTGACAAAATGTAAAACGTGTAAATGTAAATGTAGCTAGCTAGACTATCTTACCCGTATACATGGATGGAAGCTTCTCCCTCTCTGTCACGGATGCCATAGATGCCCTTAGTTTGATAATGTAATTTGGAGACAGGTGTTTTATTCAACAGCCTTCTGTGTGTCCTCTCGATTCCATCTGCCTATTTGAAATCAAACGGCATAATTTTCTCCTTAGCTATCATACTCTAATTCTACTGATTTAAAAACTCGGTCTTCCAGAAAGTGGAGAGCACCACTTATGCAGTTCTACTACATGATATCTTTCAAAAAAGCTGCATTAGAAAGGATTACCTACACATACTGACTGTTATAGACAGAAGTGTGCTACCTGGCAGACCAATCCGAACTCATCGCTCAGCATGTCCAGCCCACTCATTATTACATTTACATTTACTTCATTTAGCAGACGCTCTTATCCAGAGCGACTTACAAATTGGTGCATTCACCTTATGATATTATCTTAGCCAACCATGGCTAGCGGGACGGTTGCTCACTTTTTCCATGGCTAAACCAACTAGGCTCCGAATGTAACAATTCTATTTGTATTTACAGATGGCATACACGTTTCTTATTAAGGCACATGAAAGTTCACATGTTCCAGAAGGCATTTTGGCCCAAAAAATGCATTTAGATAAAAAATTGAAGATTACGTTCAAATGGCGCACTTTTGAAGTAGTGACGCGCGACATACGGATAGTTTCCTGAAACGAGACACAAATGACCAAATAAATACTGTTGATAATTGTATCATTTTCTTAGCTTTTTATTTTTTTGGACTTGATGTAGTCCTCTGCTGATTTGTTATTCTTCAAATTGGTATACAATGCAATCAGTTAAATTAAAAGATTGCAGACATTTTTGCTTCAATTACCTGATCAAGGAGGCGCTGCTGAGTCTTCCTCAGCCCAAAATTGTTGGGAAAGACCAGCAGGATATCACCAGCATCCATTTCCAGCTGGTCGTTCCCTGTGACAGCCTGGCCTGGAAAATAATTAACAGCTAGCACCATAGCTGGTTACCCTAGACCAGCAAAGTATTTTTAACATTGCCTCTCTCTTAACGTTTGCTAACTATTAAAACCTGTTGGGGATAGGGGGCAGTATTTGCACGGCCGGATAAAAAAACATACCCGATTTAATCTGGTACTACTCCTGCCCAGTAACTAGAATATGCATATAATTAGTAGATTTGGATAGAAAACACTCTGAAGTTTCTAAAACTGTTTGAATGGTGTCTGTGAGTATAACAGAACTCATATGGCAGGCAAAAACCTGAGAAGATTCCATGCAGGAAGTGGAAATCTGATTTGTGGAATCACCTTCAACACTTTGCCTATGAGACACACCATGAGTTAGGATTTATTTAGCACTTCCTAAGGCTTCCACTAGATGTCAACAGTCTTTACAAAGTGGTTTGAGTCTTCTATGGTAGAAACTGACCGAAAGAGAGGCTTGGGAGGTTGGTCACAGGGGGAGGGCCATTACTACTATGTTCCGAAAAATTTAGTAAGACAATGCAATCGTCTGCCTTGAATATTATTGAAGCTCTGGTTGAAAAAGGCCCTAAAGATTTATGTTATACAACGTTTGACATGTTTGAACAAACGTAAATATGTATTTGTTGCTCTTTCGCGGCGACAAGACCCGCGCGCTACAGTACATTCTGAGTATCCTTCGGAACGCGCTAACAAGAAGGAGCTATTGGGACATAAATTATTAACTTTTTCGAACAAAACTACATTTGTTGTGGACCTGGGATACCTGGAAGTGCCTTCTGATGAAGATAATCAAAGGTAAGGGAATATTTACAATAGTATATTTGATTTTAGATGGTTCCAAGATGGCGCTAACATGTATCGCCTAGCCTATTTTTCTGAGCATACCACCTCGTTTATTGCAGTGTGATTTCCCAGTAAAGTTATTTTTAAATCTGGCAATGCGGTTGCATTCACGAGATGTTAACTTCTTACATCTAGACGTTCCGCTAGCGGAACACCGCTCCAATATCCAATGATAGGGCGAAATACAAACTCCTCGAAAACCCGAAAACTTCAATTTTTCAAACATATGACTATTTTACACCATTTTATAGACTTTCCTTTATCTAACCACCTTGTCCGATTTCAAAAAGGCTTTACAACGAAAACAAAACATTAGATTATGTCAGCAGAGTACCCAGCCAGAAATAATCAGACACCCATTTTTCAAGCTAGCATATAATGTCACAAAAACCCAAACCACAGCTAAATGCAGCACTAACCTTTGATGATCTTCACCAGATGACACTCCTAGGACATTATGTTATACAATACATGCATGTTTTGTTCAATCAAGTTCATATTTATATCAAAAACCAGCTTTTTACATTAGCATGTGACGTTCAGAACTAGCATTCCCACCGAACACTTCCGGTGAATTTACTAAATTACTCACGATAAACGTTCACAAAAAACATAACAATTATTTAAAGAATTATAGATACAGAACTCCTTTATGCAATCGCGGTGTCCAATTTTAAAATAGCTTTTCGGTGAAAGCACATTTTGCAATATTCTAAGTAGACAGCCCGGCCATCATGGCTAGCTATTTTGACACCCACCAAGTTTGGTACTCACCAAACTCAGATTTACTATAAGAAAAATTGGATTACCTTTGCTGTTCTTCGTCAGAATGCACTCCCAGGACTTCTACTTCAACAACAAATGGTGTTTTGGTTCCAAATAATCCATAGTTATATCCAAATAGCGGCGTTTTGTTCGTGCGTTCAAGACACTATCCGAAGGGTAACGAAGGGTGACGCGCGGACGCGTATCGTGACAAAAAAATTCTAAATATTCCATTACCGTACTTCGAAGCATGTCAAACGCTGTTTAAAATAAATTTTTATGCAATTTTTCTCATAAAATAGCGATAATATTCCAACCGGGAGTTGTTGTTTTCGTTCAAAGACTGATAATCTAAAATGGACTCTTCACATGCATGCGCGCACCCATCTCATTGTTCTCAGATCGACCACTTACCAAATGCGCTGCTGTTTTTCAGCCATGGGCTGCAAAGTCATCATTCAACGTTCTGGCGCCTTCTGAGAGCCTATGGGAGCCTTAGAAAATGTCACGTTACAGCAGAGATCCTTTGTTTTGGATAGAGACGACAAAGAAGGCCAAGAAGGCCAAGGGTACTTCCTGTACAGAATCTTCTCAGGTTTTGGCCTGCCATTTGAGTTCTGTTATACTCACAGACACCATTCAAACAGTTTTAGAAACTTTGGAGTTTGGAGTGTTTTCTGTCCAAAGCTACTAATTATATGCATATTCTAGTTTCTGGGCAGGAGTAATAACCAGATTAAATCGGGTACGTTTTTTATCCGGCCGTGAAAATACTGCCGCCTATCCATTACATGTAGAAAATATATATTTCCTGATCTTTTTATATCTCTCAGATATATGACAAACACTTCCTTTAGATTTTTTGGGAGGGACCATCTGTTGTTCCATGTATGTTATTCAATGCGTTTGTATGGGCTAATAGCAATAAGGTCAAATAAAAATGTTCATCAAATATATATATAAATATTATACTACCTTTCAAAAGTTTGGGGTGACTTCGAAATTTCCTTGTTTTTGAAAGAAAAGCAAAAAAAATGTATCATTAAAATAACATCAAATTGATCCGAAATACAGTGTAGACATTGTTAATGTTGTAAATGACTATTGTAGCTGGAAACATCAGATGTTTTATGGAATATCTACATAGGCATACAGAGGTCAATTATCAGCAACCATCACTCCTGTGTTCCAATGGCACACTGTGTTAGCTAATCCAAGTTTATCATTTTAAAAGGCTAATTGATCATTAGAAAACCCTTTTGCAATTATGTTAGCACAGCTGAAAACTGTTGTCCTGATTAAAGAAGCAATAAAACTGGCCATCTTTAGACGAGTTGAGTATCTGGAGCATCAGCATTTGTGGGTTTGATTAACAAACTCAAAATGGCCAGAAACAAAGTACTTTCTTCTGAAACTCGTAAGTCTATACTTGTTCTGAGAAATGAAGGCTATTCCATGGGAGAAATTGCCAAGAAACTGAAGATCTCGTACAACGCTGTGTACTACTCCCTTCACAGAACAGCGCAAACTGGCGATCAATGTTTGTCACTAAAGTACAGCAGATTACCTTTCCCTCTCCAATCTAGCGCTTGTTTATATAGCCTGGGCCACTTTGACATTAAATAAGAGGCAGATTGGTAGAACGGGAGGATGTTGGGATGAGGGATAACAATATCAGCTTGCTATGTATGAGAAGACTTCAATCACCATAGCAAGGTTACAGTGACAAAAAAACTGCCACTGTTGAGTTCAGGGAGTTTGGGACGTCAATGTGCAATGGCTCTATGGCTGCAGGCAAGAGGCGGTCTCGTAGACGAGGTGGTGTGTGCTGCTTCTCCTCAGTTTGATTGATATTTTATTGCTCGGCACAGGGGGTGAATACGTCTGGAGTAAAGGCTAATCCATGACAAAAGATTGACATTAATAACCGCTAAACTCCTGAGGGGAGGGAAAATCCTTTTGGCTCTGAAAAACACTGGTTAATCAGCCCGAAGGTAGCCAGAGGTTCACACAGGACATGTAGCAAGGGTTAACTTCATGTTTTTTTTAGCAATCTTTCACGGCACACCAAGGTTGATCTGAGCCTGTAATTCACTTTCATCCACGGGGGCAGGTTGTTTTCAAACATGATGCTTGTGAATTGAAGTTTACAGTTCACTTTGCATTTTTCCTCTGAAAAGGTATTGATCGAGTTAGCATGCAAAAACCTTTTTGCAGAGGTATTCGACAGCCACTTTGGAAAATGTCAATGAATTCATTCAAATGACAAATCACACACATTGATTTGAATAAATAACTGGAAAACGTTTTTGGATAATGATAGAATTTGCAGATATGACCCATGTCATTTTACTAAAGAGACATGTCAAAGAAAACACTTGTGAAATTTGCCCCCAACCCTCAATATAATGTCGATAGCTGGGATGGCTTATAGGACTTCATAATACAAGGGAAATACCCAGTCAGTTGTACAACTGAATGCATTCAACTGGAATGTGTCTTTCACATTTAACCCAACCCCTCTGAATCAGAGAGGTGCAGAGGTGCCATAATCGACATCCATGTCTTCAGTGCCCAGGGAACAGTGTGTTAACTGAGCGGACACTGGCACTCCAGGTCATATGTTCCCTAATACAGAGGCTGTAGATAAACTATTTTGTGACTTTTATTCAGTACTGAAAGACTGATGTCTGCCCACGATTATAAAACCGCCTGCAAAAATAAGGGCTTTCAAAAGCATATTCAGATCTAGCAGCCGACTTGAGGAGAGACGAGACGAGACAAAACTAGACAGTTTTAGAATGTTGTGTTGTAGAACAACTGACCAACACTTTTGTTAGACTTCAGAGCGGCTTTTGACATTATCGATCATAGTCTGATGCTGGAAATACCTATGTGTTATGGCTTCACACTTCCTGCTATATTGTGGATAAAGAGTAACCTGTCTAACAGAACACAAAGGGTTTTCTTTAATGGAAGCCTAACCAACATAATCCAGGTAGAATCTGTCTAGGCTCTTACTTTTTTCAATCTTTACTAATGACATGCCACTGGGTTTGAGTAAAGCCAGTGTGTCTATGTATGCAGATGACTAAACACTTTACACGTCAGCTACTACAGCGACTGAAATGACTGCAGCACTTAACAAAGAACTGCAGTTAGTTTCAGAGTGGGTGGCAAGGAATAAATTAGTCCAAAATATTTCAGAAACTAAAAGCATTGTATTTGGGACAAATCATTCATGAAACCCTAAACCTCAGCTAAATCTTGTAATGAATAATGTGGAAAATGAGCAAGTTGAGGTGACTAACTTGCTTGGAGTAACCCTGGATTGTAAACTGTCATGGTCAAAACATATTGATAATTTACAACTGTAGCTAAAATGGGGAGAAGTGTGTCCATAACAAAGCACTGTTCTGTCTTCTTAACAGGTCCTAGAGGCCCTAGCTTTGTTGCAACTGGACTACTGTTCAGTCATGTGGTCAGGTGCCATTAAGAGGGACTTAGGGAAATTGCAATTGGATCAGAACAGGGCAGCACGGCTGGCTGTACACAGAGAGCAAACATTAATAATATGCATGTCAATCTCTCCTGGCCCAAAGTGGAGGAGAGATTGACTTCATCAAATCAAACTATTTGTCACATGCGCCGAATACAACAGTAGACCTTACTGTGAAACGCTTACTTACAAGCCCTTAACCAACAGTGCAGGTCATGAAGAGTTAATTAAGAAAAGATTTACCAAATAGACTAAAGTAAAACATAATAATAAAAAGTAACACAATAAGAATAACAATAAAGGGGGTACCGGTACCGAGTCAGTGTGCGGGGGTACAGGTTAGTTGAGGTAATTTGTACATGTTGGTAGGGGTGAAGTAACTATGCGTAGATATTAAACAGCGAGTAGCAGCAGTGTACAAAAGGGAGTGCGGGGGGAGTCAATGTAAATAGTCCAGTGGCAATTTTATTAATTGTTCAGCAGTCTTATGGCTTGGGGGTAGAACCTGTTGAGGAGCCTTTTGGTCCCAGACTTGGAGCTCCGGTACCACTTGCCGTGCTGTAGCAGAGAAAACAGTTTACAACTTGGGTGACTGGAGTCTCTGACAATTTTATGGGCTTTCATCTTACACCGCCTATTATATAGGTCCTGGATGGCAGGAAGCTTGGCCCCAGTGATGTACTGTGCCGTCCACACTACCCTCTGTAGCGTCTTATGGTCAGATGCCGAGCAGTTGCCATACCAGGTGGTGATGTAACCGGTCAGGATGCTCTTGATGGTGCAGCTGTAGAACCTTTTGAGGATCTGGAGACCCATGCTAAATCTTTTCAGTCTCCTGAGGGGGAAAAGGTTTTGTTGTGCCCTCTTCACGACTGTCTTGGTACGTTTGGACCATGACAGTTCGCTGGTGATGTGGACACCAAGGAACTTGACTCTCGACCCGCTCCGCTACAGCCCCGTTGATGGAGGCCTGTTCGGCGTGCCTTTTCCTGTAGTCCACGATCAGCTCCTTTGTCTTACTCACATTGAGGGAGAGGTTGTTGTCCTGGCACCACACTGCCAGTTCTCTGACCTCCTCCCTATAGGTCGTCTCATCTTTGTTGGTGATCAGGCCTACCACTGTTGTGTCATCAGCAAACCTAATGATGGTTTTGGAGTCGTGTTTGGCCACGCAGTTGTGGGTGAACAGGGAGTACAGGAGGGGACCAAGTACACACCCCTGAGGGGCCCCAGTATTAAGGATCAGCGTGGCAGACGTGTTATTGCCTACTCTTACCACCTGGGGGCGGCCCGTCAGGAAGTCCAGGATCCAATTGCAGAGGGATGTGTTTAGTCCCAGAGTCCTTAGCTTAGTGATGAGCTTCGTGGGCACTATGGTGCTGAATGCCGAGCTGTAGTCGAATGAACAGCATTCTCACATAGGTGTTCCTTTTGTCCAGTTGGGAAAGGGCAGTGTGGAGTGCGATTGAGATTGCGTCATCTGTGGATCTGTTGGTGCGGTATGCAAATTGGAGTGGGTGTATGGTGTCCGGGAGGATGCTGTTGATGTGAGCCAAAGCACTTCATCCCTACTGACATGAGTGCTACTGGGCGGTAATCATTTAGGCAGGTTACCTTCACTTCCTTAAGCACAGGGACTATGGTGGTCTGCTTGAAACATGTAGGTATTACAGACTCGGTCAAGGAGAGGTTGAAAATGTCAGTAAAGACACTTGACAGTTGGTCCGCGCACGCTTTGAGTACACGTCCTGGTAATCCGTCTGGCCCCGCGGCTTGTCGGCTACAGAGAGCGTCATCACACGGTCATCCAGAACAGCTGCTGCTCTCGTGCATGCTTCAGTGTTGCTTGCCTCGAAGTGAACATAAAAGCAAACTTATCATGTATAAATATTTCTATGAACATAACAAGATTCAACAACTGAGACATCAACTGAAGAAGTTCCACAGACGTGACTAACAGAAATGGAAAAATGTGTCCCTGAACAAAGGGGGGTCAAAATCAAAAGTCAGTATCTGGTTTGGCCATCAGCTGCATTAAGTACTGCAGTGCATCTCCTCCTCATGGACTGTACCAGATTTTCCAGATCTTGATGTGAGATGTTACCCCACTCTTCCACCAAGGCACCTGCAAGTTTCTGGACATTTCTGGGGGAATGGCCCTAGCCCTCACCCTCCAATCCAACAGGTCCCAGACGTGCTCTATGGGATTGAGATCCGAGCTCTTCGCTGGCCATGACAGAACTGTCTTGCAGGAAATCACGCACAGAATGAGCAGTATGGCTGGTGGCATTGTCATGCTGCAGTGTCATGTTAGGATGAGCCTGCAGGAAGGGTACCACATGAGGGAGAAGGATGTCTTCCCTGTAACACACAGCGTTGAGATTGCCTACAATGACAACTCTTGTTGTCTCTTGTACCATGTTGTTCAATTAATTGGTGGCCATGTATGTCTGCATGGCCACCAATACCTGCAGTTGTAAGAAGCTCACGGCCCTCTCTAAGTCTCCAAAGCACTTGTTTAATGGATTACCAATGTTGTGTATGAACACATGACCTCTGATAGGGCAGTGCTATCCCTTTTAGCCCGGTGATTGGCGGCGGTGGCTCCCCTGAACGGCTGGGGGGGATTTCTACAGATCTAATTAGCCTCAAGGGCATCCGTGACCTCTGATAGGGCAATGCTATCCCTTTTAGCCCGGTGATTGGCGGCGGTGGCTCCCCTGAACGGCTGAGGGGGGGGGGGATTTCTACAGATCTAATTAGCCTCAAGGGCCCCTCATCTGGATCTTGTCCCTGGACTCTCTCGTATGCAAAAGTGCCACCGCCACAGGGCCACCTGGAGTACCCGGACACTCTTAGATGGGGTTCAATGTTCAAATGTCACCAGTAGAGGGCATTTTCATCCCAGCGATAATGCATGGAGTCACAAGGGTCTCTGGTTTCGGTGTTGTTGACAGTCCCTTGGTTTATCTGTAGTTCAGGTCCAGGCAGGCTGCAGTGTGTTGGGATATTATTGTGGGTCGGCAAATAGAGTTATTTTATTATGAGTGTGAAAAGTATGTTCAGGCTATTATGGAAACAGCACTACCTTGTCTCATGCAGCACATAAAACTTGTGTAAAGGATTACTAATGCTGTGTATGAACACAGAGCATTTGTGCAGTTTGGGACATTGTATTGGGAGGGTATTGCAACGTATATTATAAATGTTCAAATAACAGGGTTTAAAAAGGAATCCCACAGTACATTCCAATAAAACATTGAAGCTGGAGTTGGGATTAATGGTAAACTATCCACTCTGGCTATGAGAGCACAACAAGGCGAGGCTGTCAGGCGTTGGCGGTTGGCTGCCGCCAAGTCTCCAACTGTCTCCAGCATGGAGAAGTGACAGGCGGGATTGACCCTGACAGCGTCCATACATTAACTTCATTACCTTACGGGGCTGCTGGTAGCTTGGTGTGCAACTTTTTTCCAAAGCGAGACGATTTGTCTGGGATTAAATGTCAGGCTAATGGCTAGGCCCAGGGGAGGAGGATGATTTGTCTCTCCCGCCCTCCCAACCCGGAAACAAATATAAATGCAAATGGTGTCCTTGTTATCTATAATTAATAATTTTAATGGAGCCGAATCGCCAACATCTTAACTCTCCCCCCTTTGACCTCCCCACTAAGTAACCAGCTTTAGATTAGTGGGCAAAAATGTTACCACTGAGGGAGGGAATAATGAACTGATACCTCTAGAATATATCATGCTTTAAACAAGGGAGGATGAATCGATACATTTCTAAATAGGGTGCTCCTCCCCTGCCTCAGCCCAAGGCACAGGAGGGTTTGCATCGGAGGGTTCCATCGATTCCAGCCCAAATGATGGTTGATAGAAAACAGATTGGGGCAGTTTGGCATCACCTGATTAAGGCCTGATTTGAGGATGCACCCATGATTTATCTCTAGCCAATTAATGTTCTGTCCCGTCCCCCTTTTCAAACGATTACTGAGCAATTTCAATATTACAATATTCCTAACTCTCCTCACTTTCTTCCCCCTGTCCCTTCTTATCGCTCACTTTAAGTGTGCGCTCCAAACGGCACCCAGTTCCCTATATAGTACACTTCTTTTGACCAGGTACCATGGGACTATGGTTGAAAGTAGTGTACTATATAGGGAATAGGTGCAATTTGGAAGGCAGCCTAAACCCTCTAAAATGCACTCTCTTCAGGTTCCCCAGATATACCATTTGTCCTACCTGCTGTGAAACAGGTTGACACCGTTTTGCAAGTTTAATGTGTTATGTGGCATGAACAGGAAGTTCACTCAACACTCTCTCAGATATCTCACCGATATGTACCATAAACTTGAGATACGGTAGTTGGCTTTCCCATTAACCTGGACCTTGCGAAACATACACACAATGGTTCAATGATCTTGAATGTAATCTAATAGTACTGTAGCTGAGTCTTACCGAGCACAGTCAGTCGGGCGGGGCGTGTTCTGATAGCTGCCTGGATGGCCTGGCACTCAAAGAAGGCGTCGTCCTGCATTTCGGTTCTCTGAATCAAGAGGTGGTATTCTCCCTTGCTGTGGTCTCCCACAATGTCATAGCGTGGGTAGCCTGGAACACAAGAACACACATTGTTACTCCCGCATCACTGCATGCACACACAGACCCACACACATACTCACCTGCACACACACATGCACGCACACACACGTTCATGCACACACACTATCATGTACACACACACACTCACAGTCACACACACACACAACCAAACACACACACACAACCACATCTTCATTATGTAAGTTCACACGCAAGCTTTTCCAATTATCCAGGGCTATGGATTGTCATGACTACTAGTTTAAAGAAACAAAATGAAAGAACATTTTGTTTTCCAGATCGAGATTGTTATTCCTTTCAGGAGAACACACACCCAAACAATTACAATGGAGAACACACACACAACTACAATTATATATGTGACGTGGGCTGCTTTATTGTTGCTTTCCACTCCTTTAAGATTAGACATCTTTAGCACAGTAAAAGATGAACGTACAGTAATTACTTTCTCGGTTCACCTACAAATAGCATTGGAAGCTGAGAGGAGAAAGGGAATGAGAAAGGAGGGTGAAATTTCTTTTTTTTCTTCTTCAAATTTAATTTGGTCTTCCACACAGAAATTGAGCAGCTGTCAGAAGACGAGCGGACTCAATTCTCCCATTGGCAATTGCGTCTAGTCCAGTGCGTGCAGTAATAGCTATTATAATCCCGTTTAAAAAAAGATTAGAGATATGTAATATCTATTTGCTCTTTATTCCACTGCTCATAGAGCAATGGCAAGACTGAATCATCCATAAGCATTTTACCAAGCAGTAGTGTATGGGGAGGAGTAAGTGAGTTGAGTAGGAGAGACCAACTCCCACACCACTGTCATAATATGATAGACGCCTATGTATAGGGCCTAATAGTAGTCCTAGTAGTCAGACCAACCTATGTTAACCTCTCTTGGGTAGGGGGCAGTATTTTCACATCTGGATGAAAAGCGTGCCCAAAGTAAACTGCCTGTTACTCAGGCCCAGAAGCTAGGATATGCATATAATTGGTAGATTTGAATAGAAAACACTAACGTTTCTAAAACTTAAAATTATGTCTGTGAGTTTAACAGAACTGATATGGCAGGCGAAACCCCGAGGACAAACCATGACAAAAAAATAAATGTTTAGCCTACCACTGTTTTCAATGGCTGTCACTTATGTTATAAGGCGAAATCCTCCCAGATTGCAGTTCCTAGGGCTTCCACTAGATGTCAACAGTCTTTAGAAAGAGTTTCATGCTAGTTTTTGGAAAAATGAGCCAGAAATTGTCGTTTTTCTAGGTGGCTACCATTTTGGCTGTAGTGTTTCCAAGCGCGTGGAAGAGAGCGCGTTCTTTAGTACTTTTCTCCGGTAAAGACAATAACGATTCAACGTCTTACATTTGATCATTTATTTACGTATTAGGGTACCTAAGGTTTGATTATAAACGTTGTTTGACTTGGAAAATGTTATTAGTAACGTTTGGGATTCGTTTTGTATGCATTTTGATGGAGGGAAACTGGGTGGATTACTAAGCGCGCCAGCTAAACTGAGTTTTTATCAATATAAAGAAGGACATTATCGAACAAAAGGACCATTTGTGATGTATCTGTGACCTTTCGGAGTGCCAACAGAAGAAGATCATCAAAGGTAAGGCATTTATTATATCGCTATTTCTGACTTTCGTGGCGCAGCTGCCTGGTTGAAATATGTTTTTCATGCTTTTGTATGCGGGGCGTTGTCCTCAGATAATTGCATGATGTGCTTTTGCCGTAAAGCCTTTTTGAAATCTGACATCTGTTGTCTTTCTGTTGCATCTCTATCGAAAATACATCATCTGTGCTGTAACATGACACTTTCTAAGGCTCCCATTGGCTCTCTAAAGCCGCCAGTAAGTCGAATGGGGTGTCTGCTGTCTCTGGGCGAAGAACGGCAGGAGAATTTGTGAGTGGTCAGCCTGGGGACAGTGACATTGGAGATGCGCGTTCACGAGAATTCTCCATTTTTTTCTTTCAGCCTTTGAATGAATACAACGTTGCCCGGTTGGAATATTACCGCTATTTTACGAGAAAAATAGCATAAAAATTGATTTTAAACAGCGTTTGACATGCTTCTAAGTACAGTAATGGAATATTTTGAATTTTTTTGTCACGAAATGCTCTCGCGCGTCACCCTTTGCATAGTGACCTGAACGCACGAACAAAACGGAGCTATTTGAATATAACTATGGATTATTTGGAACCAAAACAACATTTGTTGTTGAAGTAGAAGTCCTGGGAGTGCATTCTGACGAAGAACAGCAAAGGTAATCCAATTTTTCTAATAGTAATTCTGAGTTTGGTGGGTGTCAAAATAGCTAGACGTGATGGCTGAGCTATGTACTCAGAATATTGCAAAATGTGCTTTCGCCGAAAAGCTATTTTAAAATCTGACACCGCAATTGCATAAAGGAGTTATGTATCTATAATTGTTATGTATTTTGTGAACGTTTATCATGAATAATTTAATAAATTCACCGGAAGTTTTTGCCGAGTATGCTAGTTCTGAACATCACATGCTAATGTAAAAAGCTGTTTTTTGATATAAATATGAACTTGATTGAACAAAACATGCATGTATTGTATAACATAATGTCCTAGGAGTGTCATCTGATGAAGATCATCAAAGGTTGGTGCTGCATTTAGCTGTGGTTTTGGTTTTTGTGACATATATGCTTGCCTTTGAAAATGGCTGTGTGATTATTTTTGGCAGGGTACTCTCCTGACATAATCTAATGTTTTGCTTTCGCTGTAAAGCCTTTTTGAAATCGAACAATGTGGTTGGTAGGGACAGATGTTCCGCAAGCTAGCATATATGTCACAGAAACCAAAACCACAGCTAAATGCAGCACTAACCTTTGATGATCTTCATCAGATGACACTCCTAGGACATTATGTTATACAATACATGCATGTTTTGTTCAATCAAGTTCATATTTAAATCAAAACCAGCTTTTTACATTAGCATGTTTTGTTCAGAACTAGCATACCCTCCGAAAACCTCCGGTGAATTTACTAAATTACTCACAATAAACGTTGACAAAAAACATAACAATTATTTTAAGAATTATAGATACAGAACTCCTTTATGCAATCGCGGTGTCCGATTTTAAAATAGCTTTTCGGTGAAAGCACATTTTGCAATATTCTGAGTAGATAGCCCGGCCATTATGGCTAGCTATTTTGACACCCACCAAGTTTGGCACTCATCAAACTCTGATTTACTATAAGAAAAATTGGATTACCTTTGCTGTTCTTCGTCAGAATGCACTCCCAGGACTTCAACTTCAACACCCAATGTTGTTTTGATTCCAAATAATCCATAGTTCTATCCAAATAGCTCAGTTTTGTTCATGCGTTCAAATCACTATCTGAAGGGTGATGCGCCGGCGCGTTTCGTGTCAAAAACATTCAAAATATTCCATTCCCGTACTTCGAAGCAAATTTTTATGTGATTTTTCTCATAAAATAGCAATAATATTCCAACCGGGAGACGTTGTATCCGTTCAAACACTGAAAGAAGAAAATGGAGTCATCAAATGCACGCGCGCACCAGTGCCACTCTCCAAAACCCCTACTGTTTTTCGCCCAGAGACTGCAGAGTTATCATTCAACGTTCTGGCGCCTTCTGAGAGCCAATGAAAGCCTTAGAAAATGTCACGTTACAGCAGAGATCCTGTATTTTCGATAAAGAGGCTACAGAAGGCCAAGAAATGGTCAGACAGGGCACTTCCCATATAGAATCTTCTCAGGTTTTGGCCTGCCATATGAGTTCTGTTATACTCACAGACACCATTCAAACAGTTTTAGAAACTTTAGGGTGTTTTCTATCCAAATCTACTAATTATATGCATATTCTAGTTTCTGGGCAGGAGTAATAACCAGATTAAATCGGGTACGTTTTTTATCCGGCCGTGAAAATACTGCCCCCTATCCCAAACAAGTTAACGAGAGTCTTGTCTTTAAAATGGTGTAAAATAGAGAAATTGAAGTTATAGCATTTTTGAGGTATTTGTATTTTGCGCCACGCGATTCCACTGGCTGTTGACTAGGGTGGGACGCTTGCCCAGAGAGGTTAATTTGTGTTACCGGTTTGTACTGGAGGCGAAGTCAGGTGCAGGAGAGCAGAGTGTAGTTAAAACCTGTTGGGGCTAGGGGGCAGTTTTGAGAATTTTGAAAAAAATACGTGCCCATTTTTAACTGCCTCCTACACCAACTCAGAAGCTAGGATATGCATATTATTAACAGATTTGGATAGAAAACACTCTGAATTTTCTAAAACTGTTTGAATGGTGTCTGTAAGTATAACAGAACTCATATGGCAGTCAAAACCCTGAGACAAATTCTGACAGGAAGTGGATACCTGATGTGTTGAATTACTTTTAAGCCTATGCCATTGAAACACACAGGGGCTTATTAATCATTGAGCACTTCCTACGCCATCCACTAGATGTCACCAGCCTTTACAAAGTGGTTTGAGTCTTCTACTGTGAAAACTGACCGAACAAGAGCCTTGGAACGTTGGTCATAAGCGGATGGCCGATACTACTCTGGTGCGCGAGTGCATGTTTGGGTACTCTCATTCCAATACGTTTTAAAAGAGAATGCAATCGTCCGCCTTGAATATTATTGAAGTTCTGATTGAAAAAGGCCCTAATGATTTATTTTACAACGTTTGACATGTTTGAACGAACGTAAATATTTTTTTTCCCCTCTTTGATGAAGACAAGTCCGGCGTGCGTCGTTCATGTTTTTGAGTAGCCTACAGGACGCGCTAACAACACGGAGCTTTTTGGACATAAATTATGAGCTTTTTCGAACAAAACTACATTTGTTATGGACCTGGGATTCCTGGAAGTGCCTTCTGATGAAGATAATCAAAGGTAAGGGATTATTTACATAGTATTTTTGATTTTAGATCTCTCCAACATGGCGCCAAGTCTGTATCGCAAAGCCTATTTTTCTGGGCGCAGTACTCAGATTATTGCAAAGTGTGATTTCCCAGTAAAGTTATTTTTAAATCTGTCAATGCGGTTGCGTTCATGAGGTGTTCATCTATAATTCTTTGAAAGTCAATATAATATTTTACCAATGTTTTCGAATAGTAATTATTTAATTTGTTGTGCTGACTTGACTGCCGGTTATTGGAGGGAAACGATTTCCTGAACATCAACGCCATAGTAAAACGCTGTTTTTGGATATAAATATGAACTTAATAGAACTAAAAATGCATGTATTGTCTAACATAATGTCCTAGGAGTGTCATCTGATGGAGATTGTCAAAGGTTAGTGCATAATTTTAGCTGATTTTCTGGTTTTGGTGACGCCTGTCTTTGAATTGACAAAACATTACACACAGCTATTGTCAATGTACTCTCCTAACATAATCTAACTTTATGCTTTCGCCGTAAAGCCTTTTTGAAATCGGACAACGTGGTTAGATTAAGGAGATGTTTATCTTTCAAAGGGTGTAAGATAGTTGTATGTTTGAAAAATTTGAATTTTGACATTTAATTGGTTTCAAATTTGCCGCTCTTGATATTTCACCTGTTGTTGATAGGGTGCACCACGGGTGGCATGCTTGCGTCCCACATAGCCCCAAGAGGTTAAAGGTCCTTGATGATGTCACCATTGCCCTTGACTCTAAGCAATGTTGCGCTGCAATTTTTATTGACTTAGCCAAAGCTTTTGATATGGTAGACCATTCCATTCTTGTGGGCCGGCTAAGGAATATTGGTGTCTCTGAGGGGTCTTTGGCCTGGTTTGTTAACTACCTCTCCCAAAGAGTGCAGTGTATAAAGTCTGAACATCTGCTGTCTCAGCCACTGCCTGTCACCAAGGGAGTACCTCAAGGCTCAATCCTAGGCCCCACGCTCTTTTCAATTTACATCAACAACATAGCTCAGGTAGCAGGAAGCTCTCTCATCCATTTATATGCAGATAATATAGTCTTATACTCAGCTGGCCCTTCCACGGATTTTGTGTTAAATGCTCTAAAACAAAGCTTTCTTAGTGTCCAACAAGCTTTCTCTACCCTTAATCTTGTTCTGAACACCTCCAAAATGAAGGTCATGTGGTTTGATAAGAATGCCCCTCTCCCCACAGGTGTGATTACTACCTCTGAGGGTTTAGAGCTTGAGGTAGTCACCTCATACAATTACTTAGGAGTATTGCTAGACAGTACACTGTCCTTCTCTCAGCACATACCAAAGCTGCAGGCTAAAGTTAAATCTAGACTTGATTTCCTCTATTGTAATCGCTCCTCTTTCACCCCAGCTGGCCAAACTAACCCTGATTCAGATGACCATCCTACCAATGCTATATTACGGAGACATAATTTATAGATCAGCAGGTAAGAGTGCTCTAGATGTTCTTTACCATTCGGCCATCAGATTGGACACCAAAGTTCCTTATAGGACACCCTCCTCTGTAAATTGGTCATCTCTGTATACCCGTCGCAAGACCCACTGGTTGATGCTTATTTATAAAACACTCTTAGGCCTCACTCCGCCCATCTGAGATATCTACTGCAGCCCTCATCCTCCACATACAACACCCGTATGCGACTGGAACGAGCTGCAACAGACACTCAAACTGGACAGTTTTATCTCAAGCTCTTCATTCAAAGACTCAATCATGGACACTCTTACTGACAGTTGTGGCTGCTTTGCGTGATGTATTGTTGTCTCTACCTTCTTGCCCTTTGTGCTGTTGTCTGTGCCCAATAATGTGTGCACCATGTTTTGTGCTGCTATTATATTGTGTTGGTACCATGTTGTTGTCATGTTGTGTTGCTGCCTTGCTATGTTGTTGTCTTAGGTCTTTCTTTATGTAGTGTTGTGTTGTCTCTCTTGTTGTGATGTGTGTTTTGTCCTATATATTTGTGTTTTATTTATTTAAAAAAATATTTTTTATCCCAGCCCCCATCCCCACAGGAGGTCTTTTGCCTTTTGGAAGGCCGTCATTGTAAATAAGAATTTGTATTTAACTGACTTGCCTAGTTAACCTGTTTGGTATAGGGGGCAGTATTGAGAATTTTGGAAAAAATATGTTCCCATTTTTAACTGCCTCCTACACCAACTCAGAAGCTAGAATATGCATATTATTGTTCAGGTTTGGATAGAAAACACTCTGAATTTTCTAAAACTGTTTGAATGGTGTCTGTGAGTATAACAGAACTCCTATGGCAGGCAAAAACCTGACAAGGCTTCAAGCAGGAAGTACCCTGTCTGACAAGGAGTCGTGCGTCTTACCTCTTTTTATTGAAAAGTAAGGATCTTAGCTGTAACGTGACAATTCCCAGGGCTCCAATAGGCTCTCAGAGCCCGCGAAATAACTGAAGGTTTACGAGGGAACCTCAGGTTGAAATATATTATCGCCTTTTGTAAGTGGATGCTCGGAGGACCTTTCAATGATGCGCGTGCATGAGTCGCTTCTGAGGAGAAATTTTATTCGGCTGTTTAGGCTCAATGCATACTCCCGGTCGGAATATTAACACTTCTCTATGACATAAATGGCATAAAAATTGGTTTTAAACAGCGGTTGACATGCTTCGAAGTACGGTAATGGAATATTTAGACATTTTTGACACGCCAATGCGCCATGCGCGACACCGCGAAGAAGCATTCTAGAACTCACGAACAAAACGTCGCTGTTTGGATATAACGATGGATTATTTGGGACCAAACCAACATTTGTTATTGAAGTAGAAGTCCTGGCAGTGTATTCTGATGAAGAACAAGCAAGGTAAGAACATCTTTCTTATAGGAAATGTGATTTTGGTGGATGCTGACCTGGGTGGGTATCTAAATAGCTAGCCCTGTAATGCCGGGCTATGTACTTAGATTATTGCAAAATGTGCTTCATCCGAAAAGCTATTTTAAAATCGGACATATCGAGTGCATAGAGGGGTAATGTATCTATAATTCTTAAAATAATTGTTATGCTTTTTGTGAACGTTTATCGTGAGTAATTTAGCAAACTGTTAGTAAATTCACCGGAAGTTTGCGGTGGTTATGCTTTTTCTGAACGTCACATGCTAATGTAAAAAGCTGGTTTTTGATATAAATATGAACTTGATTGAACAGACATGCATGTATTGTATAACACAATGTCCTAGGTGTGTCATCTGATGAAGATTATAAAAGGTTAGTGCTGCATTTAGCTGTGGTTTGGGTTTATGTGACATGATATGCTAGCTTGAAAAATGGGTGTCAGATTTTTTCTGGCTGGGCACTCTGCTGACATAATCTAATGTTTTGCTTTTGTTGTAAAGCCTTTTTGAAATCGGACAGTGGGGTTAGATTAACGAGATTCTTGTCTTTAAATAGCTGTGAAATAGTCATATGTTTGAGAAATTGAAGTTATAGCATTTCTAACGATTCAAAAATCGCGCCACTGGATTTCAGTGGCTGTTACGTAGGTGGGACGAGTTCGTCCCACATGTACTAGAGAGGTTAAATAAAATAAATAAAGAATTCTTGCTAATACACATCAATAAAATACTAATATACATCTAAAGATCTCTGAGGAAACCAATTTTCCCTCTCGGGGTGTTGGAGAGAGAAAGTGTAGACCCAGAAAACCATTAAGACCCGAGATCAAGTGTTAGATTAATGTCCCCTAGCGAAATGGGAATGAATAGCTGAAGAAGCTGAAGACAAATACTTTCAATTATGGCAAACAATGTAAAATAGCCCTAGTTATAACCTCTGTAGAGGCGATGGATCCATCAGGATTAGTTAGTCTGGCCTTAGATCAATGCCGGGGCTTTGAGAAGAGAGGGTTCAGGCGGACGGTGATGTATTTCAGTATGTAGGAGGCACCTAACTGACACATCAATGGGAGAAAACGGCAATGAACACTGTCTCTCCGCATCTCAAATGGCACCCTATTCCCTATATAGTGCAGTAGTTTTGACCAGAGCGTAGGGCCCTGGTCAAAAGCAGTGCACTATAAAGGGAATAGGGTGCCATTTGGGACACAACCTGAGTAGGGCCAGATCAAAGGGAAAACAGGAGAGAAGGTAAAGGACACTTGCAAAGTGAGCACTCCCTCGCTCCAATTAAAAGAGTGGAAAAAGGAAGAGTGCAAATAACAGACGGAAAGAAAGCAAGAGGCTAGGGCGGCGCCGATGCTATTGACAGTCAAACCCTTCCCTCAGCTTTCTTCCGAAAACCATTTCATCGCTCTGTATTTGAATTTAAAAATCAGATTTTCCTTCATTGACTTTGGCCTTTGATTTAACACACCACTTCATCGCCATAATATATCCTATTCAGTCAAATATGCTAATTATGTTTACTTGCCATTATTCTCAATCCATTGTCAGTATGTAGCCCTGCTGTCTTCCCTTTCATAACTGTTGCATTGGCTAAGAGGTCAAATTTTCCTGTCGTCTCTAAGAGTAAACACTGTCCACAGTTCACACGGCCAGGAGATAACCTTTCCAGTTCACACTTGTCCCCGCTGTCATTGATCCGCCAAAAAGAATGAAGTGTCATTTCTCCCAATGGCAGGCACAGACAGCGCTTCTCTCTCCCTCTCTCTCTCTCCCCCCTCTCTCTCCCCCCGCTGAGCTGAAAGTGATGTTTGGTTAAGCACCGGGATGCCCCTAGGGACCGAGTCATTACGCTGCACTTCAGTGACACCGGCGATGGGTCCCAGGATGCTACTAAAAGGACCTGGAGTGGGATTGTATGGACGTAATGGGATTGTTCTTCCCAGGCCCAATTATGGAAACTCTGTCCATGATGAAATAGAACAGGGGACTGAGGTAAAAGCAGACAATGTCTACAGGGGAAGACAATGTAACAGATTGGCATAGCAGGAGTCATAGGAGAAGAAAACAAATCTGATGAGATGGCATGGTACCCAAACTGTGATCCATTGCCATACTGTAAACGCAGGTGTATTATTTTATTATTTTATTTTGATGTTATTGAACATTTTATTCAAAGAGTTTATCTAGTCGAGTGTGCCGTGCACCACATCTCTTCAAATACATTTATAGGGTAAAATTGTTTCCAAGGTGGGTTGTTAATGCCGATTCATCTAGTGAATCGGCATTCTACCTACAGTATCCAAACAACACAATAACCGCCATTCTACCTACAGTATCCAAACAACACAATAACCTTTTTCTCTGTTCCAGGGGCAAGTGCAGTGTTCCCCACACAGCTTTGAAAGCTGATTGTGGGGAATGATTTCCTCAGGCAGCCATCAGAGCGACGGAATGGTCTTCAAAACAGCCAGAGGAAAGATTGGGGAAGGAGACTCTCTCTGCCGCTTTGGAAATGAGCAAAACACAATTTAACCATCTGCCGAAGCAGCAGATGTTGCGATAAATTGCTGCAACTTTCAAATGTTTACTTTTTTTTAAACCCAGATGCAGTTTGGAGGGCTGGTGTGTAGGGTTAGTTGAGTTTACTGTATTCTGCGAGATTGAGAAATTGTTTTTCTGGCTGTAATGTAAAGTTTCAAAGACCTCTCATGTGACAACTGCAGTGTCGTAAGATTACTAATGCAGAGTAGGATAATTTGAAAACAACAAAGAAAACAATTATGGTATTAACATAAAGGTACTCAAGCAATAATCAACACACACTGACAATGGCCTAACAGCCAAACAATTAGTTTTTGTTATTTTTTCCTCTAAGTGAATACATTTAGAGTGTGGATCCTCCACAGATTAAACTCTATCAACATTGGCCATTTACCATATCATTTGCACTTACGACAATTTGATGTTTGTGATTGTGCCCAATCCCCAAAGTTTCTCTCACGTTATTCAAAAACCCTGTTGCCATGTAACCCCTTAATTTGTCTTTGCTTAATAATTCACAAGAGGTTTCTGATTAATGCGCACCATGAAATATATTCAAAACACTTGTGAGAGCTTTGAAAGCAGCAATAACACAATCAGTGTGTTTGTGACCCCTGTGCCATGTGAAGTGGCTCTTTTAATTAATGATCAAACTCTAAATACTCCATTGCTGACAGCTACCTTTTTGATGACGAGACCATGGAGGGATTTTTTTTAATTACATGAAAGTAATGAAAGGAAAAGTGCAGATCAATGGACATATGAGTGACACAACAACAATAGGAAACTATGACAAAGAAACAGTTGCTAAGGGTAAGAACGCAATAGAGAGAGATGGACAGACAGATGGATGGTATGGGCCTTTGAGAGAAATGGAGGCTATGGGTAAAGGCTGTGTCCAAGAGAGGATGGAAGGAGAGGAAGAGAAAAAAAGGAGAAATGTTGAATACAGAGAGTAAGGGAATCATTCGAGCGAGGGAGGAAAGGAAAAAGAGGAAGAGAGCGTAAGAAGAAGGTGAGACGTAGACTATAATACAGAGAGAAAGAGAGCTAGACAGGAAGACGAGTAAGGTAAGGAAAGAGAAAACAAAAAACAGATTGACTGAAAGCCTTGCCCAAGAAAGAGAGATGGAGTGAGAGGAGAAGAGAGAGTAGTAGAAAAACTAAAAGATAAGTGGCCCTGTTTGAGGAAGATAGAGGGAGGTAGACAAAGAGTTCAGTTGGGAGAGGAGGAAAGAAAGATAAAGCCAAGTAAAAACAAAAAAAGAAGCTTAGCTTTCATAAAGCCTTCCTAATGCCTTTATATGTTTGATATAAAGAGTTATACTACCCTATGTTTATATGGTCTTTTATAAATGATTTTATGTAGTGCTATGCGGCATTGGCATTAAACATTATAACACCCACTCCATAACAACTGTCATAAGAATTTATAAAATATAATTTAAATATATGTAGGGCTTATGACAGGCATTATGACTCTTTATCTCATGCATATAAAGGGTTTATGAATGCTTCATGAATGCTACATTATCACCATTGTAAGTAAAGTGAGGGGCTTTCCTACCTGAGAGGTCCCTGTTGACCCCCAGGGCCATGCCGTCTCTGAGCCAGAGCACCATGCCGTGGTAACCAGGGATGGAGCAGGGCAGGGTCACCGGCTGACCTGCCACCACCACCAGGTCTGTGGGCTGCTGGGTGAACACTGCACTGGCCCCTGGAACAGAGAAAAAGGTTATTGTGTCAAAACAGTGCAACTTTTGATCAACAGTTTCGATAGGATTTAATTTTCTTCACAGACGTATAGTGTCATATGCCATTTAGCAGACACTCTTATCCAAAGAAACGTATAATAGCACATGCATACAGTACATTTTCGTATGGGTGGCCCCAGCAGGAATTGGATCCACAACCTCAGCATTGCAAGTGCTATGCTCTACCAACTGAGCCACAGTAGCCTACTGTGCATCCAATGGGGTACCGCCAGGGTAGATGTTGAATTGATGAAGCATTGTTCAATGTTTTTGTGTGTATGACAATGAATCCTAATAGTAATGTTGCCACAGTAGGCCAGTGAAAATAAGTATACAGAAGCTATGGAGCTGTTAGTGGAGTTACAAACCCCAAAAGTTATTGAACGGGCTAAGCAGAGATGAACGGACAGACTAATCAAACAGGTGTAAATCTTGCTGAGATTGAGGCTGTCCTACGGACACAGCTCAGGTGACTATTCAGTGTATAGTTAGATAGCATCCATGGATGGTTGAATGAATGGGGATTGGTTCGCGTAGTGAGAAAGAGCACAGGAGATGGTACTGGCATCCGGCCACATCATCCCACATTCATTAATACTCTGACCCATCTTCACATAGAAATAATCACACTTTCATTCCCAGTCATTTATGTTGATGTAAGACTTACAATACCGATGAGTCCAGATATTAGGCGAGCGTTTCTATTCAATTACCTTTTTAACAGAAAATGCATTACAGCAAACATTAAATCAAAATGAGCCCATGCAGCTGTTCAACTCAATCTGTCTTCGACCTCATTCATTACCATCTCACCCCTCATCGCAAAAAATGACTTCAGTTTGGGTGGCTTAATTTTGGGAAGGCAGCGGAGTGGTGCATTGCTGACAGCAGCTAACCTCATTTAGAGAACACATCTTGAAAGGGTGTGAATATAAGCAGACAGAGGGTTCAGTACAAGGTACATGCAGGACACAGACAGCTTTCATACCTTTTTGTATGAGGGTAGAGTCGAAAACATGTTTTTGTTCTCCCACAAACATTTTTTCCCACCAACGACTGATCCCTCTCATTAAAGCCATGGAAGTTGAAGGACGACCACAGTACTACAGACATTGTTGGTGGAAAACAGGACCCCCCCATTATAGCGAATCTTTGTGTAAATAAAACATTTTTAGAGGACAATCATGGTACCATTAATTGCTTATAATACACCATCAGATGTATGTCCTTGAACCAATTATTTTTAAATGTCACACAGAAGAAGTTATGAGGAAAAGTTAGTTGCTATTGGCAGCCTCCTGTATTCCAGCATCTCACTGAAGAAAGTAACACATAATTCGAGGTCTTGCTATTTTGGGATTCTACCATATGAATATCTCCAATACACGGAGTCCAAACATTTATACAGGATAAGTCTTGACTCTTTTCCTTTCCCTTTCCATTCTGACAGTCACAGCTCATAAGATGTCTCATTTATACATAGTATATATAACTTCTACGGTAACCTGTATTTCTATCTTAAATCTTTTGTTCATGTTATCAAGAGCACTTGCTGTAGTAATATGTGTTCGCTACTTGACGTAAACATGCAAAAGAGAAGATATTTTATTATTTGCTTTAAGATTATTTATCTACCAGTCATCCCCTGGTCCAGATCCAGACAATTGCAAGATGGATGGCATGTTGAATATTGATCGGGCTAAAAAGTTATAATGCTTTGCTCCCCAGACAATCAAACATTTTCTCAGAGTCCATTAGTGGAATCAACATTCTGTAACATGAGGCATTTTTGGTGCTCTTAAGGGGAATATTTGTTTAGCTCATCCAGGCAGGGTAGCAGCGTTTCACAGATTTAGGTAAAGGCATGGTTTAATTTCGATTCGGAGACAACACCATTGGGAATGAGTGTAGTTTGGAGGCTCATTGTCTACTCCCAAATTGAGTCAAACATCCAGTAATTTCTGAATCAATCTACACTATATATACAAAAGTATGTGGACACCCCTTCAAATTAGTGGATTCAGCATTTTAAGCCAAACCCGTTGCTGACAGGTGTATAAAATCGAGCACACAGCCATGAAATCTCCATAGACAAACATTGGCAGCAGAATGGCCTTACTGAAGAGCTCAGTGATTTTCAACGTGGCATCATCATAGGATGCCACCTTTCCAACAAGTCAGTTTATCAAATTACTGCCATGCTAGAGCTACCCTGGTCAACTGTAAGTGTTGTTATTGTGAAGTGGAAATATTTAGGACAACAACGGCTAAGCCACGAAATGGTAGCACGTAAAAATTATTTGTCATCTGTTGCAACACTCACTACCGAGTTCCAAACTGTCACTGGAAGCAACGTCAGCACAATAACTGTTCATTGGGAGCTTCATGAAATGGGTTTACATGGCCAAGCAGCTGCACACAAGCCTAAGATCACCATGCACAATGCCAAGCGTTGGATGGAGTGGTGTAAAGCTTGCCACTATTTGATTCTAGTGCAGTGGAAACACGTTCTCTGGCGTGATGAATCACGCTTCACCATCTGGCAGTCCGACGGATTAATCTGGGTATGGCAGATGCCAGAAGAACACTACATACCCCAATGCATAGTGCCAACTGTAAAGTTTGGTGGAGGTGGAATAATGACTGTTTTTCATGGTTCGGGCTAGGCCCCTTAATGCTACAGCATATGATGATATTCTAGATGATTCTGTGCTTCCAACTTTGTGGCAACAGTTTGGGGAAGGCCCTTTCCTGTTTCAGTATGACAATGCCCCCGTGCACAAAATGAGGTCCGTTCAGAAATGGTTTGTCGAGATCAGTGTGGAAAAACTTGACTGGCCTGCACAGACCTCAACCCCGTTGAACACCTTTGGGATGAATTGGAACGCTGACTGGAAGCCAGGCCTAATCGCCCAACTTCACTTCCCGACCTCCCTAATGCTCTTGTGGCTGAATGGAAGCAATGTTCCAACATCTAGTGGAAAGCCTTCCCAGAAGAGTGGAGGCTGTTTTAGCAGCAATGGGCGGACCAACTCTATCTTAATGCCCATGATTTTGGATGAGATGTTCGACGAGCAGGTGTCCACATAGTTTTGGTCATGTAGTATACTGTTTCCTTTTGTAACAGAGGACTTGATATCTTGGCCATGTCACTGTCCACATGGTCTTCACTTTAGTAAAGGGTGACAGTGTCAGGTAGTAAAAAAGGACTTGCAAGTAGAAAATATTGGGACATTCCCTCGGTGAAAGCACAATTGACCTATGTGCTTGTCTCTTGGCTTTCTACGCCATTCCGTTCTTAAAATATGCCTCCTCTATACCCTCTCCTACGTTTAATCACAGCAACCTTCTTGACCCCAGGAGTGTCAGTACTCAATATTCATGTCTGTCCCAGTCATTGGAGAGAAGCTCTCCAGGCATCTCAGGACGGATCTATGACGAGATGGCCAACACCACAAAAACAACATTATCGGTGAATCTAAATTGTAATTGCTCTCATTATCTCTCCTTGCTTCCTCAAAAATGCATTGGAGGAGATGGTCTGAGGGGAGGAACCTCGGATCATCAATTTGAGGAAGAGGTGAGGGGAGAGAATGCGAGGAATCAAGGAAATACATTGAGATTCACCATTTTGAGGTGCATTCTATGTTCTGTTGACCTGGGACTCATGAGTATCTGATTCATAGACAACATATGTGTCACCAGTATTTCTACTCTGTGCTGTATGCATAAGGGAAATACAACTGCCTTCACAAACTGTTTACTTCTACTCATGATAAACAGCCCAGTTGAATATTGTCTTTGTCACTGTTGGCGACATTAAACAATATTCATATTGACTTTCCACAGCAAATGTTTTTCCTAGTACTCCCACCAATGTCAAAAGGATGCCATCTCAGAATTCCAAAATATGACTCTGGTTTAACAGTTTAACATACAAACTGACAGTTTGAGACCTCATAGATAACCTCAGAAAGAGTGCACTCCTCCAAGAGGGACTTAATGGCAAAGTCTGTTCACATTTGCATTGTATTTCTCAGAATCTGTGAGGGTGCAATGTAATGCTTCAATCTAGCCCTGTACTCCTAGTGGTGCCTCACAACAGGGATTCTGCAGAGCATGGCTAGCTCTAATGGGAGTCTGAATTGAACAAATGAATCTCATCATCACATCGCCAGCTTCTCAGTGGGCGAAAACACTCACAGTCAAATCAAAATAAATAAATATATTTTGTCAAGGATACTTCTTTTACATCAATTTTCTGTTTGCCTTAAGCTTTTCAATTTATTTTGCAATCAGAATGCCAAATTACATGAACTCCTCCAGCACAAAAGCAAACATTTTGCCTACCCACAAACATTCTGCATTAGCTGGGGACAGAATTTCTCAGAAGTCCAGAATGTTTTGTTGTTACAAGACAAAATATAACGCTGAGTCATCACTTTGTTTTCGCCATGTCTTACTCAAGACAATACCAAAGTCTACACCCACAGAAAGGACTCAAGAGAAACTTAAGCTGAATTCACTAATTATTAATCTCAGTTGGAAACCTCAATACATTGCTGCCATGCCTATCTGATGATAGTTACATTTGTCTGAAAATCTCATCTTGAGTCATGGCTACTGAAGATAATTCATTTTGACAGGGTCACAGAGATATGTTGTGGACAATTCCACAGTAACAGAGTGATGCTGAGACTCTGTTTTTTCCCTCTAAGATGAATGCCAAACAAAACTGAATGATTGCAAAGTTAAACAAACCATACAATGATATGTACAAGGACTACTTTGAACAATTTCCACAGAAAAGTGTACAAAAACACATTTACTTGAAGAACAGTGCAGATGCAAAGTTTGGTAACAGAATGACAGTGTGTGCTGTTTGTGCCGTCATTCTGTTAGCAAACTTTGATCTGCATTGTTCTTTAAATGTTTTGTTAAAAGTAGTCCTTGTGCATAGAGTTATATGGTTTATTTAACTGTGCAATCATTGGTTTTGTTTGACATGCATTTTACAGTGAAGAATCAGTCTCAGCATCACTCTGTTACTGTGGAATTGCCCTTGTACTACATGGTTGACGAGTACTGTACATACAGTATTTGATAGGAAAATGCTTATTTTATTGAAATACCCAACATCATATTACTTTTAATGTGGAAATACTTCACAAATTTGATGACATCAATCAAGATGATACAAGATTTAAAGCAACATTTAACACAAGCACATCGTTCCTAGTTGTGTTTGCCTATGCAATATGCACGGTATAACAGGGATCGATTTCTCCTGTTGGCCATGGATTTACTGAAATGCAATTAGGCCTACGAGCAGAGCCTCATATTCCCTTACCTGTTGAGAACACTGAAAAGAGGGGGCAGCTTTATTTAATTGTTGCAATGGGCTGTGAAATGTTTTTCCGCAGCAAGATTGAAATGTGTGCCATAAACAGTGTCAGCGATTTAGTGCCAGTGTGCTGAGAACCATACAGTCTCATCACCGTCTGTCGTAGGGTAAAGACCAAGATGCAGCGGGAAAATGTACACTCATCTTCTTTATTACGGACAAAGAAGGAAAACCCAAAACAAACACGTATACGAAAACACAACGACGAATAACAGGCCGGTAAGGCACAAAGCTATACACAGCACAATCTCCCACAAACTAACAGGTGAAAACAGGCGACCTAAGTATGACTCTCAATCAGCAACAACGAAGTACAGCTGATCCTGATTGAGAGCCACACCAGGCCAACACAGAAATACAACACTAGATCAGCCCCCTAGAAATACAATACAAGAACATACCCAACAACCCGGAACACCTAAATCAAACACCCTATCTTACATAAATACATATCTAATAAACCCCGAACCACTTAAATCAAATACCCTTTCTACATAGATACACCACTAAACCCAGAAACACTTTACACAAAATAACCCTCTATATAAACACATAACCAAAAACATGTACAACAAATACCCTCTGCCATGTCCTGACCAAACTACAATAACAAATAGGCCCTTTACTGGTCAGGACATGACAGTACCCCCCCTCCAAAAAGGTGCAGACCCTGGATGCACCTCACACAAAAAAACAAAAAAAAACCCAAAAACAAACCAAAAATCCCAAAACTGAAGGGAGGGAAGGGAGGGTGGCTGCCGTCACCGACGGCTCCTGTGCTACACCCCCCCTCCCCAAACCTCCTACAGTGGAGGTGGCTTAGGCTCAGGCCTTAATCCCCTACCGGACCAAACCACCCCCACTGCATACCCCCACTGCATACCCCACTGCATACCTCTGCCGAGTGAGTCGGTCTGTAGGCCGACTCACTCGGTTCCGGACTGTAGGCCGACTCACTCGGTTCCGGAATGTAGGCGACTCACTCGGTTCCGGACTGTAGGCAGACTCACTCGGTGCCGGACTGTAGGCCGTCTCACTCGGTGCCGGACTGTAGGCCGTCTCACTCAGTTCCGGACAGCCCGTGCGCACGCGAGATCGTGCGCACTTCCGCATACTCCGGCGCTCTCCACTCCAGTTGCTTCCCATAATAAGCATGGGGAGCTGGCTAAGGGCTCACCCTTGGCCCAGCCAAACTACCCGTGTGCCCCCCCAAAAAAATGTATTGGGGTTGCCTCTCGTGCTTCCCCATCGGCGCGTACACAACTTCATACCAGCGCCTCTCCGCCTTGGCTGCCTCTATCTCCTCCGGTGGGCGATGATATTCCCCAGCCTGGTGCCAAGGTCCAGCCCCGTCCAGAATTTCCTCCCATGTCCATGATTCTACTGGGCACTGTTGCTGCTCCCTTCTCCGCTGCTTGGTCCGTGGTTGGTGGGAGATTCTGTCACGGGTGTCGTAGGGTAAAGACCAAGACGCAGCGGGAAAATGTACACTCATCTTTACATAACCGGACACATAACCAAAAATATGTACAACAAATACCCTCTGCCACGTCCTGACCAAACTACAATAACAAATAGTGGTCAGGACGTGACACCGTCGTAGTCCAATCACACTGCTGTACGGAGAGGACCACTGGTGACGTAAAACTAAAACAGGAGAGAGTGAAATATGGGGTTGTGTGCCCTGTCGATTTGGTGGGGACTACAGTGCATTGACTGTGTATGCTAGTCTACAGCGCTAGTGTCACAGTAGCAGATTGAAAAGTATTATTACCTCCGTTTGATACCTGTCAGTGCAATGTGAATTGTTAACAGCTGTGCCAAAAAGGGTTACATTTCATTGTCATTCCGGGTACCCTTTGTATTGTTATTGTCGGGAGGAGAAAATGTAATTCTGTCTGAGGAAGAAAAAAGAAAGAAAAAGAAAAAACAAACAGGCTTTGAATTAATCTGGTGTGTATAATGGAATTTTTACAGAGGATTGCCACGGTCCACCTACAGTCTACAGTACTTTGAAATATGTTTTCTATGGATTTGACCAAATGTGTTTCCTGAATGCTTATCAGCATTTTCAAGATAGAAAAACCAAATGATAAAGAATGAAAATGTGCCGCAGTGTGCCAAACATAAAACCATTACACGCTGCCTCCCATGGGTCTTCTGTGAAAAATGTTATTGTTACTTGTCTGGTTGCAGACAGACATTGGAAGATAAGGGGTTGGGATTTTGGGGAAAATTGGACTTCCTTTCAATTCATCAAGTTACCCTATTAACTTAAGTATCCCTTTGCTGTGAGACTCGAAATTGAGCAAAGGTGCATCCTGTTTCCAATGATCATCCTTGAGATGTTTCTACAACTTGATTGGAGTCCACTTGTGGTAAATTCAATTGATTGGACATGATTGGGAAAGGCACACACCTGTCTATATAAAGTCCCACAGTTTTTATAGACAGTGCATTTCAGAGCAAAAACCAAGCCATGAGGTTGAAGGAATTGTCCGTAGAACACCAATACAGGATTGTGTCGAGCTACAAATTTGGGGAAGGGTACCAAAACATTTCTGCAGTATTGACGATCCCCAAGAACACAGTGGCTTCCACCATTCTTAAATAGAATAAGTCTGGAACCACCAAGACTCTTCTTAGATCGACTTAATTGAACTGTGTTATTGAAACACTATTGAATTGACAAAAATTATTGACAAAATGTATTCAGGTAATCATGTTTCAACTCAATTAGAACAAGTACCTCCCAAATGAATCAAATGTATCAGTTCTAGCTCTTTGAGTTGGGTTCATCCTAGCTAACTACTAAATGAAAAAAAGCTCTTCTTTTATTTCCAATTAACAATGGTTTAGGGGAGATTTCAGTAGGGAGCTTTGTGCTCCCATCTGCTTCTTGCTCATCCACGAGCTTCTCCGCCAGCGAATCAACAGACCAATTTAACTACAACGACATTCTCAATAACGGTTACATAACATTTTTACTTTTTACATGTACAGTAGTTGTATATCTACCTTAGTTGAATGCACTGACTGAATGACCTAAATGTAACTGTACAAATTTACGGTTGCAAAGCATGCAGTAGGAGAGGCAGGTAGGGCGGCACATAGCTTAGCGGTTAGGAGTGTTGGGTCAGTAATCGAAAGGTTGCTGGGTCAAATCCCCAAGCTGACCAGGTGAAAAATCTCTAATTGCTCCTGTAAGTCGCTCTGGAAAAGAGCGTCTGAAAGATATTCTTATGAGCTCTGCCCCCCAAAAAGACAAACTCTATGACCAAATGAAATTTTGTCAGTTCATTTCTACATTAATGAATCTGGTGCACATCAAGTTCCACCGGAGTTAAGTAAATTCTACAAGAGACAATTACATTCCGCCAAGATAGAGCAAAACTTAAGGGCAGCCAAGATGTTTTTGGGGGAGTGTATAAACATTGCCCAATATGTTTTTCAGGCAACATACTGTGACTCCTGTGTCTTCTCCAGCTTCAATGAGGGTAGAGGGTAAAAGAGAAGAAAATGTATCTTGAAGAAATTTTATTCTCTGATTGATCCTCCTTCCGCTGCACGGACAAAAAGGCACTCAAACGCAGCCCTAGGCCATTATCGCTGAAATGGAAAACATAAATCCAAATGCTGCCAATCAAATAAGAGTTTTCCTTCATCTAAACCCAAGATGAAAGCGCATGAAGATCACGTTTTTGTCCCTTTCTCTTACTACAACATGAGGTGTATGGGTGTTTCGGCATGACTGTTCACTTTAAACCACACTGTAGTTGCTTTGTGTACACAGTATACATGAATTGTGGGGGAACCTTCCATCCTAAAGAAGTCAAGAAGGTTTATTGTACCTTTGGAGCATGGAAAGAAGAGAGTAGAGTAGTGCCTATGCTTGAGGCCTATTCCCATTAGTCTTTAAAAACACAGATTTTAACAACAGTGAAGCTGGGAGTAATTGATAGATCGTATGCAGGGAGGTGTGTAGTGTGGGGATTGAGCATTTAAAGAAATGTGGGTAGAGAAGATAATCTTGCCCCTGAGATGTGGCAAAAGGCCAAGCCATTGTGTCGGCATAGAAGCCTGTGTGTCCAACTCGCTGTTCCTCTCTGTTATGATTTCTTATTATCTCTGTTGAACAAAACTACACAGTAATTTCAAGGCACCACTGCTTCAAGAAGATTAGTTACTTTGTGTAATAACAAAGCCACAGACAACAACCTTGAGCACTCTCAAAGCACCCACGGTAATAAGCAATAAAAAGTGGAAGTTCACGACATGTTTCACAGTTACGGTTTACTGTAAACTAATCTGACATATGAATTTGTATTTTTTTGTACTATAAAAGAAAATAAACATTGGTTGTGTTCGGCCACAGGTTATGATGTAGAAAAATTATTATGGAATGAAATCCCAGCAATTAATTAGGCTGTAATGATACATTGATTATTGTCAATATAAATCAGAATCATTATAATCAATCACTTATTCAGAGGCAAAATACACCCAAGTTGGTCCCACTTTAAATGACATGCACTTTATAGATGCTTCACATAGCCTTAATATAGCCTCCATAAACACCACATAAATGTGTCAAAAATAATCTATAAGTGTATATCATGCTCTATAAAGAGTTCAGCCTCCCTGTGGCTCAGTTGGTAGAGCATGGTGTTTGCAACGCCAGGGTTGTGGGTTCGATTCCCACGGGGGCCCAGTACGAGAAAAAAAAATTTATGAAATGAATTGAAATGTATGCATTCACTACTGCAAGTCGCTCTGGGTAAGAGCGTCTGCTAAATGACTAAAATGTAAATGTAGTTCATGAATGTGGCATAACTGTTTTACATAACCTCCAATAAGCACATCTTAATAATGGCTTTATAAATCATATTAAATTCAGGCTTCACAAAGTATTTATAACCTTGTCATGTATCTTGGTAGAGCATTGCAACGCCATGATAGTGGGTTCAATTGCCGGGACCAGCCATATGTAAAAATGTATGCACGCATTACTGTAAGTCGCTTTGGATGAAAGCGTATATATTATATTATATTACTCAAAGAAATTGCTGGGATCAGCCAACGGTTTTCCCTTTTTAGTGCATAGCCAATATTGGACCTGACCCTCAACTTTCCCCAGAATTCAACACTAAAATGTAGTGCAAAGCAAAAAAAACGCAAAATTTCCCCCAAAAAATTCTCGGTTTAGTTTTTCCAGGTTTCAGATTTCCCCCATTTTTTTCTGTGTTTTTTCTGTGTTCACAACAATACTTAAACCACATCAGGGGATGACTTTTGAGTTCAGGGAAATATCTAAATATGTAAATGCTTTTGTATAGTTGCCCTTGCATAGGGAGCCAGGCCAACCCACTGGGAAGCCAGGCCAAGCTAATCAGAATGAGTTTTTCCCCACAAATTACAGACAGAATACTCTGTTTGTGACAAAACTGCACATTCTAGAGTAGCCTTTTATTTTCCCCAGCACAATGTGTACCTGTGTAATAATCATACTGTTTAATCAGCTTCTTGAAATGCCACACCTGTCAGCCAAACGCACAAAAAGTTTAATGAATTAATTTCAATTGACTGATTTCCTTACATGAACTGTAACTCAAAAATCTTTGAAATTGCTGCATGTTACATTTATATTTTTGTTCAGTATAATAGTACGAATGAAATGGAGTTTCCCATCCCCCTATTTAGAGTACTGTCCCCTTATCCAGATGGTGTGACAATGGCATTTCCTAAGAACGTTACTAACTTTCTTTGTTGTTACTTTTAAGGCTTCTTCAGACACCGACATACAGTAAAGGTAAAAACAAATCCCTGTTAGGGGTAACATCTCATGCAAGGCAAAGGGAGTAATGTATCTCATCACCTTTTCATGTGGGAAATCCTACATAGAACAAACAAAAATACAATTAAAACAACGCATAGCTGAACACCGCAGCTCAATTAGGTGTAAGAACACTGACTATCCAGTAGCAGCTCACTTTGTGAATCTACTCCCTCAAATACACAGGCATTGAGCATGTTACTCTACCAAGGAGAGAAGGTAACATCGAGATCCTTCTAAAACAGAGGGAGGCCTACTGGATATCCTATCTTCACTCAATTTTTTCTAATCAACCTAATAATTATGACACACCGCTCACTTTTGTTATTGGTTGCACTAATTGCACTGTTTATCTACATAACCTGGTTCAAACATTCATGACATTACCCTGAAGAAGGCACAGTGATGCCGAAACATTGGTGGTTTACCCAATACATTTTATATAGAGTGTGCGATTCTCTTTATTTGTTTATATAGCTTACAGTTTATTCGCCGTTAGTCAGCACCTCTACACAAAATAAGTTTCTCTGGGTGTGCGCCAGCTCATGCTTTTTATTAGACTTTTAAGGTCGGAACCAACATGCAGTACCTCCAGCAGGCAGGGAGATAAGAACCATTCGTCCGCCAGTTCATTGACAAACTACACTATTCACAGCCCTTGTAATGTTCAATGTAATGAATTGTATTGCTGGACTTCTGAACCTTTATGTATTTGCATTTTTTTATGTAAAAATGAAATGAAATGTATGGTTTAACATGTCATTAATGTTTATTTATTTTAGTCGTTAGTGATAATTCCCTATGTGTTAGTACATTTGTGTTTACATCATTAAGCAATTATGTTTATTTATTTTTTATTTAACTAGGCAAGTCAGTTAAGAACAAATTCTTATTTACAATGACGGCCTACCCCGGCCAAACCCAGACGACACTGGGCCAATTGTGCGCCGCCCTATGGGTCTCCCAATCACGGCCGGTTGTGACACAGCCTGGAATTGAACCAGGGTCTGTAGTGATGCCTCTAGCACTGAGATGCAGTGCCTTAGACCGCTGCGCCACTCGGGAGCCCTATGTATGTGTTATGAATTGCCAAAGGCGTCAGACTTTAAAGTAAATACAGTGTCATATGATACAATGCATTTATCTATGTGTTATGAATGGCCAAAGGTGTCGGACTTTAAAGTACAGCGTCATGTGATAAGGTATTTATGGATGTGTTATGAATGACCGAAGGTATTACAGGACACCACATAAAGTGTCACTAAATAGGTTATTAATGTTCTGCTGATTTATTAAGGTTCTCTCATGATCCATAGGTTACTGTAGGGTGTGAGGGGTATTTACATGGGCTGAAAATCTTGTGTTTGTGTGTGTGTCAGAGCCAATATGATTTGGAATAGTCCAACCTGAGACTACCGTACTAAGTATTCCTCTTCTGTTCCCATGCTGGAGACCAGGGCTTGATTAAAACCTGTTACAATCACCACCTTCCGGAGACACATGAGACCCCACCTCTTTAAGGAATACCTGGGATAGGATAAAGTAATCCTTCTAACCCCCCCCCCCAAAAGATTTAGATGCACTATTGTAAAGTGGTTGTTCCACTGGATATCATAAGGTGAATGCACCAATGTGTAAGTCGCTCTGGATAAGAGCGTCTGCTAAATGACTTAAATGTAAATGTAAATGAGGTCAACATTTTCTGACTGATCTTTCAGCGGGGGAGTTGGTGAATATTTCAAAGACCTGCCCAGCACAGCACGGTATGGCTTGTTATATTGTTGTGTGCGTGTTTGTGTACTAAGGAAGATGTAACATGATTCCAGAAGAAAGACAATTTCAATTTCCTTATGTTGGGGGCTTTCATTAAGGTAAGTGTCTCTTGGTGTAACGTCGTCCACAGGCTATTGTGCACACAGCATGCATATGCATGGGATATCAACCATTCAAAGTTGTCCTTAGTGGGCGTGACCATAGAATTAAATGGGAGTGACCTTACTGAGCAAAAACATTCCCCCTGGTCATCACTAGTTAACACAGCCAAAAAGTCATAATTATGCCTAAACCCAGCCTATTTCCACAATTTCTCTTCTTACAATTTGATTGTAAACCTAACCCTAACTAATGAAGGACAAGTTTGATGTGACTAGCATGACTTCACTTTAGAGTGTGTGCCATTCTTCAGCAAAACATGTCACCCATTATAAAGCACACATTTATATCATATTCAATATAGTGGGTTGTGTCACACTTGACATTGGTAATTAGGTCACACAGTTATGTCACATTTATGAACCCTTTATAAAGCATGACATAACTTATTTGTAAAACATTTATGTAGTGCTTAAGAAGGCATTATGAATGCTTTATGAATCCTTTATTAGCTGAACAAAATTTAAAGTGGGACCATAAAGGGTCATACACTTCAATAAAGCTTAAAGTCTCTAAAGCTTAAAGTAAAGTCTCTAAAGCTTTTATTTCTTAATGAAAAAAGGACTCAGGATAGGTCATTACGGCGATGGAAGACACCAAAAATAAGTTGCTCGTTTTTTGCAGAGAATGATGGTGAAACTCAACCAATACCCATTATCTCTAGCTATGGTGATATAACACCATAGAAGAAAGCGATTGTTTTGATGATGGGTATGAACCCAGTCAGCGCTATCTGTTACAGTGATGGGTAGTGACACTTTGGTGACGACCAAAAAGGGATGTTATAAAATGTTGAGTTTCTTCTCATTTACAGATGGAGGCCATGTTGTGTTCTTTGAGCGCGGGTGGCGTTCATATGTGGACGTCGAAATCACAACATTCAATCTTAATACGTCAATGACTTGCACCTGCACTGTATCGAAGCACTTTGCCCTCAAGTCATGTTGTGACATTGGAAAGTGAAATAGGCATCGGTGCGTAAAACGGTGTCCAGTTTGAACACATAACAGTTGATAAAGGACAGATATTTGTGGTGCGGGACTATATCCTATTACCTCCACCAAAACAAGACAAGGATGTTGTCTGGAAATGGCGGACCAATACATGCATTTTGTGGTCTTTCGACAGCTTGTACAGCTTATCTGTGTGGGCTAAAGACTGATATCGCGTGTTGAAATATATGTTGAATGTGATTTTACTTTGTTTGGTACGGCACAGGATGTCATGATTTGTGTGGCTTTGCAAGTGAAGTGCGCTAGGCAGTTACAGAATGTTTTCTGACCATGAAGCCCACCAAGTCAGCTTGATATTGCTTAACAATGACCTTAAGCTTCATCCTTGTACATTGTCAACATAAAAGCTGAAATAATGAACTGTATCTGGTTTTGGAGGATATGTACATGATAAATGTCCAGCAACGTTAAAGAGAGGTAGCTAGAGTGCTCCACATCTGCAGTTGTGAATGTTTCATCTTCGCTGAGTGGTGTTAGGCACAATACTGGCGACAATAAAGGCATTTGTAACTCAGTTATTTTCTAGCAGGACCTCTTTGCACTCGGCAATGACTTGTGGCTCTAAATCCATTTACTTACTCCACCAACCATGAAGAGAATGCACACAAACACAAACACACAGGTGGCAGAGAAGCAAAGAAAACATTCAATACCTCCATTTTGTTATATGTTTACTCTCAATTTTTCCTCTCATCTTTAAGGACTTATATTTCTCCAGTCAGGCCTTTAGCCTCAAAATCCCAGACCTGTGACATAAAGATTGTAGACGGGCAATTCCAAAAACACATTCACTGGAAGACCTGTGCCGATATAAAGTTTGGTAACAGAATTTCGGTAAAATCTCCCTCAGTTTTGTATGTGATTCAAAGATGTCTGCTGAAAGAATGGAGTGTATACTATGACATGACACCATGAGTTTGAAACAAATCTATTTTGGTTATTGAACTACAGTAAGTGAAGTGGGTTTACATCTGTTAACATAATTGCGGTTACGGAATTTCATCATGGGTCTCTGATCTGTTCTACACAGAAATGTATAATTATGGATATGAATGCCATTCTCTTCATGGTGATGTATCCTAAATAGCTACACAAAGGTAAAAATATGCAATATCCTCATTTGCATATTTGGGTATTATTCTACACACTGGCTATTATTTTAATGAGCTCCGCCATTGGACCAAATCTGAACCAATCATAGATGTCTATGTTTCACAAGTTTGGACATGAAAGTACATCACAGTAGAGCTCAGAAGAGTACAGTGCAGTACAGCACAGCACAGAAGAGTAGAGTTCAATACAGTAGAGTTCAGTATAGTACAGTATAGTACACTACAGTATTGTCAAGTAGAGTATAGTTCAGTACAGTACAATATAGTTTAGTACAGTACAGTAAAGTATAGTTCAGTACAGTACATTATAGTCAACTCTAATGTGCTCTACAGTCTTCTGTACTTAACTCTACTGCACTCTATTCTACTCTACTGTACTGTACAGGACTGTACTCTATACTCTACTTTTCTTCACTGTACTGTAATGTAATGTACTGTACTGTGTCCAAACTTGTGAAACACAGACGTCAGTGATTGGTTCAGATTTGGTCCGGACCAGACCATTTCTGAACCAATCATGGACATCATGTACTCTATGTTTGGGACAAACGAAGGCCTGACATGACCTCTGTGGACTTTGAAATCAAAACTGGTCCGGACCAAACCAAAAAATGGTCCAAGGGCAGGGTGGACTGACCAGATTTCAACTAGTTTTCAACATCCATGGATGTCCAGGTGTTGCTCAGTGCTCTGTGGGTGAGGATGCTGGTTACAGTAAATGGAAAGAGAGGGGGCTCATAGGTGTCAGTAAGAGCTGGTAGAGGTGAAAATAATTGGAGGGAGAGAGAGGTTGTTCAGACTTGTCACACTCTTTCTTTGACCACCAGACAACAAAAAGAGAAAGAAAACAGTTATGAGCTGAACATAAGAGTATGCCAGTGGACGGGAGGACAGTAGCAGGTGACCGAACTGTGGTCTGTGGCTAGTATGATTTCCCATTGTAGCCAATTCAATTACAGAAATTCCGTTACTGATTTTTCTGAAATTCTGTTATAATTACTGAGTTTTAATAATTACTTGATAATTCATAAACAAAATTGCTATTAATAAAAACACTATAACTAATTGATTGGGCTACATTTACTTGTTACTTCTGTGAACTGTAATTATCCCCCTCAAGAGGGAGAGAAATTAGATAATATCTTAAAGATATGGGTTTTTCGTAATGGAATTTCGAGGCACAAGCCAATGTTTCTTAAACTTACAGAAGGCAGAAAACATTATCCTACACTAAGAATAAAATGTTGATATTAGTTGGCAGGGGTTTTTAGCTCAACATTATTGTGTTTTGATGTATTTCCAATACCTTTTATGACTTACTCTGGTCGATGTTTCCTAAGACCCGTTTTCCATCTGTTTGACAAGAAATCAAAGCATTTGCTTATTCCTAATGTTTAGGATGGAAAATGGTTGAAAAAAGTATAATTATAATAGACTATTATAATAGACTCTTAGCTTTCATTTGACACCCAATTTGACATGCTCCTATGAACTTCACATGTTTGTGCTCATGGAAATGAACAGACACAAACATTGCACATACAGGCTGATGGAACCACATATACTGTACAACACTTTTCCTCCCTCCAAACTCGGTCTCACTTTTCTACATTCTACATTTTAGTCATTTAGTAGACGTTCTTATCCAGAATGACTTAGGTAGTAAGAAAACCACATATCACAGTCATTGCTAGAAAAACTACTTTTTCTACTCAAAATTCTTTCTGTCTTACTTCAGCGTGTGCTCATTTATCCGGTTTTCAGTATTCTGCCTGCCTTTGTGTTCATTTTGCAGGCCTTTGACAGGCAGGCAGCACTCAGCGTGAATGCTGCTGCAGGGGGTTTGGCTAGTTCTTTTGTCTGACCTCAGCACCTCTCCCATGGCAACTCATGCAGGTGCTGTTATGTGTCCACAATGGCACCCTATTCCCTTTATAGTGCACATAGAGCTCTGGTAAAAAATAGTGCCCTATATGAAATAGGGTGCCATTTGGGATGCAGTCTCTGTGGAGGGAGACGGAGAGCTGCAGGTAAAAACAACTCTCGTTCCTCCATCCCTCCCTCCTTCGCTTTATTCCCCTGGCTCCTCCCTCTGTCCTATCCTTCAGTCTCCTCCCTCTGTTCGCCTTCTTTTCTCCCTCTGCTTTCCTTTATTCTCTCTCTCTTTTCCTCTGCATGCCTCATTGATGGTAATCCTGCCCAAGGCACTGCCGAGGGCCACACTCCAGCTTTCAGATTGTTAGGGTTCTCTGTGGACTGGCTTGTGCAGTAGGTCTGAACACACACACACACACGGTAGATACAACATACTGTATGCATGAACACTCAGTTGCCAAATTATTAGGTACACCCATCTAGTATCGGGTCAGACCCCCCTTTGCCTCCAGAACAGCCTGAATTTGTCAGGGTATGGATTATATGAGGTTTGGCATTCAAATGTTGCTCAATTGGTATTAAGGGACCTAACGTGTACCATGAAAACATTCCCCACACCATTACATCACTGCCACCAGCCTGTACAGTTGACACCAGGCAGGATGTGGCCATGGACTAGCGCTGCCTACGCCAAATCCTGACTCTGATCAGCATGACACAACAGGAACCGGGATTCGTTGGACCAGGCGGTGTTTTTCAACTCCTCAATTGTCCAGTGTTGGTGATCGCGTAACCACTGGAGCTCCTTTTTCTTGTTTTTAGCTGATAGGAGGGTTGGTGTACCTAATATACAGACACATACACTGAGTGAACAAAACATTAGGAACACCTGCCATGACAAAGATTAACCAGGTGAATCCACGTGAAAGCTATGATCTCTCATTGATTTCACCTATTAAATCCACTTCAATCAGTGTAGATGAAGGGGAGGAGACTTAAGTCTTGATTTTTAAGCCTTGAGACAATTGCGACATGGATTGAGTATGTGTGCCATTCAGAGGGTGAATGGGCAAGACAAAATATTTAAGTGCATTTGAAAGGGGTATGGTACTGTAGCAGCTGCCAGGCGCACCGGGTTGAGTGTGTCAAGAACTGTAACGCTGCTGGGTTTTTCATGCTCAACAGTTTCCCAGCTTCCCATTTCAAGAATGGTCCACCACCCGAAGGACATACAGCTGACATGACACAACTGTGGGAAGCATTGGAGTCAACATGAGCCAACTCAATATAAACGCGACATGCAACAATTTCAAAGGTTTTACTGAGTTAAAGTTCAAATAAGGAATCAGTGATTTGAATAAATTCATCAGGCCAATAACTTTGGATTTCACATGATTGGGAATACAGATATGCATATTTTGGCCACAGACACCTTAGATAAAGGTAGGGGAGTGGATCAGAAAACCAGTCAGTACATGTTGCATTTATAAACTTTATAAACGTCCCTTTTTCAGGACCCTGTCTTTCAAAGATCATTTGTAAAAATCTTCATTGTAAAGGGTTAACCTGTTGGGGATAGGGGGCAGTATTTGCACGGCCGGATAAAAAACGTACACGATTTAATCTGGTTACTACTCCTGCCCAGTAACTAGAATATGCATATAATTATTGGCTTTGGATAGAAAACACCCTAAAGTTTCTAAAACTGTTTGAATGGTGTCTGTGAGTATAACAGAACTCATATGGCAGGCAAAAACCTGAGAAGATTCCTTACAGGAAGTGGCCTGTCTGACCATTCCTTGAGCTTCTTGACTCTGTTTATTGAAGACTGAGGATCTTTGCTGTAACGTGACACTTCCTACGGCTCCCATAGTCTCTCAGAAGGCGGGAAAAAGCTGAATGATGTAATTCCATCCCCAGGCTGAAACACATTAGCGCTTTTGGCAAGTGCTCTATCAGAGGACAATGGCTGAGGCGCGTGCCGGAGTCGACCCCATGCTTTTATTTTCTTTCGTCTTTTATCCTAAACACAGATTCCCGGTCGGAATATTATCGCTTTTTTACGAGAAAAATTGCATAAAAATTGGTTTTAAACAGCGGTTGACATGCTTCGAAGTACGGTAATGGAATATTTAGACATTTTTTGTCACGAAATGCATCGTGCTCGTTCCTTCTTTACCATTCGGATAGTGTCTTGAACGCACGAACAAAACAGAGGATATTTGGATATAACTATGGATTATTTGGGACCAAACCAACATTTGTTATTGAAGTAGAAGTCCTGGGAGTGCATTCTGATGAAGAACACCAAAGGTAATAACATTTTTCTTATAGTAAATCTGACTTTGGTGAGTGCTAAACTTGCTGGGTGTCTAAATAGCTAGCCCTGTGATGCCGGGCTATCTACTCAGAATATTGCAAAATGTGCTTTCACCGAAAAGCTATTTTAAAATCGGACATATCGAGTGCATAGAGGAGTTCTGTATCTATAATTCTTAAAATAATTGTTATGCTTTTTGTGAACGTTTATCGTGAGTAATTTAGTAAATTTTTTGTAAATTCACCGGAAGTTTGCGGGGGGTATGCTAGTTCTGAACGTCACATGCTAATGTAAAAAGCTGGTTTTTGATATAAATATGAAGTTGATTGAACAAAACATGCATGCATTGTATAACATAATGTTCTAGGTGTGTCATCTGATGAAGATCATCAAAGGTTAGTGCTGCATTTAGCTGTGGTTTGGGTTTTTGTGACATTATATGCTAGCTTGAAAAATGGGTGTCTGATTATTTCTGGCTGGGTACTCTGCTGACATAATCTAATGTTTTGCTTTCGTTGTAAAGCCTTTTTGAAATCGGACAGTGTGGTTAGATTAACGAGAGTCTTGTCTTTAAAATGGTTTAAAATAGTCATATGTTTGAGAAATTGAAGTAATAGCATTTCTAAGGTATTTGAATAACGCGCCACAGGATTCCACTGGCTGTTATGTAGGTGGGACGATTTCGTCCCGCCGACCCTAGAGAGGTTAAGTACTTTCCCATGCTTGTTCAATGAATCATAAACAATGAATGAACATGCACCTGTGGAACGGTTGTTAAGACACTAACAACTTACAGACGGTAGGCAATTAAGGTCACAGTTATGAAAACTTAGGACACTAAAGAGACATTTCTACTGACTCTGAAAAACACCAACAGAAAGATGCCCCGGGTCCCTGTTCATCTGCGTGAACGTGCCTTAGGCATGCTGCAAGGAGATATGAGGACTGCAGATGAGGCCAATAAATTACAATGCCCGTACTGTGAGACGCCTAAAACAGAGCTACAGGGAGACAGGATGGACAGCTGATTGTCCTCGCAGTGGCAGCCCACGTGTAACAACACCTGCACGGGATCGGTACATCTGAACATCACACCTGTGGGACAGGTAAAGGATAGCAACAACAAATGCCCAAGTTACACCAGGAACGCACAATCCCTCCATCAGTGCTCAGACTGTCCGCAATAGGCCGAGAGAGGCTGGACTGAGGGCTTGTAGGCCTGTTGCAAGGCAGGTCCTCATCAGACATCACCGGCAACAACGTCACTTACGTCAAAAAGCGCTCTTCACTGACGAGTCGCAGGTTTGTCTCACCAGGGGTGATGGTCGGATTTGCGTTTATCGTCGAAGGAATGAGCGTTACACCGAGGCCTGTACTCTGGAGCGGGATCGATTTGGAGGCGGAGTGTCCATCATGGTCTGGGGCGGTGTGTCACAGCATCATCGGACTGAGCTTGTTGTCATTGTAGGCAATCTCACCGCTGTGCGTTACAGGGAAGACATCCTACTCCCTCATGTGGTACCCTTCCTGCAGGCCCATCCTGACACAACCCTCCAGCATGACAATGCCACGAGCCATACTGCTCGTTCTGTGTGTGATGTCCTGCAACACAGGAATTTCAGTGTTCTGCCATGGCCAGCGAAGAGCCCGGATCTCAATTCCATTGATCAAGTCTTGGATCTGTTTAATCGGAGGGTGAGGGAAAGGGCCATTCCCCCCAGAAATATCCGGGAACTTGCAGGTGCCTTGGTGGAAGAGTGGGGTAACATCTCACAGCAAGAACTGGCAAATCTGGTACAGTCCATGAGAAGGAGATGCACTGTAATACTTAATGCAGCTGGTGGTCACACCAGATACTGACTGTTACTTTTGATTTTGAACCCCCCTTTGTTCAGGGACACATTATTCAATTTCTGTCAGTCACATGTCTGTGGAACGTGTTCAGTTTATGGCTCAGTTGTTGAATCTTCTTATGTTCAAACAAATATTTACATATGTTAAGTTTGCTGAAAATTAACACAGTTGACAATGAGAGGACGTTTATTTTTTTGCTGAGTTTATATTTTATTCAGTGTGAATACACACTTAATTCTGGTGATAATTATTAGTGTAAAGCACAAACAAACTAATTCAAATAAATAAACACACAATAATTATCACCTTATTTAAGATGCAAATGACATGGTAACCATCTCTCGCTCACTCTCACTCTCTCTCTCCCCCATCAGCATCTACGGGCAACTTCACCCTACACCACTTTGTGGGGCCAAGTGCCTATCAGCTGTCTCACACATACATAGCAGGTGATAACACATAGAGTTGAAGTCGGAAGTTTACATACACCTTAGCCAAATACAGTTAAACTCAGTTTTTCACAATTCCTGACATTTAATCCAAGTAAAAATTCCCTGTCTTAGGTCAGTTAGTATCACCACTTTATTTTAAGAATGTGAAATGTCAGAATAATAATAGAGAGAATTATTTATTTCAGCTTTTATTTCTTTCATCACATTCCCAGTGGGTCAGAAGTTTGCATACACTCAATTAGTATTTGTAGCATTGCCTTTAATTTGCTTAATTTGGGTCAAACATTCCAGGTAGCCTTCCACAAGCTTCCCACAATAAGTTGGGTGAATTTTGTCCCATTCCTCCTTACAGAGCTGGTGTAACTGAGTCAGGTTTGTAGGCCTCCTTGCTCGCAAACACTTTTTCAGTTCTGCCCACAGATTTTCTATAGGATTGAGGTCAGGGCTTTGTGATGGCCACTCCAGTACCTTGACTTTGTTGTCCTTAAGCCATTTTGACACAACTTTGGAAGTATGCTTGGGGTCATTGTCCATTTGGAAGACCCATTTGCGACCAAGCTTTAACTTCCTGATTGATGTCTTGAGATGTTGCTTCAATATATCCACATAATTTTCCTTCCTCATGATGATATATATTTTGTGAAGTGCACCAGTCCCTCCTGCAGCAAAGCACCCCCAAAACATGATGCTGCCACCCCCGTGCTTGACGGTTGGGATGGTGTTCTCCGGCTTGCAAGCCTCCCCCTTTTTCCTCCAAACATAATGATGGTAATTATGGCCAAACAGTTCTATTTTGTTTCATCAGACCAGAAGATATTTCTCCAAAAAGTACGATCTTTGTCCCTATGTGCAGTTGCGAACCGTAGTCTGGCTTTTTTTATGGCGGTTTTGGAGCAGTGGCTTCTTCCGTGCTGAGCGGCCTTTCAGGCTATGTCGATATAGGACTCGTTTTACTGTGGATGTAGATACTTTTGTACCTGTTTTCCTCCAGCATCTTCACAAGGTCCTTTGCTATTGTTCTGGGATTGATTTGCACATTTCACACCAAAGTACGTTCATCTCTAGGAGACAGAACGTGTCTGCTTCCTGAGCGGTATGACGGCTGTGTTGTCCCATGGTGTTTAAACTTTCGTACTATTGTTTGTACAGATGAACGTGGTACCTTCAGGCATTTGGAAATTGCTCCCAAGGATGAACCAGATTTGTGGAGCTCTACAATTGTTTTTCTGAGTTCTTGGCTGATTTCTATTGATTTTCCCATGATGTCAAGCAAAGAGGCACTGAGTTTGAAGGTAGGCCTTGAAATACATCCACAGGTACACCTCCAATTGACTCAAATTATGTCAATTAGCCTATCAGAAGCTTCTAAAGCCATGACATCATTTTCTGGAATTTTCCAAGCTGTTTAAAGGCACAGTCAACTCAGTGTATGTAAACTTCTGACCCACTGGAATTGTGATACAGTGAATTATAAGTGAAGTAATCTGTCTGTAAACAATTGTTGGAAAAATGAATTGTGTCATGCACAAAGTAGATTGCCAAAACTATAGTTTGCAAACAAGAAATGTGTAGAGTGGTTGAAAAACAAGTTTTAATGACTTCAGCTGTACCTGTACATTGCTGCTGTGACACTAATGACACAGGCTCAGACACCAACTAAAGTAGCAGCACAATCTTCCCTTTTCAACACTGGTGATACACACATTCACACACACACAGCACACAACCCTAATTAGGCTGGGGCACCACATGGGACTACAGAGAGGGGAATTTTTTGTTTTTTAGTTACCCATGCTACATTCTTCATTTCTAGATTATAGCTCAGAATAATGGAATAATAACATGGTAATAACTATTTCCAGTAATGACTGTTAGTTGCCAGTAATAAGAAAGGTTATTACAAAGTAAGTCAGACTGTAGTTTCTACATAATTACTTTGGTTGATAGATGCTTATTTCATACATATTATTTTTCTACTGTTTCCACATTGTTCTTGTGCTGTTGAAATCTACGAATAAAATACAAATGTAATGAGATAAAACCCAGAAACAAATATGGAAATTAGAATGAAATTGTGTTGTATTAGTTATAGTTTGGTGTATACAGATGCTTTACAGATGGCATAGTTTCTATGTAATACAATGTGATATCAGGACTGGAAATGTAAGACCCTCTTGCTCTGGTCAACACCACACCCTGAAACAAGCAGAAGGATTACAAAAGCAATGGAGGAAATAAACAGGAAACCATTGTCTAGGAGGCCCTTGAGAACCACAGACCAGAGACCCCTGAGAATGATCCTATTCCCCTTCCTATGGCATTCGTATCATGCAGGTGAAGATGACCTATAGGAACATTTCCCATGGGAAGAAAAAAAAACATACATAATCACCAGCCTCCCCTCTGAGACTGAGTGGTCCGAGTCCACTCAGTGCTACTCTAGTCTCAGGTGCACACATACAGTGTTGAAATCAGGTCAATTTAAGCTATGGAAATCACCCATAGCCGTTGTGACACGTGAATCACATTCAGTTTATGGACAATCTGGTGTGACTGCATTACTTCTGCCTGCCAGAGCCATACTCGCAACCACCCTCCTGCATCCTCGCGGTCCCCCTGTGTCAACAAGCAATCCCATTTCCATCAATGGCGTAGGGGGTAACGTTGCGGCGGTGACAGGTTGCTCACAGGCGAAGGCTCTCCTGCTCGGCTAATGGAGTTTATGCTCGGTGGAAAGGTCAAATCAGGTAAGATTAGGGCCTAATCTGCTGCTGACAGCTGTGACCTTATCAACATTGATGTCTCCATGCAGCACTATATCATCTCTCGCCATCTCTTCTGTCACTGCCCTCGCAGCTCTGACTAACACTGAGGCTGCCGTGACCGCAGAACTGACAGACTAACAAAGGATGCGGGTTGGTTTAGAAACCTTGAAGATGGCTGGGATTAGGTCCAAGGTCAAGAGTCAACACCAGGATTTAGAGTGTGACTTCAGTTGACCCTGTGATGTAACATTACAGGGATGATTCAGAACTGCTGAAATGATCCCCCATTCAAGGACAGGGTTTGGGAAGGGTCTGTCTGTGTCTGCACTGCTCGTGTCATGGAAGATGCTGTCATTTGGCTTCTGGGGTTATGTCAGATATTTGAATGCAAGTTATGTTATGTCATATATTTTGTGTTATGTTAGGTTACATATTATGTACTGTTAACAAATAACATAATACATCAAATAATGTTCCACAGGTGATAAGCGTGAGGCTCGGATTCATTCTTCTTAAAACCGCTCTTCACCAAGCCCAGGAACGGGCGACGCGGAACTAAACAGGTGTTTTACCTCACTTCCACATTTCAGGGAACATGAGTTATAGTCATACACTACAAGACCAAAAGTATGTGGACACCTGCTCGTCGAGCATCATGGGCATTAATACAGAGTTGGTGCTTTGCTGCTATAACAGCTTCTACTCTTCTGGGAAGGCTTTCCACTAGATGTTGGAACATTGCTACGGGGACTTGCTTCCATTCAGCCACGAGAGCATTAGTGAGATTGGGCACTGATGTTGGGCAATTAGGCCTGGCTTGCAGTCCACATTCCAATTCATCTCGACAAACCATTTCTGTACAGACCTCGCTTTGTGCACAGGGCATTGTCATGCTGAAAGAGGAAAGGGCTTTCCCCAAACTGTTGTCACAAAGTTGGAAGCACAGAATCAACTAGAATGTGATTGTATGCTGTAGCGTTAAGATTTCCCTTCACTGGAACTAAGGGGCCGCTTGGCATTGCGCATGGTGATCTTAGGCTTGTTTGCGGCTTCTCGGCCATGGAAACACCGCCGAGCAGTTCTTGTGCTGATGTTGCTTCCAGAGGCAGTTTGGAACTCGGTAGTGAGTGTTACAACGGAGGACAGAGGATTTTTATACGCTGCGTGCTTCAGCACTCGGTGGTCCCATTCTGTGAGCTTGTGTGACCTACCACTTTGCGGCTGAGCCGTTGTTGCCCCTGGACGTTTCCACTTCACAATTACAGCACTTACTGTTGACCAGGGCAGCTCTAGCGGGGCATAAATGTGATGAACTTATTTGATGGAAAGGTGGCATCCTATGACTGTGCCACATTGAAAGTCACTGAGCTCTTCAGTAAGGCCATTCTACTAACAATGGTTAATCTATTGAGATTGCATGGTTGTGTGTTCAATTTTAAGATTCAAAAGGCACTCGCACATCTGAGCAGTCTTGTTGCAGATGCATGGCAACAATTAAAGCAATTAAAACAGGATGAAAGAAACCGCACACTGCTCTTGATAGTGTGTTCAATGCTCTTGATTGTGTGTTCAATTTTAAACACCAGTCAGCAACAGGTGTGGCTGAAATAGCCGAATCCACAAATTTATAAGGGTGTCCACATACTTTTGTATATACAGTTGAAGTCGGAAGTTTAGATACAGGTTGGAGTCATTAAAACTCGTTTTACAACCACTCCACAAATTTCTTGTTAACAAACAATAGTTTTGGCAAGTCGGTTAGGACATCTACTTTGTGCATGACAAGTAATTTTTCCAACAAATGTTTACAAAAAGATTATTTCACTTATAACTCACTATATCACAATTCCAGTGGGTCAGAAGTTTACATACACTAAGTTGACTGTGCCTTTAAACAGATTGGAACATTCCAGAAAATGATGTCATGGCTTTAGAAGCTTCTGATAGTCTAGTAGACATCATTTGAGTCAATTGGAGGTGTACCTTTGGATGTATTTCAAGGCTTACCTTCAAACTCTGTGCCTCTTTGCTTGACATCATGGGAAAATCAAAATAAATCAGCCAAGACCTCAGACAAATAATTGTAGACCTCTACAAGTCTGGTTCATCCTTGGGAGCAAATTTGAAATGCCTGAAGGTAACACGTTCATCTGTACAAACAATAGTACGCAAGTATAAACACCATGGGACAACGCAGCCATCATACTGCTCAGGAAAGAGATGCGTTCTGTCTCCTAGAGATTAATATACTTTGGTGCAAAAGGTGCAAATCAATCCCAGAACAACAGCAAAGGACCTTGTGAAGATGCTGGAGGAAACAGGTGAAAGTATCTACATCCACAGTAAAACGAGTCCTATATCGACATAACCTGTAAGGCCGCTCAGCAAGGAAGAAGCCACTGCTCCAAAACCGCCATTAAAAAGACAGATTACGGTCTGCAACTGCACATGGGGACAAAGATCGTACTTTTTGGAGAAATGTCCTCTGGTCTGATGAAACAAAAATAGAACTGTTTGGCCATAATAACCATCGTTACTTTTGGAGGAAAAAGGGGGAGGTTTACAAGCCGAGGAGCACCATCCCAACCGTGAAACACAGGGGTGGCAGCATCATGTTTTGGGGGTGCTTTGCTGCAGGAGGGACTGGTGCACATCACAAAATAGATGGCATCATGAGGAAGGAAAATTATGTGGATATATTGAAGCAACATCTCAAGACATCAGTCAGGAAGTTAATGCTTGGTTGCAAATGGGTCTTCCAAATGGACAATGACCCCAAGCATACTTCCAAAGTTGTGTCAAAATGGCTTAAGGACAACAAAGTCAAGGTATTGGAGTGGCCATCACAAAGCCCTGACCTCAAACCTATAGAAAATCTGTGGGCAGAACTGAAAAAGCGTGTGCGAGCAAGGAGGGCTACAAACCTGACTCAGTTACTCCAGCTCTGTAAGGAGGAATGGGACAAAATTCACCCAACTTATTGTGGGAAGCTTGTGGAAGGCTACCCGAAACGTTTGAACAAAGTTAAACAATTTAAAGGCAATGCTACCAAATACTAATTGAGTGTATGCAAACTTCTGACCCACTGGGAATGTGATGAAAGAAATAAAATATGAAATAAATAATTATGTCTACTATTATTCTGACATTTCACATTTTTAAAATAAAGTGGTGATCCTAACTGACCTAAAACAGGGATTTTTTACTAGGATTAAATGTCAGGAATTGTGAAAAACTGAGTTTAAATGTATTTGGCTAAGGTGTATGTAAACTTCTGGCTTCAACTGTATTTATAGGACAAAACACACATCACAACAAGAGAGACATCACTACGTAAAGAGAGACCTAAGACAACAACACAGCATGGCAGCAACACATGACAACACAGCATGATAGCAAAACAACATGACAACAACATTGTAACAACACAACAATACATGGTACAAACATTATTGGGCACAGTCAACAGCACAAAGGGCAAGAAGGTAGAAACAACAATTCATCACGCAAAGCAGCTACAACTGTCAGTAAGAGTGTCCATGATTGAGTCTTTGAATGAAGAGATTGAGATAAAACTGTCCAGTTTGAGTGTTTGTTGCAGCTCCTTCCAGTCGCTAGCTGCAGCGAACTGAAAAGATGAGCGACCCAGGGATGTGTGAGCTTTGGGGACCTTTAACATAATGTGACTGGCACAACAGAGGATGAGGGCTGCACTAGATATCTCAGATATGGGGGAACTTGGCCAAAGCTCGAGAGCACCCTTACCTGCTGATCTGTATATTACGTCTCCGTAATCTAGCATGGGTAGGATAGTCATTTGAATCAGAGTTAGTTTGGTAGCTGGGGTGAAAGAGGAGTGATTACGATAGAGGAAACCAAGTCTAGATTTAACTTTAGCATGCAGCTTTGATATGTGCTGAGAGAAGGTCAGTGTACCGTCAAGCCAAGCTCCCAAGTGCTTGTATTGGGTGACTACCTCAAGCTATAAACCCTCAAAGGTAGTAATCCCACTTTATTACCAAACCACATGCACTTTGTTTTGGAGGTGTTCAGAACACGGTTAAGGGCAGAGAAAGTTTGTCGGAGACTACTAAGAAAGTTTTGTTGTCGAGCATTTAACACTGGGGAGGGGCCAGCTGAGTATAAGACAGAATCATCTGCATATAAATGGATGAGAGAGCTTCCTACTGCCTGAGCTATTTTGTTGATGTAAATTGAGAAGAGCGTGGGGCCTAGGATCGAGCCTTGGGGTACTCCCTTGGTGACAGGCACTCTTTGAGAGAGGTAGTTAGCAAACCAAGCCAAAGACCCCTCAGAGACACGGCCCACAAGATTGGAATGGTCTACCATATCAAAAGCTTGGCCAAGTCAATAAAAATGTCACAACATTGCTTAGAATCAAGGGTGATGGTGACATCTTTGAGGACCTTTAACCTTGCAGTGACACATCCATAACTTGAGTGGAAACCAGATTGCATACCAGAGATAATACTATAGACATCAAGAAAGCCAGGTAATTGATTATTGACAAGTTTTTCCAACACTTTTGATAAACAGGGCAAAATAGAAATAGGCCTATAACAGTTAGGATCAGCTTGATCTCCCTCTTTAAATAATGGATGAACCGTGGCTGCCTTCCAAGAAATGGGAACCTCCCCAGAGAGGAGAGACAGGTTAAAAAGGTCAGAGATAGGCTTGGCGATGATAGGGGCAGCAACTTTAAAGAAGAAAGGGTCTAAAACATCTGACCCATATGGTTTTTGGGGGTCAAGTTTAAGGAGCTCTTTTAGCACCTTGGACTCAGTGACCACCTGCAGGGAAAAACTTTGTAGCGGGGCAGGGGAAAAAGAGGGAGGAGCATTAGGGCTAGTCGCATTAAAAGGGGTGGGAGATGAGAAAATGTTGGATGGGCAAGGAGGCATGGCTGAGTCAAATAGGAATCCTGACTTAATGAGGTAGTGATTAAAGAGCTCAGCCATGTGCTTCTTGTCAGTAACAACCACATCATCAACATTATGGGACATGGGCAGCTGTGAGGAGGAGGGTTTATTCTCCAGGTCTTCAACCATTTTCCAGAACTTATTGGGGTTAGACCCACAGAGAGAGTACTGCTCCTTAAAGTAATTCACTTTGGCCTTCTGGATGGCCTGAATGCACTTATTTCTCATTTGCCTGAATGAGAGCCAGTCAGCCTGAGAATGCGTGTGCCAAGCTTTTCGCCAAATGCAATTCTTGAGGTGGAGTAAATCTGCTAGATCACGGTCTAACCAGGGGCTGAACTTGTTTTTAATTCTCATTCTCATGGGGGCATGTTTGTTAAAGTTTTTTAGCAAGTGTCTATGACAAATCAGGACAGGACGTTTCACTGAGCAGCCATTACGAACACAAGCTGTGAAGCAGTGATCACTAAGGTCATTACAGAAAACACCAGACTGATACCGATCAGGATTATTTGTGAGGATAACAGAGGAGAGTAGCCTTTTCTGGGTGTTTGGAGTCATACCTTTTGGGATTGGTCATAATCTGAGAAATATTTAGGGAGTCTTATTGCTTTAGGAGGTGGTTTAAGAATGTAACAAAACACTCTTCCTTAACCACGTCTCAGTAATGACCAACACATCTGGTCAACAATTTAAACGCCAAAGACATCGCCAAACCCCTGGTGGAGTGGGTGTGTACACCACTGGATAACCCTCGCCCCTTGCTGCTATATGCCAGGGAGATAGCCTCCATAATCCAGTGGGAGAGATGCTGATTAGTGAGCGCCCTGCCGTGACCTGGATTAGCAAAACAGACAAAAAGCTGGCACTGTCCATACTCCCTGAATTGAGTAACCCTCGCACAGCGCACCCCAGCCTTGGGAGGAAGCTCCTGTTGTGACTACCTTGCAGGACAACACCTGGCCCAGGGATCCCTCAACTGGGCCAATGCCCAAAGACATGTTGGTGACACCTGAATAAACCAGTTTAGGTGGTGAGATGCATCCAAGCATGTTGCTACTTGTGGGTTCAGTTGTCACAACGGGTGTTTGGGGAGGTTGGCAAGGCAGGACACGATCCCGTGTCATCTCCCATCCCCAAGCTAGGTGCGAGGGCGCTGTCTCCTTCCCAGAGTCACGGCAGGACTAATTATGACACCTGCTTGTTGATAGTAGAGCTGCCCTTTAATGAGATACACATGGAAATGATCAGAGGCAACCAATTGATGGTGTTGATCTTTGTAGTTTCAGATCTCTGGAGACCTACGCAATTACAAATTATTTGATAATCCCTTTAACTTTCAGTGTATTCAAGTCTTATCACAAACCTCACAAGAAACACTGACAAACAAAACTCAATTCATCTGCATATTGCAGGGGGAGGCAGTTTAGGCTGAATTAAATTCCATTCCTGTGTGTCACTCCGGGACACTCCAATGTCACTAAAGTGCACTGAGGCAGGTTAAGGAACCGCATGAAACGTCGCGAGGTACAGTGATTCTGGAACCATTTGCACTGACACACCTTACCAGCAATGATCAGGCTTCTTTCAAATAGAAATGCCAAGACCAGTAAACACTCTCCTTCCTGCCTCTACCACCCCCCACCCCCCAACATAAACTACCCTCCAACCTTCTCTCACTCTATGTCTATCTCTGACACACACACACACACACACACACACACACACACACACACACACACACACACACACGCAAATAAGCCACACTTGCCCTCCTCCACCGAACGGCCGGGTGGGTAAGACAAGCCATGTCATAACCAAACTCATCAGTTCCCTGATAACCGTACTTGTCAGCGCGCCTGCCCTTGCTTCAGTAAACAATCATTCAACAGTGTAGGAGGATGAACAGCAACAGCCAGCGCCAACCTCTGGGTCCAGGTAGGGGGTAGGAGGAAGAGCACTGCTGGTTGTTGTTGTGCCCTCATTGTTTAATTTACAACCTCTGCTGTGATTTAAATGATATGAAACGTTTAAAGAGCAAGAGCTAATGCAGCTATATCTTGGGACACTTGGAGATGGTTTCATGGGTTTAATATGAAAATGTTGCTATGTGAGAATCATTGTTGAGTAGTTTAGTCGCATCTTACTCTAAAAGCTATCAAAACAATACAGGGAACATATCGCATTTCTAACCTTTAACCTGAACAGTTTTATATTTGAGAGTACTGTTGTTGACTAGAAATCTCATAGACTTCAATCTTTAAATCATTAAAAACATGTCCTTGGAAAGAAAGCATTTGTTATTAAGAATGAACACATGCTTTCAAAAGCATTTAGCCTTTGTCAAATGGAACCTCTTGATTCCTGGCATTACATGGCATTGCAATAATGTTTCACTTGAAACAGAATTCTGCCCCTGGCAATAGAGCTAGGCTAACGAACGAATACGTGTCAACAGATGCACACAACTGTTTCTTACTTTGCAGTTACATCTACGGTTGTTTCCCAAAGTGTGTCAAATACACTGCAGAGATAATTGGTTATTTAAAAATGTGTGTCCTCACAGTGGGTTCGAGCGTATCTTCAGACATGGAGAATGATTCTGCCTTTTCATCCAATTTTACCTTCAATTAATGTCCTTATGAAAAAAAGGGCAGGTTATTTGCAACATGTGCAATGCAACACTGGAAATATTAAGATAAGTTTGTAGTTGTGACCAATGTTGGGGGTAATGGGTTACAAAAGTTGTGTGTAATGTAATCAGATTACTTTTATGATTAATCTAGTAAAGTAACACACTGCTTTTTCAAATTGGGTAATATCATTAGTTACTTTGTCAAGCAACGCGTGTTACTTTCAGAATCATATCTCTATCGGGCGTGTTTCGATGATCCAATCTCGGCTTGTTTCCTTATTTAGTTCTCGAGCGAGCAGAGAAAGGCTGTTTGGAGAAATTTCATGACAGCTGTTGTCCATAGAAATGTATAGAGGGCGCACTTCTGAACTATGCCATTGATCGCTTCTGTGATAGCAAAGCCCATAGAGGGCTTTCCCGTCTAGTGCCAAATGTGCCCTTTATACTGTACATCTTTATGAGTCTGTGTACGTGCGGTCTCCTAAGCAAGAGTGGCGGCTCGAGAAAAAGATTTTGAATGAACAGATAGGATATGTGTATAGATGTTTGCCTTACAGTATATATGGCTAATTAAAAAGCCCTTATGATAGCGCAGAACTTGTAGACTAGCACAGGAAAGCAGCGCCACAGATAAAAGCAGAAAGTAGTGATCAATCCTGAGTTAGTAAGTAGCCCATCTTTGGTAGAACGCGAGCGGTTCGACTTCCTCCCTCCAACAGTCAAACAAATGGTAAGATTTTTTAAATATTTTTTCATTAAATGAATGCAAAGTAATTCATACTCCTTGACTTATTCCACATTTTGTTGTGTTACAGCCTGAATTCAATATGGATTAAATATATTTATTTTCTCACACATCTACACACAATACCCCATAATGACAAAGTGAAAACATGTTTTTAGAAATGTTTGCAAATGTATTGAAAATGAAATACAGAAATATGTAATTTACATAAGTATTCACAACCCTGAGTAAATGTTAGAGTGGCGCAGCAGTCTAAGACACTGCATCTCAGTGCTAGAAGCGTTACTACAGACCCTGTGTCACGGATCCCTCCGGAACTTTCATTACGCACACCTGGCCCCTATTCCCAGTGATTAGTACTTGTATAAGTGTGCCCTTTGGTTTCCATTTGGTGGTCGATTATTGTTACAATGTCCGTTGTTGCGTGTGAGTGAGTAAGTGTGCTGTGTGTTTTGGGCTTTCGTGCCCTTGTGGATTGCGCAGATGATTACGGGTCCCGTCCCGCGGGTTAATCGTTGTGCGTGTGTTATTTATTCAAGATACTCCTCACATTTTTTGTTTTGGGTTTCAACCCTGTGTGTTGTATAAGTGTTTGTTTGGTCTTCGTCCCCGTGGCTTTACACGGAACGCCGTAATTTGTGTGTAATAGAAACCCCTATTACGCATTCCTGCACCTGTCTCCCGACTCATTCATACCAACGTGACACCCTGGTTCGATACCAGGCTGTATCACAGGCTGTATCACAACCGGCTGTGATTGTGAGTTCCATAGGGAGGCACGCAATTCACCCAGAGCTGTCCTGGTTAGGGTTTGGCCGGGGTAGGCCGTCATTGTAAATAAGAATTTGTTTAACTTGCCTAGTTAAATAATGGTTAAAACAAAATAAATATATTTGGCCTTGTGTTTCAGATTATTGTCCTGCTGAAAGGTGAATCTGTCTCCCAGAGTCTGTTGGAAAGCAGACTGACCCAGGCTTTCCTCTAGGATTTTGCGATTGCTTAGCTCTATTCCGTTTATTTTTATCCCCCAAAAAACTCCTTGCCGATGACAAGCACACCCATAACATAATGCAACCACCACCATACTTCAAAATACGAAGAGTTGATGGGTTGGATTTGCTCCAAACATAATGCTTTATATTCATAACAAAGTTAATTTATTTGCCACATCATTTACAGTTTTATCTTAGTGGCTTATTGCAAACAGGATATATGTTTTGGAATATTTTTATTCTAAAATGGCTTCCTTCTTTTCACTACAATGTTGTTGATCCATCCTCGGTTTTCTCCTATCACAGCCATTAAACTCTAACTTTTTGAAAGTCACCATTGGCCTCATGGTGAAATCCCTGAGTGGTATTCGATCCCCAACTCTGCTTCTGGCATGCAAGCTGTTCTAATTAGTTCACTGCATCCAGTGCAAGCGGGAGGGATAGTTAATTGCACCACCGAACTGCCCATAATCAAAACGAAACAAACGGCCTAAACCCAGCCGTCAGAAAACACAGAAGATTCCAAAAACGGATCAAATTCAACATCTTCTCACAGACTCCAACCTTCATCTGCTTTTTAGAGACATGGCTCCATAAAAACTCTCCATCTGCTGCTTTGATTGTGCCTGGCTACAATGTTTTCAAAAGAGACAGGATTGAAAGAAGAGGGGGTCTGATGATTTACATTAAAGAACAAGTCTGATGTAAACAAATTGAGTGGTCATGTGATAATGAACTAGAATGTATTGGCCTAAACATTACACTGTCTTCCCAAATGTATTTTACCCTAATTGGAATGTACTATATACTGTAGATCACCTTCCACCAAAAGTGTGTTTTTTGATCAGTAACATGCTTTGGGAATGTGATTTTTGGAAAGAGATTTTAACATGAATTATGAAGACAAGTCTTTTAGGAAAACCCTCAAACAGGTCACTAATACATTTGACCTTACACAGCTAGTTAAAGGGCCAACCAGGGTGACTTGTTCTGAAACACAGATTGATCTGGTGTTCAGTAATAGACCAGAGAGAGTGACTAAATCATTCAATATGGTTACTGGGCTGTATGATCATAATCTGACACTTATAGCCAGAAAGCTTTCCAAGAACAGGTTTAACCTCTCTACTGTTAGAAAGCCTGATCAGTTCAGAATACCTAAGAGTGAATTAAATGATTTTGAAAACTAGGGAATTAACTGCACTGATCTCTTGTCCTATCCACAATCCAGACTACATTAAAGGGCTTCCTGAAGAAAATCTAATCCAAAACTGGCCAAAAGAGCATGAAAGAACGAGGTCATGCTCTAAAAACAGCCCTAAAGTCTTAATTAGAGCATGACAGAGGTACTGTAGGTTTATCATGTTGAGAAATAAGGTGATAAAAGGAATCAAACAGTTCAAGGCAAACTTTTTTATCCAAATAATTGGTGAAGGGAAATTATCAATTGATCTGGGAGAATCAAAAAAAGTGAACAGGGAAAGACCCTAGTAACACTGCAAAAAGACTAGAAATCAATGTGAATGAGACTAACACAGGACACAGTGAAAATAGCAACAGCCTTCAATTACACTGGTTTCTTGGGCTCAGCTTAGCACCAGTGAATGACACTCAACCTGTCTTCATCATAAGTGAGGTTTCTGAGTCAGAGGTGAACAAGGTGATTAGATCACTAAAGAACTCTAAAGCCAAAGACGTGTTTGGGCTGGACTCTACCTTTCTTAAAAACTACAAAGAGTCACTAATTGGCCCCATAACTAAGGTCAGTGGGTCACCAGCACATCTATTGGTCAGGGAGTGTTTCCAAGGGTCTGGAAGTCGGCCATAATAACGGCCATCTTTAGATCAGGTGAGTAACTACAGGCCCGTTAGTATACTACATGTGGTGTCGAAGGTTGCTGAAAAGTGTGTAGCAGAGCAACTGATTGCCCGCCTCAACAACAGGCCCTTCACAATACACTCCATGCAGTTTGGCTTCAGAGCAAAACACTCCACAGAAACGGCCAACTGCTTTCTTCTGGAAAATGTGAAGACCAAGACAGACAAAGGGGGCGTTGTTGGGGCTGTATTTCTAGACCTAAGGAAATCGTTTGATACTGTTAACCATGAGGTTCTCATCACAAAACTGTACAAGTTCAACTTTTCCCCCGATGCCTTGAGATGGATTAAATCATACCGTGAATGCAGAACCAAGTGTGTCAGGGTGAGCAATGAGCTGTCACCGTGCCCCAAGGGTCAACACTGGGGCCCCTCCTGTACTTTGAAGAATCTCAAATATAAAATATATTTGAATTTGTTTATCACTTTTTTGGTTACTACAAGATTCCATACATGTTATTTCATAGTTTTGATGTCTTCACTATTATTCTACAATATATTAGTCCTGTCGTGTATGTATGTACGGTACCAGTCAAAAGTATGGACATTCCAGGGTTTTTCTTTATTTGTACTATTTTTTACATTGTAGAATAATAGTGAAGACATCAAAACTATGAAATAACATGTATGGAATCCTGTAGTAACCAAAAAGGTGTTAAACAAATTCAAATATATTTTATATATACACACTAACATTCAACATTTTGGGGTCACTTAGAAATGTCCTTGTTATCGTTTTAAAAGGCTAATTGACCCTTTTGCAATTATGTTAGCACAGCTGAAAACTGTTGTGCTATTTAAAGAAGTATTAAAACGGACCTTCTTTAGACTAGTTGAGTATCTGGAGCATCAGCATTTGTGGGTTCGATTACAGGCCCAAAATGGCTAGAAACAAATAAGTCTCTTCTGAAACTCGTCAGTCTATTCTTGTTCTGAGAAATAAAGGCTATTCCATGCGAGAAATTGCCAACAAACTGAAGATCTGGTACAATGCTGTGTACTACTCCTTTCACAGAACAGCACAAACTGGCTCTAACCAGAATAGAAAGAGGAGTGGGAGGCCCCGGTGCACAACAAGTACATTAGAGTGTCTATTTTGAGAAACAGATGCCTCACAAGTCCCCAACTGGCAGCTTCATTAAATAGTATCCACAAAACACCAGTCTCAACGTTAACAGTGAAGATGTGACTCTGGGATGCTGGCCTTCTAGACAGAGTTGCAAAGAAAAAGCCATATTTCAGAGTAGCCAATAAAAAGAAAAGATAAAGATGGGTAAAAGAACACAGACACTGGACAGAGATATTGCTTTTTCTTTGCAACTCTACCTAGAAGGCCAGCATCTCGGAGTCGCCTCTTCACTGTTGATGTGATACTGGCTATTTCTCCAAATAGCCTTACACAGGAGAGTGATGGAGTGCTGCATCAGATGACCTGGCCTCCACAATCACCCGACCTCAACCCAATTGAGATGCTATGGGATGAGTTGGACTGCAGAGTGAAGGAAAAGCAGCCAACAAGGGCTCAGCATATGTGGAAACTCCTTCAAGCCTGTTGAGAGAATAACAAGAGTGTACACATCTGTCATCAAGGCAAAGGTGGCCACTTTGAATAACCTAAAATATAAAATATATCTTGATATGTTTAACACTTTTTTGGTTACTACATGATTCTCCATGCAATGTAGAAAATTGTAAAAATAAAGAAACCCCTGGAATGAGTAGGTGTGTGGACTCACTTTTAAAAAAATATCTTCCTTTATTATTTTCCACTAACCCTACCACCCCTCCCCTAATTGGAGTAACCTAATGAACAACAACACTTAGGCTTCTACTTCCAGCTTATACATACTATATACATTTTATGCACAATCTATTTCACAATAGTTATATTTTGTTTGTTTTTAGTCCTGTCCTTCCTCTACCCTCAACCTCTCCCATCTATTTCTGATGTCCATCCAGTTTTATTTATTTTTGACATATGTTTTTAACTGTGCTGTTTCACAAAAGTTATGAACCTTTATACATTTTACAGACACACTATATTTACATTTGCTATTTTTTGTTATTAGTCCCACCTTTCAGCTCCATTCAACCCCTCCCATCTATCTCTTAACCCCATCCATATTGGATTTATTTTTGCCATATATTTTTCAATTGTGCTGTGATGCTTCACAAAATATTTGACCCTTTCTATTCTTATGGTTTCTACAGATTCTAAATCAAAGATAAACATTTTCTCCAAAAGTATTATTATATTTTTGATCGATTGACTATGACTTTTCAAATCACCCAGTATTGCTATCTGAAGCGTTAGCTCCAGGTGAATGTTGCAAATGTTGTGACCAAAAACAAGCTACATATGGACAGTACCAAACAAATTATCTAATGATTCAGTCTCTTCACAGCAAATTCTGCAGAGCTGGGAAGGTTGTATCCCACAAAAATATAACATTCTATTGGTTGCAATAATTTTGTATAATAATTTAAATAAAACAATTCAAAGTTTTGAATCCGCCGTCATTTTCAGTATCAGCTCATAAACCATGTGCCATTGAATCAGTACATCGAAAATCTTTTCCCAACTATTTTGCAGTCTATATGGCCAGTTGTCATTTTATTGGTCCTTAAATGAAACTGGTATATTTTTTTATTCAACACAATTTTCTTTAACCACTTTGTTCTTTAATGCAGGGCCAACAGACAAGTTCCTTACTTTTTCCCCCTTTCACTTGCCTCTTCCATTTTTGCGGTAATGTTGCAATTAGTTTAATGGAATTTTGGGTAGAGCAGACATTTCCACATATTTTTGTTAGCTGCATATGTGACATAACTCCACCAGTACTATTTATGATATAGTTTACAAAGATTATTCATTTTTTTAACATTCTTTTTTTTATCAATTAGCATGTTTGAGTTCAACTACAATATTTGTTGTATTATTTGTTCTGTCTTTTCTGCTGGATTAAACTGAAAATGCAACCAAATTTCTACAGATTGTTTTCTAAATAACTATATTTTGGAGATTATTTCATTTTCATATAACCAAATGTGAGAGGCTGTAATCTGAATAAAGGGAAAAATACAATTCTTGAACATTGGGTGAGACATTCTTACTAATTTGCTAGAGAACCAGTTTGGATTTCAGTATAACTTTTGTATGACTGACGCCTTTAGTGAGAGGTCTAATGCTTACATTTTTTTATAATTTCTGCCCTCAGAATTCATATTCATTGTATAGATAGGCCCATTCAATTTTGTCCGGCTTGCCATTAATAGTAAAATCGAATATTTTTTGCTCATATAATTTAAAAAACAGGTCGCTAGGTGTAGGCAAGACCATAAGCAAATAGGTAAACTGGGATATGACTAAAGAGATGGGTGGGTGGGATTTTTCCACAAATAGACAGCTATTTTCCTTTGCATGGTGCAAGATCTTATCTATTTCTGCTAACTTTTTATTAACATTTATTGGAGTGAGATCATTTCTTTCTTTTGGGATATGTATACCAAATATGTCCACATCCCCATCATACCATTTAATTGGTAAACTACATGGTAATGTAAAAATTGTATTTTTGAATGATCCAATACGTAATATTGGTTTTGGTTTTAATCCATTTAATCCATTTAATGGATTTAATCCATTTAATGGTTTTTGTGAAGCATCATTAATGGTTTTAATCCATTTAATCATTTGGTTTTAATCCAGAGAGATTAGAAAAAGCATCTAGATCCTATGAGGCTGTGGAGGAATCCAAATTCTAGATTTAAAAGAAAACATGAATCATCAGCTTACAATGACACCTTTGTTTTTATCAGACCTGGATTTCTTACCCCTTAATAGTATTGTTTAATCTGATTTTAACAGCTATCATTTTGATGGCAATAATAAATAGATATGCTGATAGTGGACAACCTTGTTTTACTCCTCTTGACAGTTTAAAACTTTCTAAGAAGTAGCCATTATTTACTATTTTACACCTAGGGTTACTATACATCAATTTAACCCATTTTATAAGAGATTCTCCAAAATTGAAATATTCCAGGAATTTATATATTAACTCCAGTCATACTTTTTCAAAAGCCTTTTCAAAGTCAGCTATGAAAACCAGGCCTGGTTTCCCCGATATGTCATGGTATTCTATTGTTTCCAGTATATTATCTCTAATTTATTGTCCATGTAAAAAAAAACCTGTCTGATTAGGATGAAAAATATCCGACAATACCTTTTTAATTCTATGCACTGAACATTTTGCTCTAATTTTTGCATCACAACACTGAAGAGTAAGAGGCCTCCATTTTTTAAATGGACTATATCTTTATATTTACCAATTGGATCCTGTTTCAGTACGAATGAAATCAGACCTTCTTGTTGAGTGCCTGATAATCTAGCATTCATGTAGGAGTGGTTAAAACATGCTAATAATGGTCCTCTGAGTATATCAAAAAAGGTTTGATATACCTAAAAAAAAAATCTCATCAATCTACACACAATATCCCATAATGCCAAAGTGAAAACACGTTTTTCAAAATTTTAGAAATTAAAAACAAAAATACCTTATTCACATAAGTATTCAGACCCTTTGCTATGAGACTTGAAATTGAGCTCAGGTGCATCCTGTTTCCATTGATCCTCCTTGATATGATTCTACAACTTGATTGGAGTACACCTGTGGTAAATTAAATTGATTGGAGATGATTTGGAAAAGCACACACGTGTTTATATAAGGTCCCACAGTTGACAGTCCATGTCAGAGAAAAAACCAAGCCATGAGGTTGAAGGACTTGTCCGTAGAACTCTGAGATGGGATTGTGTCGAGGCACAGATCTGGGAAAGGGTACCAAAACATTTCTGCAGCATTGAAGGTCCCCAAGAACACAGAGGCCACCATCAGTCTTAAAAGGAAGACATTTGGAACCACCAAGACTCTTCCTAGAGCTGGATGCCCGGCCAAACTGAGAAATTGGGGGAGAAAGGCCTTGGTCAGGGAGGTGACCAGGGCCTCAATGGTCTCTTTGACAGAGCTCAATAGTTCCTCTTTGGAGATGGGATAACCTTCCAGAAGGGCAACCATCTCTGCCGCACTCCACCAATCAAGCCTTTATGGTAGAGTGGCCAGTAGGAAGCCACTACTCAGTAAAAGACACATGACAGCCCGCTTGGAGTTTGCCAAAAGGCACCTAAAGGACTGTATTACGAAGCCAAGATCAATGATATACAAACGTTTGAGTAATTTTAATTATGGGCCGGAAGACAAATTCAACTCCATCTTTCATTGAAGCGGATGGCTTATTAATCACAAAACCATTTCTTGTTGCCAATTAGTTTTATTATTATTCCATTGCAAAGAGGGAAAACTGAGGCAGGAAATGCTAACAATGCTAACAATGTAACAATGTGAGCAATTGTATTCATGCATAAAAAAAACAAATAATGAAAGAAAGCATTGCACGTTTGAATTTTGTTAAGTTAGTGTGGGAGAGGTGCAAAAATGATTGTTGTCAATCAATAATGACAAACCTCCAGGCATTGCCAATTTAGATGGAAAGCTACTGAGGATGGTAGATATCTCTATAGCCAATCTTGTCTGTCATATTTTTAATCTGAGCCTAGAGGAAAGTCTTTGTCTTCATACATGGAAGGAAGACAAAGTAATTCTGCTACCCAAGAGTGGTAAAGTGGCCTTTATTGGTTCTAACAGCAGACCTTAAAGCTTGCTACCAGCTCTTAGCAAACTGTTGGAAAGAATTGTGTTTGACCAAATAAAATGCTATTTCTCTGTAAAGAAATTAACAACAGACGTTCAGCATGATTATAGAGAAAGGCACTCAACTTGTACTGCACTGAAACAAAGGACCGATGATTGGTTGAAAGAAATTGATAACAAGACGATTGTGGGAGCAGTACTGTTAGATTTCAGTGCAGCCTTTGATATTATTGACCATAACCTGTTGTTGAAAAAACATATGTGTTATGGCTTTTCAACCTCTTGCCATATTGTGTATTCAGAGCTATCTATCTAATGTAACTCAGAGAATATAACTTCTTTAATGGAAGCTTCTCTAATGTCAAACATGTAAAGTGTGGTGTACTGCAGGGCATCTTTCTAGGTCCTCTACTCTTTTCTATTTAATGACCTGCCAGTGGCATTAAATCAAATGTTATTGATTTAAGAAGTTAAGAAAAAAATACAAACAAGTTTTAAGTAAAAAAATAGATAAGTAAAAAATAGAAAATAGAAAATAAAAGTAACAAATTATTAAACGGCAGCAGTAAAAAATGCATCATACTTGATTCCAACCTCTCTTTTAAAAAGCAGGTGAAATGGTAATTCAAATAACAAAATTCAACCTAGCTAATTTCCCATTCATAAAAAAAATATACTACAGACGTAGCAAAACTTTACTTCAATGCTATGATAATACCCCACTTAACATACTGCTTGACTAGTTGGGCACAAGCTTGCTGTACAACATTAAAACCCATTCAGTCTGTCTACAAACAGGCTCTCAAAGTGCTTGTTAAATAGCCATCATCACCGTGACATTCTCAGAAAGCATGAGCTCCTGATTTGGGAAAATCTTGTGCAATACACCGACACATGTCTTGTATTGAAGATTCTAAATAGCCTGGCTCCCCCTCCACTTAGTACTTCTGCCAAACAGAAAACCCAAACCCATGGCAGCATATCTACAAGGTCTGCCATGAGAGGTGAGGTGACTGTATACTTCCCTTATGGAAAAGCACTGCTTTCTCTGTGAGAGCTTCCCATGTCTGGAACACACTGCCATCAGACACAGACAACTGCACCACCTATCGCACCTTCACAAAAAACATAAAGATATTGCTAAAGGACAATCTGCCTTAGAATATGTGGACAACTACAAATACCTAGGTGTCTGGTTAGACTGTAAACTTTCCTTCCAGACTCACATTAAGCATCTCCAATCCAAAATTAAATCTAGAATTGGCTTCCTATTTCACAACAAAGCCTCCTTCACTCATGCTGCCAAACATACCCTCATAACACTGACTATCCTACCAATCCTTGACTTTGGTGATGTCATTTACAAAATAGCCTCAAACACTCTACTCAGCAAATTGGATGTAGTCTATCACAGTGCCATCCATTTTGTCACCAAAGCCACATATACATCCCACCACTGTGACCTGTGTGCCTTCACTACATTTTAGTCGCCAAACCCACTGGCTCCAGGTCATCTATAAGTCTTTGCTAGGTAAAGCCCCACCTTATCTCAGCTCACTGGTCACCATAGCAACACCCAACCATAGCACGCTCTCCAGCAGGTATATTTCACTTGTCATCCCCAAAGCCAACATGTGCTTTGGCCGCCTTTCCTTCCAATTCTTTGCTGCCAATGACTGGAACGAATTGCAAAAATAACTGAAACTAGAGACTTATATCTCCCTCACTAACTTTAAGCATCAGCTGTCAAAGCAGCTTACCGATCACTGCACCTGTACACAGCCCATCTGTAAATAGCCCACCCAACTGCCTCATCCCCATATTGTTATTTTTTGTTGTTGTTGCTCTTTTGCACCCCAGTATCTCTACTTGCACATCATCATCTGCACATCTATCACTCCAGTGTTAATGCCAAATTGTAATTATTTTGCCATTATGGCCTATTTATTGCCTAACCTCGCTAATCTTACTACATTTGCACACACTGTACATAGATGTTTGTATTGTGTTATTGACTGTACGTTTGTTTATCCCATGTGTAACTCTGTGTTGTTTGTCGCATTGCTTTGCTTTATCTTGGCCAGGTCACAGATGTAAATGAGGACTTGCCTACCTGGTTAAATAAAGGTGAATTATTATTATTTTTTTAATCAGACTTATTAACATAATCCTTATTTGTGTATTGCTGCTTCCCATGTTATCCGTTGTCTGTAGCTTGTGAGGTGTGGAAACACTTTGTTGCTTTTATGTATTTTGTTTTGTTGCTTTTTGTGCTATTTCTCTGTCTGTTGTTTGTCCTATGTTGCTCTGCATGTGCTTACTGCTCATTGTTTGTCTGTATTGTTATTGTAATAGCTTTTATTAACCTGCCCAAGGATTGCGGTTGAAAATTAGCTGGCTGGCTAAAACCGGCACATTAACTGAAACGTTGATTAACGTGCACTGTCCCTGTAAAAATAAAAATAAACTCAAACACTATTATTGCACACAGAGTGAGTCCATGTAACTTTTTATGTGACTTGTCAAGCACATTTTTACTCCTGAACTTATTTAGGCTTGCCTTAACAAAGGGGTTGAATACTTATTGACTCAAGACATTTAGCTTTTCATTTTTTATTTATTTGTATACATTTCTAAAACCATTCCACTTTGACATTATGAGGTATTGTGTTAATCTATTTTAAATTCAGACTGTAACACAACAAAATGTGGGAAAAGTCAAGGTGTGTGAATACTCTCTGAAAGAACTGTTACTGGTAATATAACATGTTACTTTCCACACAAAGTAATATTGCAAAGTATTATGAAATATATTACTTTTCCAAGTAACTAATGTATAAAAATGTCAATGTGAACACACTAACCTATGCTCAACCTTATAGGGCTTATGCTGTTAGAGCTAAAATAAGGACATGTGCCATCCACATAAAATAAAAAGAAGAATTACATAGCATAGTGTATATACATTCAGTGCATATGTTGTGGTTCTAGGTCTGGGGGTTTGAATCATTCATAATGTATATAACATATTATATGAGGTGAAGTGCAGGACAACAGTGTTACTTATAGATTGGCTTCCCCCTTGAGAAGCCGTATAGTACAGTATATTAAAGTAAACATGTTGATACTAATACCATCAGCATATTAGGTATGTTACAGAAATATCCGAATTGGATGTTAATCATTCTTTTATTCATGTGTTGTGTCTTCTCAAATAGTTCAAGTACCCAGTGTACGACCTTTATTTGCTACCCTATTATCTTCTCAGTAAACATGTTAACTTGACTAATGTCTCTCTTTGCATATAACTGCAACATCAACTGATGTCAGAAGTCGGATCCAAACTCTCATTTATCTAACCATCAGTATATGAAGGGCTGTATAGTGGAATTAATACAATTGTGAAGATTATTTATCGTGTACTGTCAGATTATTTTCAGTATGTACTTTAGAATGAGGATTCAGCACCTGATTACGTTCAATACATAATTGGAGAGTGAACACGTTATCAATTATTCTACCAAGGAGACTGAAAGGTGCCCTCTCTTATTTTATTTATATATTTTTATTTAACCCTCATTTAATCAGGTAAGTCATTGAAAACACATTCTCTTTTACAATAACAACCTGACTACTAACCTACTTAACACAGCTTGTTACTTTACTGATGCAGTGGTAGGGATTGAGGGCAAATTAGACAGCTAGCTAATGACTTGTAGATACATATTAGATTTATATACAGCAATATACACTGAGTGTACAATATTGTCGGGGCATGGACTCTACAAGGTGTAGAAATCGCTCCACAGGGATGCTGGCGCATGCTAACTCTAATGCTTCCCACAGCTGTGTCAAGTAGGCTGGATGTCCTTTGTGTGGTGGATCATTCTTGACACACACACTGGAAACTGTTGAATGTAAAAAACCCAGCAGCGTTGCAGTACTTGACACACTCAAACTGTTGCACCTGGCCCCTACTCCCATTCAACCTCGGAGTGGCACACATACTGTACAGTTGAAGTCGGAAGTTTACATACACTTAGGCTGGAGTCATTAAAACTAGTTTTCAACCATTACACACATCTCTTGTTAACAAACATCAGTTTTGGCAAGTCGGTTAGGACATCTACTTTGTGCATGACACAAGTAATTTTTCCAACAATTGTTTACAGACAGATTATTTGACTTATAATTCACTGCATCACAATTTCAGTGGGTCAGAAGAATACATACACTTAGTTGACTGTGCCTTTAAACAGCTTGGAAAATTCCAGAAAATGATGTCATGTCTTTAGAAGCTTCTGATAGGCTGATTTACATGTATTTCAAGGCCTACCTTCAAACGTAGTGCCTCTTTGCTTGACATCATGGGACAATCAAAAGAAATCAGACAAGACCTCAGACAAATAAATTGTAGACCTCCACAAGTCTGGTTCATCCTTGGGAGTAATTTCCAAATGCCTGAAGGTACCACGTTCATCTGTACAAACAATACTACGCAAGTATAAACACCATGGGACCACGCAGCCGTCATACCGCTCAGGAAGGAGACACGTTCTGTCTCCTAGAGATTAATGAATTTTGGTGCAAAAGGTGCAAATCAATCCCAGAACAACAGCAAAGGACCTTGTGAAGATGCTGGAGGAAACAGGTACAAAAGTATCTATATCCACAGTAAAACAAGTCCTATATCGAAATAACCTGAAAGGCCGCTCAGCAAGGAAGAAGCCACTGCTCCAAAACCGCCATTAAAAAGCCAGACTACAGTTTGCAACTACATATGGGGACAAAGATCGTACTTTTTGGAGATTTGTCCTCTGATCTGATGAAACAAAAATATAACTTTTTTGCCATAATGACCATCATTATGTTTGGAGGAAATGGGGGAGGCTTGAAGCCGAAGAACACCATCCCAACCGTGAAGCACGGGGGTGGTAGCATCATGTTAAGGGGGTGCTTTGCTGCAGGAGGGAATGGTGCACTTCACAAAATAGATGGCATCATGAGGAAGGAAAATTATGTGGATATATTGAAGCAACATCTCAAGACATCAGTCAGGAAGTTAAAGCTTGGTCGCAAATGGGTCTTCCAAATGAACAATGATCACAAGCATACTTCCAAAGTTGTGTCAAAATGGCTTAAGGACAACAAAGTCAAGCTATTGGAGTGGCCATCACAAAACCTTGAGTTCAATCCCTTAAAACGTTTGTGGGCAGAACTGAAAAAGCGTGTATAAGCAATGTGTGCCACAAACCTGACTCAGTTACATCAGCTCTGTCAGGAGGAATGGGACAAAATTCACCCAACTTATCGTGGGAAGCTTGTGGAAGGCTACCCAAAACGTTTGACCCAAGTTAAACAATTTTAAGGCAATGCTACCAAATCCTAATTGAGTGTATGTAAACTTCTGACCCACTAGGAATGTGATGAAAGAAATTAAAGCTGAAATAAATAATTCTCTCTACTATTATTCTGACCTTTCACATTCTTAAATAAAATGGTGATCCTAACTGACCTATGACAGGGAATTTTTATTAGGATTAAATGTCAGGAATTGGGAAAAACTGAGTTTAAATGTATTTGGTGTATGTAAACTTCCAACTTCAACTGTATACAATCCATGTCTCCAGGTTTAAAAATCTTTCTTTAACCTTTCTCCTTCCCTTCATCTACATTGATTGAAGTGAATGTAACATGTGACTTAAATAAGGGATCATGGCTTTCACCTGGATTCACCTCGTCAGTCTTGTTTTGTTGTTTGTACACTCAGTGTACATACTTGTAACGCCCTGGCCATAGAGAGGGGTTTTTGTTCTTTATTTTGGTTAGGCCAGGGTGTTACATTGGGTGGGCGTTCTATGTGCATTTTTCTATGTTGGTTTGTTTCATTGATTTTGGCCGTGTGGCTTCCAATCAGGCACAGCTGTAGAGCGTTGTTGCTGATTGGGAGTCACACATAAGGAGCATGTTTATCCTTTGGGTTTTGTGGGTAATTGTTTCTGTTGAGTGTTTTGCACCTGACAGAACTGTTTGGCTGTCAGTTTGCTTGTTTTTGTATAGTGTTCACGTTGTTCAATTAAAATCATGATGAACACAACTCCGCTGCGCCTTGGTCTACTCTCTCTCCCGACAGCCGTTACAGTACTGTTTATGTTTTGCAAGCTTTACAACAATGAGGTGTGGTCTTTGAGTGGCTTGATAGATTGATGCTACAGATTAACCACCCATATATCACTGAATCTACGGCATATTAAGGGAAATTCTAATTATGAGTATCTATTGCAGAGATTTAGCGGAGAGAGAGAGAAAGAGAGTGAGTGAGAGAATGTGTGTGTCTGTGTGTGAAAGACAGATACTTTTAAAGAGGGAGTGTGACTGGGAAGGTCTGGCTGAACAGGCTTCGGATGCCATTATTAAGGACTGTGTAAATCGGTAATTTGGCACACAATTTGGGGTGATTAACTGGAGAGCAACAGGCTGTCAGCCTTTTCACAGTGGAATCTGTCTAGCCTCCGATGCCCTTCTCTCATCCCCCTAAGAGAAAGGGTGGAACTAAGTAGGTCTGTGGATTTGATAAAGATATCTAATGTGGCGGTCATCATAGCAGCTTTGGTTCGGTAAACTCTGTTATCGGGGAAACACATTTCCAAGGTAAAAAGGGAGACTTTTTATCTAAGGGCAAACTAGAGTATACAGTTCTCCTCTGCTTGAAGAAGCCCAATTAAAATCATGGAGTCACAGGAATGACTAAACTCGGGTATGTGCTTTGGCTTTGATGGTTTTGTAAGGATTAATGGACTCTGTAGGCCTATTTCATCTATTGCTTTTCAGTCTGTACAATTGTGTAAAACAAGCTGCAGTAAGTTAGCTCAAGGACTTCGCAGCCACGATGACCTCCAGCTCAATTTCTACATGCCTTGCTATTTTCAGCTCAAATGTACTGTATACCCACTAACTAGAACTACTGTAGCAGTGTTGCCACCGTCTGTGTAGGCAGATCACGTGTCTTCTAAACGTCATTTACTCTGACACATAGTTATAATCTTGGTGAAGTACTTTTAAATTCATATAGTGTATATTGTCAAAATAATTTCTTTTTTTTACATTTATGCTTATGGCCCGCTGTTAAAGGTCCGAGGTCAGTAAAAATGTATTCAATCTAAATTTTGTCCTGTGTGGTTCAGTTGGTAGAGCATAGTGCTTGTAATGGTAGGGTTGTGGGTTCAATTCCAAAGGGGAAAACGTTTTAAAAATTACATCGCTCTGAATATGAATGTCTGCTAACACCTGTTAACATCATTACGCGCAGCTGCGCAATATTGGACTCACCTGGACTCCATTACTTTGTTGATTACCCCTCTATATCTGTCTGCTCCTCACTTTGTTCCTTGTGTCAGCCATGAGGTCATTATTTTCCCCCTGTCCAGACGCTGTTCCTGTTCTGTTTCATGCCTGTGTTTCATTAAATGTTCACTCCCTGTACCTTCTTCTCGCTTTGATCCTTACAGCTAAAGAATCATAAAATGGTTAACCTTTTAGTCAAGCCAAAAGATACAAACCAACCAGTAGGGTTCATAGTTGCTGCTGCAAAACTTTCAGACCACTCTCCAGTTTTGCTACTTTATCACAAACTGAATAGAATACTCTTGATTTTGTTTTGACAATGTCTCTGCTGGGTGAGAGTGTATCGCTTCAGGCCAAATAGCACTACGAGGAAAATGTAGGATTTTGGCAAACCTATATATTTTTTTCAAAAAGTATGTGTTTGAGTAGTAAACAAAGAGTTCAAATACATGTAAAATAACAGAAATACTGTTTTCAGCTGCCTCAGGGAGACCATGACTAGAGACATATTAATAGCAACCATCTCTGCAGTCAAAGTTGGCGGATAAGACAGTTTACCGAGCCACTCCTTTCTCCTACCCTCTTCCTGGCCTCTGGCTGTGGCTGCTCAGTCCTCCATGACATGTCCCTTGGCATAATCATGCACGGCACCCTGCATATGGGACACCCTGTACTCTAGCCCCACACACCACAGGGTCTCATTTCCTCAGCCATGCATTCTATTGACAAAGTGGCTTGAACAGCATCTAAGTCGAATGTTACAGTGGGATGCTGAGAGAGATGAAAAGGGTTCACTAGTCACAACACCTGACCAACCAAAGGCAGTGCGCTACCTTGCCAAATATTGGTACGGGAATAAAGGCCAGGAGGCTGAAAAATACCTGACATGGTCACAGACATCATGAGCTGGCCACCAGTACACTTACAGTGAATTCGTAAAGTATTCAGACCCCTTGACTGCACATTAAGTTACGTTAAAGCCTTATTCTAATTTATTAATTTATTTGTAAAAATCTTCATCAATCTACACACAATAGCCCATAATGACCAAACAAAAACATGTTAAGAAATGTTTGCTAATTTATTACAAATAAAAAACATAAATACCTAATTTACATAAGTATTCAGACCCTTTGCTATGAGACTCAAAATTGAGCTCAGGTCCATCGTGTTTCAATTGATCATCCTTGAAATTTTTCTACAACTTGATTGGAGTCCACCTGTGGTAGATTCAACTGATTGGACATGATTTGGAAAGGCACACACCTGTCTATACAAGGTCCCATGGTTGACAGTGCATGTCAGAGCAAAAACCAAGCCACAAGCTCGAAGGAATTGTTCGTAGAGCTCCGATACAGGATTGTGTCGAGGCAGAGATTTTGGGAAGGGTACCAAAACATGTTCTGCAGCATTGAAGGTCCCCAAGAACACAGTGGCCTTCATCATTCTTAAAAGGGATAAGTTTGGAACCACCAAGACTCTTCTTAGAGTGGCCGCACTCGGGGGAGAAGGGCCTTGGTCAAGAGACTCCTGAGTAAAAGGCACACGACAGGCCACTTGGAGTTTGCCAAAAGGCACCTAAAGGACTCTCAGACCATGAGAAACAAGATTCTCTGGTTTGATGAAACCAAGATTTAACTCTTTGACCTGAATGCGAAGCGTCACGTCTCGAGGAAACCTAAAAGCATCCCTATGGTGAAGCATGGTGGTGGCAGCATCATGCTGTGGGGATGTTTTTCAGCGGCAGGGACTGGGAGACTAGTCAGGATCGAGGGAAAGATACACAAAGTACAGAGAGAGATCCTTGATAGAAACCTGATCCAGAGCTCAGACTGGGGTGAAGGTTCACCTTACAACAGGACAACAACCCCAAGCACACAGCCAAGAAAACAAAGGAGTGGCTTCGGGACAAGTCTTCGAGTGGCCCAGCAAGAGCCTGAACTTGAACCCAATTGAACATCTCTAGAAAGACCTGAAAATAGCTCTGCAGCGATGCTCCCCATCCAATCTGACAGAGCTTGAGAGGATCTGCAGACAAGAATTGGAGAAACTCCCCAAACACCGGTGTGCCAAACTTGTAGCGTCATACCCAAGAAGACTCAAGGCTGTAATTGCTGCCAAAGGTGCTGTTGTATAGAACACTGTATTACTTATACAACTAATATAAGGACAGGACATGAGACGGGAGTAGAAATTAATGTGGGCATTGTTTAATAATGCGTTTCACAGGAAGAACATTCCAATCATTTCAACGTAGGTAAGCAAGGGGAGGTTACAGGTGCCCTTAAGGGACAAAACTAGAATATCAATACGCAACACATTCCTCCCCCTTTGATGACTCATAAGGAAAAAGTAAATATTCACTGTTTTGCCTATTGTTTTTGATTTTAACATAAGTTCTCTTAATGTAAATAAATGAACTATTCAGAATAACATTTTCTAAACTAGGGAAAGAGGGTAGACTGCCTCAGTTCCCAGACTTAACCCTGGGGTGTATTCCGCCCCAATGTCAAAGTTTAGTCTGAACTAAATAGTCAACCTGTCAGGGAGTCGTCTTTCTCTTGCAGGGTAATGATGACGTACAGGTGAGTCTACAGTCGTATTGTCTCTGAGTCTGAATGGTGATGGTGTATGCCCAGACTGGGGTGGAACAGTACCCTGAGTAGGCACTCCGGCTGGTTCAGGTGAGTCTGGAGCACTTTCCACATTTGTAGGTTGCTGCAGTGGATGTTCAGATGATGGCTCGTAGTCACGGTAGGTCTCCAGTAGCTGATCTTGGTTTGTCACTTGACAGGAGTCATCTCTGCGGTTGGTTCCTGGCAACAGTTGATCCACGTGTCTCCTCCAGATGATGTTTTCCGGTGTGTGAACTGTTTAGGACACAGGCCCTGTATGTGCAACCACTGTGGCTGGTATCCACTTTGGACCTTTGCAGTAGTTCCGATCAAGAACTCTCTCCACCTATGAAGCTTCTGTCTTTTGCTTTGCTCCGTCTCTCCACCTGCGCTCGCTGTTGTGTCTGTACAACCTGTTTAGTCTTTGGAGGTCTCAGGAGGTCGAGTCACATGCAAAGCTTTCTTTTCATCATGGCTGACGTGGGTGCCACTTTGGTTGTAGCGTGGGGAGTGTTTCTGTAGGTTAACAGGAAGGTGTTTAGGCGCCTATTGAAGGAGCCGTTCTCTTGTGATGATTTTAAAGCTTGCTTCATCGTTTGGACAAACCTTTCAGTGAGGCCGTTCTTTGCAGGGTGATACGGCATTGACTTGATGTGTTGAATTCCATTTGCTTCCATGAATGACCGGAACTCTTCAGACACCAGTTGGGGGCCATTATCACTAACGAGTTGCGTTGGCAAGCCGAAGCGACTGAAGATTGACCGTAGCTCTTCGATGGTTCTCTCCGCTGAGGTGCTCTTCCTCACTGTGACCTCAGACCATTTGCTATGTGCGTGAACTACGACTAAGAACATTAGATCCTCCAGTGGGCCTGCATAGTCTATGTGGACTCGCTGCCAAGGCTCCTCTGGGAAGTCCCATGGGTGTAGTGGCGCTAGCTGAGGCATGTTCCTCATCTTTTGACATGCAGAAGATAGATAGATAGATAGATAGATAGATAGATAGATAGATAGATAGATAGATAGATAGATAGATAGATAGATAGATTTAGTGGTACTCCGTGGGATGCTCAAAGTTTCTGATATTTTTTTATAACCCAACCCTGATCTGTACTTCTCCACAACTTTGTCCCTGACCTGTTTGGAGAGCTCCTTGGTCTTCATAGTGCTGCTTGCTTGGTGGTGCCCATTGCTTAGTGGTGTTGCAGACTCTGGGGCCTTTCAGAACAGGTGTATATATACTGAGATCATGTGACAGATCGTGTTACACTTAGATTGCGCACAGGTGGACTTTATTTAACTAATTATGTGACTTCTGAAGGTAATTGGTTGCACCAGATCTTATTTAGGGGCTTCATAGCAAAGGGGGTGAATACATACGCACCCACCACTTTTCAGTTTTTATTATTATATATTTTTTTGAAACAAGTTATTTTTTTAATTTCACTTCACCAGTTTGAACTATTTTGTTTATGTCCATTACATGAAATCCAAATAAAAATACATTTCAATCACAGGTTGTACGCAAAAAACTAGGAAAAACACCAAGGGGGTGAATACTTTTGCAAGGCGCTGTAATAACTATATTTTTACTGTCAGTAAAAGACATGAAGAAAGATATACAGATCTGGTCATTTCATTTGACCCAACATTACATTTTGCCATAGCGGTATTTGGATGTAAATTGCTGTATGCTCTCAATCAAATTACACATATCAGGCAGTTGTACGATTGTTTTTATACACAGAGCAGTCAAGTTATAAAGTGTATAACAGAATCTACGATTAAGGGACTTAATCTTGGTGGTCAATGAGAGTCTCATCTGTCAGTGATGAAGTGTCTAAATCCTCATTCCTGTTTCCCTCAAACAGGAATTAGGATTTAGACACTTTATCACTGTTATTGTTATTGACTACTACTGATATTTACTAATTGACTTCGTAACTTAAGAGGGGATGCTTCGCGCAGTATTCATCAACAAGATTAGATAACCCAAATGTTGAGCCCAATGCATCCAATAAACAATAAATGTTTCTGTCCTCTGTGATACACTTGGGTGGGGTTACAATCATCATCATCACCCTCAGTAATAGACAGTGTCAACCTGCAAAGCTTCAAACTAAACACATCTAAGAAAGTTAACCTAAGGACCATACTAGCACATTTTTCATTTTCAACAGAAAATTCCCCCCTTTAAGATGAAAGACCACTCTACCACCAACATAGCGAATTAAAATTTTCTTCGAACTTCCCCTTTAAGATGATCATCAGCCTTTACAGCTTTGCTCCTCCATAACAGTGCATTGATCCTGTGGTTTTACAAGTATTGAGCAACCCAGCTTCTGAAATTGGGTTTGAACTTGAACTTTGAGTCAGCATATTCACACTGTCACATCTTCAATTATCAACGTAATAGCCAGGCCAACCTTGGCATTTATGTGACAGATTCCGCCAATAGGGGACAGGTTGATTTCCAGTGTTTGGCTGGCTGGCTAGCCTAAATGGGGTGAGGTTAGAGGGTGAGATAATACAGCAATATACAGCAGTGCTGGTCTAAAAGCGTACACCTAATGGGATGAAAATAATCCCATTTTTCTAGGTACATAGTAATGCATTAATGCCTTGGACAGAGATGAGGCAAATTAAATATGTGGGTAACACTTTACAGTAAGGTAACCTTGATAAAGGGTTTTACAATAAGGTACCCTTTAAAAATGGTTTATAAAGGACTTATAATTACATAAACCCTACATGAACTCTTTATAGAAAATACCTTATTGTATAATGTGTTAACCGTGTAAGCATATAAGAAAAATAATACGTGAATAACAAGAAGCTAAGGTTGGGAGTCATATTTTGCTTCATATGTCAGAGATGTGTCTTTTAAGGTGTCATCTCTCCTGATGTCTGTCATAAGATTGATAAGACTGTTGCATTGTGTGTATAAAACACAAGACATGCAGTCTGAGCTGTTCATGTTCTGTTTGATTGAATCTGTCAAAAACATACAGTAAAATGAGCATGGGTGTGTCCCAAATGGTACCCTATATCCTATAGTGCACTAATTTTGAACAGAGCCCTATGCAATACATTGGGAATAGGGTGCGATTGGGATGCAAGTCATGTTACTTGTAGGCTTTATCAATATTTTTCTCCAATAAGGCATTTCCCTTCACCACGGCTGTCTGAATTAAATTAGAAGGTGGACTGTTTGTAGAAAAGCAAAGAAAAGCATTCATTTCATGACATTCTATTTTCAGAAGGAAAATCACTGTCAACTTCTATATCCTAATTCAATTGTATTTTCTATTTATCCTAAAATATTTCTCAGCCGCAAACACACGCACACACATGCACACCCACACGCACGCACACACACACACACACACACACACGCACACACACACACACACACACACACTACAAGAATACATGAAATTGCCCAAACCATTGTGCCACGTCTCTATATTGAATTTCCCATGTGGTCACAATATATGACTTTAAAGACACTAGGTGCATGCTTTACCAGTGAAATTGCATATACTGTATCTGCTTTATTTCTGTATCTGTGATTTTTGTATCTGATTTTCACAAACCTTCAAATCAGGAGAGATTTCCTGTAAAAGCAGCTGCTCAATTTGGGGTGGGCTTTCAGAGTCTTCCTGGGAAATTAGGTTTTATTTGTTGGGGAACACAAAGCCAGAGAGACTTTTGATTGTGTTGTGATTTAATTTCATCTTCAAGCTCATCATTTTGACTTCACTCGAATGTGTGCTTGTTCCTTCTTGTGTGGATTCATTCACAATGCTTTGACACTCTTTTCAGCAGTTTGCAGTTTGCAATTATAGTATGGTTATTTATAAATAATTCTCTTAAAAACAATATTTTAAAAAAAAACATTATTTTCATTTGCAGAAATCACCCGACGGGCTCCTTGCATACATAATAACAATCTACATCAGATGGAATACATTGAACTGTGACTTCCAAAGATGGTTGTTTTGGTGGTGCAAACAAAACTTAATTAATTAAAAAGTTGAAACACAAAGAGCCCAGGGTGGAAGAAAACCAGGCGAGATGCAGCACTGCTCATGGTCAATTGTAACACTACGGGCTCTAATTTACAAACCTAATGCAATGGTAAATCTTAGCACTAGGAGTGGCGCTATAGGTCAGGGGGTGTGTCAGATTTGTTTTTGCTATTTTCACAGCAGGAATTAATGGCACAAGAGCTGGCAGTGGCGTGAAAGGGCTGGTTGTAGGTGTGTCGAAGCTTGACCCCTCACTGGCCAATCAGAACATGCTTCGTGGCTTAATACTATATGTGGTTGCTTCAAGTTGTGTATTCACAGACTTATGTTCTGCATTGTCATCAACTCCAATTCGAAGTCCGTTATATCCTATAGTTTGTTAAATAGCCTACAGAAACAAAATAAAAAAATGTAGACCTTTCCCATCTTTGCTAAAAATGTTAAACATGTTAGCAGCCTACGTTGTTCTAAGTAATTGCTTGGCTTCAATATGGAAATATATACATAGCATTTACACTGATATAGGGGCTAGGCCTGCGGTAAATTGCATTATGTCTGAGCCATGGTCATGACAAACATTCTGAATAAGCAATATAAAATTCACAATTGATAAGGCATAAAGAAAGTGAATCATTTTAATAAAATTCTAATTAAAACCAAACAACTTTTTTTTAAATAGGCTCTCTAAATACAGTTACATGCACCATAATTGCTCCATGTGGGAATACATTAGGCTATTAAGGCAATGGAGGGTTTTACGCACATCCAAACTTTTCACAAGGGCTGGACAAAGATGCAATATAAAGAGAAGGGGGGATGTCCACTCACTGTTACACTGCTCCCAAATGTAATGTTTTTTAAACACCATGGAAACATTTTACAGATTGTATTTGTACTTCCCCAGAAATAAATTGCATGGGAGCCATCGTTGTTCTCACCGTAAAGGACGATGAAGGACGATTAATCATTCTAAAGTTTGGTTTGTAATCAAATTAAACGAAAAACAACCAATCTGTTTTTTAAAACAACAATAATATTTCCAAGTAGGATGGGTTCAGAAGTATAGGGCGGCAGGTAGCATAGTGGTTAAGAACGCTGAGCCATTAAACGAAAGGACGAGATGAAACATCTGTTGAATTGCCCTTGAGCAAGGCACTTAACCCAAATTGCTCCTGTAAGTCATTCTGGATAATATAATACATTGTATATTATATTCTGAGAAAATGGCAACCAAACTCTGTATGTTTGGTGTGACGTTGATGGAATACTCTCCAAACCTCTCAGCCATTATCAGCTAGTTTTCAGTTTCCCCCTCCCCAATCAAACCTCTGCCAGAAAGTCCTAGCAAAATTCTTGGTTGGGAAATATTGTTTTTCAAAAAATATTGTGTAAACAATAATTGAAATACAGTATATTGCACAAGTGATTTTATACATTCAAATATAACAAGGGAACATGTTTTTTAAAGGAGATAGGAATGTACACTAAGGGTACAAAACCTTATTGACACCTGCTCTTTTCATGACATAGACTGACCAGGTGAATCCATGTAAAAGCTATGATCTCTTATTGATGTCACTTGTTATATCCACTTCAATCAGTGTATATAAAGGGGAGGAGACAGGTTAATGCAGGATTTTTAAGCCTTGAGACAATTGAAACATGGATTGTGTATGTGTGGCATTCAGAAGGTGAATGAGCAAAAATGTATGTGCCTTTGGACGGGGTATGGTAGTAGGTGCCAGGCGCACAAGGTTTGTGTAAATAACTAGTACGCGGCTGGGTTTTTCACCCTAAACAGTTTCCCGTGTGTATCAAGAATGGTCCACCAAACAAAGGACATCCAGCCAACTTTACACAACTGTGGGAAGCGTTGGAGTCGACATGGGCCGTCATCTTTGTGGCACGCTTTCGACACCTTGTAGACTCCATGCCCGACGAAATGAGGCTGTTCTGGAGGGGATGCAACTCAATATTAGGAAGATATCCTTAATGTTTTGTATACTCGGTGTATGCTTTGATATGCCTGTACAAAAATAAATAATACTTTAAAACAACACATACATTAAAAACAACAACAACAAAGTATAACAAAATCACAGCTTGTCTTCAAAATGAACATAACAATTATAATATTACATCAGGCTAATATTAAACACTTACAAAATTAGATAAATTCGAAACAAAACTAGTACAGGCACTTTACTGTGGAGTAGAGGGAAATTGCAGTGTCTCTACATAGGTAAAGAAAGGCTGCCACATTTGGTAGAATTTGTCAGAAGAACCCCGTAGGGTATGTTTAATCTTCTCCAATTTACTAAAGTGTAAGACATATTTAATACACACAGAATGAGGAGGAGGAGCTGATATCCACTGAAGTAAAATCAACCTTCTTGCCAACAAATTCAAAAATGCCAGAGTTATGTTTTGGCATCATCAAAGTATCAGGTATTAACCCAAATAATGATGTTATGGACAGTGTAATACTTTAGATATGTTAGCAAAGATGGCAGGCCAATAGTTATGTAGAAAACATATGTATAAATGAAGCAGGAGCTTGCCGACACATGTCGCAAACAGGGTCAACATCAGGATAGCTCTTTGGGAGTCTGAGTTCAGTCCATTGAGTGTGGTGGAGGATTTTGCACTGGATCAAACCATGTTTAGCACAAATAGAAGAGTGGACACCGTAATGACCATGTGTCATTAGCTAGATCTTTTCCCCATGAAGGTTTTAATAGCTGCAAATTAAGGAATATAAGTATGCAGCTTTGTCTGTGACATGACCTCTCAATTCCCCTCCTTTTACAGTTGGAGATGGTGTAAAAAATGCATGAGTGGAAGGTCCCACAGGAAGAGTGGGGAATTGAGATGTCATGTCACAGACAAAGCTTTGCGCTTACAGTGCATACGGAAAGTATTCAGACCACATCACTTTTTTTATTTTTTGTTACATTACAACATTATTATAAAATGTATTAAATTGTTATTTTTCCTCAACAATCTACACGCAATACTCCTTAATGACAAAGCAAAAAAATGTTTTTTTGAAATATTTGCATATTTATTCAATTAAAAAACCTTAAATAATACATTTACATAAGTATTCAGACCCTTTACTTCGTACTTTGAGGAGTGGCTTCAGTACTTTGGCATCGATTACAGCCTTGAGTCTTCTTGGGTATAACACTACAAGATTGGCACACCTGTATTTGGGGAGTTTCTCCCATTCTTTTTTGTAGATCCTGTCAAGCTCTGTCAGGTTGGATCGGGAGCGTCACTGCACAGCTATTTTCAGGTCTTTCCAGAGATGTTCGATCGGGTTCAAGTCCGGGCTTTGGCTGGGCCACTCAAGGACATTCAGATACTTGACCCGAAGCGACACCTGCAATGTCTTGGCGATATACAATACAAATCATTGAATTATTTGATGCCAAGGCTAAACCAAATGGAGAGGGCTCCATCTACTAGGGATGGATGGAAAATGTGATTTCTTAGTAGAGAGGCCCTTAATTAATAGGTTTGCATTTCAAAGCTCTGCAAGGGTGAGTAAAATGGTCAGTGAGCTGTTCTCTCAGTTGTGTCCGGAAGTAGCTAGCTTGGGTGCTTGACTGCTGTTGTTAGGTCAGAACGCTCGGATCAACCCTACTCCTTGGCCAGAGCGTCCAGTGTGGGTGCTGAACGCTCCAAGAGCGAAACGCTCTGAATTTACAAACTGACATTCTGACACCGCTCTGAGTTTACGAATGCCCAGAGCACACCCTGGCACTCCAGATTACATTTACGAACACATCCGTAGTATAAACCAGCCTTTAGTCTTGAAATCTTTGGTTGTTTAGCACATGGCCTCACATGTGAATCATTAAAGAGATTGTTGGGGCTAAAGCTTAAGAGGGTGTTAACCTCTACGGGCCACGGGGGCAGTATTGAGAATTTTGAAAAAAATATGTGCCCATTTTTAACTGCCTCCTACACCAACTCAGAAGCTAGGATATGCATATTATTAACACATTCGGATAGAAAACACTCTGAATTTTCTAAAACAGTTTGAATGGTGTCTGTAAGTATAACAAAACTCATATTGCAGGCAAAAACCTGTGAAAAATAGATTTTAAAAAATGAGAATTTTGTGACTGTACTATTTAGTGTCATTGTTTTAAAGATACCACAGTGAGAAAGGATTCAGTTCGCAACTCCTAAGGCTTCCACTAGATGTCAACGATCTTTAGAAAGTTGTTGGAAGCATCTGTCATGAATACAGACCGAATTAGAATGCTTACAAGTTGACACGTCATCACTTCATTTTTTTGCGCCTGCGCATGAATCTGAGAAGAGTGTCTTTGTCATAATCGTTTATTCTAGACACTTGATAGGTTGTGTGAAAATATTACTGATGTTTACTGATGTTTCACGTTAAAAATGGACCAAAAGATTAATGCTAAACAACGTTTGACATGTTTGAACAAACATAAATAGATTATTTACTAGGTTTTTTTTAGCTTTTCGGCGTGACTTTACACTGCCCACCTCATTTTGTGGGAGCCTACTGAACGCTAACTATTTGGACATAAATTATGAACTTTATCAAAAGAAACCACATTTGTTCTGGACCTGGGATCGCTGGCAGCGCCTTCTGATGGAGATAATCAAAGGTAAGGGGATATTTAGAATGTTATTATCGATATTAGATGATGCTAATGCTAACGGTATAGCTTAGCTTAGCTTATAGCTTAGCTTATGTTGTTAGCATAGTACCCAGTTTATAGCAAAATGTGATTTCCCAGTAAAGTTATTTTGAGATCTGGCCATTCGGTAGCAATTACGAGATGATAATATATTATTCTTTGAATGACAATATTATAATTTACCAATGTTTTCGAATAGTAATTCCGTGATTTGTAATGCTGGATTCACTGGGAGCATTCGAGCCGAAAAAAATTCTGAATTTCACCGTGACTGTAAATGCTGTTTTTGGATATAAATATGAACTTGATGGAACTAAAAATGCATGTATTGTCTAACATAATGTCCTATGAGTGTCATCTGATGCAGATTGTCAAAGGTAAGTGCATAATTCTAGCTAGTTTTCTGTCTGTTGATGCCCTTCTTTGAATTGGCTAAACATTACACGCAGCTATTGTCAATGTACTCTCCTCACATAACCTAACTTTATGCATTCTCCGTAAAGCCTCTGAAAATCGGACAGCGTGGTTAGATTTAGGAGATATATCTTTCAAATGGAGGAAAATAGTTGATTATTTGATTATTTGAAATGATTACTCTTGCAGTTTTGAATTCCCCGCCATGGTCACATGACAATGAATCCCAATACCGGGATAAGATCCTGCCCCCTGGCCTCAACAGGTTTTAATCATGGAAGCTTCAAACAACTGTATAAAGATCGCTGACATCTAGTGGAATCCGTAGGAGTTGCGAACTGAATCCTTTCTCACTATGGTATCTAATAAACAATGACACTAAATAGTACAGCCACAAAATTCTCATTTTTTTAAAATCTATTTTTCTCAGGTTTTTGCCTGCAATATGAGTTTTGTTATACTTACAGACACCATTCAAACTGTTTTAGAAAATTCAGAGTGTTTTCTATCCGAATGTGTTAATAATATGCATATCCTAGCTTCTGAGTTGGTGTAGGAGGCAGTTAAAAATGGGCACGTATTTTTTTCAAAATTCTCAATACTGCCACCGTGGCCCGTAGAGGTTAACAATGCTGAATTGGTGTAGAAGAGCTCTCCAGTAGGTGTACCAAAAATATTCAATGGCCATTTTCTCAAAAGTGAGGTTACAAGTTTATCAAATTACTTTCCCATTGTTCCTCAGCTGTGGCTATGATAAACCATTTTCTTGCTCTGAGTCTCAACTTTTATCCAATGTAAAAAACACAATTTCAAAATTTGCTACATAAGAACGAATCGAGCCGGTCGGTCACATATATGATGTGTCCAGGCAGTGTATGTATGAGTGTGTGTAAGTGTGTATGCAAGTGACTGTTTGTGTGTGCAAGCAAGTCTGTGCATGTGGCTGTGTTTGTTTGTGTGTGTATGTGATCATGTGAACAAGTGTCTGTCTGTGTGCAGGTGTCTGTTTGTGTGTTTGTAAGGATGTGCACAAGTGTCTATGTGTGTGCAAGTGCCTGTGTGTGTTTGTGTGTGTGCGTGGATGGGTGGGTGGGAGCAGGGGTCCTCTCAACACTGGTGCTCCGAGCTAGCTGGTTGCTATGTGTTTGTGTGTGTCGGTGTGTGTCAAGACATGATGGATCCGTTTGGACAGAGGGGTGCCAGCACTGCCACATGGCATTAAGCTCAGTGGGGAAAGAGGTGCGCACTTGGAGCCCACACAGGGAGCGCAGCGATCACAGGGGGCGCAGCGATCACAGGGGGCGCAACGATCATTATACTGTTTGACTTTCTCACTTGACTAACACAGACAGAGGTGTAGGTTTCTGCGTGTGTGCATGACAGAGGCTAAACACATAGCAACACATAGAAAAAGACAAATCGCAAGTATGCAATTTTAGATACATTTTGCTCTTGAATATTTCACTGGTCAACCCAAGGCCTACACTTAGATCAAGTTCTACAAAGTTGACTGATGTGTTCTTGATAAATATACACTTTTCTCCAGACAAAATAAACAAACCTTCTCAAAATATGTCTTGAATACAATTCTTTGGCTCTTGACTATGGTACTAATTGACCCAGTTAAGGCCTACACTTGGATCAAGTTCTACAAACTTACTGTCGACTTTATCAAGACAGTGTTTGATAAACATTTAAAAAATTCCCACCAAATAATGACAAACAACAATACATCTCTTATATAATTTTTTCAAGCATAATTACATCCAATCTCACATGTTGCTACCACATGGAGTGTAAATCCCCTAGAGCTAACTAGAGGAAATTAGCTCATCACGTTAATTGCCTCTGCTTCACACTAACATCCATCTACAGGTTTCCAATCATTGTTGATCTAATATTAGAAATAGATTTCAGGGAGTTAATTTCTCATTGAGTGCAAATTCATCATTACTACGTTAATATGAACAACTTGTTTCCTAATACCTGCATTTTTGCTGTATTGGCTAGTTGACATCAAATCGGTCTCCTCAGCAAGCAAACTGAACTTTCTCCACAGACCGTGGGTGAAATGAGCTACTGTAAAATTACCCTTAAAGAGGTCTTTAAAAATGTATCACACCAAATTAATAATGAAAGCTTTAATAAGAACAGTGTGGCTTTTTCCCTGAGCGCCCCGATATTAGTCCAGTCAATGACCAGTCGCATAGCTGTATTTGCAAAGTCCTGTAGAGGGGATATGGGACGCAAAACTGGGATTAACAAAAGACAGGAAAGCAATCTACAGCCACGCTTTCATCTCAGTGGGCTGCCCAGCAGTGGTCATGGGTAACTGTAAAAAGGAACAGGGTGAGAGTTGAGGGGGGAAAAAAAAAAAAAAAAAAAAAATAAAGTTTGAGGAGATAACCCTGCACTTTATTTACTTCAGTGCTTTCGTATAGCCTCTTCCTATTCACTTTATACGGCAATGGGCACACTTCAGTTATCATTAGTTCATCTGTATTCACCTGGGGATTCTCCTGTGAATTTCATTTCCTCCATCGCTGACTCAAGTGCCGCACTGGGGGATGATTTGAAGGGGTTTGAACTAGGAAAGGTTGAAGAATAGGAATCAACAATAAAGTCAGGTATGAGTAAAAACGTTACATCTTTGTTGTTCGTGTTCATTCACCCAGTCATGCTGGGTTTGCGGTTGCAGTTCATCACTGACATGTACATATGACTGGTGATTTGATGAGGTGAAAACCTCTATTGATCAAATGCAGTGGATATACTTTGAAGTCATACCTCTCTATTGACAGAGAAACCCCATCCAAAGAAAGAATAACACATGTATGTTTTTTGTGACAATGCTAACAATTCCATATTTACCTATTAAGGGGGTGGGCGGGTTGTCGATTGGTCCTCACTGTGTGAAGAGTTTTCACCATTTAGAGGGATGTTTGCTGTGTTATCCCATAACGTAGCATGTTTAATATAGCCATACACAGAAATGGCATGGTAAATGAGCCATGCCTTTATGCTAATTTTGCCACAGAGCGAGAGTGACTGCTGAGAGCAATACTGTAACCGAACACTCAATAGATTTGTTGCTTTTTTCTCTGATGATGTTTGGATAAATTTAATGATCCATTGGTAACGAGGAGAATGTGTATGTTTGTCTAGCATAAATACTATCATGAAGCCGCATGAATGAGGACTGCACGGTTGGGTGGCAGTAGACATTTTTATTTTCTAACTCAGAGCTCAATAAGTAACATTTGGAAGTGTGAATGTCTAAATATGTCATGTTCGTAGACAGGGGGAGTGAAAGTTAAGTTGTTCCACTATTTCTCCGAGCTCCAGTGATTCTGGGTCAAGTGAGAGAGACTGGACATGACTGAAGAGAACATCAGAGAGGATGCCTTTTAAAATAGTATTGGCTGTTGTGCTCTTTGTTCTGTTTACTTGGTGGGTTATTCACACTGACTGATGCATTGAGACATCCCACAGAGATGTTAGAAGTAGCCCTTCTGTTCTGCAGCTTTGTTGCGTTCTGTGACGGGGAGCTATAGCATAACTCTGGGGTAGTGAGGAGTGTTGCTATAATGGTTTGTCCATCGGACAGGGAGGATGACTGGTGGTGCATGAGGAGAAGCAACGAGATTTGGGGTTTTCAGAGGAAAGGGAAGTATTGAAGATTCACCCAGAGGAGTGCAGGTATTCTGGGTCCTATGGGGCTGCTGTCTATACTAATAGGAAAACAGAGATCAGCCGAAGGATAAGGTTGGGCCTTGTCCTTGTTTGGGCATTTATTTTTTTCTTCCTTTCCTGCCTTCCTTTTGTGATTTTTTTCACTGATACATTTGTTTGGGAAAACTACAGTCTGATATTACTGCTTAACACTGATACCAAAATAATGCTGTGTTGTTATTTGACTCCTCCCACCAGCGGTATTGTGGAAGGAAGGAGGGAGGGGAGGCGCTGTCCGCCGCTGTAAAAGTTTTTTTATTTTATTGAATGTGTGGAAGGCTTTTTTTCTGTGAGGATATGCTGACCACAGGCAGGTTGCTGTTCCATTTGATTAACATTTTAAATGGGGAACAACACAGAGGCCTGTCGCATGGACCGGCTAATTGGAAAAGACGCCTGGAGGGATGGGCCGTCTTCCCCCCGGGCTCCACTGTGCTGAGCTGCCGGTGCTAGGCTAGAACTGAAGGCACTACCAAGCAGGAATGTCAATTTCCATTAGCCATCAGGTTTCATGCTAAGCTGCGCTGCATGCTTGGCCAACCCCCTGTAAAGCTCCGGGCCTCCTAACCCTAATTGACAGTCTCTGGGCCAATCTCCAGCGGTGGCCTATAGAAGGCCTGGACCAGGCATCGTAGAAAGGGCTGTAGTGACGGTAGCACAGAGGAACGGTTTTCAAGGATTTGGTGGGTGTCCTGACAGTCCTTGCAATGGACTCTCACTCAGCAGCCACAACAAAAGCTGCCCATGCCACTGAGTTTGTAGACTTGCTTTACTAAGTTACGTGTCAGCAAAAGTATTACTGTCTGTTCTTTCCCACTTATAAAATGATTGGATTCTTTATAGTTGGCTGTAGTAGCGAATTGGATCCACTGTTGAGACTTCAGCTCAGCAAGGGCACAGGAACATTTCTCTGACTAAGGTCACAGCTTTGTGGGGCTGAGTGCTCAAACATACTAGAAATAATCAACAAATACCATCGATCTGTGCTACGTGAAAACATTGTTTTTGTACATTCTTGTAAAGAACCCACAAATTAATATGAATTGGTTATGTGAATAAATCCACATACCGTAGTAGTCAACATGGATTTATCCTGGATGTACTCAAGAAGGTCTCTTTTTGTTGTTCTTTCACAAGATAATAAACGCCAGAGAGGGAAATGTATAAATAAACCCCTTCTCATTACTGGCACTTCAAGTTGTCATATTTCTTGAAATAAGCTGTGAGCTCTGTCTACTGTGTTGACCTTGGTAAGGCAACACATTTCTCACCGATTTCTTTGAACCAGTGGCGTAGGCAGAAATTGCTGTGTGGCATAGGTAAAAGTGACTGGGCCAACAAGTTCCGGCAAAAATACACTGACATATTTAAGTGAACATTTGTGCAATCCCATTGCATAGTATAACACATAACACAAGATAAATGTGACCAAAAAAAGACCACACATTTCCCTTGACAAACAAGCTCGTTAATATTGCCAAGTAGGTAGCGCAAGTGTGCAACTACACATCCGACAATAAACAAACATAATGAAATACACAATGTCTATCACCTACATATTCAGAGAGAGAGAGGGAGAGAAAGAGAGAGAAAGAGATTCTACAGCTAGCAGTGCAGTGATAAAATGCAAAAAATGATATTGTCACAAAATACGGATAATGAATGAAGTGTTCTATCCGACATTCCAACCTCATGAAATAATCAACATATTATCAGATCGACAACTCCCACTCAAAGCAGCAATCTACAGTACAGGCACAACGGGTGGATTCAGGACCATGGTCAGCACATGAGCCTGACACCAGCTTGGCACTGGTTTGGAATTTGCGCAAACAGCTTATTGCACAAAATAAGCGAGAAAGAATAGAAAGCCCTGAAGGTGTTTGCATTAAGCCCAAAAGCGCACACTTTTTGCCATATGAAAACAGCCACACACAATAAAATACAAACACTTTAGGCCTATATCTTGTACTGTATGGCAGGTATGAAATTAATAGCTCATTTTGAATAAGTAAACTTTACTGTATAGTCATTCAGGCATGAAAACGTGAAACAATTCTACATAATAAGAAGAATACACTAGCTCACTTGAATCAGTAGGTATGAATACACTGGCCTACCATGAAATCATCATACATAGCCTAATATCACAGCAGGTATGATTACACTAGCTCACTTTGATAGTGATACCATATGATAGCAATACAACCAATTACATCCCAGGAACAACCTCCTGCATTTTTCAACATTTCTGATTAGTCAGGAGACAATACAAGAAAACAAATACATTTCATTTATTTCATTTGATATATATATATCACAGGAGGTTGGTGGCACCTAGATTTGGGAGGACGGGCTTGTAGTAATGGCTGGAGCGGATTTAGTGAAATGGTATTACATACAACAAACACGTTTTCCATATGTTTGATGCCATTCCATTCACACCGTTCCAGCCATTATTGTGAGGTGTCCACCCCTCAGCAGCCTCAGCTGATATATATATATATATATATATATGTGTGTAAGGGGTTACAAAAAATGGTAACTGTAATCCGTTACGTTACCAGCTAATTGTAATCAGATTACAGATACTTTTGAAAAACTAGATGATTACTTCGAGGATTACTTTGAAATTCATAAAGTATGTTTGCGAAAATAAATCTTTGACACTTCTGTTTTCTTGATGACAGCATTGAAAAAAAAGGCACAAGTTTAAGTTTGTTCCACCTGAATGAGTCTGACCACAAGTCAGAGACCACTATGATGACACACCAAATGTGTTTGATGGATCGCAGGAAAAGAGCAGGAATAGGCTTTTGTATGCTACAGTCCAAACAACAGTCCAAACGTCTTCCAAAGGTGTGACTGCTGTCTGCATCCAAAGATTGTCCAACTTGAATAAACGCTTGGAGGTATGGATGACAGCAGTGGTTATACAGCGATATGGATATCACTAATTGTTGAAATCGCCATAGCTTATTGATGTGAATCACACTGCTGCTCTCTCATTTTGCTATATGCGTCTTATGGATTGTGGTAATTGTGGATGGCAGTTCAGAAGTCTATATGTGTATTTGAACCCAATAATGGTTGAATTCGAGAAGTTTAATCTGCCTATCAATCATTGTTTTTGAAACCAATGGACAGCCAGTGAATAATGCGCTCTTGCAACAGCTGCAAAGTGCGGATCCCAGCCTATTGAATTGGTCAATCTAATTCATGCTGATAAAAAAAAAAAATCCATAGGCCTAATGGACACATGCTCTAACTCGCACACTTTTGATAGATTTAAAGGGTCATTTTTAGACCTGTAAATTGTATATATATATTAATGAAAATATAGAATTTATTCATATTATTATATGTAGTAGAAAGCGATTGGTTAGAAGAAGCCTACACAACCAACCCATATAGTAAAATGTAACATCCATATATGGCCAGCTACATAAACTTTAACATTGATTTATCCTGCAATAGATTTTTGTCTTCTAAAGCCTCTTAAGGGGAAAGTAATCTAAAAGTAACAGAATGTAATCAGATTACGTTACTGAGTGTGGGTAATCCAAAAATTACGTTACTGATTACAACGGATTACATTTAAAAAGTACCCTACCCAAACCTGTGTATATACACAGGGTTTTATATATATATATCATTTTTTTACGGCAGCCTCGTTGTGTGGGCCAATGTTCAAACTGGCAGGGCCTCTGCCCAACCTGGTCCTGCTGTGGCTTCACCTCTGCTTTGAATGAATGCTAGAAAAGAGGGGGCTCCAAAACATAGTTTACCAAAAAAATGAACATAATATCAACCACTTCAGTGGGTTAAATTTACGCTTGTGACACTGCTTAGACTTTTTTACTAGGCTCTGAACCTGTAAAAGCTTAACATATTTCATGGTCAGGGCCTTAAGGGAAAGTCATCTTGACAAACAGCAGGATGACTCTCAGTTTCTATTTCTGCTCTAATGTTTTATCTTAATATCAGTGGAATAATATCATACACTTGTCATATCTGGTCCCGCTCCACTTCTCTGGCGCTCGAGGTCGCCAGGCTGATTATCATTATGCACACCTGCCACCATCGTTACACGCACCAGTGCTTCATCGGACTCACCTGGACTCCATCACATCATTGATTGCCTCCCCTATATCTGTCACTTCCTCAGTTTCATCCCCGTGTCTGCCTTGATGTTTTGTTTCATGTCTATTTATTATTAAATCCTCACCCTGTACTTGCTTCCCTTCTCCCAGCGTCTGTCGTCTCAAGACCGTTACAACACTAGCAACTAGAAAAGAAAACTGCTGAGAAAGAAAACTGTTTCGAGACTCAGTAGTGGACAGGTTGCTTCAAATATTAGAATAATTTTATGAAGGCAAATTAGACCAACATTCTGGATATTAGGGGGTGGTTTCCTGGACCCAGATTAAAACATATTCCTGGACAAAAGTGCATGCTCAAATTAGCATCTTCATTGAAAGTGCTTTTTAATCCAGGATTAGGTTTAATCTGTGTCTGGGAAACCAGACCCAACAATTATAACCTTTTAGTTGATCGATTGGAAGTGGAAATTAGCATTTGTGCACATTTAGAGAGGGATTACAATTCAGTTAGACATTATTTTATGACGACTATCAACTGCAACTGTTGATTAGGTTAGGGTCTGGTTTGGGGTTAAGGATAGGGCTATGGTTATGGTTAGTGGATAGTAAGTATAATTTTTATTGTTAGTTGAACATCTATAACCCAGATGGGTACAGATGTAAGGGGACTCACCAAATAAAGTGTTACCTGAAATTCTGTGAGTGTCACGGTTGTCGTCGGTGAAGGAGGACCAAAACGCAGCAGGCATGCGGTTGTTCATTTTGAAAATTTATTAAACTCCAAAATGAACATACAAAATACGAAACCACAAACAACAAAACAGTCTGGCAAAGCCTAAGGCTCAACACAGAACAATCACCCACAAATAACAAACACAAACACACCCTAATATATGGGACTCTCAATCAAAGGCAGATAGACAACACCTGCCTTCAACTGAGAGTCCCAACCCCAATTAACCAAACATAGAACACACTCACCAGACTCCACATAGAAATACATAAACATAGACCATCAACCAAAAACCCAGAAATACTAAATCAAACACCCTTTAAACAACCACACCACCCTGAACCACATAAAACAAATACCCTCTGCCATGTCCTGACCAAACTACAATACTAATTAACCCTTATACTGGCCAGGACGTGACAGTACCCCCCCTTAAAGGTGCTAACCCCGGAAGCACCTTTAAAACAAAAAACAAAACAAAAACAACAACCCCAAACAACAAAACAAAAATTCCCCTCTACTAAAGGGAGGGAAGGGAGGGTGGCTGCCGTCAACGACGGCACTGTGCTACACCCCCCCCCTCCCCAACCCAACTATATCAGGAGGTGGCTCCGGTTCTGGCCTTTCCCGGCAGTCGGGCCACTCTGGCAGTTCGGGGCAGTCTGGCCAGTCTGGCAGCTCGGGGCAGTCTGGCAACTCGGGGCAGTCTGGGCAGTCTGGCAACTCGGGACAGTCTGGGCAGTCTGGCAACTCGGGACAGTCTGGGCAGTCTGGCAACTCGGGACAGTCTGGGCAGTCTGGCAACTCGGGACAGTCTGGGCAGTCTGGCAACTCGGGACAGTCTGGGCAGTCTGGCAACTCGGGACAGTCTGGGCAGTCTGGCAACTCGGGACAGTCTGGGCAGTCTGGCAACTCGGGCCAGTCTGGGCAGTCTGGCAACTCGGGACAGTCTGGGCAGTCTGGCAACTCGGGACAGTCTGGGCAGTCTGGCAACTCGGGACAGTCTGGGCAGTCTGGCAACTCGGGACAGTCTGGGCAGTCTGGCAGCTCGGGACAGTCTGGGCAGTCTGGCCACTCCGGCAGTTCAGGGCAGTCTGGCCACTCCGGCAGTTCAGGGCAGTCTGGCCACTCCGGCAGTTCAGGGCAGTCTGGCCACTCCGGCAGTTCAGCGCAGTCTGGCCACTCCGGCAGTTCAGGGCAGTCTGGCCACTCCGGCAGTTCAGGGCAGTCTGGCCACTCCGGCAGTTCAGGGCAGTCTGGCCACTCCGGCAGTTCAGGGCAGTCTGGCCACTCCGGCAGTTCAGGGCAGTCTGGCCACTCCGGCAGTTCAGCGCAGTCTGGCCACTCCGGCAGTTCAGCGCAGTCTGGCCACTCCGGCGACTGTTGACTGGCGGGCAGCTCCGACGACTGTTGACTGGCGGGCAGCTCCGACGACTGTTGACTGGCGGGCAGCTCCGACGACTGTTGACTGGCGGGCAGCTCCGACGACTGACTGGCGGGCAGCTCCGACGACTGTTGACTGGCGGGCAGCTCCGACGACTGTTGACTGGCGGGCAGCTCCGACGACTGTTGACTGGCGGGCAGCTCTGACGACTGTTGACTGGCGAGGCTGGGTTTACGCACTTGCAGGCTAGTGCGGGGAGCGGGAACAGGACGAGTCGGACTAGGTTGACGCACTTCCGGGTCCGCACGAGAGACAGAAGCTGGAAACCCAGGGCTATGGAGGCGCACAGCCGGTCTAGATCTTACCTCCCGCACAACCCGCCTTGGCTGGATGGAACTAGTAGCCCTGTACGAGCGGGGTGCTCGTACAGGGCAGACTGGGCTGTGCAGGGGCCTGATGGTAGCCGTGCATAGAGCGGGAGTTGGGTAGCCTGGTCCTCTGAGGCGTAACGGCGACCAGATGTGCTGCGCAGGCATCCTCCTACCAGGCTGGATGCCCGCTCTAGCACGGCACCTGCGAGGGGCTGGAATAACTCGCACCGGACTGTGCGTGCGTATGGGTGAGAGTGCGCTTCTCAGCGAAACATAGCACTCTCCACCCCATACGCTCCTCCATATAACCACGGGCAGCTGGCTTCCGGCTCTTCCTACGCCTAGCCAAACTACCCGTGTGCCCCCCCAAAAAAAAATTCTTGGGGGTGCCTCTCGTGCTTCTCCCTCAGCGCGTCCATGGCCTCGTACCTCCGCCTCTCTGCCTTGGCTGCCTCAATTTCCCACTGCGGGCGGCGATAATCCCCAGCCTGGTGCCAAGGTCCGGCCCCGTCCAGAACTTCCTCCCAGGTCCACTTCTCCCGCCAGTCCAACTCGAATTCCCTCTGCTCCTTCATCTGCTGCTTGGTCCATAGTTGGTGGGTGATTCTGTCACGGTTGTCGTCGGTGAAGGAGGACCAAAACGCAGCAGGCATGCGGTTGTTCATTTTGAACATTTATTAAACTCCAAAATGAACATACAAAAATAACAAAAAAACGAAACCACGAACAACAAAACAGTCTGGCAAAGCCTAAGGCTCAACACAGAACAATCACCCACAAATAACAAACACAAACACACCCTAATATATGGGACTCTCAATCAAAGGCAGATAGACAACACCTGCCTTCAACTGAGAGTCCCAACCCCAATTAACCAAACATAGAACACACTCACCAGACTCCACATAGAAATACATAAACATAGACCATCAACCAAAAACCCAGAAATACTAAATCAAACACCCTTTAAACAACCACACCACCCTGAACCACATAAAACAAATACCCTCTGCCACGTCCTGACCAAACTACAATACTAATTAACCCTTATACTGGCCAGGACGTGACAGTGAGACACCAGACTGCAAACTCACAATCCTGAGTTAGTTTTTCAGACAAACAGCAGGTGTGACACTTATGTTAGTTGAACTAAACTCATGAGGCATGTCTAAGTTTATATTATTCAAGAATTAATAGGTATATATAATACATACAATTACCATTGAACAGCAGTAAACACATCAGATTGTACATTTAATGAAACCTATTATTTGGAAAGTAAAGCACATTCTTGTGAAAATGGTAGGCTAACCATGTAAAAAATATACAGTAGTTGGGCTAAATTGCATATTTTGGGGACATACAGATTCGAGAGGAGAGTAGCCCTTTCCTGCAGTCAAATTACCTAGTGGCCTCATGGGTGGAATGTTATTAATATTTGTCATAATTTCATAAATAATAAACATTAGTTCAAAAAATGAGCTGGATATCTGGTGTTTTTATGTCAAACCGATGTGTTATATTTCAGTCTTCTGTGATGTATGTAAAGTGTAATATTGGGATGCAAACTCAAAATTGAATACAATTCAAATCTATAACTGACATGGTACAGGTGACTTCTTTATTTTAAGCCCATAACCATGTATGTGTCACGTCCTGACCAGTAAAAGGGGTTATTTTTTATTGTAGTTTGGTCAGGACGTGGCAGGGGGTATTTGTTTAGAGTGTTTCGGGGTTTGTTGGGCTATGTGTTTATGTAGAGGGGTGTTTGTTTAGAGTGTTCCGGGGTTTTTTGGTTATGTTCTATGTTAGTATATTTCTATGTTCGGGTCTAATCTTTCTAGTTCTAGGTTTAGGGTTATTGGTTTGACCTTCAATTGGAGGCAGCTGTTCTTTGTTGCCTCTGATTGAAGGTCCTATATAGAGGGGTGTTTTTTGTAATGGGTTTTGTGGGAATTTGTTTTTGCATAGCTGTGTGTAGCCTGCATTACTGTGCGTTTGTTTGTTTTCTTGTTTAGTTTTTTCAGTGTTCAAATAAAAGTTAAAATGAGCACTCAACCCGCTGCACCTTGGTCCACTTCATACGACGGCGGTTACAGAACTTCCCACCACCAACGGACCAAGCAGCAGAGGAATTATATGGACTGTGGGGAATCATCGACATGGGAGGAAATTCTGGACGGGGCTGGACCATGGCACCAGGCTGGTGAATACCGTCGCCCACCGGAGGAAATAGAGGCAGCCAAGGCGGAGCGACGACGTTATGAGGCATTATACGTGCCGAGGGCAAGTACCAGAGGCACCCCCAAGAAATGTTTTGGGGGGGCACACGGGTAGTTTGGCTGGGCCAAGGGTGAGCCCTAAGCCAACTCCCTGTGCTTATTATGGGGAGCATATGGAGTGGAGAGCGCCAGAGTATGCGGAAGTGCGCACGATCTCGCCCATGCGCACGCACAGTCCGGTGCGAGCGATCCCAGCTCCTCGCAAGTGTCATGCTAGAGTGGGCATCCAGCCTGGAAGGAGGATGCCTGCGCAGCACATTTGGCCACCAGTGCGCATCCTAGGCCCAGGCTACCCTACGCCTGCTCTACGCCCGGCAACCATCAGGCCACTGCACAGCCCAGTTCGCCCTGTGCCAGCACTCCGCTCGTGCAAGGCCACTACTACCATCCAGCCAGGCCGAGTTGTGCAGGAGGTGCGCTCCAGACCTCCAGTGCTTACCCATGGCCCGGTGTGCCCTGTTCCTGCTCCTCGCACTAGCCCTGAGGTGCGTGTCTTCAGTCTGGCGTCTCCAAAGCTAGCACCAAGCACCAGGCCTCCAGTGCGTCAGCCCAGTCTAGTACATCCTGTTCCCGCTCCTCGCACTAGCCTTGGGGTGCGTGTCACCAGTCTGGTACCTCCACTACCAGCCCCACGCACCAGGCCTCCAGTACGTCAGCCCAGTCCAGCTCATCCTGCTCCTGCTCCTCGCACTAGCCCTGTGGTGCGTATCCTTAGTCTGGCGCATCCTAAGCCAGCCCCACGCATCAGGCCTTCAGTGCGCAGTCCCCGTCCAGAGATTCCGGCAACAGTGCCTCGTCCAGATTCTCCCATCCCTATGCAGCGTACTCATGAGTACCACATTTTTGACTTTCTTTGACACGTAGAACACTAGGGACGTGTCGGCCATGAACACAAACTTAGAGGAATTGATAGGCCTGTTCCGTGTATTCAACAGCTGAAGTGGGAGCTCTGGCTTGTTTGTTTCGTACTGTTCCTGCCATTGTCAGGTTCCTGTTGAGGAGCTCCTGTCCCAGCTTGTGCGAAGTAAAAAGGTTATTGAATGTAATGTTGTGGCCACGGAGTGCCTGTGTCCTGGGTCACATCCAGAACAACCCACATTCCTTGGTTCTTCTCAGGGACTCCTCCATCTGGCTTCCCCGTATACACTCGCAAGTTCCACGCATATGATAAAGTGGCATCACAGGCAACCCATATCTTGATTCCATATTTTGCAGATTTAGATGTAATGTACTGCCTGAAGGGGCAGCAGCCTATAAATGGCATAAGCTGCTCATCAACAGTAACGTTGGGCCCAGGGTTGTAAAACAGGGGAAGGCGATCCACCCACTTGTCCCACACTGACCTGATTGCAGCTAGCTTGTCTCTCTGCCGCCGAGCTGGTTTGGTGTCTTGGTTATCGAACCGGATCATCATGGAAATAATTTGGAAGTTTTCCAGAGACATTGTTGCTTGGAAAAGTTCTCTGCCAGTTTCTGCATCCCACAGGGATTCTGTGGATTCCCCAATGGAATGGATGTAAATTAGTTTGGTCCATTTCTTTCCATCTCTCTCCAAAAACATGCCTTCCCTTCAAATTAGTACGGTCCGGAAGGATTTTCTGGATGGTGTCTGGGATGAACAGTTTAAAAGAAGACTTTATGTCCTGCACACAAGTAACCGCCATCCGCGTCAGCCCTGGTTGCATCCTTATCACATTGGCAGCCATGCGGGGTGACTCATTCCTTGGGCAAGAAGACCATTTAACCTCTCTGGCGCATGTGGGACGAACTCGTCCCACCTACGTAACAGCCACTGAAATCCAGTGGCGCGATTTTTGAATCGTTAGAAATACTATTACTTCAATTTCTCAAACATATGACTATTTTACAGCTATTTAAAGACAAGAATCTCGTTAATCTAACCACACTGTCCGATTTCAAAAAGGCTTTACAACGAAAGCAAAACATTAGATTATGTCAGCAGAGTGCCCAGCCAGAAATAATCAGACACCCATTTTTCAAGCTAGCATATCATGTCACATAAACCCAAACCACAGCTAAATGCAGCACTAACCTTTTATGATCTTCATCAGATGACACACCTAGGACATTGTGTTATACAATACATGCATGTCTGTTCAATCAAGTTCATATTTATATCAAAAAACTGCTTTTTACATTAGCATGTGACGTTCAGAAAAAGCATAACCCCCGCAAACTTCCGGGGAATTTACTAACAGTTTGCTAAATTACTCACGATAAACGTTCACAAAAAGAATAACAATTATTTTAAGAATTATAGATACATTACTCCTCTATGCACTCGATATGTCCGATTTTAAAATAGCTTTTCGGATGAAGCACATTTTGCAATAATCTAAGTACATAGCCCGGCATCACAGGGCTAGCTATTTAGACACCCACCCAGGTCAGCCTCCACCAAACTCACATTTCCTATAAGAAAAATGTTCTTACCTTGCTTGTTCTTCGTCAGAATACACTGCCAGGACTTCTACTTCAATAACAAATGTTGGTTTGGTCCCAAATAATCCATCGTTATATCCAAACAGCGACGTGTTGTTCGTGAGTTCTAGACACTATCAGAATGCTTCATCACGGTCTCGCGCCTGGCGCATTGGCGTGACAAAAAAATTCTAAATATTCCATTACCGTACTTCGAAGCATGTCAACCGCTGTTTAAAACCAATTTTTATGCCATTTATCTCGTAGAAAAGTGATAATATTCCGACTGGGAATATGCATTGAGCCTAAACAGCCGAATTAAATTTCCCGGAAGTTTGCGGGGGTTATGCTTTTTCTGAACGTCACATGCTAATGTAAAAAGCTGTTTTTTGATATAAATATGAACTTGATTGAACAGACATGCATGTATTGTATAACACAATGTCCTAGGTGTGTCATCTGATGAAGATCATAAAAGGTTAGTGCTGCATTTAGCTGAGGTTTGGGTTTATGTGACATGATATGCTAGCTTGAAAAATGGGTGTCTGATTATTTCTGGCTGGGCACTCTGCTGACATAATCTAATGTTTTGCTTTCGTTGTAAAGCCTTTTTGAAATCGGACAGTGGGGTTAGATTAACGAGATTCTTGTCTTTAAATAGCTGTAAAATAGTCATATGTTTTTGAGAAATTGAAGTAATAGTATTTCTAACGATTCAAAAATCTCGCCACTGGATTTCAGTGGCTGTTACGTAGGTGGGACGAGTTCGTCCCACATGCGCCAGAGAGGTTAAAATCAATTTTTATGCAATTTATCTCGTAGAAAAGAGATAATATTCCGACCGGGAATCTGCATGTCTGTAAACTGAGGGAAAAACCGAAAGACGGAGGCGAGGCAGGTCACGCGCCTAAGCCTTTCTCCTCCGATAGACCACTCAGCGGAAGCGCTCGTGTGTTTCAGCCAGGACTTTACGTCATTCCTGTTTTTCCCGGGCTCTGAGAGCCCATTGGAGACGTGGGAAGTGTCACGTAACAGCAGAGATCCCTTGTAATAGATAGAGAGAATCAACAAGGGCAAGAAATGTTCAGACAGGGTACTTCCTGAACAGAACCTTCTCAGGTTTTTGCCTGCCATAGGAGTTCTGTTATACTCACAGACACCATTCAAACAGTTTTAGAAACTTTGGAGTGTTTTCTATCCAAAGCTAATAATTATATGCATATTCTAGTTTCTGGGCAGGACTAATAATCAGATTAAATCGGGTACGTTTTTTATCCAGCCGTGAAAATACTGCCCCCTAGCCATAAGAGGTTAAAAACTTTTTGGGTTACTACATGATTCCACATGTTAATGGTTTTGATGCCTTCACTATTGTTCTACAATGCAGAAAATAGTACAAATTAAGAAAAACCTTGGAATCAGTAGCTGGCCAAACTTTTGACTGGTACTCTATGTATTTTGACCGATCTCTACACACAAACATTTCATAAACTTTTAGACATAGTAATTAATTAATATAGTATGAGTTGTCAATACAATGTAAGTAGTTTGTAATGAGATGTACAGTAACAGTCAAAAGTTTGGACACACCGACTCATTCAAGGATTTTAGGGTGCGCCTTGATGAAAGTTAATTTGTGGAATGTCTTTCCTTTCTAATGCTTTTAACCCATCAGTTGTGCTGTGACAAGGTAGGTGTGGTATACAGAAGATAGGCCTATTTATTAAAAGACCATGTCCATATTATGGCAAGAACTGATCAAATAAGCAAAGAGAAATGACTGTCCATCACTACTTTAAGACATGGTCAGTCAATGCAGAACATTTCAAGAACTTTGAAAGTTTCTTCAAGTGCATTCGCAAAAACCGTCAAGCGCTATGATGAAACTGGCTCTCATGAGGACCGCCATAGCAAAGGAAGACCCAGAGTTGCCTCTGCTGCAGTGGATAAGTTCATTAGAGTTAACTTCACCTCAGATTGCAGCCCAAATAAATCCTTCACAGAGTTCAAGTAACAGACACATCCCAACATCAACTGTTCAGAGGAGACTGTGTAAATCAGGCCTTCATGGTCACATTGTTGCAAAGAAACCACTACTAAAGGACACCAATAAGAAGAAAAGACTTACGTGGGCCAAGAAACACGAGCAACGGACATTAGACCGGAGGAAATCTGTTCTTTGGTCTGATGAGTCCAAATTTGAGATTATTGGTTCAAACCGCTGTGTCATTGTGAGACGTATAGTAGGTGAACGGATGATCTCCACATGTGTGGTTCCCACCATGAAGAATGGAGGAGGTGTGAAGGTGTCGGGATGCTTTGTTGGTGACACTGTCTGTGATTTACTTAGAATTCAAAGCACACTTAACTGGCATGGCTCCCACAGCATTCTGCAGCGATAAGCCATCCCATCTGGTTTGCGCTTAGTGGGACTATCATTTGTTTTTCAACTGGACAATGACTCAAAACACCTCCAGGCTGTGTAAGGGATTTGACCAAGAAGGAGAGGGATGGAGTGCTGCATCAGATGACCTGGCCTCCACAATCACCTGACCTCAATCCAATTGGGATGGTTTGGGATGAGTTGGACAGCAGAGTGAAGGAAAAGCAGTGCTCAGCATATGTGGAAACAACTTCACGACTGTTGGAAAAGCATTCCAGGTGAAGCTGGGTGAGAGAATAACAAGAGTGTGCAAAGATGTCATCAAGACAACGGGTGGCTAATATAAAATATGTTTTCATTTGTTTAACACTTTTTTGGTTACTACATGATTCCATATGTGTACAATGTAGAAAATAGTAAAAATAAAGAAAAACCCTTGAATGAGTAGGTGTGTCGAAACTTTTCACTGGTACTATATATACACACAGATTATACATAGAGTATATATATATATATATACACACACACACACACACACACACACAGAGTATACAAAACATTAAGAACATCTGCTCTTTCCATTACATGGTGAATCCAGGTGTAAGCTACTCTACATAACCGGAAGTAAGTGGACACCTGCTCGTCGAACATCTCATTCCAAAATCATGGGCATTAATATGGAATCAGTCCCCCCTTTGCTGCTATAACAGCCTCCACTCTTCTGGGGAGTTTTTCCACCAGATGTTGGAACATTGCTGCGGGGACTTGCTTCCATTGAACTACAAGAGTATTAGTGAGGTCGGCCACTGATGTACTTTGGTTAGGCCTGGCTCACAGTCGGCCTCCTATTCATCTTAAAGTTGTTTGATGGGTTGCGGTCAGGGCTCAGTGCAGGCCAGTCAAGTTCTTCCACACCGATCTCGACAAACCATTTCTGTATGGACCTCGCTTTGTGCACTGGGGCATTGTCATGCTGAAACAGGAAAGGGCCTTCCCCAAACTGTTGCCACAATATTGGAAGCACAGAATCATGTAAAATGTAATTGTATGTTGCAGCATTAAGATTTCCCTTCAATGGAACTAAGGGGCCTAGGCCAAACCATGAAAACAGCCCCAGACCATTATTCCTCCTGCACCTAACTTTACAAGTAATACTATGCATTTGGGCAGGTAGCATTCTCCTTGCAGCCGCCAAACCCAGATTCGTCCGTCGGACTGCCAGATGGTGAAGTTTGATTCATCACTCCAGAGAACACGTTTCCACTGCTCCAGATTCCAATGGCACCTAGCTTTACACCACTCCAGCCGACGCTTGGCATTGGTGATCTTAGGCTTGTGTATGACTGCTCAGCCATGGAAACCCATTTCATGAAGCTTCCAATCAACAGTTCTTGTGCTGACGTTGCTTCCAGAGGCAGTTTGGAACTTGGTAGTGAGTGTTACAATTAAGGACCGACGATTTTTATGCGCTTCGTGCTTCAGTACTCGATTATCCCGCTCTGTGAGCTTGTATGGCCTACCACGTCGTGGCTGAGCCGTTGTTGCTCCTAGACTTTTCCATTTCACAATATCAGCACTTTCAGATGACCGGGACAGCTGGGCGGAACTGACTTGTTGAAAAGGTGGCATCCTATGACGGTGCCACATTGAAAGTCATTGAGCTCTTCAGTAAGGCCATTCTACTGCAAATGTTTACTATGGAGATTGCATGGCTGTGTGCTCGATTTAATACACCTGTGTGGCTGAAACAGCCGATTCCAATCATTTGAAGGGGTGTCCACATACTTTTGTATATATAGCGTATGATCCCTAATTGTTAAATCCACTTCAGTCAGTGTAGATGAAGGGGAGGAGACAGGTTGAAGAAGCATTTTTTAAGCCTTGAGACTATTAAGTAATGGATTGTGCATTTGTGTCATTCAGAGGGTGAATGGGCAAGACAAAAGATTGAAGTCCCTTTGAAGGGGTTATGGCAGTAGGTGCCAGGCGCACCAGTTTAGTGTGTCAATGACTACATTGCTACTGGGTTTGTCACACTCAACAGTTTCCCATGCATACCAAGAATGGTCACCTTGTAGACTCCATGCCCTGACAAATTGAGTCTGTTCTGAGTGCAACTCAAGATACACGTTTCCAAATGATTCTGAATGAGATGATTATTGTAATCAGTGAGGAGAATCAGCTAGTAGAGGAATTGTACAATGGTACTGGCTAAAATGCAATATCTTGTTCCAATCTGTTGTTGTGATGCGTGTTTGCCGATAACGCAGCACAAAGGCTGTAATCACCATGTTGAATGATGAACTGACTTCAGGTTCCGCATCCCACATCACCCAGTGATGCAGCTCAAATACTTCGATTTGAGAAATAGGTAGTAGGAATGCGTGAGAAAGATATGGTAAGGAGGTGCTGATTGGATGTGTACAGTCTTTTGAACACAAGAGGAACAACACATTTAATTGAGTCCATTTGATTTGTGGAATATGACAATTGGATTGAAACCCATGAAATCCCCCTGTCTGCAAACCTGACATCAGAACTGAACCAAAGCTATTAGATGTATTACAAAAGCTCTGTGCTTTGAAAATATAACGTTGGGACATTAAACTAACAGTAAGTCAATACATGGAGTTTGAGGTTATACATAGCAAGTAACCATATAACGAAACGAGACCTCGTATCTTTTTCAGTTGAATAGAAAGTGCACTTGACAATACATGTTATTGATCTATTATTTTCAGCAAATGTATTTTAGTTGAAAAAATAACCAGATATTGTGACAGTTAGTCTCTAATATCTTCTCTTATACATGGTGCTGAAGTAAACATTTGAATATGCCAGCAATATGTCTATAATAAAACATTAAACAACCTTAAACTCTGTAACAAAATGGGCTCTAAGAAACCACAACCCTATAATAGAGATAAACATCTACAGCATATTTTCCATTTCACCATATGACTACACAAAGCCCATAGATAACACTTGGCCCAGGCAGCAATAACAAGCTCAGGTCCCCCTTAGCCTTCTGTCAGAGCCGCTGTCCCCCTGGGGAAGAAGAGGTGACAGACTGCCAGCCCCTGACAACTGACAGCTTCATCAGCTCCACCACACACACCTGTCAGGACCGAGCCTGAGCCAATGCTGGCCCTCGTTCAACACCGGCTAGGCTCATTACCGCAAAGCCCCACTCACTACAACACCTTTTGTCCTCTGCTCTACTCCCTTAATGATATTAACATGGACGACATAGGCAGCTTTCTATTTTTCCTTTCTACTGTTCCCTCTGGGTGGTATTACCATGGAAGGTACAGGGTCAAAACCAGGTTGAGGCTATGATTCTACTGTTGAATTTTTCTTATGCGAAGTGAGGAAGTATATTTGAACACATTAGCAAATGAGTTACACTTTGTTGCCATGTGTAAACATTGTTTGGTGGAGTATATGACTAAAAATGTGAATTATTGGAGCACAGTACATAAATAAATAGGCCATTTGGTTAATATGGAAAGCGGGTTTCATTGAAGCTGCATCAGGTGTGTATTTGTGGGAGATGCTCATAAAATCAGTATGGTGCTTTACTAGGATGAATAAAAAAAATGTTTTAAAGTTAAATATTAGATGGTCATTTCCTATAAAGAAAATGTTATTGATTTTAGATTTGAAAAGCAGAGAAGTAGACTAAGAATTTATATGCTTTAAGTTTTTGTCTAAGTTGTTGTGAAAGTGGTAAAAAATGTGATTGTTTTAAAAATTTGAGAGAAAATGTAGTTTAATGCGGTGAGTAAAACAGCTGTAACGTTTGATTGAAGTAGGATATTTCTGTTATAAGTTCTGTACTTACGCTCTATGTTTATATATAAAAGGGATGTTTGGATCCTGGATGATGATTGTTTGATAGCAGGGATTTAATCACCGCAATCCCCATGTAATGACTTTTAATAGTTCCATTTAAATTGTCAACGCAAATCCACTGTCGCTCAGCTGGGCTGTTTATCAACTTCATCTCCCTTGGCAAATGTGTCTAGACAATAGTTCCCAATGCTACTAGCCTAGCATTTGGTTTGCAACAGTTGGTGTTTGTCTAAACCTTAATGACTGCCTCTCCGACCTGTGGAACAATGTTGCTGGGTTTTTTTTGCGATCTTCACCATGCCATGAATATGAACGTGATGAGCATCATTATAATGAGCATCATTATAATGGATCTATCCAAAGAAATGGCAATAGAAACAAAGATAAAATAAATGAAAATGCACATACTTTTCTGTCATCTCAGCTGCTTGATTTGTTAGCTTTAGTTAGCTAGCTAGCAAAAGAGAAGTAACTAGCCTAAATAGCTACATGCCAATTTTTTTGTTTAGCATAGCAACCATTGCAAATAGAATAGATAGAATGAACGACCAGCCCATTTAGCTAGAAACATCAGAATCTCAGAACTAACGACTGGCTTTTGCCAGTACTATTTTGTATAATGGCAGGATTAAATATAAAACTAATTTACTCATGTAATCATGTCGTCAATCTTTTTTTAATATGTTGGCATCCATTTTATAAAAGCAATGAGGCTTTCAAACCTGGTAATTATCGTGAATAACACACTAAGGGCTGTTTCCTTGGCCCTTAACTTCACCTTGAGCCTAAGAACAACCCTTAGTCGGGAGTTATTCACATGATAAGTCCTGGGTTCTCATGCCTTGTTGCATAAGTATAAGTTGTTGGGAAAGTGGTCAAAGTAGCTGATTTGTGTCAAAAGTTATGTCATGCTTAGAATGTACTTCCCTGGTGCTATAATTTGACATTTCTGTAATTTCCATGGCAGTTAATTCAACAGTGGGAAGTTAACGAAAGTAGTTGATACAGTTACTTAAACAGCTGTACCTCTTGATTGGTAGAAAGATATTTCAGATTTGTGTCCATTTTTTTTTTTAAGTTACTGGAATTCTGGGAGCTTTTAGAAAGGCGACCTTTATAAGTTGAAGAAATCCCATTAAATTGGAATAGTTTAAAAAGTACAAACGTTATCAAAAAAGTTGTACTATAGCACACTATTCCAGACAGGTCTACACGTTTTAAAGTTTGAATGGCATTTCTAGCTTGTAAGAGCAGTAGTGTTCCAAAGAATATCTATAAAAAGTCAGAAATAATTCTTACAATATTTAAAGTGGGGACTTTTGCTTTCGTAAGTTTCATGATCATTTCCCTCTCTCATTTTGCAAAGCTATCTGCAGTATTTGTTGAGTGATATCCTTTCCTTGCATAATGACTCTCCAGGTTAATCTTATTTGCATATTTAGTCGCTTAATTTAGACCACTGAACATATGAGATAATGGAATTCAAAAAGTAAAACTCAATTGTTCTTCATAACTTGTAAAGTATTAAATGGTGTTGATGTTGCTGCAGTATGATACTTCCAAGGGTAAAATGAAAGTCTGTAACACTTTCTATGAATTGCCTGTGTGTTGTGCTGTTATGAATGCATAGCACCACTATGTAATGCATTATTAAGCGCGGAGTTCAATCCGTTCACACTTGTAGACAACACATATTTTCAAGGAAATGTTACCCTGTTCGTGGAGATTGCATTTAAGGTAAACTGCAGATGTCAACTCTATTAGAAATGACCTGAATGTAAATGTCAAGCATGCTAAAATGCGGATCTAGTGAGGATCGGAACGATTCCCGGCCATAGGCTTTTTACGCTTTTAAATGGACCCCTGGGTCTAGGAATCTTGTGAATGCTCATAACACATCTTTGGATACACTATGGGGTGATAGACATTATGATAAATGCATTCATAATACATTCTACAGACACAGAGTGAACAACTGGTGAAGACTCATGCACATTTTCTGTCTTTCCTCTGCGACCATTGATCTGAAAGAACTACATGTGAAACAAATATGGTAGAAATCTCACGTGTTGGATATTGATTTAGCCTACACAACACTTTTCATTAGTGCATGAAGGAGGAGAATCAAAGAGATGATAAGGAACCTTTGACCCCAGAAGTAGCCATATCGAGTCATGAGATGGCTTTATGTTTTAACATGACTATTACTGCTTTTTTTACCCTGTCTACATTTAATCAACATAAATTGCCGGCCACATGCTTGATTGCATAACGATTTCTGTTCCACCAGGATCTTCATTTTAGTCTATACATGCAAATCCTACTGTTACACCACCTATGTCTGTTCCTGTCATGACTCCCATTCAGTCTTGCTTCATGGACACTGACTTGAATAATTCCTCCATTACTCTCCCCATTGTTACTTTGCACAGCACATTATACACTCCTATTGAACCATCACTGAAGCATGATACATGGATTTTTTTTAATGTGGTGGGCACTAAAGAGAGAGAAGGGAAAGAAAAAATAAAGCCTGTTTAAAAAAAAAAAAAAAACATCGGAGTCCATTAGAGATTTGAAATCACAGGCACTCAACAGTGTTTCATCCGGCACATTATCTTGTTAAGTTCACATAAAATGCAACAGAAACATTTCTACATTTACACAGAGATAAGACCGGGCCTCCTCCGTATATCATTGTGTTTTGTTCTCCTCAACTAGCCATCACCAGGTCCTGTGGGTTTTCCAGGCATGTGGCATTAAAGAGGTATTTCTATTACATTTGCGGGCAAAGAGGGCTGATTTATTACCGCCAATGCATTTCCCCTCTCTTGAAAAAATACACAAAATAGATAGAGCTAACTTGTATAATTCTCAACGATAATATTGTTGTGATTATTGGTACATTCATTATTCAAATTTGCTAGTTATGCTTCAAAACACGGCAAATAATCCTTAGGAGAATTGAAATATCAAGAGGAAACCATGCTTGAAACCGACTATGAGGCTTGGTGCCACAGGACCGCAGCCTTTTCAGAGGTTGGCGTGCTTGAACATCACCCACCCAAATACTCTGACGTCTGCAGGATTTGAAGGGTCGACTCAGGATACGAGGGCCTTCTTTGTGGGTCACCATTGCCAAAACAGAAATTAGCACACACAGCCAATGCCAGCTGGACACGATGGCAGAAATAACATACACTCGATTGTGAATGTAAACCCTGAATACATTCGCGAATGTTGCATTAATGTCATGTTTTTGTCTGGTTGCACCTGTTTTTGCATTGTACAGTGAGCCGCAACGGAAGCCAGCCAACCAGTCAGCGCGTACAGCATCTCAAACAGTTCCCAGCCTCCCAACTTCTCTCCTCTCCTCACAAGGTGAGGTTTTGTAAAAGCAACAGGGAGCCTATCGCTCAGAGCAGCTGTTATCAGTCTGGAGCAGGATGCAGAACAGTAAAAACATCCTCCACCCCAAGCCAGAATATCACCCTCCTCCTAGCCGAGCAGTCAAGTGCCCCTCACCTTGGAGACAGCTAAGGCATGGCAATGCCAGCAAAATCTTGCATTACCTCCAAAGCTGGCTCTGTGAATGGTCGCAATTACCGCCATTAGCATGCTTAATTAACAGATTGCTGTCAGCCAGAGCAAAGTGACATTGCCCTCCATTTTCAGTCCATGTGGCAGTGGCGGTGGCGGCCGATTGGCTGCTTGACAGCTCTCGAGTCGGAGGTTCATTACTGAAGCGGTGAGAAAAACACTTCTAGTTCTCTGCCTCACCTCAAGATTCTTTATACATTTTTTTTATCACATTTCTGTTTTCATTTACAGAGGGATACAAAGAAAACAAAAAGGAATCACCTTAACCCTCCAATAAGCTGCCTTCACGAAATGCGTATCACGAAGACAGCCCTGATGTAAAGTTGTTAGATCGGTTAATTTAATGAAGTATGAATGCGTGACGACATTACCAGACCTTTAGCTGACCCATGACACCTCAGTGGCTGGTTTTCAGTAGACATGCTGCCCATCTCTTTTAACGGTGAGCTCCGCTGGACATCACATTAGAGTCCAAGGCAAATAGGTTTTTAATGAACCCCAAATTACCCCTACGTACCAAACCCCTCATAGATTTCGCATGTCTTTGTAATGGAGAAAGTACAATAGTAGAGCTCATTGTTTGGGCTTGTGTTTAAGTCGAGTAGCTCAAGGCCAAACACCTTGACCTAAAAAACTAACCTAAAATGTTTTATAATAATCTTATAATCACCAGCTGAAACCAATCTTTTAACTTCTTTGGGATAGGGGGCAGTATTTTGACATCCGGATGAAAAGCATGCCCAAAGCAGGCCCAGAAGCTAGGATATACATATAATTGGTAGATGTGGATAGAACACACTCTAAAGTTTCTAAAACTGAATAATTTCTGTGAGTATAACAGAACTGAAATGGTAGGCAAAACCCCAAGGACAAACCATAAAAAAAGTTCAGCATACCACTGATTTCAATGCCTGGCACTTTTATAATAGGGTGAAATCGTCCCCGATTGCAGTTCCTAGGGCTTCCACTAGATGTCAACAGTCTTTAGAAAGAGTTTCAGGCTGTTTTTTGTAAAAATGAGGGAGAAGTTGTAGTTTTTCTAGTGGCTCCCATTAGTACATGGTCGTGAGAGCACGTTCTTTTTGTTTATCTCCGGTAAAGACAATAACGATTCTCCATCTTAAATTGTATTGTTTATTTGCGTATTGGGGTACCTAAGCATTGATTATAAACGTTGATTGACTTGTTTGGATACGTTTATTGGTAAAGTTTGGGATTCATTTTGTATGCATTTTGAAGGAAGTAAGCCAAGTAGATTATTGAATGAAGTGCCCCAGGTAAACTGAGTTTTTGTGGATATAAAGAAGGAATTTATGGAACAAAAGGACCATTTGTAATGTAACTGGGACATTTTGGAGTGCCAACAGAAGAAGATCTTAAAAGGTAAGGCATATATTATATCGCTATTTCTGACTTTCGTGTCGCAACTCCCTGGTTGAAAATGATTTGTTATGCATTTGTGTGCTGGACGCTGTCCTCAGATAATCACATGGTTTGCTTTCGCCGTAAAGCCTTTTGAAATCTGACACCTTGGCTGGATTAACAATAAATTAAGCTGTATTTTGATGTATTGCACTTATGATTTCATGAAAGTTTAATATTTATATTAATTTAATTTGAATTTCGCACTCTGCAATTCCACCAGCTGTTGGCCAGGTGGGACGCTCATGTCCCACCTATCCCAAAGAAGTTTTAAGTCTAGAGAAACATAATTCCACCAGTGATCATTTTGTCAATAATTTTTAGATGTAGTCTATTCTTAGACATTTTGACTAAAATATCATTGTCTGATTGTCTAATTATTGTCAACATGATGAAAAACAGTGGGCCATTTTCACTTTCATTTTAGTCACATCTTTGTAGTGACTGGGTGTATTGATACACCATTAAAATCATAATTAATAACTTCACTATTCTCAAAAGGATATTCAGCGTCTGTTTTTTATTTATTTTTACACATCTAACAACTTGTGCCCTCCCTTGTGAGGCACTGAAAAACCTCCCTGGTCTTTGTGGTTGAATCTGTGCTTGAACTTCGCTACTCGATTGAGGGATCTTACAGATAATTATATGTGTGGGGTTCAGAGATGAGGTTGTCATTCAAAAATCATGTTAACCACTATTATTGAACACAGAATGAGTCCATGTAATTTATAATGTGATTTGTTAAGCACATTTTTAATTATGAACTTATTTAGGCTTGCCATAAAGAAAGGGGTTGAATAGTTATTGACTCAAGACATTTCAGCTTTTCATTTTTTATTAATTAAAAACATGTTCTACAAACAAAATGTAACTTTGACATTATGGGGAATTTTGTCTCAAGCAGTGTCACAAAATCAAATTTCAATCAGTTTTAAATGCAGGCTGTAACACAACAAAATGTGGAAAAAGTAAATTGGTGTTAATACGTTTATATGTTCGGAAGGCACTGTAAAGTCTAGTCAGTTGCCACAGCAAAAATAGGTGTTTGATGAATATTTTTGTCACAATTAAACAGGCCTAGCAGGAAGTCAACCCACCATCACCAAAAAGGAATATCACTGAATGTAAAAGATGAGTTTGTTCTTGTTCTGTTTGGTTTTACTCAGCATACTATTGTTCCTCGCAGGCTTGTTCAATACCAATCAGTACGCTTGTTTAATTGAAACCACCAATTTTATGAATTAGTATTCCGGATGAAAATGCAACCCGGTACGTATTTGGGGCCCTATCTGTCTGTGCCAAAGCGAGGGGTGATATTTTCACATGATTACCACAGAGCCTCGTTGGCATCGCCCACTGGGTGCCCCTTTGCGCTTCCCCCGCCCCATCAGCCTTCATCCCAACCCCCCTCCAGCTCCTCTCCCAACCTCTGTTGCTAGCAACTTACATCACTGGGATTTGCCAGAATCCCCCATGAAGAGGATGAAAACTGATCCCCACTCCTTACTCCAGTTAATTACAACACAGCTGCCATTTATGTAAATATTTGTATGCTGCCCACACCGTCTGCCAATTTGCACAGAGCCTAGGCGGCCGGGCATCGTCTGGCTTCTCCAGGAGACCCAGGTTAAGCCGCTCAATTGTTTATCAGCTGCTTGATTTTAAGAGGGAAAAGAAGGGAACAGGTTGACGTCCTGGTTACCTTAGTTGTCCGCCCTTGTTCGAGACTGAGACCGTCTGAGCCTGTCTTTGGTTGACCAAATTAATGTAATCTACAGTGGATCTGAAGAGCAAATGGACAGGACTTAATGAACTAAATAAATAATATTTTCCAGATGGCTATTTTACAGGCGTAATATTTTAATAGATCATGGTTAGTCATTAGCGAGACGAAAGAATTTAATAACCTGGATACCACGTGAAGTAAAAGCATGGGAAGCTGGAATATATAATGCTTCGAAACTTGCGATGAAGGGTTGATTTAAAAAAAGGTATATGTTTTTATGTGAGTCAACTATAAATACTACCAACAAAATATCTTGACAACCCATGAGCAAACAGCAATACTTTAGACCAACATTTTCAGTTGTATAGATTCAGAATGTCTTTGTGTACCTAAAAACACTCACATGTTCCCTATTACATGTGTAATGATACATGCTTTGGGGGCTAAGAACAACACATTCTGCATCAGGTATGCTACCTGAGTCAACAGATTTATGTGAAAAATATGGATAATTAATTTGAATGTGCTGATGAGCCCCATAACACTGGAGGAATAAGAGGCAGAAAGATTGCAGATGAGGGAAGCAATAAATCAATAGCATCTGACGCCACAGCACATCGAGGAAACAATAGCTGTACATCTTTACTGACTGACTTGGAGAAATGTTGTTGCAGTATCATGTACATGTTTATAGTGGTATTTAAATACAGTAGACAACAAATTGACAATACAAAATTCTTAACAGTTACAGAACATACAGTGTATACCGATGAAAGAACACCGGCCTGCTGGCCTTGCTAGGTGGATAGGAACATTAGCCCAAACCATTTAGGAGGGACATCACACCTGGCACAAATTATTGTCTAGTTCTGTTTTTCCTGCCGAGGGGTGCCCTATACCTGCACCCAGAGTAGTGAAAGTTCAGTTACGGGGGGGGGGGGGGTGGCTTGGGTATAAAAGGATCCCCCCCAACACACACACACACACCCACACTCGGCACCCACACACGACACACACACAGCAACACACACACGAGCACACACACGAGCACACACCCTCCAACTGCCCCAGCTGTGCTTGGTGCAAGACGGAGAGTAGCTAATGAGCCAAACAAATTGTTTGACAATTCCCATCTGTTTCCCCTCTAAAGAAAGCCAGTGCCAGCTCCATAGAAAATCCGGGTCACTGTTGGCCAAGCTCCTTCACTCCTTCACTCCTTCACTCAAACCATGGCTCTGGTGGTTACTAGGGCTAACAATCTGGATAACAAACAAGAGCCACCTCTATCCAACTCGGTGGAGAGCAAAGAACCTGGATCGGTTTGTTTGGAACAGGAAAAGATTAGTTTGGCAGCGATGTATTTTCGAAAAACGCTTTGCAACATAACGAGCAACATAACATCTGTCTAAGTTGGTATTCATAATAAATCATGTTGCTTTCCATATGGGAATTGTGAAGCACATTTCCCAGGTCCCGTGGAACACATGTTAATGAATGCAGACAGATTATACTGTGTGTGTTTGTGTGTGTGTACAATGGGAAGTTCGCAAGGTTGGTTGTCAGTCTCCAATGCTCACTCGGCCTCCTGGTTGCAACATAAAAGGAACAAACTGGGTAAAGCCATCCTGTTATTTTCAACACTCTTTAAGCATCGGGAACATTCTGTAAGTGACATCTACATCTGATTCTTCATACTCACTAAACAAACACGAGACAGGGCAGTCAAAAGCCTGAATGAGCGGGGGTTATTTTTTATAGCCCACACTGTCTTCCTACCTGAGTGACAGTGGTCTCTCCCATTCATTTCTATTTCAACGAGGAGAGAGAGCGAAGAAGCAGCAGCCCAAAGGAGCACAACTGTCAGTCATGGCAGCCGTTGTTGTAACACAATTCATATTCCTGGAGAAAGCTGCTTTGAGTGAGTGTGTGTTTGTGTGTGAGCATGTAATACTATACAGTATGTATGTGTATATGTGTCTACTGTAAGTGTGTGTGTGAGTGTGCACTGTATGTGTGTGGGTGTGTTTGTGTGTGTGCCAAAACCGTATAGGGGTGAGACTGGAGTCCCAGGGTCACGGCCCTCCATCGCCATCGCTCATTACATTGCATTATTTGGCACTTGCTAGCAGCATCATGCTAACAGATTTGCGTGGGGAGGTGACATAGAACTGCATTAAGTGAATGGCATTAGATGCATGTATGTCAGCTTCCTCAAGAAAGTAACCTGCACGGAGAAGGGGATTTCAGTTGATTGGATTCCAGTTTATTTAAATGTGACATTTAGCCTTTTGTGTTAATGTTATTATGATTTTTATAGGGGACTATTCTAACCCTGCAAAGTTTCACCTAGCCTTAGCATTTGCAGACCATGGTGTATAAGTTCAGGCTGTACTAGAATGGACAACGTAATAGATACCAACAGAGGTATTATTAAAGAATCCAAACGAGAGTGGCGAAGGGCAGCTAGTGATAGACTGAGAATTCACCTCAGGAAACGGATTGCCTTGAGACGACTCATTGGGAGATCTCAATTGCATACTCTTCACGTCCTTCTCAAAGCCCATTGGAGGAGAAGGTCATAGGGGTGGGACCTCTGGCTTTCTCATCCAATGGGTTTTGAGAAGGAGACGAGGAGTGAGGACGTGAGGAGTATGCAATTGAGAGCTTCACAATATCTTGTTCTCGAACTGCTAAAACTCTACCACTGTGCTGGGAACAGGCCACCTAGAAATTGTATGAAGTTAGCTTTAGCTAGCCTAGATATGTCCCCAATCTCCCAACATAACTAGCTACCAAGAATCAATCAAGTTAGAGTAGCTAGCTTTTCTAACTAGCTTAGCTGGCATTCCTGCTGGCAAGATTGGTAGACTTTAGAAAATACAGTACAGAAAATACAGTACAGAAAATAATACAGTACTGAAAAAGACTCACATTCCTATCAATATTTTACCCAGATTTTAGCAGAGACACAGAGAAACATATTTCATTTCTTTCAAAAAATAACCACCAGTCAGAAGGATACAGACCGCTCAAGAGGTATGCTTAGATGTATGCAGAGGTATGCAGAAAAATAAACATATTTTTTACATAGAATTAAGCATAATGATTGTGGCTCTAGACTGCAGGAAAAAGCTGTTTCAGGTGTTTGAAAAATGTTAAATGCTTACTTACTGACGGGGGGGGGGGGGCTAGCCTTTGTGACCCCTCAAATGTGTGGGGTGCATGACGCCCCTGAGAGGGACAGACAAGATAATTGAATTTGCACGCCGGGGCAGGCATAACAGCACTCTTGGCTTGTGCTCCCCGTTCATTTAGCACACTTCACTTCTATTTTTCAATAACAACATCTGCTTTTTGCATTTAGGAGAACTACACAGCACAGGATGAATGATCTGTAGCTTGGTGCTTTGGAACCAATATTCCCTTTTCTCATATTGGTCTTTGACATGACAAGAACCATTGCCAATTATGTTGACTATGGATGTTTATCATTGTAATTGTCTGATTATAACTTAGGTAGCAAACATGTTCATGAAATAATAAAATTTGAATTGATCTGAGGGTTATAACATGTGTATTACAGTGTTATACATGCTTTACAACAGAGTCCAAGTTGGAGGACACCAGCACTGCTATAACAAATGACCCAATGTCTTACAGTAAATACAATTATGTCTTGCATAACTTACAAAACTTAATGAAAATCATTGTAATTGTGTAAAATGAGCTTTTAGCTTCCCCAAGTTGGGTCTAAGGCTCCATTCCAAATGGCACCCTATTCCCTTCATAGTGCACTACTTTTGACCACAGCCTTGTGAGCCCTGGTCAAAATAAGTTCACCATATACAATTTGGAACAGAGACTATGGTCAGTGACTACAGGCAAACTGAAAAATCCTAGAAAGTTAGCCCATTCTCAATACTCCAGGGACTGGGAAGCTAAGGGGCTAAAAGATGGTGATGTCTGTGGATGAGCTGTTGAGCCATGTCTTATCTGCCCTCAGCTGTCAAGTGGGGGGACTCATGTCTCCGGGTGTAAGGGACTGAGGGAGCTGCAGTCCCCTCAAGGTTGCACAGTCCAAACCTTGCCGTGGCTATAAATCCCATCCAGCACCTCTACTCCAAAAGAGCCTTGCTGTTGAGGATGAGCAGGTGGTTGTGTGGAATGCATGGCTATTACATAGTCTGGATTCATGTCACTATTCCTGCACAGTGGCGCTCCCTGTCTCAGCACAAGTCAATGGAGGAGCTCTCAACAGATGTATATTTACAAGGGCAGAGGGGACGAGGAGGAGGCTCCGGACTGCAGATAAGAGTATAAGGGTACATTTGAAGTCGGAAGTTTACAGACACCTTTGCCAAATACATTTAAACTCAGTTTATCACAATTCCTGACATTTAATCTTAGTACAAATTTCCTGTCTTAGGTCAGTTAGGATCACCACTTCATTTGAAGAATGTGAAATGTCATAATAATAGTGGAGAGAATGATTTATTTCAGCTTTTATTTCTTTCACCACATTCCCAGTGGGTCAGAAGTTTACATACACTCAATTAGTATTTGGTAGCATTGCCTTTAAATTGTTTAACTTGGGTCAAACGTTTTGGGTAGCCTTCCACAAGCTTCCCACAATGTTGAGTGAATTTTGTCCCATTCCTCCTGACAGAGCTGGTGTAACTGAGTCAGGTTTTCAGTTCTGCCCACACCTTTTTGATAGGGTGATGGCCACTCCAATACCTTGACTTTGTTGTCCTTAAGCCATTTTGCCACAACTTTGGAAGTATGCTTGGGGTCATTGTCCATTTGGAAGACCCATTTACGACCAAGCTTTAACTTCCTGACTGATGTCTTGAGATGTTGCTTCAATATATCCACATCATTTTCCATCCTCATGAAGCCATCTATTTTGTGAAGTGCACCATTCCCTCCTGCAGCAAAGCACCCCCACAACATGATGCTGCCACCCCCGTGCTTCACGGTTGGGATGGTGTTCTTAGGCTTGCAAGCCTCCCCCTTTTTCCTCCAAACATAACGATGGTCATTATGGCCAAACAGTTCTAGTTTTGTTTCATCAGACCACCAGATGACATTTCTCCAAAAAGTACGATCTTTGTCCCCATGTGCAGTTGCAAACTGTAGTCTGGGTTTTTATGGCGGTTTTGGAGCTGTGGCTTCTTCCTTGCTGAGCGGCCTTTCAGGTTATGTCGATATAGGACTTGTTTTACTGTGAATACAGATACTTTTGTACCTGTTTCCTCCAGCATCTTCACAAGGTCCTTTGCTGTTGTTCTGGGATTGATTTGCACTTTTCGCACCAAAGTACGATCATCTCTAGGAGACAGTTTGTACAGATAAACGTGGTTTGGAAATTGCTCCCAAGGATGAACCGGACGTGTAGAGGTCTACAATTCTTCTCTGAGGTCTTGGCTGATTTCTTTTGATTTTCCCATTACGTCATGCAAAGAGGCACCGAGTTTGAAGGTAGGCCTTGAAATACATCCACAGGTACACCTCCAATTGACTCAGATGATGTCAATTAGCTAATCAGAAGCTTCTAAAGCCATGACATAATTTTCTGGAATTTTCCAAGCTGTTTAAAGGCACAGTCAACTCAATGTATGTAAACCTCTGACCCACTGGAATTGTGATACAGTGAATTGTAAGTGAAATAATCTGTAGATGTCCTAACCGACTTGCCAAAACTATAGTTTGTTAACAAGAAATTTGTGGAGTGGTTGAAAAACAAGTTTTAATGACTAAAACCTAAGTGTATGTAAACTTCCGACTTCAACTGTATATGCTCCGTCCCTTTGACTGACATTAACCATTACTCTAACTCAAGACCACAGCCGCTTCTCAGTTACCTAAAGACGTGAGGAGGGAGGGAGGGTGTGAGAGAGAGGGAGAGAGAGAGATCCATCAATGTGCTGATGGAGAAAAGCTGAGGGGTCTCTTGAATTGAGGGAAAGCAATAGGAGAGAGAGCAATAGGAGGAGGAAAGGGAGGAGTGGGGGGAGAGAAAGAGGAGGAAAGCATCAGTGAATTAGGCTGTTAAAAAATGTTGAATTTATTTATTTTTACTCAAATGTGATGCAACTCAATGACAAAATTACATTCACAACAGTTCACTGCAGAGGAAGATTTTCCCTCTGGTAAATAAATAACCAACTTCTAAAGAGTGCATCACCAACAAAACCATGTGTTAATGACAGTGTTGGGGTCGTACCTAAAAAAAGTAATACATTACCTATTACTAATTACTTCTTTCCACAGTTACACATTGTTTTACTTATTACTCCCTGGGAAAAGTAATTAGTTACACTACTAAATCTGACTCTCCTGCACACACTTTGGGAAATTAGAAACACATTGCAATATTGTAGATTCATATTGGTTGGTTGGTTGATTTTGGTCGGTTTTGGTTGGTTGGTTGAATCTGTTGGTTGATTTTGGCAGAAAACGCTCTAAACAGAGAAGGAACGTGGAGGCATTCTGAACCACAGAGAATCGGCATTCTGAACCACCAGAGAATAATATACTATTATTATTTTGAATATGGAATATTTTGTACACTAAAGTAAATTCACAATGACGAAATTAGTATTCAAGCTGCAATCTTAGCACAACTTCCACCACAGAGGAATATTCTGTTAAAACTGCCCATTTTGTAATTGTCAAGTAGTCCCTCCAAGCCCCATGGTGATTATATGACCAGATGTAATTGCCGTCTATCCATGAAATCACACAAAGGGATGTTGTTGTATGAGAACACCTTATCGGTCTGCTCTTTTCATGTATAAAGCAAGTGGGTCTAAAAAAGAAAATGGCAGAAATTACAACCGTTCTTTCACCTGGAATAACATGAGCAAGTGAGAACATAATTACAGCACAACAATCAGCCCTAAATGGAACATCACAAAACCTAGCCTGGCGGTGAGGGGATGGCTGCCGAGAGAAAACAAAGTTTGTTATTTGATTGAAAAGATGTGCAGGTTGTGAGTTTGGCTTTACAAGTAGGTTGAACCGATATCCCCATTAAAGTGAATGAAGCCAAAGCGAAGGACATTATCTCATGTTCGGTCATTTAATTCCTTCAAAGGAACTGTCCAGTCAGACTTGCGGGCCAAAAGGTCAGATGATTTTAGCCTTAAGTTCACAGAAGAGTAATTGCACTCGACACTCATGATATCTAACACCTTACAGTTGGAAATGAACACTGTGAACACGGTTCTACTTTTGGGTCTTATTAGAACAGACACCCATGTTTCCAATTTATGTTTTCACACTTACAAAGTACAAATAGTTGCAGGGGGGAGTAAAAATGGTTTGGGAATAAAAATGGTAATAGATTCTGATGGTAGTAGAAAACAGTTTATGAAGTTAAACATGCCAAGATATTTTCAGAAATCTAAGGCTACAGGAGTAGCAGAAAGCTGAAATTATCAGTTAAAATAGTAGAATTGTGTCCTCGGTTTACAGACATATCCACAGACCGCCTACGACCCTTAGCAATCACATTCTGTGAAGTGCTAAGACATCAGATTTGAAAAGACGAAGAAGGAGGGACGAGGGGGAGCACATTGCCGGCGAGGTCTGCCAATAAGCTCACTTTTTATATAATTTTCATGTGATGATGACCTTTATTTGTCAGCTTCCAAACCTTTCTGGAAACAGAAATCTGTTTTTTAACCATGATGTTCAAGGCCGACATTTACGGATGCCTGTAGAAAAAGGAGACGAGAAGAGAAATAAAACATAGCTTGCCAGGAACCCACTTTTCCTGTTGAAGAATTGCTTCCTGTGGGTTGTGAAAATAGGGACTTAAAAGGAACAAAGATGCATTTTCAAACAGTGGTTCAACTCTAAGACATTACCTGAAGCCATCCTGTCATTCTGAAAGGCACTGATTTTTGTCTTGCCTTGTCTCTTTTCACCTGCTATACTTCCAACGTATGTCATTTTCCCCACAGAAAAATACTGGAAAGATAACGGTTGCCAGCCAGAGAAAGGTGGTTGACAAGCCTATCCATTGGAAAAATTTGCTCTGAATCACAGAGCGTCTAACAATTGACAACAATGACAGCTAGTGGATAGATTGCTGCTGGGAAGGGAACACAAAACAGCCCATCTGATGGAGGGTAGAATGACTTCAATCAAGTCAGCTTTACATGGCTTCCATTAAAAGCACTACCTAACAACTATAGTGTCATTATGATCATCAGTCAACAGCAGTCAGAAAAACTGTTATAATCAAAACCTTTAAATCGGGTATAAGATACTTGCAGAAGACATGGGTTCAAATATTATTGGACATTTTTCAAATACTTTGACCACGGCAAGAAATGCCAAAAGTTTTTTTGAAAATATTTAAAGTAACTGCCCAGTGTTGCTAGATTGTGACCTATAATTAATTACAATATGATTTAAATACTTTTCCTTAAAAAAATTGTAATTAAGTATGTTAAAAAGCAACTATTCTGTGTTGAAATGGTGTGGATGTACCCCAACAACATTCATGCGAGTAGACCACTAATAGGCCACCTCAGCGAATATGGCAGGATGACATCATTCTCTATGAGGAAAAAACAAGATTTTTTGAAACTGTCTGTTTGAGATAAGAGATTGAGGTGAGGTTTTTGAAGTGTTCATGCATTGACCACAAATACAAGTATAGGATGAGTCAACAACATTATTTAGGTATGAGTTAACAGAACATTAACTGTGATATTTTCACTGGACAGTTATTTAAAATAGTATTTGAGCCCAGGTCTGAAGTGCACATTAATTCTGATTGTGTATATACATTCTGAAAATGCAGGGTATCATACTAAGCTGGAGTGGTTAAGCTTTGAAACTGTACTCAGGTATAGAACAGGTTCATTAACTTTACAATGCACCTGATTCAAATACAGTACAAAGCTCCAGCCCTTCAGATTGCCATAAATATTCCAGTAACGAAGGTTAATGAGAGTGACTCCATTTTTATATAGATTTGAATAATGCAGTGGCATTAGTATAATTCATCTGGCAAATTGTATAAGCAGGATGAGTATGATTCTGATTTATACCTCAGAGACGGATGCAAATCGCCCCAGGTAGGTCTCTACCTACCTGGGGCGGCAGGTAGCCTAGTGGTTAGAGCGTTGGGCCAGTAACAGAAAGGTTGCTACATCAAATCCCTGAGCTGACAAGATAAAAATCTGTCGTTCTTCCCCTGAATAAGGCAGTTAACCCACTCTTCCCTGGTAGGCTGTCATTGTAAATAAGACTTTGTTCATAACTGACTTGAGTAAATAAAGTAAATAGAAATCTGTCACCACTCATGAATACTTTTAGAGTTCCATCTATATAATAGCTGCCTTTTAGCATGTTATCAAACAAATACAGTAGCAGGTCCTCTATGCATGATTGTATTAATAAGAGGAATTATGCTGAATGTCAAATTATGCTGCAGAGTGAAGTCATACCACAGTACTGCAGGGGTGATAGGTTAGATACGTCCTTAGCCTAAATCCGATGCTTTGCCAAATGTGGCATGATGTAACACCATGTGGACCCTTTATAAAGCATTACATTTTCTTATGAATTTCTAAGGCATCTAGGCTACAGTCATGTTTTGTTTCAAGTGGGACCAAGACATCTAATACAGTAACCACATTAAGACACCATACCGTGCAACAGCACACTGTAACACGTGTCGAGTAGCACAAATCCTCTATACTCCTCTTTCTCAAGTGTTAACCCCCTCAAGTGTTAATGCACACACAGAGACCACAAACAAACACTAGGCGCACACACTACCACCTTGAGCCTGTGGGCTTACCTTACTTCCCAGAGGTGTGAGCAACATCCAAATCTATATTGAGGACAGTAATCTCCCTCACCCATCGCCCCCAATAACGTATATCAGCTTTGACATTCCACGGTTCAACTATTATAGTGGAGCCATAAACCACATGAACATCAGGAGGAATCACAGTGAAGGTTGTATAGGTTTATTTCTGCCTAAGGCAATTTTAATATTTTACATCCCTGCACATATAGAATATGTGAGAGCCACATACAGCAATTTCCCTATGCTTTTCACATCAAATGTGTGAATCATACTATAAATAAAATGATAATTTATTTACTTCCACTTGAATAAATCCATATTTATTCTTCATGATCATCCTTTTATTTTCTACAATATGATGTATGATTGAGACAAATGGTCCTGTGTGGCTCAGTTGGTAAAGCATGGTGCTTGTAACACCTGGAATTGTCACGATCGTCATAATGGATGGACCAAAGCGCAGCGGGTATGTGAATGCTAATTTTTATTAATCCAAAACAAACACGAAAAACGATAAACGGACGACAAAACAGTCTTGTAGGCTCACACAGCAATACAAGAAACAATCTCCCTCAAACCCCAAAACAAACATACTCCTAATTATAGGACCTTCAATCAGAGGCAACGATAGACAGCTGCCTCCAACTGAAGGCCCCAACACCAATTAGCAAAACATAGAAATACAAACGACTAGACAGAACATAGAAATAAACTAACATAGAACAATAACCAAAAACCCTGAAATACATAAATCTAACACCGCTCTACATACACAACCACCCCAAACCATATAAAACAAATACCCCCTGCCACGTCCTGACCAAACTCAAATAACAAATAACCCCTTTACTGGTCAAGACGTGACAGTACCCCCCCCCCCCCCCCCCCCCCCCCCCAAAGGTGCAGACCCCGGATGCACCTGACAACAAAAATACCCCTAAACTAAAGGGAGGGAAGGGAGGGTGGCTGCCGTCACCGACGGCTCCCGTGCTACACTCATCCCTCCCCAAACCTCCTACAGTGGAGGTGGCTTAGGCTCAGGCCTTAGTCCCCTACCTGACCAGTCCACCCCCACTGAATACCTCTGCCTGAAGCCTGTCACTGAGGACCCTGGACTGTACTCTGGGAGCTCCGGACTGTAGGACGACTCTGGGAGCTCCGGACAGTGGGCCGTCTCTCTTGGTTCCGGACAGTGGGCCGTCTCTCTCGGTTCCGGACAGTGGGCCGTCTCTCTCGGTTCCGGACAGTGGGCCGTCTCTCTTGGTTTCGGACACTCTGGACGAGGCACTGTTGCCGGACACTCCGGACGAGGCACTGTTGCCGGACACTCCGGACGAGGCACTGTTGCCGGACACTCCGGACGAGGCACTGTTGCCGGACACTCCGGACAAGGCACTGTTGCCGGAAGTTCTGGATGAGGCACTGTTGCCGGAAGTTCTGGACGAGGCACTGTCGTCGGAAGCTCGGGACTGGGCTGACGCACTGGAAGCCTGATGCATGGGGCTGGTAGTGGAGGTACCAGACTGGGGACACGAACCTCAGGGCTAGTGCGGGGAGCAGGAACAGGACATACTGGACTGGGCTGATGCACTGGAAGCCTAGTGCGTGGGGCTGGTACTGGAGGTATCAGACTAGGGACACGCACCCCAAGGCTAGTGCGAGGAGCGTGAACAGGACGTTCCGGAACTGGGCTGACGCACTGGAAGCCTAGTGCGTGGTGATGGCTTAGGAGATGCCAGCCTAAGGACACGCACCTCAAGGCTAGTGCGAGGAGCGGGAACAGGACATACTGGACTGGGCTGATGCACTGGAAGCCTGGTGCGTGGTGCTGGCTTGGGATGTGCCAGACTGGAGACATGCACCTCACGGCTAGTGCGAGGAGCGGGAACAGGATACACTGGACCGTGAAGACGCACTGGCGGTCTCGAGCGCAGCACTGGCTCCACCCTTACTGGCTGGATGCCCGCTTCCTCCTGGCAAATGCTGGCACCACGCACACCGGCCTGAAAATACTTGGCCTCGCCACAGTACGCATTACCCCGAAGCACGGGACCTGTCCAGTCATAGGTTGCCTCAAAAAAGCATGGGGATTTGGCTTGGGGCTTAATCCTCGCCCAGCCATACTACCCGTGTGCCCCCCCCCCCCCCCAAAAAAAGTATTGTGGCTGCCTCTCAGGTTTGAACGCCAACCGTGTACCCCTGTAACATTCCCGGTCCTCTTTCACCTTCCTCCATGGGCCCACTCCGGCTTTAATCTCCTCCCAGGTCCACGACTCCCGATAGTCCACCTGTTGCTCCTTCCTCCGCTGCTTGGTCCGTGGTTGGTGGGAGATTCTTTCACGATCGTCGTAATGGATGGACCAAAGCGCAGCGGGTATGTGAATGCTCATTTTTATTAATCCAAAACAAACACGAAAAACCGATAACGGACGACAAAACAGTCTTGTAGGCTCACACAGCAATACAAGAAACAATCTCCCACAAACCCCAAAACAAACATACTCCTAATTATAGGACCTTCAATCAGAGGCAACGATAGACAGCTGCCTCCAACTGAAGGCCCCAACACCAATTAGCAAAACATAGAAATACAAATGACTAGACAGAACATAGTTTATTTCTAACATAGAACAATAACCAAAAACCCCGGAATACATAAATCTAACACCCCTCTACATACACAACCACCCCGAACCATATAAAACAAATACCCCCTGCAAATACCCCCAGGACGTGACAGGATTGTGGGTTTGATTCTCTCTGGGGCCAGGCATAAGACAAATGTATGCATTCATGATTGTAAGTCCCTGTGGCATATTATATACAAAGTACCAGTCACAGTTTGGACACACCTACTCATTCCATGGTTTTTCTTTATTTTCACTATTTTCTACATTGCAGAATAAGAGTGAAGACATCAAAACTATGAAATAACACATATGGAATCATGTAGTAACCAAAAAAGTGTTAAACAAATGAAAATATATTTTATACACAAAAGTTCAAAAGTTTGGGATCACTTAGAAATGTCCTTGTTTTTGAAAGAAAAACACATTTTTTGTCCATTAAAATAACATCAAATTGATCAGAAATACAGTGTAGACATTGTTAATGTTGTAAATGACTATTGTAGTTGGAAACGGCAGATTTTGTATGGAATATCTACATAGGCATACAGAGGCCCATTATCAGCAACCATCACTGATGTGTTCCAATGATGTGTTAGCTAATCCAACTTTATCATTTTAAAAGGCTAATTAATCATTAGAAACCCCTTTTGCAATTATGTTAGCACAGCTGAAAACGGTTGTCCTGATTAAAGAAGCAATAAAACTGGCCTTCTTTAGACTAGTTGAGTATCTGGAGAATCAGCATTTGTGTGTTCGATTACAGGCTCAAAATGGCCAGAAACAAAATACTTTCTTCTGTAACTCGTCAGTCTATTCTTGTTCTGAGAAATGAAGGCTATTCCGTGCGAGAAATTGCCAAGAAACTGAAGATCTCATACAATGCTCTGCACTAATCACTTCACAGAACAGAGCAAACTGGCTAGACACTATTGTACTTGTCCTCTTGCTCAGTTGTGCACCAGGGCCTCCCACTCCTCTTTCTATTCTGGTTAGAGACAGGTTGCACTGTTCTGTTAAGGGAGTAGTACACAGCTTTGTACAAAATCTTCAGTTTGTTGGCAATTTCTCCCATGGAATAGCCCTGGAATACATTTAAATTAATAGTCGTGCCTTGTTAAAAGTTAAATTGTGGAATTTCTATCCTTCTTAATGTGTTTGAGCCAATCAGTTGTGTTGTGACAAGGTAGGGGTGGTATACAGACGATAGCCCTATTTGGTAAAATACCAAGTCTACATTATGGAAATATCAGCTCAAATAAGCAAAGAAAATGACAGGGAATTTGAGTTTCATAGGCGGGCCCGTTTTTTCATGCTTGCGTGTTCACCATTTTTTTTATCGGTGTAATAGTAAAGACCACAGGCAGCTTGTGAGTTTCACATTTGAGGAAGCTTGCAATTTATCATACCACTTATACCGATCTGCGTGCCAGTTATGATTATTGTTATGTGAACACTTTTGTGGAATAGTCTCATTTCAATAATAACGTTTTTGTTTCTCAAAATCATTGTCAGGTGGTTAATAATACAAATCTGAAGTAAAATGATCAAAATCTATTTTATTTATTCAACTAGGCAGGTCAGTTAAGAACAAATTCTTATTTACAATGACAGCCTATCCCGGACAACGCTGGGCCAATTGTGCGCCACCCTATGTGACTACAAATCACACCCAGATGTGATGCAGCCTGGATTCAAACCAGGTACTGCAGTGATGCCTCTTGCACTGAGATGCAGTGTCTTAGACCACAGCGCTACTCGGGAGCAGTAGTAGGCCTATAACTTCCATCATCAACTAAGTAAAATACATAGACCTAAACAGTAGAAAATATCCTGATGAAAATGAATCACATTCATCTTTCCTCTCCACCTGTCTGCCTCCCTTTCCATCTGTCTTGACTTGAGCTATTGCTACTGAAGTTCAACATTGTATCAAATCATCACAGGGTCTGCCCCGAAACGGTCGCTAACAAACTTGCAGCATTGTATCAACTAGCCTATTCCCGGGCCATCAAAGTTTCCTGCGCCAGTGAGCTCGAGACAGAAAGCTGTTTTTTAATACCTTTCCACTGGATATATTGGATCATCAGATCATGATATTTTCCTCTTTCACACCGAGGCTTGGTGATCATCAAAGCAGCAAGTGTTGGAAAGATTTTTCGAATACTGATGAACTAAAAAAATCTGACTTTGTTGACCTGTGTGAGTTAAAGAAAAAAAGAGTGGTGTACATGGTGATTTAAGACAATCAGAAATAAGTCATTGTCAAATGGGCACTTTCCTACATATGCATTCTTTCTGGAGAGAGACACACCATACTTTTGCCACACCCCCCTCCCCTTCTTCTTGCTGCAACATTTATACTCAAGACACATTATTTGTGCACATATTTTAGACACTTTTCATTGACAACCGCATCTCAATCAGCTAGACCTATTCTCACACGCACTACCCAAATTGCAGGCTTCCCAACAACACTTGTGGTATGAAACAATCCACAGCAACAAGAAACATTTTTAGTGAATCTAATGATCCTCTGTGGCTAAGTCATGCTCCCTCCTTGGTGAAGTATTTTGAATTATTTTATTTAGACAGAAGTAATTCTATAATTTTGTGAAAATATCAATTTACTTTAGGGCAATCCAGCATCCTAACAGTGCACTGCTCACCTGCCAACTTTCCTTTCCAATTTCAGAGATCTGTATATAATGATGACATGCTCGTGTCTCCGCCCTAACTATGGGAGTCTTTGTCCCAAAGGCGGGAAGGCAGGCGACATGCTTAGGTCTGCATATTATTCCCATAGAAACGCATTGGCATTACACTGGACCGATTTTGGCGAGAGTGAGCCCTTTCGATTCCTCTCTCCTGAAACTATATCACTGGAGAAAGCATTCAAGCGAGAGAAACAGCGCCCCTCTCTATGTAGCTCATGCATCTGATGCTGTCTGGCCTGAAATAATATGACATGCCATACTCTTTTGGTCCAGATAGCATCAGATACAGTACATGGTCTACACATACTGAGACAGAGGGGTGCTGCTTCACTTGCTCGGATGCTTTCACTGAGATTGATGCGTCTATCTGTTGGAGCGTGTCTCATTCAAATAAATGATCAATATTTCAATATTTTTGGGGGATGGGCAAGGAGGTATGGTGGGGCGGGCCAGGCCCCCTAAGGCCCGCCCATAACGCCAGCCCTGGTTACTAGTTTCTAACAATGCAGTAAAATGCAAAACAAAGTACATAAACAATAATACAAAAATGTATAAATCAAAAACAACAAGAAATCAAGAAATGTCGGAACCAATCCAATTATCAAGCCAAATAGCACTGTAACAGTAATCCAAATGCAATCTGTACTTTTACACTAAGTATACCAAACATTAGGAACAGATTCCTAATATTGACTTAAATTTTTATTAGTTATAAACAACATAAACCACAAATTAAGATCTGCCATCTGTACAACATGCAGCCACCTCTGCTCCACACACACATAATTGTATGCGCACACAAACACACACACACACACACACACACACACACACACACACACACACACACACACACACACACACACACACACACACACACACACACACACACACACACACAGCATGTAGTGATAAATATACAACAGGCGAAAGCCAGTCATGATAACGTACTGTTTGTCACAGAAAGTGTTTGCTAATGCTCATCAACACCCTCATCCCAGACACCAATTCGAATACTGCCCCAATAGATCCACAGATGACACAATCTCTATTGTACTCCACACTGCCCTCACCCACCTGGACAAAAGGAATACCTAACTAAAAATTCTGTTCATGGACTACACCTCAGCGTTCAACACCATAGTCTCCTCCAAGCTCATGACCCTGAGACTGAACACCTCACTCGGCAACTGGACCCTACACTTCCTGATGGGCCACCCCCAGGCGGCGAGTGTAGGCAACAACACATCCGCCATGCTGACCATCAACACAGGGGCCACACAGGGGTGTGTGCCTAGTCCATCCTGTACTCCCTGTTCACCCACGACTGCGTGGCCCCCTCATGACTCGAACACCATTATGACGTTTGCTGTCGACACGACCGTGGTAGGACTGATCACCATTGACGATGAGGCAACCAATAGGGAGGAGTTCAGAGACCTGGCAGTGTGGTGCCAGGACAACAACTTTCCCTCAACTTCAGCAAGACAAAGGAGACATAAGAGCTGATTGTGGACTTCAGGAAACGGAGGGGTAAGCACGCCCCCATCCACATCGATGGGGCTATAGTGGAGCAGGTCGAGAGCTTCAATTTCCTTGGTGTTCACATCACTAAGGGATTGACATGGTCCACACACACCCACACAGTTGTGAAGCTGGCACGACAGTGCCTCTTTCCCCTCATGAGGATGAAAAGATTTGGCATGGGCCCTCAGATCTTCAAAAGGTTATACAGCTGCACCATTGAGAGCATCTTGACAACTGCAAGACACCTGACCACAAGGCGCTACAGAGGGTGGTGAGTACGGCCCAGTACATCACTGGGACCGAGCTCCCTGCCATCTAGGACCTCTATGCCAGGCGGTGCCAGAGGAAGGCCGAAATAATTGTCAATGACTCCAGCTACCCAAGCCATAGATTGTTCTCTCTGCTATCGCACAGCAAGCTGTACCAAGTCTGGAACCAACAGGACCCTGAACAGCTTCTAGCCACAAGCCATAATACTTCTAAACAAGACTGCTAAATAGCTAATCAAATGCCTACCTGGACAAACAGCATTGACTCTTTTTTGCGCTAACTCTCTTGCACTGATTCTATGCACACACACTGGACTCGACCTTCATACTTACGCTGACACCCCAACACACACACACACACACACACACACACATATAACACGCGCACTGACGCCACACACACTTTTCACATCACATACGCTGCTGCTACTGTCTCATCTATCCTGTTGCCTAGTCACTTTACCTCTGTCTATATGTACATAGCTACATTCCCTCAATTACCTCGTGCCCCTGCTCATTGACTCGGTACTGGTATTCCCTGTACATAGCCATGTTATTTTTACTCGTTATAGTTAGTCGTTATTCACTGGGCATTTATTTCTCATGTGACTATTTATTTAGTTTTATTAAACAATGGGGTCCTTCTCCAACAATGCAGAGTTAAATATATATATATTTAACTCTGTATTGTTGGAGAAGGACCCATTTCACTGTTAGTCTACACCTGTTGTTTGCGAAGCCTGTGACAAATAAACTTTGATTTGCTTGAAAATATGTTTGAAAAGTAATTTATCATTATTCTTTAAAGCAGCATCATTCTGTGTATGCAATTACTCAAAATGTTGCTTGCAATTAGATTTTGTTTGCTGGATTGCTTGTTTTTTTTATTATAATTCGCCCTGCTTCCAGCAGAGACCTCCTTGTGCATGCCGAATCTGCATTCAAAATGGAAAATTTGTGATAATGGAAAGTTTTTCCTTGCCTCACCGACTCCTTTTGTGAATGCATGGTGTATATAATGCTCATTCCGACAATCAAGGAGTGTCCCTGCACCTCAGGGAGACGCTATGAAATCAGCCAAGCAATTACCCACACAGATGTTTTACTAGAGAATATTAAAGCAATGATAATCAAGTACTGAAAATTTACAAATTACACTCCCTAAACCCCCCCCCCCCCTCCATATCTCTCTCTGGCTCTCTCTGCCAAAACTAGCAAACGGGCCCGAAAACATCAAACACTTTGCATAATACTTTACATGCCTTCTCTGAAAAAGGGTTATGATTTCTGTTCAGCCCAAAAAGTTGATGAAAAGATCACAGGATTGTGGCTGGAATTTCAACTAGGCCTCTAACGCACGCACAAATGCAAACTCCACATATTCTCAAAACAGGCATTGAGGGCCTCTTTAGTTACTATTTGTGCTTTGCATTTCTCTCTGAAATTACTTTACTTTTAAACTGAAAAGAGGCTTAGGTTGCTGCCTCTGATGGAGTGTGACAGTGGATGAGGTTGTGATGTGACCAAATTGACAGTTTTGGCACACCAGCTCTTAAGCAGCATGGATGGAGGGAATGGGTGCGGACATGTGAGGGGAACAAACAGCCTAAACGCAGAGTGCTCGTTCAGAACTGCGTCTCTCTCGTCTTCTGGCACCCCATCTTCTGTGATTACTGCACTTCCAGCTCTCCTCTTCTCTGTGGGGTCTCCAAAGGACTTTGAAGGACTGTACTTTCAATAAGACCAGACATGTTTTTGGGAGAGAAGAATAAGAAACAACAAAGATGCTGTGGTGTTCTGTGTACCATTGTAACTTGTACGCATAGAATACATTCCAGTGTAACTTGTATTTTATTTATTTTTTTACTTATCAGCAAATAATAAGACATGGGAAGAAAGACAAGGCCCTTTCAAGTTTCCAAATCAACAGGGAAGAGACATGCCTCATCTGTGCATGAATGCATGCAAAACTCCTTTCATCCTTCAGCTAAGCAAACTAAGATAGGCATGTGCTTTGTGCTGTAATGTAGACTCCTTATTTGATGATCATATGAAAAATTATAGCAGAGAGCAAACAAATACAGATTTGGTTAACACTTAGAAAAGATTGTCTGAATATTCAGCGAATAAACGTCCTGAAATCATTGCATGGAACAAATATTCAGTCCAAAACTACAGTGTGGTCACTATCAGCAGTCAAGTCTGAATGACGTTTTCACAAGAAGGTTCTTCTAAGCTATATGGATTTTTTTTTAAGAAGGTCAGTCCAAGGATCATTTTGCCATTTGATTAAGAATTTAAGACCCCTTCAAGTAACAAAAATATATATAAAAAATGTATTTGATTAAATATTTTATTTGGCCTTACCGCTATTAGCCCATACAAAGACATTGAATGACAGATTCACTACATGGAGTGTCTATCCTATATCTGAGAGACATGAGAAAAAACAGGAAACATTTGTTATTTTTTAGTGCATGAATTTAACACGTAATTCGTGGCACTAAACAGCCTCCATAATCCATTCGTTTTTTTCAACTGGTACCCAGGGACCTTCAGACTAGTCTTGTGATGCATGTGGGCATCCTAGAGCAAAATAACCAACGTGTACGTGTTTGTGGGAGTCTCCCCTTTCTATTAGTGTAGCCCAAACTGTTCGGACGCTACAGACAGAAGTTGACAGATCAGCTGTATCAAGACGCTTGTGGGGGTCATAGAGCAAAACGGAGAACATCATTGTGTTTGTGAGAGTCTCATCTTTCTATATAGGGGTCATAATAGTTTGGTAGGCCAAACCGTTCTGACGCTACAGACAATTTTGTCTCATGGTCTGGCAATCACCACTGTAGCTCTTTCACCTTTCGCCGCAGATGCGGATGTGCGGATGAGGTGGAGTGAGACGCATCCAAAGCAAAAACAAACAAAAAAACATATCTCTAGCTCATACTGAGGATTATTATGGTGATGTTTTTATTATGCTAATTAGATTTCCCCCGGGGCGCGGACATCAACCTTAGGGGTATTGACAAGTGCCCCTGGACCAGGGGTGCAAAATAGCCCCGAACATCAACGATCCACCACCATATTTTACAGTAGGCATGGGGTTATTTTCTGTTCATGCATTTCGATGCCAAACCCACCACTGGTGTGCGAGGCCAAGGAGCTCTATGTTTATGTCATCCAACAATGCCTGGAATTTGCTAAACGCCATTTGCATTTGGATTGGAACCGGTGCTTTGATCAGATGACATGAAAATAGAGCTCTTTGGGCACTTACACCAGCATTTTGCCTCATCATGATGATGTGGCCGGTGACACATTGCTTCATGAAAGTTCAATGTCTTGAAAACTTGACTGATGACATTCAAAACATTTTGTCACGTCCTGGCCAGTATAAGGGTTAATTGTTATTGTTGTTTGGTCAGGACGTGGCAGAGGGTATTTGTTTTATGTGGTTCAGGATGGTGTTTGTCTAGAAGGGCATTTGATTTAAGTATTCCGGGGTTTGTTGGGCACTGTCTGATATTCATGTATTCTATGTTTAGTCTAGTGAGTCTGTTTCTATGTTTGGTTAATTGGGGTTGGGACTCTCAGTTGAAGGCAGGTGTTGTCTATTTGCCTTTGATTGAGAGTCCCATATATTAGGGTGTGTTTGTCATTTGTGGGAGATTGTTCTGTGTTTAGCCTTGTGCCTTGCCAGACTGTTTTGTTGATCGTTCGTTCTTTTGTTATTTTGGTGTTCATTTTGAATTTATTAAACGTCAAGATGAGCATACACATACCTGCTGCATTTTGGTCCTCCTTTACTAACGACAACCGTGACACATTTTGGGACATCAACAGTGGACTAATGAAAAAAAACGAAATATAATTTTGGATTGGGTTTTCCTTTTAGCAGTTTCATTTGAATTGTCAATGCACATCCACTGTCCCACAGCCCAATGCATAAACTTAATCTCTCCTGGAAAAAATTACATTTCCCCATGCTACTAGCCTAGCATTTAGTTTGCTACTGTTGGGTTTTGTCTACTCTAAACCTTGCTGCCTGCCTCTCTGACCTGTGCAACAATGTTGTAGTTTTTTTGTTTTGCGATCTCCACCGTGCCACATGAAAATGAACGTGACGAGATTGACAGCTTCTCTGAGCCAGGCAAATTCATTTATCAGGATGTTAATATATGTACTACTGTACATACCATTTTCTTTCCAAATCATATACTGTCTATACACACCACTTATTTATATTCTGGATTCTGACACACTCTCACTCTAATAAACCTACTCTTGATTGTTTATTAGACCCATTTTGTCCTTTCCTGATTTCTTGTTTTGATTTTGTGATTATTTGTATTGTATTTGCGAGACATTCTGCTGCACTGTTGGAGTTAGTAACAAAAGCATTTTGCTGCACCTGTGTATGCGACCTAATCTGTATTGTGTGCTTCTTGTTTAACCATTGATATGTTCTAGGGGCAATTTTGAGACCTTCAAGAGCATATGGTACTTCTGGAATGTCTAGCAATGGCATGTCCATCTTTATGTGAGATATTACACTGGTCACTCCAAATATTTATAATGTATAAATAGCCCACACTTTAGATGATGCCACGCAAAAACGAATGATTAGTAAATGGTTTATAAGGACCTATATTAAAAATCTTATGAATGGTATAATGATTAATAAATGATTTATAAACTCTTTACTAATCCATTATAAATGCTTTATTATTACACAGAGTTAATATAACATGCTACCAAATTCTCCAATTTAAACATTACATTTGTTGACTAGAACTTCCTGTAAACATTAATGTCCTGTTCCCCAGTCAATATTGAAACATTATTTGAAGGGTCCCTGTGTACCTTAGGATTGTGCATGCATGACTGTAAGTCACTTTTGATAAACACGTCTGATAAATTACATATATATGTATGACACATTTATATACAGTGCGATTGTGATAAACGTAGGGGTCCGAATTTGGCTCTAGCTTTTGAACGGTTGGGGCTATTAGCTACTATGACCTCATTCTTGAAAGGTTAGACCAAAGAGATTCTATTCAATTACTTCTAATCCCTAATTCTATAGGTAAGACTTGTACTTGTCTTCCTTTTCTTAATGCTGTGCAGGACACGTTAGAATGGGACTGTGACTAAAATGCAACTGAAACACTGGAGATCTTTTTTTCTACACTAGTGGAGGTTCATCAGAAGGGGAAGGGGAGGACCATCCTCCTCAGTGAATTTCATTTATTTTTAAATTGTAATTTTTTTTAAAAGTTATTCTTTTTAGATAAAACTATCGTAAATATACTGCTCAAAAAAATAAAGGGAACACTTAAACAACACATCCTAGATCTGAATTAAATAAATAATCTTATTAAATACTTTTTTCTTTACATAGTTGAATGTGCTGACAACAAAATCACACAATAATAATCAATGGAAATCCAATTTATCAACCCATGGAGGTCTGGATTTGGAGTCACAAACAATATTAAAGTGGAAAACCACACTACAGGCTGATCCAACTTTGATGTAATGTCCTTAAAACAAGTCAAAATGAGGCTCAATAGTGTGTGTGGCCTCCACGTGCCTGTATGACCTCCCTACAATGCCTAGGCATGCTCCTGATGAGGTGGCGGATGGTCTCCTGAGGGATCTCCTCCCAGACCTGGACTAAAGCATCTGCCAACTCCTGGACAGTCTGTGGTGCAACGTGGCGTTGGTGGATGGAGCGAGACATGATGTCCCAGATGTGCTCAATTGGATTCAGGTCTGGGGAACGGGCGGGCCAGTCCATAGCATCAATGGCTTCCTCTTGCAGGAACTGCTGACACACTCCAGCCACATGAGGTCTAGCATTGTCTTGCATTAGGAGGAACCCATGGCCAACCGCACCAGCATATGGTCTCACAAGGGGTCTGAGGATCTCATCTCGGTACCTAATGGCAGTCAGGCTACCTCTGGTGAGCACATGGAGGGCTGTGCGGCCCCCCAAAGAAATGCCACCCCACACCATGACTGACCCACCGCCAAACCGGTCATGCTGGAGGATGTTGCAGGCAGCAGAACGTTCTCCACGGCGTCTCCAGACTCTGTCACGTCTGTCACATGTGCTCAGTGTGAACCTGCTTTCATCTGTGAAGAGCACAGGGCGCCAGTGGCGAATTTGCCAATCGTGGTGTTCTCTGGCAAATGCCAAACGTCCTGCACGGTGTTGGGCTGTAAGCACAACCCCCACCTGTGGACGTCGGGCCCTCATACCACCCTCATGGAGTCTGTTTCTGACCGTTTGAGCAGACACATGCACATTTGTGGCCTGCTGGAGGTCATTTTGCAGGGCTCTGGCAGTGCTTCTCCTGCTCCTCCTTGCACAAAGGCGGAGGTAGCGGTCCTGCTGCTGGGTTGTTGCCCTCCTACGGCCTCCTCCACGTCTCCTGATGTACTGGCCTGTCTCCTGGTAGCGCCTCCATACTCCGGACACTACGCTGACAGACACAGTAAACCTTCTTGCCACAGCTCACATTGATGTGCCATCCTGGATGAGCTGCGCTACCTGAGCCATTTGTGTGGGTTGTAGACTCCATCTCATGCTACCACTAGAGGGAAAGCACCGCCAGCATTCAAAAGGGACCAAAACATCAGCCAGGAAGCATAGGAACTGAGAAGTGGTCTGTGGTCCCCACCTGCAGAACCACTCCTTTAGTGGGGGTGTCTTGCAAATGGCCTATAATTTCCACCTGTTGTCTATTCAATTTGTACAACAGCATGTGAAGTTTATTGTCAATCAGTGTTGCTTCCTAAGTGGACAGTTTGATTTCACAGAAGTGTGATTGACTTGGAGTTACATTGTGTTGTTTAAGTGTTCCCTTTACTTTTTTGAGCAGTGTATATTCACATGTAACCAAATAATTGATTGAAACACACTGTTTCGTAATGAAGGTCTACGGTAGCCTAAACAGCCCTCTGTAGAGTAGCACCATGGTGTAGACGGAGGACAGCGTTTGGTATATTGACATCAATACAAAACCTGGGATGCTCTTGCCTCTCCCCCCCTTCCATAGACTTAGACACATAGACACTTTTCAACAAACGTATTTCTTCAGAGAGAGAGATTTTTTTTCAGTTTCACTTACTTAGCTAGCAAATGCAGCTGGCTAGTTTAGTTACTCAAACGCCAGGCTCAAACAGAGGGATGCTATGTATGCTAGCTGCTATGACTATCCAACACAACACTGGAACTATTCCAAATCAAGGTAAGCTTTTGGTTTTATTTATTTATTGCCACCAGGGCCTGCTGGTGTAACTGCTTACGGACTATACAGTGTAACGTTATTGCATGATTTTAGCGGGTTTACTAACGCATTAGATCTGTTAGCTATGTTGACTAGGACGTTACTTTAGCTAATATGGGGACAATGCGGTTATGTGGTTACGACATGGTTTGGCTTGGAAAGGTTTTTTCGCTTGGTCACATACAGCCTGTGTTGTTCATTGAAGTCCACAAATGAAGGGAAAGGTGAGAGGGAATACAACGTGGCTGCTATGAAAGTGAACCATGTTTATGCATGATCAGGGGTGTATTCATTCTGCCGATTCTGTTGAAAAACATTTCTGAAACGGAAGAAAACAAAACAGGGATAAAATACCTGAATCTGTCCAATAGAAACTCTCGTTTGCAACTGTTGGACTAATGGTTACACCCTAGATAAGCTAGATGCAGGCAAGAGTATGCAAGGCGGTATTTAATGTGTCACTGTGTCACAGTTGTCTAAAGGATCGGACCAAAGTGCAGCATGGTTGTAGTTTACAATGTTCATTTATTCCATTAAACGTCGCAATACACAAATAACAAAAACAACAAACCATGACGCAGAGACAAAATAAACACTACTCAAAAGATAACAACCCACAAACACAAGTGGAAAAAAAACCCTACTTAAATATGATCTCCAATTAGACACAACGAGGACGGCTGCCTCTAATTGGAGATCATCCCAAAAACCCCAACATAGAAATATAAACCTAGAATAACCACATAGAAATAGATAACATAGAAAACCACCCAAAAACACCCCCTGTCACGCCCTGACCTACTCTACTATAGAAAATTACATCTTACAAGGGTCAGGACGTGACAGAACCCCCCCCCCCAAAGGTGCAGACTCCGAATGCAAAAAAAAGAAGAAAAAAAGCCACAAAACACAAAGGGAGGGTTGGGAGGGTGACGAATGTCTATGGCGGCTCTAGTGCAAAACCCAGAACCTTACTATCCCGCAGACCCTCCAGCAGTGGAGGTGGCTCCGATTCAGGGCGTAACCCCCGTTCAGCCCGCAGATCCCTCCGCTTCTGTAACACCGGACCGTGGATCGTCATCAGAAGAATCAGATCTTTGATCATCACCGGAAGCTCTGTGCTGCAGACCGCTGCTGGAGGTTCCGGGCTGCAGACCGCCGCTGGAGGTTCCGGACTGGGGAGCGTCCCTGGAGGCTCCGGACCGGGGAGTGTCCCTGGAGGCTCCGGACCGGTGAGCGTCGCTGGAGGCTCCGGACCGGTGAGCGTTGCTGGAGGCTCCGGACCGGGGAGCGTCGCTGGAGGCTCCGGACCGGGGAGCGTCGCTGAAGGCTCCGGACCGGAGGCCGTCTCAGTAGGTTCCGGACCGGAGGCCGTCTCAGTAGGTTCCGGACCGGAGGCCGTCTCAGTAGGTTCCGGACCGGAGGCCGTCTCAGTAGGTTCCGGACCGGAGGCCGTCTCAGTCGGTTCCGGACCGGAGGCCGTCTCAGTCGGTTCCGGACTGTAGGCCGTCTCCGTAGGTTCCGGACTGTAGGCCGTCTCAGTAGGTTCCAGACTGTAACACGCCACCGGAAGCTCTGGACTGGGAACTGTCGCCTGAAGCTCTAGAGATAACAACCCACAAACACAAGTGGGAAAAAACCCTACTTAATATGATCTCCAATTAGAGACAACGAGGACCGGCTGCCTCTAATTGGAGATCATCCCAAAAACCCCAACATAGAAATAGAAACCTAGAATAACCACATAGAAATAGATAACATAGAAATCAACTCAAAAACACCCCCTGTCATGCCCTGACCTACTCTACTATAGAAAATGACATCTTACAAGGGTCAGGACGTGACACACTGTCTGTCATCTCAAATGTTTCTCTCGACCTGTGTGCACCTACATTGTAAACTGTAATTCATAGGCTCGGTTGTAACAACCTCATGATGGGTATAGGGAACATTTCAGTATCATGTAGTAACCTAGCTCTATCGATGTTACGTTGAACTAGGTGAATGGAATATGATAGTCACATGCTGTAATAGAAAAAAGACCATTCTCATTAAAAAAATCATCCTCCCTCTTAAACAGCACTGACCGCCACTGCTCTACATACACAATATTTACCTGTTGATCTTGCTAGATTTGTAACTGAGCTAGATTGGTTAAATAAGCCTTAAAATGAAAAATATATATATTGCTATTGGCCAATTTCGCAAAGAGAATATCTGATATAGGTATTGTCCCAAAATGTCCACAATATTGCATCTCTAACATAAACCTCCAAATAACAAATTATAATGGACCTGTATACTGTATTTATTTTTCTGGCCTAGACATGGCTTTTGATGAAACAATGGGTCCCCAAAAAATAAGTTCAGGGTCTCCATAAAGGAATGTCCTGTACAATTAATAAATAAATATATCTGTTTTCCACCATTAACATTTTCACCATTCAATTTACTTTTCTGAGTTGTTTATCATTAAGTGAAATGTTCTGATCCTAGAGTGTGTTTTCTGCTCAGTCATTGGCTGCTTTAGTGAGGGCTAATTGACAACCCCCCTGGTAAGACAGTGACTAAAAAAGGTCAGCCTTTCAGAGGACAGCCTTTCCATCCCTTATTGAAAGGTTAAAATCGTACCTTTAAATGGCGGCCTAAGTAGCAGTGATAAAGAAACTAAAAAGAGGCACAGCTTGAGTGTTTGTAAAAAAAAGAGGCAGCTTTTCTAAAATACCCTTTTCCATCAACATGAGTCCGTTGGAGTTTCCATTTGAACAGGCACAAGACATCAGGGTGAGGATTAGTCATGTGAACAAAAACACCTGACAGCATGTCTCCACTGACCTCCCATTTCCAACCACAATGTAGTGGTGATATGGGTCACCAGATTAACTCTTCAAATTAAGTGTTCAGTTTTTAAAAATCCATCAATCATCAACCAAAATCCATAAACTTTATAATCATCTAAGCTATACGTTTGGTAGAGAACTGGGGACCCAGCTCATGCCTAACCACTGTAAAGGGAAAGTAGATGGGTACTGAGTCACTAACCAGGAAAGAAGCATCTACCGAAATACAGTTGAAGTCGGGAGTTTACATACACCTTAGCCAAATACATTTAAACTCAGGTTCACAATTCCTGCCATTTAATCCTAGTAAAAATTCCCTGTCTTAGGTCAGTTAGGATCACCACTTTATTTTAAGAATGTGAAATGTCAGAATAATAGTGGAGAGAATGATTTATTTCAGCTTTTATTCCTTTCATCATATTCCCAGTGGGTCAGAAGTTTACACGCTACCAAATACTAATTGAGTGTACTGCCTTTTAATTGTTTAACTTGGGTCAAACGTTTTGGGTAGCCTTCCACAAGCTTCCTACCACAAGTTGGGTGAATTTTGTCCCAATCCTCCTGACAGAACTGGTGTAACTGAGTCAGGTTTGTAGGCCTCCTTGCTCGCACACGCTTTTTAAGTTCTGCTCACAAGTTCTCTATGGGATTGAGATCAGGGCTTTGTGATTGCCACTCCAATACCTTGACTTTGTTATCCTTAAGCCATTTTGACAGAACTTTGGAAGTATGCTTGGGGTCATTGTTCATATGGAAGACCATTTGCGAACATGCTTTAACTTCCTGATTGATGTCCTGAGATGTTGCTTCAATATATCCACATAATTTTCCATTCTTATGATGCCATCTATTTTGGGAAGTGCACCAGTCCCTCCTGCAGCAAAGCACCCCCACAACATGATGCTGTCACCCCCATGCTTAACGGTTGGGATGGTGTTCTTCAATTTGCAAGCCTCCCCCTTTTTCCTCCAAACATAACGATGGTCATGATGGCCAAACAGATCTATTTTTGTTTCATAAGAGCAGAGGACATTTCTCCAAAAAGTACAATCTTTGTCCTCATGTGCAGTTGCATACCGTAGTCTGGCTTTTTTATGGCGGTTATGGAGCAGTGGCACCTTCCTTGCTGAGCGGCCTTTCGGGTTATGTTGATATAGGACTCGTTTTACAGTGGATATAGATACTTTTGTAACTGTTTCCTCCAGCATCTTCACAGGGTCCTTTGCAGTTGTTCTGGGATTGATTTTCACTTTTCGTACCAAAGTTTTTTAATCTCTAGGAGACAGAACGCGTCTCCTTCCTGAGCGGAATAACGGCTGCGTGGTCCCATGATGTTTATACGTGCATACTATTGTTTGTACAGATGAACGTGGTACCTTCAGGTGTTTGGAATTTGCTCCCAAGGATGAACCAGACTTGTGGAGGTCTGCAATTTTTTACTGAGGTCTTGGCTGATTTCTTTTGATTTTCCCATGATGTCAAGTAAAGAGGCACTGAGTTTGAAGGTAAGCCTTGAAATACATCCACAGGTACACCTCCAATTGACTCAAATGATGTCAATTAGCCTATCAGAAGCTTTTAAAGCCATGGCATCATTTTCTGGAATTTTCTAAGCTGTTGCAGCGCAACATTGCTTAGAGTCAAGGGCAATGGTGACATCATCAAGGACCTTTAACCTCTTGGGGCTATGTGGGACGCAAGCGTGCCACCCGTGGTGCACCCTATCAACAACAGTTGAAAAATCAAGAGCGGCAAATTTGAAACCAATTAAATGTCATAATTCGAATTTTTCAAACATACAACTATCTTACACCCTTTGAAAGATAAACATCTCCTTAATCTAACCACGTTGTCCGATTTCAAAAAGGCTTTACGGCGAAAGCATAAAGTTAGATTATGTTAGGAGAGTAAATTGACAATAGCTGTGTGTAATGTTTTGTCAATTCAAAGACAGGCGTCACCAAAACCAGAAAATCAGCTACAATTATGCACTAACCTTTGACAATCTCCATCAGATGACACTCCTAGGATATTATGTTAGACAATACATGCATTTTTAGTTCTATCAAGTTCATATTTATATCCAAAAACAGCGTTTTACTATGGCGTTGATGTTCAGGAAATCGTTTCCCTTCAATAACCGCCAGTCAAGTCAGCACAACAAATTAAATAATTACTATTCGAAAACATTGGTAAAATATTATATTGTCATTCAAAGAATTATAGATTTACATCTCTTGAACGCAACCGGCTTGCCAGATTTAAAAATAACCTTACTGGGAAATCACACTTTGCAATAATCTGAGCACTGCGCCCAGAAAAATACGCTTTGCGATACAGACTAACCGCCACGTTGGAGAGATCTAAAATCGAAAATACTATGTAAATAATCCCTTACCTTTGATTCTCTTCATCAGATGTCACTTCCAGGAATCCCAGGTCCATAACGAATGTAGTTTTGTTCGAAAAAGCTCATCATTTATGTCCAAAAAGCTCCGTGTTGTTAGCACATGATCTATGCCCGCCGGACTTCACTTCATGAAAGAGGGGAAAAAAAATATTTACGTTCGTTCAAACATGTCAAACGTTGTATAGCATAAATCATTAGTGCCTTTTTTAACCAGAACATGAATAATATTCAAGGCGGACGATTGCGTTCTCTTTTAAAACGTATTGGAACGAGAGTACCCAACATGAACTCGCGCGCCAGAGTCTAATCGGCCATCACCGTTCCATGGCTCTTGTTCGGTCAGATCTCACAGTAGAAGACTCAAAACACTTTGTAAAGACTGGTGACATCTAGTGGAAGCAATAGGAAGTGCTCAAAGATTAATAAGCCCCTGTGTGTTTCAATGGCATAGGCTTAAAGGTATTTCAAAACATCAGGTATCCACTTCCTGTCAGAATTTGTCTCAGGGTTTTGACTGCCATATGAGTTCTGTTATACTTACAGACACCATTCAAACAGTTTTAGAAAATTCAGAGTGTTTTCTATCCAAACCCGAACAATAATATGCATATTCTAGCTTCTGAGTTGGTGTAGGAGGCAGTTAAAAATGGGCACATATTTTTTTCAAAATTCTCAATACTGCCCCCTAGCCCTAAGAAGTTTTAAAGGCACAGTCAACTTAGTGTTTGTAAACTTCTGACCCACTGGATTTGTGATACAGTGAATTGTAAGTGAAATAATCTGTCTGTTAACAATTGTTGAAAAAATGACTTGTGTCATGCACAAAGTAGATGTCCTAACCGACTTGCCAAAACTATAGTTTGTTAACAAGAAATTTGTGGAGTGGTTGAAAAACACATTTTAATGACTCCAACCTAAGTGTATGGAAACCTCTGACTTCAACTGTACCTATCACTCCTTGTATATTCAGAGGTTTTCATCTGTCTCCCTCACCATTCACTCTCCTTTATTTCCCTTGTTGAAACCCCAATGGCAATATTCATAGCCACAGGATGTTTACCGGAGACGGCTCAATTACCAAACATGAAACGCAGCATGTGGGTCTTGCCTAAGAACAGAAAATTGGTGCTCTGTTAACTATCTTCAAATGTTCCATCCTCCTCCCACAAAACTCTCCTCTGTACCTTTTGAAGGCAGAGAAATTGCAACGAGTTAATTAAAAGCAAAGCGAAGGTTCACTTTATCATTGCTTGCTCCAGGCGCCACCATCTCCCCCCGATCACTGGCTGGTTGTTAATGAACCGATGACATCGATTCACAATGTTTACTGCGGAAACACAGCGATGAGGAGGAATGAAAATCTCCCGTCCTGAGTAACAGCTTTGGGGGCAGACACAGGTGGCAGCCTCCATAACACAGACATGGGGAACAGGGGACAGAGGTGTGGTCTCTGGTGTAGTTTGGACAGATGATGGATGGAAGGACAGACAGAAAGAACTGTTTTAATCTTAAAGATAAACACCAAGACAACCCCCAATTAAATGGTATTGATGTCTCCATCTTGTATCGGTATGTTTTGTTATTCATGGTCATCCGTGCTTCTTGCCAGTTAGTTCCATGTTGTTTACTTTCTAATGATTTCTCAGTCAGGTCAGCTGAGTGCATCTACTACAAAACAGGCTTTGCAGACATTAGAATTGTTGCGGATAATGCTTGACCTCTATTGGAAAGATAGATTATCTTGCAAGGTAGTAGGTTTTTTCAGTGGTCATCATCCAGACACCGACAATGACATCAAACAATCTTATAAGAATGGCCTTGTGAACGTTTTTTTGTATTGACTTTCCCGAGTTGTTTTTCAGTAAGTGAAACTTTCAGATCCTAGAGTGTGTTTTATGGTCTGTCACTGGCTTCTTTAGTGATGGCTAATTGACAACCCTGTTGGGAAGAGAGTGCTTAAAAAGGTCAGTCTTTCTGAGGAAGGCCCTTTCAGCGCTTATTGAAAGGTCAGAATCCCACCTTTAAAAGGCTGCCTAAGTGGTTATGATAAATAAACTAAAAAGAGGCACAGCTTGAGTGTTTGTAAAAAGAGGCAGCTTTTCTAAAACACCCTTTTCCATCAACATGAGTCCGTTGGAGTTTCCATTTGAACAGTCACAAGACATCAGGGAGAGGTTTAGTCATGTGAACGAACACACCTGACAGCATGTCTCCACTGACCTCCCATTTCCAACCACAATTTAGTGGTGATATGGGTCACCTTTACAGACAAACTCTTCAAATTAAGCATTCCGTTTTTCAAAAATCCATCAATCATCAACCAAAATCCATACACTTTATATCCATCTAAACTATACGTTTGGTAGAGACAAACTGGGGACCCTGCTCATGCCTAACCACTGTAAAGGGAAAGTGGATAGGTATTGAGTCACTAAACAAGCAAGAAGCATCTACCTATATACCTATCACTCCTTGTGCATTTAAAGGTTTTCGTCTGTCTCCCTCACCCTTAACACTCCTGTACTTCCCTCGTTGAAACCCCAATGGCCAATATTCATCCCCACAGGATGTTTACCAGAGACGACTCAATTACCAAATATTAAATGCAGCACATGTGGGTCTCGCCTAAGAACAGGAAATTGGTGCTCTGTTAACTATCTTCAAATGTTCCATCCTCCACCCACAAAACTTTCCTCCGATCCTGTTGGAAGGAGAGAAACTGCAATGAGCTAATTAGAGGCAAAGCTGCTCTTTATCATGGCTAGCTCAAGGCGCCACCAACTCCCCCCGATCACTGGCTGGCTGTTAATTAACCGATGACATCGATTCACAATGTTTACTGCGTAAACACAGCGATGAGGAGAAATGACTCTCTCCCATCCTGAGTAACAGCTTTGGCGGCAGACACAGGTGGCAGCCTCTATAACACAGACATGAGGGACAGGGGACAGAGGTGTGGTCTCTGGTGTAGTTTTAATTTGAAAGATAAACACCAGGACAACCCTATAAGTAAATGGCATTGATGTCTCCATCTTGTATCGGTTTGTTTTGTTATGCATGGTCGTCTGTGCTTCTCGCCAGTTAGTTCCAGGTTGTTTACTTTCTAATGATTTCTCACTCAGGTCAGTCGAGTGTTTCCACTACAAAACATGCTGTGTGGATAACTCTTGACCTCTATTGGAAAGACAGATTATCTTGCAAGGTTTTTTTCAGTGGTAATCATCCAGACATCAACAATGACATGATCAAACAGGCTTTTTAGAATGGCCTTGTGAAAGGTTTATTGTACTGAATTAAAGTTTATCTCCTATTTCTCAACCATGTAACACCTCAAAACTGTTCAATACATCGTTTTTTAATGCCCAAGGCAAATTATAAGATTTAACATGTCAAATATGTGCTGTATCAAACAACATTTATTTTGACATGTTTTCTTCATATACATTGTTTAACCTCCAGAACTAGTAGTTATCTTCAAGACGAATTACATTTTTGAAAAGAAGAGAGACATAAAAGCCAAGAGTATTTTACTGAAAATCATTTGAAATACGTTTTCAGTAATATTGAATAAATGGTAATTTCGTTGTCACTGAACAGATACCTTCATTCAAGTGTTCATGTTTTTGTCAACTTCATTCTAAACTGATGTGAATGCAGTCGGGGCATGGGCAAGGACATTTTAAAGGATAATTTATTTCAGAGAAGATGAATCATTATTTTGGTTCTCTATAATTTTGGTTCTTGAAATGAATTACAAAGTGAGCAGAAGTACTCAAAACAACATATTCCCATAAGGAAAATACTGTAAATATACTGCTCAAAAAATAAAGGGAACACTAAAACAACACATCCTAGCTCTGAATGAAAGAAATAATCTTATTAAATACTTTTTTCTTTACATAGTTGAATGTGCTGACAACAAAATCACACAATAATAATCAATGGAAATCCAATTTATCAACCCATGGAGGTCTGGATTTGGAGTCACACTCAAAATTAAAGTGGAAAACCACACTACAGGCTGATACAACTTTGATGTAATGTCCTTAAAACAAGTCAAAATGAGGCTCAGTAGTGTGTGTGGCCTCCACATGCCTGTATGACCTCCCTACAACGCCTGGGCATGCTCCTGATGAGGTGGCGGAGGGTCTCCTGAGGGATCTCCTCCCAGACCTGGACTAAAGTATCCGCCAACTCCTGGACAGTCTGTGGTGCAACGTGGCATTGGTGGATGGAGCGAGACATGATGTCCCAGATGTGCTCAATTGGATTCAGGTCTGGGGAACGGGCAGGCCAGTCCATAGCATAAATGCCTTCCTCTTGCAGGAACTGATGACACACTCCAGCCACATGAGGTCTAGCATTGTCTTGCATTAGGAGGAACCCAGGGCCAACCGCACCAGCATATGGTCTCACAAGGGGTCTGAGGATCTCATCTCGGTACCTAATGGCAACAGGCTACCTCTGGCGAGCACATGGAGGGCTGTGCGGCCCCCCAAAGAAATGCCACCCCACACCATGACTGACCCACCGTCAAACCGGTCATGCTGGAGGATGTTGCAGGCAGCAGAACGTTCTCCACAGCGTCTCCAGACTCTGTCACGTCTGTCACATGCTCAGTGTGAACCTGCTTTCATCTGTGAAGAGCACAGGGCACCAGTGGCGAATTTGCCAATCTTGGTGTTCTCTGGCAAATGCCAAACATACTGCACGGTGTTGGGCTGTAAGCACAACCCCGACCTGTGGACGTCGGGCCCTCATACCACCCTCATGGAGTTTGTTTCTGACCGTTTGAGCAGACACATGCACATTTGTGGCCTGCTGGAGGTCATTTTGCAGGGCTCTGGCAGTGCTTCTCCTGCTCCTCCTTGCAGAAAGGTGGAGGTAGCGGTCCTGCGCTGGGTTGTTGCCCTCCTACGGCCTCCTCCACGTCTCCTGATGTACTGGCCTGTCTCCTGGTAGCGCCTCCATGCTCTGGACACTACGCTGACAGACACAGCAAACCTTCTTGCCACAGCTCGCATTGATGTGCCATCCTGGATGAGCTGCACTACCTGAGCCACTTGTGTGGGTTGTAGACTCCATCTCATGCTACCACTAGAGTGAAAGCAAAAAGAGAGAATGATTTATTTCAACTTTTATTTCTTTCATCACATTCCCAGTGGGTCAGAAGTTTACATACACTCAATTAGTATTTGGTAGCATTGCCTTTAAAATGTTTAACTTGGGTCAAAGGTTTTGGGTAGCCTTCCACAACCTTCCCACAATAAGTTGGGTGAATGTTGTCCCATTACTCCTGACAGAGCTGGTGTAACTGAGTCAGGTTTGTAGGCCTCCTTGCTCGCACACGCTGTAGCAGTGGCACCTTCCTTGCTGAGCAGCTTTTCAGGTTATGTCGGTTTAGGACTCGTTTTACTGTGGATATAGATACTTTGTACCTGTTTCCTCCAGCATCTTCACAAGGTCCTTTGCTGTTGTTCTGGGATTGATTTGCACTTTTTGCAGCAAAGTACGTTCATCTCTAGGAGACAGAACGCGTCTCCTTCCTGAGCGGTATGATGGCTGCGTGGTCCGATAGTGTTTATACTTGCGTACTATTGTTTATACAGATGAGCGTGGTACCTTCAGGCATTTGGAAATTGCTCCCAAGGATGAACCAGACTTGTGTAGGTCTGCAATTCTTTTTCTGAGGTTTTGACTGATTTCTACTGATTTTCCCATGATGTCAAGCAAAGAGGCAATGAGATTGAAGGTAGGCCTTGAAATACATCCACAGATACACCTCCAATTGACTCAAATTATGTCAATTAGCCTATCAGAAGCTTCAAAAGCCATGACATCATTTTCGGGAATTTTCCAAGCTGTTTAAAGGCACGGTCTACTTAGTGTATGTAAACTTCTGACCCATTGGAATTGTGATAGAGTGAGTTATAAGTGAAATAATCTGTATGTAAACAATTGTTGGAAAAATGATTTGTGTCATGCACATAGTAGATGTCCTAACCGACTTTCCAAAATAATAGTTTGTTAACATGTCTGGGCTAGGGGGCAGTATTTGCACGGCTGGATAAAAAACGTTTGCGATTTAAACTGGTTACTACTCTTGCCCAGAAACGTGAATATGCATATAATTACTAGATTTGGATAGAAAACACTATAAAGTTTCTAAAACTGTTTGAATGGTGTCTGTGAGTAAAACAGAACTCATATGGCAGGCCAAAACCTGAGAAGATTGCATACAGGAAGTGCACTGTCTGACAATTTGTTGTCCTTTTGTTGCATCTCTATCGAAAATACAGCATCTGTGCTTTAACATGACATTTTCTAAGGCTTCATTTGGCTCTCTAAAGCATCCAGAAAGTGGAATGGGGTGTCTGCTGTCTCTGGGCAAAGAACGGCAGCAGAATTTGTAAGTGGACAGCCTGGGGACAGTCACACTGAGATGCGCCTTCACGAGACTACTCCATTTTTTTCTTTCAGCCTTTGAATAAATACAACATTGCCCGGTTGGAATATTATCGCTATTTTACGAGAAAAATAGCATAAAAATTGATTTTAAACAGCGTTTGACATGCTTCTAAGTACGGTAATGGAATATTTTGGAGAAAAAAAATCTCACGAAATGTGCGCGTGCGTCACCTTTCGGATAGTGACCTGAACGCACGAACCAAACGGAGCTATTTGAACATAACTATGGATTATTTGGAACCAAAACAACATTTGTTGTTGAAGTAGAAGTCCTGGGAGTGCATTCTGACGAAGAACAGCAAAGGTAATCCAATTTTTCTAATAGTAATTCTGAGTTTAGGTAACCCCGAAGTTGGCAGATGTCAAAATAGCTAGCCGTGATGGCCAAGCTATGTACTCAGAATATTGCAAAATGTGCTTTCGCCGAAAAGCTATTTTAAAATCTGACACCGCGATTGCACAAAGGAATTCTGTATCTATAACTCTTAAAATAATTGTTATGTATTTTGTGAACGTTTATCATGAGTAATTTAGTAAATTCACCGGAAGTTTGCGGAGGGTATGCTAGTTCTGAACATCACATGCTAATGTAAAAAGCTGGTTTTTGATATAAGTATGAACTTGATTGAACAAAACATGCATGTATTGTATAACATAATGTCCTAGGAGTGTCATCTGATGAAGATCATCAAAGGTTAGTGCTGCATTTAGCTGTGGTTTTGGTTTTTGTGACATATATGCTTGCTTTGAAAATGGCTGTGTGATTATTTTTGGCAGGGTACTCTCCTGACATAATCTAATGTTTTGCTTTCGCTGTAAAGCCTTTTTGAAATCGGACAATGTGGTTAGATTAACGAGAGTCTTGTCTTTAAAATGGTGTAAAATAGTCATATGTTTGAGAAATTGAAGTTATAGCATTTTTGAGGTATTTGTATTTCATGCCACGCGATTCCACTGGCTGTTGACTAGCCCAGGGAGGTTAACAAGAAATTTGTGGAGTGGTTGAAAAACGAGATTTAATAACTCCAACCTAAGTGTATGTAAACTTCCGACTTCAACTGTATCCTTGACTCTATCCAGCGAAGGAAACAATGACAGCCCACTGAATAAATGACAAATGGATCAAATGGGCGATAATTGCACAAGTTATTTCACAATCAAATGTAAAATCAGGCCTAACTGAATGATGAGGGTGAAGAAGTTGATTCAATTTCAAACAACAATAGTGTAATGATGAGTTTGTGTTGTACCTATTTATCGGCGTTGGCACCCCTTTTAATAATTTGAACACACGCCTTGCAGGTTCATACCATTCTCTTTTAAGTTCACTTTATAAAAATAAGCTGTTACAGGACTGTTTTATTTACTGTAACTCTATTAGGAAAATAAAAACATGCTATGTGTTGCAGTGGGCCTTTAGAATAATGCAAAACATATCCTTGACTCTATACAAGTTGATGAGTGGAACTATGGAACCCTGACCTGTTTACCGGACGTGCTACCTGTCCCAGTCCTGCTGTTTTCAACTCTCTAGAGACAGCAGGAGCAGTAGAGGTACTCTGAATGATCGGCTATGAAAAGCCAACTGACATTTACTCCTGAGGTGCTGACCTGTTGCACACTCGACAACCACTGTGATTATTATTATTTGACGCTGCTGGTCATCAACATTTTAACACCTTGCCATGTTCTGTTATAATCTCCACCTGGCACAGCCAGAAGAGGACTGGCCACCCCTCATAGTCTGTTTCCTCACTAGGTTTCTTCCTAGGTTCTGGCCTTTCTAGGGAGTTTTTCCTAGCCACTGTGCTTCTACACCTGCATTGCTTGCTGTTTGGGGTTTTAGGCTGGGTTTCTGTACCACACTTTATGACATCAGCTGATGTAAGACTTTATAAATAAATGTAAGGCTTTATAAATACATTTTATTGATTGAACTTGATTGATGAGTGGGAAACAAACAATGCCAGTCAGCCTGCACAGCCGGCCCATCGAAACTACACCTAAACTATACCAAAACTAATTTCACACATAAGAGTTCGCCTATAGACAAGATTAAATTGACAATAATCTGATGAGTGACAGTATTAGGCCTATCAGTTGTCAAATTTTACATGAAGAGATGGGTTTGTCTTATAATTGACAGATGCAGGGAAAGGAGCATATCCTCCTTCAGAGTCACATGCAGGTAAAACATGATTTCTCTATAGTATCTGAAATAGCATATTCTGTGGTTTCTTTTACACTTACCTTTGTCAATTAACTAAAGAAATTCAGGAGGTGCAGACCACTAAAATGTAACTTTTTCCAAGAATATCCGTGCTGTCCATGCATTCAGCACATGACCACTCATGTGGCGGCATTGTTCTAAGCAAAAACTAGTAACATAATAAACGTAAAATTGCAATATGCTATTCTGTTGTCAATGGATGAATGGGTGACAGGAATAGAAACTGATGATGGAAACTGATGATGGTGCTTGTGACTTCAGTTAAGTTTTGGTTATCCACTGATGTCAAAACCAAGCACTTGCTCAATGGCTTTCAATATCTGGGGAAAGATGAAACCAGGCCAGCAGGTGAGTGACCGTCCGAGACTGTGGTTTTGTGACTAGTGGGGCCTTACATGGGCAAAGGCAGACATGTGACCATGGTCAACTTCTTCACATCAATTTCCCTGGTAGACAAGTTGATTGCAAAGAAGACTAGCCTGCTCAGAACAGTGAATAAACAAAGGTGGGAGCTGAACCCCCTGTGCAAAACGACATAACAGCGGAGATGTACTCCACATCAGTGGAGGAGAGTAGTAAAGCAACACTCACGGTGTACATACAGTACCAGTTTTTCTTTAGGTTTATTAATTTCTACATTGTAAAATAATGGTGAAGACATCAAAACTATGAAATAACACACATGTGACGCGATTCAGGAAAGTAGGCGTATGTTGCAAGTCACAACATCACAGGAAAGCCATTTGAACATGCGTTTTTGGGCAGAAATGCCTTCAGAACATCCAAACTTTCATGTGCCTTATTAACAAACGTGTATGCCATCTATAAACTCAAATAAAATGGTTAAATTACGAGCCTTGTTGGTTAATCCACAGAAAAAGTAGCAACCTTCCCACTAGCCATGATTGACTGAGATAATGCAGAGAGGAGTTCGGATTGGTCTGCCAAAGAAGCTCGTAGAAGCTTGTCAGGCTGTGTTGGTAATCCTGTCGAACGCAGCTTTAAAAAATATATATTGTGTATTGGAGCTGCATAAGCGTTGCTCTCCACTTTCTGGGGGATCACGTTTTGAAATCAGTGGAATTAGAGTATGATAGATGGAGAAAACACCTGTCTCCGGATTACATCTTCAAACTAAGGGCAACCGTGGCATGGCATTCCTGACTGGGAGACACGTCCATGCACTATGATGTATACAGGTAAGATAGTCCAGCATTAGCTAGCTACATTTTCAGATATTAGACATTTTCTAAATATGTCAGAAAGTGGTTTCATTTCAAGCTAAAATGTACTGTTAGCTAGCTAACATTAGCTGGCTGGCTCCCTAGCTGACATTATTCATTTCCCAGAGCCGTTTGCTGCTCTAGTTAGAGCCTAGTGTTTGCTAGCTAACATTGCACATGGTTGGTTACCTCCTAGCACTGTGGCATTGTTGGCACTGTTCATTGTTGTTTAACTAGCTAACATTGGGTGGCTGGCTCATTAGTTAACGTTACGTGACGCGTGTAAAACCCATTGAATATGGCCGGTGTCAATAAACGTCTGCAAAAAAGTGTAATGAAATTGTTGCCAGCAGAGCTGGTTAGACTGTTTTCATGTTATCCAGAGGTAAACAAATCATCGGCCAGAGCGTCAAGTATGTGCTTTGAGAGAGAAACGAGATGGGTGGGGCTAAAGCTTAAGAGGGAGTGAACGATGCTGAATGGATGTTGACAAAGAGGAGCTATTCACTAGATAGCAAAACATTCAAAGGCAATTTTCTCAAAAGTGAGTTTACAAGTTGATCAACTTTTTAAGCAGAATGACTTTCACATTGTTCCTCAAATGCAGTGTATGATATACAATTTTGTAGCTCTGAGTCCCTACTTTTATCAAGAAAAAAAAATGCTAACGATTCTACATAAGACCGAATCCAGGTGGTGAGTCACATATGGAATCATGTAGTAACCAAAAAATTGTTTAACAAATCAAAATCTATTTCAGATTTTCGATTCTTCAAAGTAGCCACCATTTGACTTGATGATAGTTTTGATGTCTTCGCAATAGTTTTGATGTCTTCACAATTATCTAAAATGTAGAAAATATTAAAAAAATATACAATGAATGAGTTGGTGTGTCCAACCTTTTGACTGGTACTGTATGTAAAATATATTAAAGGGTTTGCATCCACAGCTCCCTGCATCCCACTGGATGTGAGCTTCGTTAGAACCACATGAACGCCAAGAAAGAAGCTACAGGCACCAAGCAAGCCGCCAAGGCAGCAGGTCCTGCTCTCCCTCTTCCCCCAGCACCACAGCTTCAACTCTGGAAAAATAAGACACAATGTCAAGTCGGCAGGTGCACTCGAAACAAGGCTCATGAAAACTGTGTGCACTGCAACCGATTTGTTTGTGGAGCTTACTCACACAAAGCCTCTAGGCTGTGTGCTGACTGTGCACCCGAAGCATAAAGATAAGACGCAATTGATTCATGTGTAAGGGCACAGGTATAAGGGAACAATATAGTGTCTGATACAATCAACAAATTACTGTTTTGAATCCTTTACAATTGTTAATGCACTGGTGCTTTTGTTTAGGATTAAAGCAAATTATTTCACCTGCGGACCTGGCTGGTTATATTATTATTATTATTATTATTATTACTACCTTTTTCATTCGATTCTTCCTTTCCTGTCAAAATAAGTTGTAACTCGACTTATTAATTATTATAAATATATTACTAATCAAATCTATGAACAAAATTTATTAAATAGATTATTATTGTAAAGGAAAATGAAAATAGGCTGTAGGCCTACTGTCACGACATCCGGCGAAGTCGGCTCCTCTATCCTTGTTCGGGTGGCATTCGGCGGTCGACGTCACCGGCTTTCTAGCCATCGCCGCTCCATTTTTCATGTATCCATTTGTTTTGTCTTGTTCCCTGCACACCTGGTTTTCATTCCCCAATCAATCTACATGTATTTATTCCTCTGTTCCCCATTATGTCTTTGTGTAAGATTGTTTGTGTTACGTGTTTGTTGTTGACGCGCCAGACTGGTTTGTTTTTTCCGTGGTTTTTCACGAAGATGTTTATTGTTAAACATAATTCTTGTGACTGTTTTGCGCATTTTGCACTTTTGCCTCAATAAAGTGTGCGCCTGTTCACAAATCTCTGCTCTCCTGCACCTGACTTGGCTACCAGTACGCACACACCTGACAGAATCTTACACCAACCATGGAGTCAGCAGTAGCAGGTACCCCGGTCAGAGGAGTCGAGGAACGCATCCATGAACATGCGGCAATGCTACATCATCTCGGTGCCATGATGGATCGCGTTATCCAGACCATGGACCGCTGGGAGAGACAGGAAGTCTCTCCAGCGCCTCGACCAGCGCAACCGGGGTTACCTCTACCCGTCCCAACCGGATCCAGCTGCAATGGGATGCGTCTCTCCCTTCCCAGGGAGTATGATGTGACGGCCGCACAGTGCCAGGGGTTCCTTTTACAACTGGACCTATACCTGGCCACCATTCACCCAGCTCCCTCAGGAAGGGAAAGAGTATCCGCCCTCATCTCATGCCTCTCGGGGAGAGCTCTGGAGTGGACAAACGGCGTGTGGGGAGAGGAAGACGCAGCGTTGGACCACTTCGAGGAGTTCACCCGCTGCTTCCGGGCCATCTTTACCATCTGCCCGAAGGTAGAGCGGCAGGGGAACGATTCTTCCAGTTTAGGCAGGGGACGGGGAGAGCACAGGATTTCATGCTGGAGTTCCGGACCTTGGCCGCCGGAGCAGGATGGAACGACAGGGCCCTCATCGACCACTATCGATGCAGCCTACGTGAGGACGTACAACGTGAGTTGGCCTGCAAGGATGCCACCATCACCTTTGACCAACTGGTGGATCTGTCCATCCGGTTGGATAACCTGCTGGTCATCCGTGGACGTCCTGAGGGGGCTCTGTTGGTTCCATCTCCCAGCACTCCCGCGCCCATGGAGTTGGGAGGGGCTGCGCGTAGGGAGGCTGGAGGAGGGGCCTTCACGTGCACCATCTGTGGCCGGAGAGGGCACACTGCGGGTCGGTGTCGGGTTGGTCCCTCTGGGAGTCGAGGCAGCAGGCAGGGCACTCTGGCGTCACCCCAGGTGAGTCTGCACCACTCTCATCCAGAGTCCTCTGTTGTCCACCTGTTTGTACCTGTTTGTTTCCCTGAGTTCTCCCTGCATTCCCAGCATAAGGCGCTCGTCGATTCAGGCACAGCTGGGAATTTTATCGACAGAGCGTTAGCTCTTAGTTTTGGGATCCCAATTATTCCTGTGGATAGACCTTTCCCGGTTCACGCTCTGGATAGTCGACCATTAGGGTCCGGGCTAATCAGGGAAGCCACCATCTCCCTGGCCATGGAGACGAAGGGGGGTCATGAGGAGAGAATCAGTCTCTTTCTAATTGACTATCCTGCGTTTCCCGTGGTACTAGCCTTCCCTGGTTGGCTCGTCATAACCCCACCATTTCCTAGCAGCCCCACCATTTCCAGGGCTCTCACGGGGTGGTCGCGAGAGTGCTTGGGGAGGTGTGTAGGGGTTTCCGTTGGTGCTACCACGGCGGAAAGTCCAGACCAGCTCTCCACCATACGCATTCCCCCAGAATATGCCGATTTGGCTCTCACCTTCTGTAAAAAAAAGGTGACTCAATTACCACCCCATCGACGGGGCGATTGTGCGATTAAATCTCCTGGTAGACGCTGCACTTCCCATGAGTCACGTGTATCCCCTGTCGCAAGCGGAGACGGTGGCTATGGAGACATATGTCTCCGAATCCCTGCATCAGGGGTACATTCGGTCCTCCACTTCACCCGCCTCCTCGAGTTTCTTTTTTGTGAAGAAGAAGGATGGAGGTCTGCACCCGTGCATTGACTATAGAGGTCTCAATCAAATCACGGTGAGGTACAGTTACCCGCTGCCTCTTATCGCCACGGCAATTGAGTCAATGCACGGGGCACGCTTTTTCACTGAACTGGATCTCAGGAGTGCGTACAATCTGGTGCGTATCCGGGAGGGAGACGAGTGGAAGACGGCGTTTAGTACCACCTCAGGGCATTATGAGTGCCTCGTCATGCCGTACGGGTTGATGAATGCTCCATCAGTCTTCCAATCCTTCATAGACCAGATTTTCAGGGACCTGCACGGGCAGGGTGTAGTGGTGTATATCGATGACGTTCTGATATACTCCGCTACATGCGCCGATCATGTGTCCTTGGTGCGCAAGGTACTTGGACGACAGTATGAGCATGACCTGTACGTCAAGGCTGAGAAATGCCTGTTCTTTCAGCAGGCCGTCTCCTTCCTAGTGTATGGCATTTCCACATCAGGGGTGGAGATGGAGAGTGACCGCATAGCAGCCATGCATAATTGGCAGACTCCCACCACGGTAAAGGAGGTGCAGCAATTTTTAGGGTTTGCCAATTACTACCGGAGATCTATCTGGGGTTTTGGCCAGGTGGCTGCTCCCATTACCTCACTGCTGAAGGGGTGTCCTGTACGGTTGCAGTGGTCGGCTGAGGCGGACAGGGCTTTTTGGGCAGCTAAGAGCTCTGTTTACTTCGGCTCCCGTGCTGGCCCATCTGGATCCCTCTTTGGCGTTCATAGTGGAGGTGGACGCATCCAAGGCTGGGATCGGAGCCGTGCTCTCTCAGCGCTTAGGGCACGCCACCGAAGCTCCACCCCTGTGCTTTCTTCTCGAAGAAGCTCAGCCCGGCGGAGCGGAACTATGATGTGGGGGACCAGGAGCTGTTAGCTGTGGTTAAGGCTTTGAAGGCGTGGAGACATTGGCTTGAGGGGGCTAAACACCCTTTCCTCATCTGGACTGACCACCGCAACCTGGAGTACATCCGGGCAGCTAGGAGCCTGAATCCTCGTCAGGCACGACTTCCGCCGAAGTCAGCCCCTCTCCTTGTTCGGGCGGCGTTTGGCGGTCAACGTCACCGGCTTTCTAGCCATCGCCGCTCCATTTTTCATGTATCCATTTGTTGTGTCTTGTTCCCTTCACACCTGGTTTTCATTCCCCAATCAATCTACATGTATTTATTCCTCTGTTCCCCATCATGTCTTTGTGTAAGATGGTTTGTGTTATGTGTTTGTTGTTGACGCGCCAGACTGGTTTGTTTTTTCCATGGTATTTCACAAAGATGTTTATTGGTAAACATAATTCTTGTGACTGTTTTGCGCGATTTGCACTTTTGCCTCAATAAAGTGTGCGCCTGTTTACAAATCTCTGTCACGCCCTGACCAGGTGAACTCTGCTATTTTGGTCAGGGTGTGGCATTTCTATGCTTTATTTTCTATGTTTTGGTTATAGCCTTTCTTTGTGTTTTATTTCTATGTTGGGCTCGGGGGTGATTTCCCAATCAGACAGCTGTCGCTTGTGAAGTCTGATTGGGAATCACATTTAAGTTCCTTTTCCCCCACGATGTTGGTGGGTTGTTGTCTCGTTATTTGAGCACGTAACGTATTGGCAGTTTTTCCTTGAATTTGTGTACATGTTTAATTCTAGTGTGTTAAATAAACATGTATTCGCTCCCAGCTGCGTTTTGGTCCGCTTCCTCGTCTCCCGACGACAAACGTTACAGAACAACCCACCGAACCAGGACCAAGCAGCGGGAGGAAAAGGAGCGCGAGAGATGGGCTCGCGAGGGAAAGGAGTTCTGGACCTGGGAGGAGATCATGTCGGGGAAAGGACCCTGGCGGACGGACTCCCAGGTCGAGGAGGAAAAGCCAGCCGGTAGACGGAGTCGCAGGCGGCGGTCGAGGAGGCTCGGAAAACAGCCCCAAGAATTTTTTTGGGGGGGGCTAATGGGGTGGTCCGGAAGGGCAGAGGAAGAGCCCAGACCACTGCTCTCGTGGGGGATGACGGCGGAGGAAGAGAAGGAGATGAGGCGTTTGATTGAGGACCTGCAGAGGGAAGATCTGGAGGAGGAGCCATGGTATGCTGAGTTGCGCGCTGTGTCGCCAGTGCGCCCGCACAGCCTGGTGCGTCCGGTGGACATGCCCAGCACATGCCGTGCTAGGATGGGCATCCAGCCAGGACGAGTGGCTAAACCGGCTCCACGCTTCAGGTCACCAGTGCGTGTTCACAGTCCTGTCTGGCCCGTTCCTGTTCCCCGCACCAAGCCCACGGTGCGTGTCCCCAGTCCTGTCCGGCCCGTCCCTGCTCCCCGCACCAAGCCATGGTATGCAGAGTTGCGCGCTGTGTCGCCAGTGCGCCCGCACAGCCCAGTGCGTCCGGTGGACATGCCCAGCACATGCCGTGCTAGGATGGGCATCCAGCCAGGACGAGTGGCTAAACCGGCTCCACGCTTCAGGTCACCAGTACGTGTTCACAGTCCTGTCTGGCCCGTCCCTGCTCCCCGCACCAGGTTAGTGGTGCGTGTCCCCAGTCCTGTCCGGCCCGTCCCTGCTCCCCGCACCAGGTTAGTGGTGCGTGTCCCCAGTCCTGTCTGGCCCGTCCCTGCTCCCCGCACCAAGTCAGTGGTGCGTGTCCCCAGTCCGGTCCGGCCCGTCCCTGCTCCCCGCACCAAGTCAGTGGTGCGTGTCCCCAGTCCTGTCCGGCCCGTCCCTGCCCCCCGCACCAGGTTAGTGGTGCGTGTCCCCAGTCCTGTCCGGCCCGTCCCTGCTCCCCGCACCAGGTTAGTGGTGCGTGTCCCCAGTCCGGCCCGGCCCGTCCCTGCTCCCCGCACCAGGTTAGTGGTGCGTGTCCCCAGTCCTGTCCGGCCCGTCCCTGCTCCCCGCACCAGGTTAGTGGTGCGTGTCCCCAGTCCTGTCCGGCCCATCCCTGTTCCCCGCACCAAGCCCACGGTGCGTGTCCACAGTCCTGTCCGGCCCGTCCCTGTTCCCCGCACCAAGCCCACGGTGCGTGTCCACAGTCCTGTCCGGCCCGTCCCTGTTCCCCGCACCAAGCCCACGGTGCGTGTCCACAGTCCTGTCCGGCCCGTTCCTGTTCCCCGCACCAAGCCCACGGTGCGTGTCCACAGTCCGGCACGGCCCGTGTCTGGTCCACCGGTGCCCAATCATGTTCCGGTCGACGGCTCCGCTCCGGAGCCTGAGCATGCCGCTCCACAGTGGTCCAGTCCGGGCCAGAGGGGTAGGGCTAGGGTGGAGGCAGGGGGAGAAACACGCCCGGGGCCAGAGCCTCCACCGAGGGTGAGGCGCCCACCCGGGTCCCCCCCCTAATAGACTTTAGTTTGGTGCGCCGGGAGTACGCACCGTTGGAGGGGGGGTACTGTCACGCCCTGACCAGGTGAACTCTGCTATTTTGGTCAGGGTGTGGCATTTCTATGCTTTATTTTCTATGTTTTGGTTATAGCCTTTCTTTGTGTTTTATTTCTATGTTGGGCTCGGGGGTGATTTCCCAATCAGACAGCTGTCGCTTGTGAAGTCTGATTGGGAATCACATTTAAGTTCCTTTTCCCCCACGATGTTGGTGGGTTGTTGTCTCGTTATTTGAGCACGTAACGTATTGGCAGTTTTTCCTTGAGTTTGTGTACATGTTTAATTCTAGTGTGTTAAATAAACATGTATTCGCTCCCAGCTGCGTTTTGGTCCGCTTCCTCGTCTCCCGACGACAAACGTTACAATCTCTGCTTTCCTGCACCTGACTTCGCTATCAGTACGCACCTGACACCTACGTTTTTTTCTGGGACTTTGTAGAATAATACAAAACATATCCTTGACTCTATCTGAACAAATAACTATTGTTATTTTATTTTTTTTATTGATATATTTCCAAAAATATTTCTTAATGCAATTAGTCCTTCACAATAGTTTATGCACTATTTACCAAGCATTTATTTATCAAGCATGTTTGCGCACCATGCATCGGAGAAGATACAAACAACAAATAGTTTTGCCGCCCTGGAGCCTGATCTTCCTGCACCTTTGTCGCTGGGGGTACCTGTGTCTGTGGGGGCTGTGCCTACTCCTACTTCATCCCCTACGATTTCCAAGTCGACATTTGCAACCTTCCGTCCCTGCTCTGGATCGAGCAGGGGATTCTCCATCTGTTGGAGGCCTGCATCATCCTGTGAAGCATGGGAGTGGGCGGATTTCCTCTTCCTTCACACCAGTGGAAATGCGGTACCCTAGGAAGGAGACGGACTGTTGGAAGAACAGACATTTCTCAGCCTTGATGCACAGGTCATGCTCCAACAGTCGACCAAGCACCTCTCGCACCAGGGACACATGCTCGGCGCGTGTTGTCGATATACACCACTACACCCTGCCCGTGCAGGTCCCAGAGAATCTCGTCAACAAAGGCCTGGAAGACTGATGGAGCATTCATCAACCCACACGACATGACGAGGTACTCATAGTGCCCTGAGGTGGTACTGGATGCCGTCCTCCACTCGTCCCCCTCCCGGGTACGCACCAGGTTGTATGCGCTCCTGAGATCCAATCCTGCGAAGAAGCGCGCCCCGTGCATTGACTCGATCGCACTAGCAATGAGAGGCAGCGGGTAGCTGTACCGCGCTGTGATCTGATACCCCAATAGTCAATGCATGGGCGCAGACCTCCATCCTTCTTCCTCACAAAAAAGTAACTTGAGGAGGCAGGTGAAGTGGAGGGCCGAATGTATCCCTGGGATTCGGAGACATATGTTTCCATGGCCGCCATTTCCTCCTGTGACAGAGGATACACGTGGCTCCTAGGAGGTGCTGCATCTACCAGGAGATTTAATCGCACTTTCCCCCTGTCAATGGGGTGGTAATTGAGTCGCCTTCTTCTTACAGAAGGCGAGAGCCAAATCGGCATATTCTGAGGGGATGTGCATGGTGGAGACCTGGTCTGGACTTTCCACCGTAGTCGCACCGATGGAAACTCCCACACACCTCCCTGAGGACACTCGTGACCACCCCTTGGGAGCCCTCTGTTGCCACAACATAGTGGGGTCATGACAGGCCAACCAGGGTAGGCCCAGCACCACTGGAAATGCAGGAGAATCAACAAGGGAGAGACTGATTCTCTCCTCATGACCCTCCTGCGTAATCATGCTTGGTGGAGCGGTGGCCTCCCTAATCAGCCCTGACCCTAATGGTCGACTATCTAGGGCATGTACGGGGAAGGACATCTACAGGAACAAGGGGGATCCCTAAACTATGAGCAAATGAACGATCAATAAGATTCCCAGCTGCGCATGAATCTATGAGCGCCTTATGCTGGGAATGCGGGGAAAACTCAGGAAATGTAATTAGTACATACATGTGAGCAACAGGAGGCTCTGGGTGAGCCTGGTGCCGACTCACCTGGGGTGACACGATTGTGCCCTGCCTGCTGCCTCGACTCCCTGAGGACCCCCCCGCACTGACCAGCAGTGTGCCCTCTGCGGCCACAGATGGTGCAGGGAATGGCCCCTCCTCCGGTCGCCCTGGGTGCAGCACCTCCCAGCTCCATGGGTGTCGGAGTAGAGGTGCTGGGGGATGGAACTTACGGGCCCCGATCCGGACGTCCGCGGGTAGCCAGCAGGTTGTCCAGCCGGATGGACAGGTCCACCAGCTGGTCCAACATGAGGGTAGTGTCTCGGCAGTCCAACTCCCGACGGATGTCCTCGAGCAGACTGCACCAGTGGTGATCAATCAGGGCCCTGTTGCTCCATCCCGCGCTGGCGGCCAGGGTCCGGAAGTCCAAAGCAAAATCCTGCGCGTTCCTCGTCCTCCGCGTCAGGTGGAACAGACGTTCGCCTGCCGCTCGACCCTCTGGCAGGTGGTCGAAGGCTGCCCGAAAGCGGCGGGTGAACTCTGCGTAATGGTCCGTAATGGTCTCCTTCACTCCATACGGCATTGGTCCACTCCAGGGTTTTGACTGGGGGGCAGGGGACGGGGGCAGACACGCTCTCACGTCCCGAAGGAGCCGGGTGGACGGTCGCCAGGTAGAGCTCAAGCTGGAGTAATTGGGGGATTGAAACCAGGTGTGTAAGACAAAGACAAAACAAATGGAAAATTAAAAGTGGATTGGTGATGGCTAGAAGGCCGATGACGTTGACTGCCGAACGCCACCTGTACAAATAGAGGGACCGACTTCGGCGGAAGTCATTACATACAATTATAAGGCTGCGTTGAGATAATGGCTTATAAATGACCCAAGCAAAGCTCAGTTAACGCCTACCATTGTGTTGCTGAGTCATCATAATGCTTTAGCAAATGTACAATTTACCAGGGGCAATGGGAGACACAATGTACAGTGAGGGAAAAAAGTATTTGATACCCTGCTGATTTTGTACATTTGCCCACTGACAAAGAAATGATCAGTCTATAATTTTAATGGTAGGTTTATTTGAACAGTGAGAGACAGAATAACAACAAAAAAATCCAGAAAAACACATTTCAAAAATGTTACAAAATGATTTGCATTTTAATGAGGGAAATAAGTATTTGACCCCCTCTCAATCAGAAAGATTTCTGGCTCCCAGGTGTCTTTTATACAGGTAACGAGCTGAGATTAGGAGCACACTCTAAAAGGGAGTGCTCCTAATCTCACCTTGTTACCTGTATATAAAAGACACCTGTCCACAGAAGCAATCAATCAATCAGATTCCAAACTCTCCACCGTGGCCAAGACCAAAGAGCTCTCCAAGGATGTCAGGGACAAGATTGTAGACCTACACAAGGCTGGAATGGGCTACAAGACCATCGCCAAGCAGCTTGGTGAGAAGGTGACAACAGTTGTTGCGATTATTCGCAAATGGAAGAAACACAAAATAACTGTCAATCTCCCTCTGCCTGGGGCTCCATGCAAGATCTCACCTTGTGGAGTTGCAATGATCAAGAGAACGGTGAGGAATCAGCCCAGAACTACACAGGAGGATCTTGTCAATGATCTCAAGGCAGCTGAGACCATAGTCACCAAGAAAACAATTGGTAACACACTACGCCGTGAAGGACTGAAATCCTGCAGCGCCCGCAAGGTCCCCCTGCTCAAGAAAGCACGTATACATGCCCGTCTGAAGTTTGAATGATTCAGAGGAAAACTGGGTGAAAGTGTTGTGGTCAGATGAGACCAAAATGGAGCTCTTTGGCATCAACTCAACTCGCCGTGTTTGGAGGAGGAGGAATGCTGCCTATGACCCCAAGAACATCATCCCCACCGTCAAACATGGAGGTTGAAACATTATGCTTTGGGGGTGTTTTTCTGCTAAGGGGACAGGACAACTTCACCGCATCATAGGGACGATGGACGGGGGCCATGTACTGTCAAATCCTGGGTGAGAACCTCCTTCCCACAGCCAAGGCATTGAAAATGGGTTGTAAATGGGTATTCCAGCATGACATTGACCCAAAACACACGGATAAGGCAACAAAGGAGTGGCTCAAGAAGAAGCACATTAAGGTCCTGGAGTGGCCTAGCCAGTCTCCAGACCTTAATCCCATAGAAAATCTGTGGAGGGAGCTGAAGGTTCGAGTTGCCAAACGTCTGCCTCGAAACCTTAACCTGTTGAGGACAGACATTCCGCTAGCGGAACCCCATTCTGCCTGCGGAACCCCTAGCCAACAGCCAATAGCATCGCACGGCGCGAAATACAAAACCAACTAAAATACCAAAATTCAATTTTCTCAAACAATCAACTATTTTACACCATTTTAAAGATAAGACTCTCGTTAATCTAACCACATCGTCCGATTTCAAAAAGGCTTTACAGCGAAAGCAAAACATTAGATTATGTTAGGAGAGTACCTAGACACAAATAATCACACAGCCATTTTCCAAGCAAGCATATATGTCACATAAACCCAAACCACAGCTAAATGCAGCACTAACCTTTGATGATCTTCATCAGATGACACTCCTAGGACATTATGTTATACAATACATGTATGTTTTGTTCAATCAAGCTCATATTTATATCAAAAAACAGCTTTTTACATTAGCATGTGATGTTCAGAACTAGCATACCCACCGAAAACTTCCGGTGAATTTACAAAATTACTCATCCTTGAGTTGTTTCTACAACTTGATTTGAGTCCACCTGTGGTAATTTCTATCGATTGGACATGATTTGGAAAGGCACACACCTGTTTATATAAGGTTCCACAGTTGACAGTACATGTCAGAGCAAAAATCAAGCCATGAGGTCAAAGGAATTGTCCATAGAGCGCCGAGACAGGATTGTGTTGAGGCACAGATCTGGCAAAGGGTACCAAAATATTTCTGCAGCATTGACGGTCCCCAAAGAATACAGTGGCCTCCATCATTCTTAAATGGAAGAAGTTTGGAACCATCAAGACTCTTCCTAGAGCAGGATGCCCAGCCAAACTGAGCAATCGGGGTAGAAGACTCTTGGTCAGGGAGGTGACCAAGAACCCGATGGCCACTCTGACAGTGACCGACTTCCTCTGTGGAGATGGGAGAAACTTCCAGAAGGACAACCATCTCTACAGCACTCTACCAATCAAGCCTTTATGGTAGAGTGGCCAGACGGAAGCCACTCCTCAGTAAAAGTCACATGACAGTTTGCCAAAAGGCACCTAAAAACTCTCAGACCATGACAAACAAGATGCTCTGGTCTGATGAAAGCAAGATTGAACTTTTTGGCCTGAATACCAAGTGTCACGTCTGGAGGAAACCAGGCACCTTCCCTACGGTGAAGCATGGTGGTGGCAGAATACTGCTGTGGGGGTGTTTTTCAGCGGCAGGGACTGGGATACTAGTCAGGATAGAGACTGGGATACTAGTCAAGATGAACGGAGCAAAGTACAGAGAGATCCTTGATGAAAAACTGCTCCAGAACTCTCAGAACCTCAGACTGGTATGAAAGTTCACTTTCCAACAGGACAACGACCCTAAGCATACAGCCAAGACAATACAGGAGTGGCTTCGGGACAAGTCCTTGAGTGGCCCAGCCAGAGCCCGGACTTAGCCGTGCAGCAACACTCCCCATCCAAACCTATAGAGCTTGAGAGGATCTGCAGAGAAGAATGGGAGAAACTCCCCAAATACAGGTGTGCCATGCTTGTAACATCATACCTCAAGAAGACTTGAGGCTGTAATCGATGCCAAAGGTGCTTCAAGTACTGAGTAAAGTGTACTTATTTAAATGTATTTTTTCTTTTAATAAATTAGCAAAAAGTTTTAACCTGTTTTTGCTTCGTTGTTATGGAGTATTGGGTGTAGATTGAGGGGGAAAAAAACAGTGTAATCAATTTTAGAATAAGGCTGTAACCTAACAAAACGTGGAAAATGTAAAGGAGTCTGAATACCTTCCGAAGGCACTGTACACTCAAAACCATGTGTCACTAATTACTTTTATGGAGAGTAACTCTGAGAATCTGCTATAATGGGTTAGTATCATTCATGTGGGGGAATGAAGCTACAGTCAATGTTGCCAGTGAGAGCTGAGGTTGGGTTGAGTAAGGCCTATGGCAAGGTGTCCCTTTGTCCCCGGTGAAGTTATCTTCTTGTTAGCCTGTCGAATGGAACAGGGGGGAGTTAACACAAGATGCCTCAGAACTCCACTGTCATCTTAATGGTGTGAGTGTCCAGAGGCTTGTACTGAGTTGGAGGTCACAGCAAAATCTTCAGTCAAGGTCTTTTACTAAGGCCACGAAAGGAGATTCAGAGTTGTGACGGACAGATACTTTTTTTCTGCATGGCAACAACAACAGGGTGGCCTAAGTGACTTTCAAGTAGAAATATGAGAGGCAAGATGTGGGAATAGATGTTACATGTGTTTCTCAGTGTGTCTCACATTATGGAGGACATGGTGAAGAAGAGAGACATTCAGATGTGTTTTTGATTGTGCTAGTGGGACTTCGGAGAAACCAACAATGAAACTGCAGCACTGCGAAGGTGCCACATCGAGTTTATGATTTGGAGCACCAACTTGAAGAGAGGGGTTACTGAAAGAGCACTAGCAGGGGGAGGAAGTCTCTCGGGGCAAAGAAAGTCTGTCACTTTGATGAATTCACATGCAAGCAAGGCGACCTGGGAAATGGAACCAGTGAATGTGTCTTCTTTGAAACTCTGTGTGAGTGAGAGAGCGGGACATGAAAAAAAAACTACAGAGATAAAACGACTGCATATGTAGGGTCTTAAACCCCTTGGATGGGCAACGAGCTTGGTGTCACAATTTTCTCTATTTTTCGCTCTTTTCCTCTCCCCCTCCTTCCCCTTCTCTTTTTCTCTCGCTGCCCCCTGGGAGCATGGAGCTTGTCATTCCACGTAAAGCTCAAAAAGCCATGACATGACAAAGCTGTTTTGACTTGTGGGGTCTTTGAAAATCATTGACAGACAATGGCTCCCAGTATCACATGTCACTCAGGCCTCCCGATGCCTCAGACAGTTAATGGGTGGAAAATCTTTAGCACAAGTGGTTCAAGTGGACTCAAAATGGGAGAGAACTGCAGCAGAACAAGCACAAATAGCAGTCTGCTCACCTCTGTTTCCTCAACTATCATCGGCCCCTTATGTGATACAGTAACATATTGCTATGTAGTGATTTTCACAGATTGTTCTGCGGTAAGGGGGAGGACTTCATTGACATCTTGCTGTCAGTACAAGTGCTCTCTCCCCTCCCCTGTTTGCCCTGGCAGCCTACAGCCCTCCAGTTCAGTCTTCCCACCAGGCCTGGAAGATGGCTCTATCATCAAATTACATTGGGTGAACTGTTCCCAGTGCATGTGTGTTTGTGTGTGTGTGTGTGTGTGTGTGTGTGTAAGTACTGTATGTGTGAGCATGTATGTTAGCTTGTGTGAGTGTGTGCACATTTTTAACTGTATGAGCGTGTGTGTGAGCATTTGTATGAGGGTGTGTGTGCGTGCTTTTGTTTGCCGAGTGCAAAGACGTACAAGAGCCCTCGCCCACACTTCCTCTCCAGCAGAGACAAAATCCCCATAGAATCTGGCCTCCAGATTACATCAGCCCGGTCCCTGCTCACGGCTTCTCAGTACAGCAGCGGGACAAACGGGCTTGACACCAGCTGGGAAAAAAGGCCACTCGAAACTAAAAGTAATTTAGCTGAAAACTGAACTCAGAACTGTGGAAAAATTATATTTATTTAGAAAAATATATTTCCCTCTGAACCGAGGAATGGATTGGCAGAAGATGGAAAATAAAAACATCCACATTGAGGCCACTGTTTGAGTTGCTACTTAAACCTGCTCCTGTACAGGCCTGTCTGTACTTTATAACAGTCCTATCAAAAACCACTTATTTAAATTATTCAGAGTTGGGGTCTATTGAATCAAACTTTTTCATTCAGTGTCTTTGTGTACACAACTGCTGCCTGCAAACACACGTGTCATATTCTAAACTAGACACATCCACCTGTGAGAGTCTTCCTTGTTGTTTTTACGTGACCAAAATCCATTTTGACAAGGGGGAAATAATAATGTTTCTACACTGCTCAAAAAATAAAGGGAACAATTAAACAACACAATGTCACTTCAAGTCAATCACACTACTGTGAAATCAAACTGTCCACATAGGAAGCAAAACTGATTGACAATACATTTCACATGCTGTTGTGCAAATGGAATAGACAACAGGTGGAAATTATAGGCAATTAGCAAGACACCTCCAATAAAGGAGTGGTTCTGCAGGTGGTGACCACAGACCACTTCTCAGTTCCTATGCTTCCTGGCTGATGTTTTGGTCACTTTTGAATGCTGGCGGTGCTTTCACTCTAGTGGTAATATGAGACGGAGTCTACAACCCACACAAGTGGCTCAGGTAGTGCAGCTCATCCAGGATGGCACATCAATGCGAGCTGTGGCAAGAAGGTTTGCTGTGTCTGTCAGCATAGTGTCCAGAGCATGGAGGCGCTACCAGGAGACAGGCCAGTACATCAGGAGACGTGGAGGAGGCCGTAGGAGGGCAACAACCCAGCAGCAGGACCGCTACCTCCGCCTTTGTGCAAGGAGGAGCAGGTGGAGCACTGCCAGAGCCCTGCAAAATGACCTCCAGCAGGCCACAAATGTGCATGTGTCTGCTCAAACGGTCAGAAACAGACTCCATGAGGGTGGTATGAGGGCCCGACGTCCACAGGGGGGGGTTGTGCTTACAGCCCAACACCGTGCAGGACGTTTGGCATTTGCCAGAGAAGACCAAGATTGGCAAATTCGCCACTGGCGCCCTGTGCTCTTCACAGATGAAAGCAGGTTCACACTGAGCACGTGACAGACGTGACAGAGTCTGGAGAGGGTGTGGAGAACGTTCTGCTGCCTGCAACATCCTCCAGCATAACCGGTTTGGCGGTGGGTCAGTCATGGTGTGGGGTGGCATTTCTTTGGGGGGCCGCACAGCCCTCCATGTGCTCGCCAGAGGTAGCCTGACTGCCATTAGGTACCGAGATGAGATCCTCAGACCCCTTGTGAGAACATATGCTGGTGCGGTTGGCACTGGGTTCCTCCTAATGCAAGACAATGCTAGACCTCATGTGGCTGGAGTGTGTCAGCAGTTCCTGCAAGAGGAAGGCATTGATGCTATGGACTGGCCCGCCCGTTCCCCAGACCTGAATCCAATTGAGCACATCTGGGACATCATGTCTCGCTCCATCCACCAACGCCACGTTGCACCACAGACTGTCCAGCAGTTGGCGGATGCTTTAGTCCAGGTCTGGGAGGAGATCCCTCAGGAGACCATCCGCCACCTCATCAGGAGCATGCCCAGGCGTTGTAGGGAGGTCATACAGGCACGTGGAGGCCACACACACTACTGAGCCTCATTTTGACTTGTTTTAAGGACATTATATCAAAGTTGGATCAGCCTCTAGTGTGGTTTTCCACTTTAATTTTGAGTGTGACTCCAAATCCAGACCTCCATGGGTTGATAAATTGGATTTCCATTGATTATTTTTGTGTGATTTTGTTGTCAGCACATTCAACTATGTAAAGAAAAAAGTATTTAATAAGATTATTTCATTCATTCAGATCTAGGATGTGTTATTTTAGTGTTCCCTTTATTTTTTTGAGCAGTGTATAATACAATACTACAATGTAGGTTCGATAAAACTGAGCCCTTACACTCAATAAGTGTCCTGTGACCATTTTAGGACAGCTTTAGTCTCAGCTGTCATAATAGGGTCACTGTACAAGTGGACATTTCTCAAGTAACACAATTAGTTTCAAGTCAAGCTCCAGTAAATCTCCAGTTGGCTTGCTTTTTCTGAAGCAGATGTTGTCACTCAGAGTATGAGGCCTTGTGGAGGTAAAAGGTTGGCGAATGGACAGTGCCCAGCCCTCTCCACCGGTGTCTGCCCATTCCCACTCAGATGGAAGGCGGTTGGCATGTTTGATGAGTAGAAATAGAGAGAGAAAGAGGGGAGAGATAGGGGCAGAAATAGAGAAAGAGAAGATATGACATGGTGGACGAGGAGACCCCCTTGCTGCTGTGCTACCAGCTAAATTAAAGCCTCCCCATTTGATTGTGGGTGAGGCAGACCCACATGGAGTTCAACTGTATATGATGCCAGACAGAGGTCGGTGCACGGACAGAGGAGGTCTTGCTGTCAGTATTTCTCAACTGCTAATCACATTTATTTGTTATTTTATAATTGTACACTTTATTTAGACAGTTGGAAACAGAGGGAGACAGGCAAATGGGAGAACAGTAGGAAGGGTGGACACAGGGATTGAACCATGCATGGTCTCTGGTGGGGAGTACTATATGTGACTACCACTCCCCCTAGACCACGGGCTCTGCATTGCAAGTCACATTTGTTGTGACTGAACTGCTAGTCACATCTGATGGCCAAAGGCTTGGTGACTGGTTGGTGGCTGGTTACCTGTAATATGTGGATATAGAGAGGGTTTGGCTATATCTCCGCTGGTTCTTTGTTACCCAATTGTCTGTCTGTCTGTTAGTTTGTTTAAAGTTGTTTGCTGTGTGGTGGTGGTGCTGAGTGAGGTGAGTGGTTGATGTGGGGACAGAGGACGCCTGCTGTCCCTCCTCCCTGGCAGCCCACTGATGTCGACAGCCCTGTTTGATGTCAGGAAGTAAAGCAACACGTCTAAGACACCTCCATTGTCATCTTATCATGTTTTTCTTCCCACTGTTAAATGGCCGTGGCTTGGAGAACACTTGGCGTCTTGTTGCAGCCCTGACATCTCTCCCCTCTCCCCCCCCCATCCCCAAAGCTACATGGTCTCCATCGGCAGTGTCCGTGCCTATCATTGGCATGCCGGACACGCTGTCATGGCGACGACGCTGTCACAGAGCCCGAGTTTTGAAGTGAAAAATGGCGGTTGGTGTGGCAGCCCACTGTCGACAATCCCAGCCGCCAGAAAAGGTCCCGCCCCGCCGCTCAACCCATCAACATCAGACAATGGGGAGCGACATCCGTGTCACCTCTGGAGCTCTGCTGGGACTGCCAGCCAAGAGCGCCGGTGAACTTTGATCTTATTGTCAAAATACACTGTCAACAAGAGGACTGACGAATGGGAGTTGCAGACAGGAGAGAGATGGGGGTCTACTCACATCTTTGCAAGTTTTTTTTGTCTTGGGTTTATAGTTCTCTAAGACGTGTATTTGCTAAAGTGCTGATGAGCCCTCATAAAAACTCATATTAGTCAAGCATACATTTTTGGGAGATTTATTTTACTACCAGTTCATATACAGTAGACTCACTTACAGCAATTTATTATACTCGCATGATTAGGCATTACTTGCGACAACATAGTCATATACATTTTGGTTGAGAAAAGGCATCAGCGAGATCCAAACATAGGACCTTCTATTTTTAAAGTGATGGGCAATCCCATTCCTTTCATATGTTTTGTGTTTTTATTGGATTGGATAGATTTAAGGAGTTAGAGAGGAAGGAAGAGAGAGGATTTCTAGAGCAGTGGATTTGAATTCATACTCGCTGTGGTTCATAGTACATATCAATCAGAGGTAGTGGCTTAGACCACTAGACAACCCCAGGGCACAAACCTGCGACCCTCTGTTCTCAATCCCTGTATTTAAGGCATTGTTCCCATTAAAACAGTGGAAATCAGTGTTGCACAATCTATGGGAAATGAACCTTCCTCAGTCAACTGCCAGAAAATGTCAATGACATCTACTGTAAGAGGTAAACATTCCTTTGGCATGGCATGGAGCAAAAACCTCTCTGCAACTACAGTCTGCACTCAAGCCTTGCCATTGTTAACTCTGCCACATTGACATGATAGGTGTTCATAAGCTAAACAGGGAGAAAATCATTTTATTTTAGAAAAGCGAACTTCACATGCTCATTGTTCAAGCCGGTATTCCCACCTATCATGATAGAAATTACTAAAATAAGTCCTGAAATGGATAACGTCTGTTTCAGTGTCAAGTTACTCAGTCTTAGCCCGCCACATTTAGTCATACCCTCCGGTAATAGCAGCTTTCAGTCTTAAGTGAACTGAATGTCATCATTGTAAAAAGCCCTCCTTCAGTGTTAAAAACCTGTTGGGGAAAGGGGGCAGTATTTGCACACCCGGATAAAAAACGTACCTGATTTAATCTGGTTACTACTCCTGCCCAGAAACTAGAATATGCATATAATGTTTGATTTGGATAGAAAACACCCTAAAGTTTCTAAAACTGTTTGAATGGTATCTGTGAGTATAACAGAACTCATTTGGCAGGCCAAAACCTGAGAAGATTCCAAACAGGAAGCGTTCTCTCTGACCATTTCATGGCCTTCTTGATCATCTCTAACCAAAACAGGGGATCTCTGGCATGACGTGACATTTTCTAACGCTCCCATAGGCTCTCAGAAGGCGCCAGAAAGCTGAATGGTGGCTTTGCAGGCCCTGGCTGAAAAACATTAGCGCATTTTGTAAGTGGTCGATCTGAGGACAATGAGACTGGAGGCGCGTGCCCGAGCTGACACCATGTTTACTTTCTCTCTTTGAACGAAAACAACCACTCCCGGGTCGGATATTATCGCTTTTTTACGAGAAAAATGGCATAAAAATTGATTTTAAACAGCGGTTGACATGCTTCGAAGTACGGTAATGGAATATTTAGAATTTTTTTCGGACGCGTCACCCTTATTTACCCTTCGGATAGTGTCTTGAACGCACGAACAAAACACCGCTATTTGGATATAACTATGGATTATTTGGGACCAAACCAACATTTGTTATTGAAGTAGAAGTCCTGGGAGTGCATTCTGACGAAGAACACCAAAGGTAATCAAACTTTTCTAATAGTAAATTGGAATTTGGTGAGTACCACACTTTGTGGGTGTCAAAATAGCTAGCCTGTGATGGCTGGGCTATCTACTCAGAATATTGCAAAATGTGCTTTCACCGAAAAGCTATTTTAAAATCGGACATAGCGAGTGCATAAAGGAGTTCTGTATCTATAATTCTTAAAATAATTGTTATGTTTTTTGTGAACGTTTATCGTGAGTAATTGAGTAAATTCACCGGAAGTGTTCGGTGGGAATGCTAGTCACATGCTAGTCACATGCTAATGTAAAAAGCTGGTTTTTGATATAAATATGAACTTGATTGAACAAAACATGCATGTATTGTATAACATAATGTCCTAGGATTGTCATCTGATGAAGATCATCAAAGGTTAGTGCTGCATTTAGCTGTGGTTTGGGTTTATGTGACATTATATGCTAACTTGAAAAATGGGTGTCTGATTATTTCTGGCTGGGTACTCTGCTGACATAATCTTTCGTTGTAAAGCCTTTTTGAAATCGGACAGTGTGGTTAGATTAACGAGAGTCTTGTCTTTAAAATGCTGTAAAATAGTCATATGTTTGAGAATTGAAGTAATAGCATTTCTAAGGTATTTAAATAACGTGCCACGGGATTCCACTGGCTGTTGAGTCCACTGGCCCAGGGAGGTTAAGGTACCAGCACAGTATACAGTATTTGAAGCTAGAGCTCTTGTCAGTTCTCTATTTTTCCACTCAGCTTGGCAACACGTATCTGACGGTATTTACAATTTTTTAGACATGAACATAGTATTTACAGAAGTGTTTCATTACTGTGTACAAAGGAAGTAGAATAAACGTATCACAATTCACTTGTAGCATTGGGAACAAACAAAGACAGACTTCTCTGGCAGCTGACAAGGAATGAAAACAAATACTGTTACTCCACTGGTTTTCTCCCAGTTGGAGAGATTAAGTAAATTAAGTAGTTCATTGGATAGCGCTGCAAAAAGATTGGTTAATTAAACTTATCATCCAATGGATTGAATTGAATAGCAAATAGAATTTTACTACTGTCTTACTGCCCTGTACACTACTAAGAATGTAAAACTTATTGGTCTAGACCAGGGATGGGCAAATCCAGTCCTCGGGGGCCTGATTGGTGTCACCCTTTTGCCCCAGCCCCAGCTAACACACCTGACTCTAATAATCAACTAATCATGATCTTCAGTTTAGAATGCAATTTGTTTTAATCAGGTGTGTTTGTTACGGATGGGGAAAAAGTGTGACACCACTCTGGTCCCAGAGGACTGGTGTAGCCCATCCCTGGTCTAGACTGTATTGTTTATGAGGGGACTGTGTGTGTGTGTGTGTGTATGTGCAAGTGTTTGTATGTGCCTAAGTGTGCAAATGCATGTACAGTTCAAGTCAGAAGTTTACATACACCTTAGCCAAATACATTTAAACTCAGTTTTTCACAATTCCTGACATTTAATCCTATTAAAAATACCCTGTCTTAGGTCAGTTAGGATCACCACTTTATTTTAAGAATTTGAAATGTCAGAATAATAGTAGAGAGAATGATTTATTTAAGCTTTTACTTCTTTCATCACATTCCCATTGGGTCAGAAGTTTACATACACTCAATTAGTATTTGGTAGCATTGCCTTAAAATTGTTTAACTTGGGTCAAACATTTTGGGTAGCCTTCCACAAGCTTCCCACAATAAGTTGGGTGAATTTTGGCCCATTCCTCCTGACAGAGCTGGTGTAACTGAGTCAGGTTTGTAGGCCTCTGGACGCACTCGCTTTTTCACTCCAATACCTTGACTTTGTTGTCCTTAAGCCATTTTGACACAACTTTGGAAGTATGCTTGGGGTCATTGTCTATTTGGAAGACCCATTTGCGACCAAGCTTTAACTTCCTGACTGATGTCTTGAGACGTTGCTTCAATATATCCACATAATTTTCCATCCTCATGATGTCATGTATTTTGTGAAGTGCACCAGTCCCTCCTGCAGCAAAGCACCCCCACAACATGATGCTGCCAACACCATTTTTCACGGTTGGGATGGTGTTCTTTGGCTTGCAAGCCTCCCCCTTTTTCCTCCAAACATAACGATGGTCATTATGGCCAAACAGTTGTTTCATCAGACCAGAGGACATTTCTACAAAAAGTACGATCTTTGTCCAGGGAGCTAATGTTCAATATGACCTTATACTTGCCATTCTAAGAGGATGGTCTCTCAAATAAAAAAAATCTGATTGTTTTTTCTTTGGATTTTCTCCTACCATATCTATTGTGTTATATTCACCTACATTAGTTTAACATTTCTACAAACTTCAAAGTGTTTTCTTTCCAATGGTACCAATTATTTACATAGCCTGGCATCGGAGCCTAAGCAACAGGCAGTTTACTTTGGGCACGTCATTCAGGAAGAAATTGAGAAAAAAAGGGCCTAGCCCTTAACAAGAAATTGTTAAGTGGTTGAAAGTGGTTGAAAATGTGTTTAAATGATCCAACCTAAGTGTATGTAAACTTCCGACTTCAACTGTATACCAGACTCTCAGACAGTAGGCTATACATATGCTGTATGTTGAACGGGAAACCAGAGGACACACACTAACACACACTACCCTGACCCCCTTCAACATCTTCCATTTAGAGACTTTACTCTGGAATCCAAGCCGTGGATGAGCCCAAGCCCAGCTTCCTTGGCAGAAAAGCCAAGCGAGCATTGAAGATCAGTGTCAATGCGAAGGATGATAATTGTGCCAAAATTGCAGCCATCTGGTCTCAATCTCCACCCAAATCCCTACGCACAGCTTGCAATCCGTTCCCCCAAATCCTTAAATCCTCACAATCTGCCAAAACTCAGTATATGGCATCCTTAATCCTTGATGCAACCCACCACCGCTGCAATCCCTCTCTCCTCTGCAGCTCCACACACTGACCCAATGTATCCATTGAAATCCCACAGAATACCCCCTACGCAGGGAGAACTAAAGACATCAAGGTTTTCCGGTAGCTAGTGAACCACTTTCTTTCTCTTTCTATCAAGGGAAGGGACATGAAAATAATGTAGATTGTTGGTAGTGAGGAAGAAAGTGGAGAGAAAAAAGCATGATTGTAAGCTGCTATTGAAAGTGGCAGATGAGGCTCTCTCGCAGTTGTCATGATAGTGATTCAGATATCACTTTGAATAGAATGTAATAGGAAATGCTAACAAATGATTATGTCTAGATACAGCAATGCCCAACCTGCTTGTTGAACATCTCATTCCAAAATCATGTGCATTAATATGGATTTATTCCCCCCTTTGCTGCTATAACAGCCTCCACTCTTCTGGGAAGGCTTTCCACTAGATGTTGGAACATTCCTGCGGCGACTAGCTTCCATTTAGCCACAGGAGCATTAATTATATTGAGCACTGATGTTGGGCGATTAGGCCTGGCTCGCAGTCGGTGTTCCAATTCATCCCAAAGGTGTTTGATGGGTTGAGGCCAGGGCTCTGTGCAGGCCAGTCAAGTTCTTCCACACTGATCTCGACAAATAATTTCTGTATGGACCTCGCTTTGTGCAAGGGGGCATTGTCATGCAGGAAAGGGAGTTCCCCAAACTGTTGTCACAAAGTTGGAAGCACAGAATGTCATTGTATGCTGTAGCGTTAAGACTTCCCTTCACTGGAACTAAGGGGCCTAGCCCGAACCATGAAAAACAGCCCCAAACCATTATTCCTCCCCCACCAAACTTTACAGTTGGCACTATGGATTGGGGAGAACTGTGTTCTCCTGGCATCCGCCAAACCCAAATTCGTCCGTCAGACTGCCAGATGATGAAGCGTGATTCATCACTCCACAGAACGCATTTCAACTGCTCCAGGGTCCAATGACATTGAGCTTTACACCACTACAGCCAACGCTAGGCATTGTGCATGGTGATCTTAGGCTTATCTGCAGCTGCTTGGCCATGGAAACCCATTTCATGAAGCTCCCAATGAACAGTTATTGTGCTGACGTTGCTTACAGAGGCAGTTTGGAACTCGGTAGTGAGTGTTGCAACCGAGGACAGAACTTTAATGTGCTATGCACTTCAGTACTCGGTGGTTCTGTTCTGTGAGCTTGTGTGGCCTACCACTTTGCGGCTGAGCCGTTGTTGCTCCTAGACGTTTCCACTTCACAATAGCAGCATTTACAGTTGACTGGGGCAGCTCTAGCAGGGCAGAAATTTGAGGAACTGTTGGAAAGGTGGCATCCTATGACGGTGTCACATTGAAAATTACTGAGCTCTTCAGTAAGCCATTCTACTGCCAATGTTTGTCTATGGAGATTACATGGCTGTGTGCTCGATGTTATACACCTGTCAACAATGCGTGTACCTGAAATAGCCAAATCCACTAATTTGAAGGGGTGTCCACATACCTTTGTATTTATGGTGTATGTACGCTTTGAAGAATCTGTGTGTCACCATACAACATAGCTAGATAACTCTGGTAGACATTGTTAGAAGATAACTTTCTCAGCAACATAATGACAAAAGAATGCTGCTCTTCTTAGAGAGGGTTGATCATTATCACATGAATGATGGAAGATTTTTATGTTTGGCCTTCTGGTAGCCACTCAAACAACCACCCATAACCTGCTGGCCTGAAGTAAGGACCTGATGCCCAGCTGGCACTAGGATTTGTGTGGCATGAAGAGAAGAGTTGCCAGGGTCGACTTGACCAAGCCAAGTGCCCACAGAAGCCATAGAGAATAAGTGGGTCCTGGGCAATGTTCCCTGTAATTTGGGCACTGAGCAAATGTCAGGTCTGCTGAGCGCAAACTTTCGGTGCAATTTCCAGTGCGCGTTTACTGAGCCTTTACCCTCTTTAAGTTACAATTTTTACAGTGGCCAAGTAGGCTACTGTGGCTATTTGATCATAATGTAGGCCTACCAGAGTGGCCTACCATCAAAAACAATGGAGAAAAATTATTCCCATAATATTTTAACATGAAATCGGTGTTCTATCATTCAGCCTACAGTAGCAGAAAATATGTGGTGTTCAATGAAGACCTACATGTAGGGCTTGACATTAACCTGTTAATCCACTTGTCCGTCAGACAATGCAGTGACTGAAAATGTTGTGTTATTTGATGGACTTTATAAAATAAAATATATTATTATTTCATTATTACAGAGAATCAAACACAATTATACTACCCTGTTATTCAAGAAAGTCTCAAAATACAACACTTCTCCTTAAAGACATAAAATGCTCTTTACCTGACTCACTTTTCAAAGATGGCTAGAAATGCACACATTTTGGGCTCTTGTAGGAAGCAACCACTCCCCCATTGTTGGCTAGAAATTAGTTATAACTTAAACTCACTAACTAGCAAAGAATATGAATAAATGTGCACAGCTGGATACATGCAGCTCTCGCTTTGATCTCAAAACAAGCACATCTACTCACAACCACTCATTCTGTAAACACAGTCCAGTTCAAAGTGAATGGCACAGATCCATATATAGCAATGCCTATTTGCATATAGGCCTATTGCAGCTCTGATTGATTATGGTGCACCGGTCTGTGTAGAGTATGTGCTTGAGTCATTCCTGTCAGTGCAATAGAATCCTACTCCAATGCACTCTGCCTACAAAACAATCTCTTGCACAATTAGTTTTGCATAACTAAGTCTTGCATAGTTCGTTTTGTTTCGGGTATGTTATTTTGAAAATGAATAATATTGCATTGATTGGAGCACCATTCCCACAGTAAACTGAAATGTTAACTAACAGGGAAAACTCTAGAAAGTTGAGGGAAGTTCAATCTCGTGCTCCTCTGCGGGCGCTGAAATTTCTTCTGCGCAGCAGTCAGAGGGGAGCTGCATGCAGCTTAGAGGGAACATTGGTACTGGGTGGCACAGTGGTAAAAAGCATTGCACCACATTGCTGATGCTGTGTCACAACTGCCCATGACCGGGAGTCCTGGCACACAATTGGCCCAGCACAGTCCAGGGTAGGGGAGGGTTTGGCCAGTGCTTTCCTTGGTTCATCGTGATCTAGCGACTCCTTGTTACAGAGCTGGGCGCTTGCAAGCTGAATCCGGACATCATTCGAACCGTGTTTCTTCAGACACATTGGTGAGGCTGACATCCGTGTTAAGCTAGCAGTGTAATAAGAAGTAGGCGACCAGGTGGGTCATGTTTTTTTTGATTCATGACTATATCTTCACCTCTCCCGAGCCCATTGAGGAGTTGCAGAGATTAGTCAAGGGACCTAATTCATGGAGACAATGTGGTAAAAAAAATATGCTTGTGGCCATACCACCCCGAACATGCTTGTTCAGGGTCGGGCCTGGTTAGTACTGGGAGGGGAGACCGCCTGGGAATACCGAATGCCTTAAGCTCAAATAAAAATAAAAATAAGCCATAGAGAATGGCAAACATGCCCGTCTGTCCATGAGATTGTTTATACCTGTATAGCAAAAATCTGGGGGAAATGACAGTCGTTAAGCTACAATTATTGACTGCCTTTGGCATGCTCTTTATTTCAAATTGAAATACTTTATCAGAATGATTTACACTGAGTATACAAAACATTAACAATACCTGCTCTTTCCATGAAAGACTGATCAGGTGAATCCAGGTGAAAGATATGATCCCTTATTGATGTCACTTATTAAATCCACTTCAATCAGTGTAGATGAAGGGGAGGAAACAGGTTAAAGAAGGATTTTTAAGCCTTGAGACAAGTGAGACATGGATTGTGTATGTGTGCCATTCAGAGGTTGAATGGGCAAGACACAAATTGTAAGTGCCTTTGAATGAGGTATGGTAGTAGGTGCCAGGCACACCGGTTTGTGTCAAGAACTGCTGAGTTTTTCACGATCAACAGAATCCTGTGTGTATCAAGAATGGTCCACCACCCAAAGGACATCCAGCCAACTTGTCACAACTGTGGGAAGCATTGGACTCAACATGGGTCAGTATCCCTGTGGAACGCTTTTGACACCTTGTAGAGTCCATGCCCGACGACTTGAGGCTGTTCTGAGGGGGAAAAGCTGGAGAGCGAGCGGGTGCAACTCAATATTAGGAAGGTGTTCCTAATGGTTGGCATACTCAGTGTATAGGGAACCATATATTTTTTATTATTCCTCATAGCACTCATTTGATTGAGCACCTGACTTAGCCGGGAATTTTTCCCATTCATTTGGAAGGGTTTCACCTCTTTGTAGCCTTTTGTTAATACCATTTGCCTTTACTGGTGTAGTATTAAACATCCCACTACATTACAGCTGGTATGCCGATTGTTCACAGTAACTTGCCTGTTTGACTCAACTGTTTATGGATATAGCAGGGGGAGTAGGGGAGCTAGGCCAGGAGCTGAGGACAGGAGGTATTTGATAAAACCACAGTCGATTGCAAGTGCCACTTCCCCTGTGATGGAGGAGATGAAAGGCAAAGGCATGTTAATTATGCATCTGTCTGAAATGGATAACACTCTGAGGAGACATGTCCTGATTCATTTCCAATATTATTCTTCACATCTGTATGGGGATTCAAAATATATTATTTATTGATGTACTTTCATTGTGACGTTGTATTATGAACGTGTCACAATTTTGCTTTGATTATGGATTGATCAACACTGATGTACAGTATATGTGGCGTAGAAAATGTGCACTGTAGGGAATGCACATCAGCCTCCTTTTAAGTTTGCTTGCAAATTGAAAATGCATGTAGATGATGTAAAGCAGATCCATGAAACTCTGTGAATGTAAAGCTTTAAATAAAAGGTCACAGCACAATAGGATCATCCCCTTTAATGATATTCAGAGATGGTCTGAATGGCACATGTATGAACCTTGGAAACAGCCATATGTTAAGGTTTGTAGGTGCTCTGCAGTATCCCACCAATGCCATGCTATTACATATTTATTATTACCCTTCAAACATGGGGTTACGCATATATGGCCTTGCAATGGAAGACCGCAACATACATCATTACAACACATCATTGCTTCTCAAAGCGATCCTTGTCTCAGTGTAAGACACAGGCCAATTTCAATGTAATTTCGTACAATTAGAATCTTATTTGAATCTTAAGAGCCTTAAGGCAACTGGCTGAAGTCGGCTTAGTGTACTCATTATCGTTTGACACTTAATCCCTCACACTGCACACTTACAAGTATGAATATTAAAGGCCTAATGTAGGACCTTACTGTAATAGATTTCCATAAAAAAAAATATATAAATATTTTTTTTATTTAACTTGGCAAGTCAGTTAAGAACAAATTGTTATTTACAATGACAGCCTAGGAACAGTGGGTTCAGGGGTAGAATGACAGATGTTTTACCTTGTCAGCTCGGGGATTCGATCTAGCAACCTTTCGGTTACAAGCTTAATGGTCTAACCACTAGGCTACCTGCCAGCTCATAGGCAAAAGTAGATTTTTAGCAAAAAACTATTTATCAACCAATACTTTTTCTAAGACTTCTGGGAGTGGCCTTCAAGGGGAGGGGGTAAACTGAAAACTAGCTGTTATTGGCAGAGAGGCTTAGAACTCTGTTTGTTATTGGTCTATTATACAACGGGTGGGTCTAATCTTGGATGCTGATTGGCTAAAACCGCCACAGTCAGATCCAGCCACTGTCTAATCCACAAGTTTCCACCGGGTAAGGCTATGAAGCTGAAATGCCTATTTACTCTTCCATCTCACTGTGCAATCCAATGTTTCATCAGCCAAACCAAGCAATTTTTTTTACTTGATCTCCTCTGTAAAACAGAACCTAGACATTATCTTCCCTTTCTTTTAGACTAGCATTTTGTTTTCAACAGCAGAGATTTTTCCTAAACAATCGGGGGAGAAGGGCCTTGGTCAGTGAGGTGACCAAGAACCAGATGGTCACTCTGACAGAGCTCCAGAGTTCCTCTGGTAGAACTTTCCAGAAGGACAACCATCTCTGCAACACTCCACCAATCAGGCCTTTCTGGTAGAGTGGCCAGACGGAATCCACTCCTCAGTAAAAGGCACATGACTGCCCGCTTGGAGTTTGTCAAGAGACACCTAAAGGACTCTCAGACCATGAGAAACAAGATTCTCTGGTCCGATGAAAACAAGATTGAACTACTTGGCCTAAATGCCAAGCGTCAAGTCTGGAGGAAACCTGGCACCATCCTTACGTTGAAGCATGGTGGTGGCTGCGGGGATGTTTTTCAGCAGCAGGGACTGGGAGACTAGTCAGGATAGAGGGAAAGATGAATGGAGCAAAGTACAGAAAGATCCTTGATGAAAACCTGCTCCAGAGCGCTCAGGACATCAGACTGGGGCGAAGGTTCACCTTCCAACAGGATAATGACCCTAAGCACACAGCCAAGACAACACAGGAGTGGCTTCGGGACAAGTCTCTGAATGTCCTTGAGTGGCCCAGCCAGAGTCCAGACTTGAACCCGATCGAATATCTCTGGAGAGACCTGAAAATAGCTGTGCAGCGACACTCCCCATCCAACCTGGCAGAGCTTGAGAGGATCTGCAGAGAAGAATGGGAGAAACTCCCCAAATGCAGGTGTGCCAAGTTTACAGCATCATACCCAAGAAGACTTGAGGCTGTAATCACTGCCAAACGTGCTTCACCAAAGTCCTGAGTAAAGGGTCTGAATACTTATGTAAATGTGATAATTCTGTTTTTTATTTTAAATACATTTGCAAAATGTCAAAACACCTGTTTTTCCTTTGTCATTATGGGGTATTGTGTGTAGATTGATGAGAATAATTTTTTTAATGCATTTTAGAATAAGCATGTAACATACCTTTTTGAGAGAAAAAGTCAAGGGGTCTGAGTACCTTCCTAATGTACTGTATATGGTCATTATTTGAACTGGCTAGCCAGCTAACTTAACATTAGCTAAATAGCTAACAAGCTAGAAACTAACTAAAACATTTTTCAGAAAGTTGCTTTTAGTTGCCTGGTTTGCTATATAGACATATACTAAATTCATTTTAAAGGGATGGGTTAATTGGTGGTAAAATACACCAGTTATGCTATTTTGGACCACCCGGCTGTTGATGTCATGCACCATGTAGTTCTTGTGTTTATTCTTTTTCATAACGACAACAACAGGTTAGATGTTGGATGACAATAGAATGTTCATGATGTCACTGTGACAACTGTCTATAGACATGTGGATAGATGTAGAATAAACCAGCCTTTAGTCTTGAAATCTTTGGTTGTTTAGTACATAGCCTCACATGTCAATCCTTAAAGAGATGGGTGAGGCTAAAGCTTAAGAGGGTGTGAACGAATGGGTGTAGACAAAGAAGAGCTCTCCAATAGGTACCAAAACATTCAAGGGCCATTTTGTCAAAAGTGAGGTTTCAAGTTGATCAACTTTCAAAGCAGATTTACTTTCCCATTGTTCCTAAACTGTAGTGCATGATAAAACATTTTCTAGCTCTGAGTCTCTACTTTTATCCAATGTAAAAAAAACAATTTCAAATTTTGCTACACAAGACCGAATCGAGCCGGTCGGACACATAATGATTTTATTCAAACTGACAGACTTATACATAACCTAGTTATAACCCCTTTATAACTTGAAGGACTTATTGTTGTATTCGTGGCCCTAGCTCTGGTGTCATGTCTGTTGATCCAGGGAATTAGCCATGCTTTGCCATCCTTTAGGCTTGACCCTTATTAGCCACAGGTGAAAAAGTGAAAAATTGTTTCAGCCCAATTACAACACGCTTGCGATTCTCCTCTCTTTGATCCACCATCTGTAAAAAAGAGAATATTGCAGAAAGGAACCTTTTCATGTTAAAAACGTGAATAAATAGAGCATTGGTATATGCGCACGAACACACTCACTGATTATATAGTAATTATCATGGTTGCACTGAAGTCATATAACTATTGAATGGGGAAGACAATGCTTTGATGACTGATCTTGTATGGCAGAAGAGTTTGTCATCTCCATCCATTGGAACCACCTGCCCAGTATGTCAATGTTAGTATTTCTATTACTTAGTAACGATGACAAAAATTACTCAAACTCAATTGTTGAAACCATACGCTCCTTTATATAGCATGGAATTGACACAAAACATTGAATTTCTTGTTATTATTTTCAGCGCCACACGGCCTGTGTCCAAATTATCTTAGCATCCTCCCAAAGTGTACACTTGTTCACTTCCCTCACTTATTGAAAAGGAAATGACTGGTTAAAAAAATAGGGTGGAAACTCCCACTAGCCCATAACTCCACCAATCCAATGCTTTTAAATTAATATGAAGTAGTGAAAGAGTGCCCATTTCAGGAGAAATATTGGGACGCAACCATGGTCCTCACTAACTAAGACTACTTTCTGACCTCTGAAAGAAAACCCAGAAGTTTCCACCTCAGTCCTCAATGTATTTAAACTTTATTATTTACCCTTTATTCAACAATTTGGACCTGTTCCAAAATGGACCTGGGGCTATATCATCCGGACCCAACATGCATAAATGATATATATTTTTATATAGTGATCCGATTCGAGGACAATTAAACCCGTTTCGTATAGACCTGGTCGGAACCAGACCCGGTCTGATCCGAGTGAGAGAAGCAGCGAAAAGTCAATTTTTAAGCTACTTTATTAACTGGATTTGATCAAGCGTGAGGGAGAGGAGGTAGAGAGAGGTGACTCTGTAGCAGGGGCCATGCTGTGTGTGTACACTACTGTGAGTGTGAGCAAGTAACACGGGAACAGGAGGGAGGGAGGGAGGGAGGGAGGGAGGGAGGGAGGGAGGGAGGCAGTGAGAGACGAGAGACTGCAACCAACAAAGCCTACTCGCACTATAGTAGACTAATAGCTGCCATATTAGACTAAAAGCTGCCATAGCTAGGTTATTTATCATACAATATTATTACGTAGTACCGGTCTTGACTGCATTAAATCGAGAGATGCTGGCTAGCTAGCTAGCTAGGCTAATTGATGCTGCATGCTCTTTCTCGTCCTACACAGTTACAAACAACAACTCCATTTAGAATATAAAGTAGCAGCCTTCCTGATGGCTCTTGGTCGTCGTAGCCTTTCCTTCAACTTTTAATTCCGTCATCTTTATTCAATCTTCCATTTATTAGATATCTCCTCACTTTTTCCTCACACGGAGGCTCTATGACTTTAACCTATTGACGCTTTGATGTCTTATGATTGGCCAACAACAACAATTGATACACGCGTCACTCTCATGAAAAGAAAAGAGCAGCAGCATAAATGATACAATCTCTCTCTCTACTGCAGCAGTCAAATTCAGATCTGTATGGATCCTTCCGGACAAGTCCAGTTAAAATTACACAGACCTGTGACAATCATATCAGATCCGACTCAGACCTGTGGCATTTTTTTTAATTCTGGATCGGGTCTCAGGTATTCGGGTACAGGTAAATCCGTAAAGACCTCTACCTCAATGTAGTCGCTAGCAGGGACAGACCTAATCGATACTCCAGCCAAGTGGATGGCGATGGAACTTGTGTGATTTGCAGTTGCTGTCACTCCCACGGTAACCGACTGAACCGGTCGCTCGGCCCCCACAGTCCAAAACTCTTTGTTGTTACAGAATTGAGTTAGGTCATGTCTGCTGACTCCGCTCCAGCGCTGAGGCTCCCAATGAACAGCCAATCAGGAGGGGGTTTAGCTGAATTGCTTTCTGACCGGCACTGCCCCTGACACTGGTCTACACTTATTAACCACGATACAATGACCTTTGGTATTCAATTTGACAGGCAGAGCATACTATGGCATTGGAACGCTTGTTAAAAAAAGTAAAGTTACCATTCTGAAAATATTCCATTCTTTGACTGGCCGGAGAATTGTTAACACTTCATTTCGCTGACAAGCTTAAGTCATCAGTAGAAATAGACTGGCAGTTTGGGCAAATGCCATGTCCAGGTGGCCATGTCTAAATTGTTTTTTTATATGCAGAATAATAATAATTTGGTTAATAATTGGTACCTTTGTGAATAAAATGGTGTAGTGTGTAAAAAATTCCTGGGCCAATTTCTGCTTCCAGTCTGTCCCTGGTCCACAGTTTAGGTGGTCTATATGCATCGGTTCAAATATTTAAGAAATGAGTGCATCGGTACGTGGGACCCCAAACTGATCCAAATGTAGCATGCAAAAGTCATAAAACGTATTCACATGTTAAGAATTGCTGGTTGACGAACATTTTTGCTCAAATTACTTTCGCTCTACCTTACGAAAATACCTCTAATCTTTTGTGGCAACTGCGTCCTCTCCTTCAGTGTCGAACTAAGCATGTATATGACAACCGAAGTCAACAATATCCGTTGCTGAAAACAGCTGGTCAAACTAGAAACATGTGGGAGGATATGACAACAGAGCGCCGCTTGAGACATGACTGCAACATTGAAGGACCTCGGAAATTCATGTTCATCCCATCACTCACCACGTTAGTACATCAGATGTCTTTGCAAAACAAAATGAATGCTAGCTTGCTAAGTTTTTCCTCGTTGGACCTGCATTTACAATGGATCCAAATTCGGTTTGTGTGGTTCTTGGTTAAGCTTTCTGTAACTTTGTAACAAGTACGGTCTGCATGTGCAGTGCTTTATATTGAGTCATGATTAGGTGTCCCATATATCTGTCCCAGAGACATCCAAATGTCCCATATATCTGGTTTTAATGCCCATTCTAGAATGCCAATCAGAAATGAGTATTCAACAGAGCTGTGGTATAAAATTGTGATGAATAATCTCTCTCTCCATTAGGCCTTTTAGTGCACAGCAGTCAGCTACTTCTATTTCGACTCCAGCACAGTACTTCTCAGCCAGCCAGAACCCCCTCCTCGCCACTTCCTCCACTTTCTTCTGTACCCTCCCTCCCTCACTCCCTCCCAGACTACCCGGTCCTGCTGCTTTGGGCTGGGACCATTAGGCGGTGGAGGAACCCCACGGGCCCAGAAAGAGGTCCAAACCTGGCTGAGACGGCCAGGATACTAGTGTCACGACTTCCACCGAAGGTGGCTCCTCTCCCTGTTCGGGTGGCGCTCGGCAGTCGTCGTTGCCGGCCTACTAGCTGCCACCGATCCATTTTTCCTTTTCGTTTGTGTCTGTTTTATCACACCTGTGTTCATTTAGTTGATTTCGATGGGTTTATTTACACCCCGCTACCTGCTAGTCTATGTGCGGGATTGTTCAGTGTTACTTTGTTAGGGGTGCATGTATGCACCACAGGGTTTCCTTTGCTCACGGTAATGTTACCGTTTTGATTTATTCGTCTAGGAGTAGAAGTTTCTCCTCCATGTGTTGCGTTTCTTCCCTGTGTGTGGCGACTTCGTTTTAGCGTGTTTTCCCACATGTTGTTGTTTGTTTGGGACTCCTTGAATAAACGCTTGTGCTACTGGGACTTCCTTGCTCTCCTGCTCCTGATTCCTGCACCTCCCTCCTACTAGGAGGAACATAACAACTAGTGCATGGGCGGGAGAGTACTGTCGCATGTTCAAAGTTGCCTCGAAGGGGAATGCATTGACCAGCAGCATAGAGTGAGTGAGCGAGAAAAAGGAAGTAGCGATGTGTATTATAAAAGGAGACATGAAGCAGTATGCCTACAAATGACACAATAGATTAAACATATCTGCTGCATATCTCAGTTAATACGCTGAGGGGAGTGAATGAGATGTCTTGGACAGCTGTGGGGAAGTGGCAAACTTACAGGATTTCGATACGGAGAAGTCCTCTTGAATATGTAGGCTTATGCAGACATTACACTGAACAAAAATACACAGGCAACATGTAAAGTGTTGGTCCCATGTTTCTAGAGATGAAATAAAAGAACCCTGAAATGTCCATCTGCACAAAAAGCTTATTTCTCTCAAATGTTGTGCATAAATGTGTTTACATCCTTGTTAGTGAGCATTTCTCCTTTGCCAAAATAATCCATCCACCTGACAGATGTGGCATATCAAAAAGCTGATTAAACAGCATGATCATTACACAGGTGCACCTTGTTCTAGGGGCAATAAAAGGCTACTCTAAAATGTGCCATTTTGTCACAAAATACAATGCCACAAGTTTTGAGGAATCATGTAATTGGCATTTCTCTACCATAAGTCACCTCCAATGTTGTTTTAGAGAATGTGTCAGTACGTCCAACCGGCCTCACAACTGCAGACAACCATGTGTAACCCAACCAGCCCAGGACCACCACATCCGGCTTCTTCACCTGCGGGATCGTCTAAGACCAGCCACCCAGACAGCTGATGAAAATGTGGGTCTGCACAAACTGTCAGAAACCATCTCAGGGAAGCTCATCTGTGTGCTCGTCGTCCTCACCAGGGTCTTAACCTGACTGCAGTTCAGCGTCGTAACTGACTTGAGAGGGCAAATGCTCATCTTTGATGGCCACTAGCATGCTGGAAAAGTGTGCTCTTCATGGATGAATCCCGGTTTCAACTGTACCGGGCAGATTGTAGACAGCGTGTATGGTATATTGTGGGCAAGTGGTATGCTGATGTCAACATTGTGAACAGGGTGCCCCATGGTGGTGGTCGGGTTATTGTATGGGCAGGCATAAGCTTCAGACAACAAACACAATTGCATTTTACCAATTGCAATTTGAAGGCAGAGATACCGTGACGAGAACCTGGGGCCCATTGTTGTGCCATTCATCCGCCGCCATCACCTCATGTTTTAGCATGATAATGCACAGTGCCATGTCACAAGGATGGTGGCTTCATTAAATAGTACCTGCAAAACACCAGTCTCAATGCCAACAGTGAAGAGGCGACTCTGGGATGCTGGCCTTCTAGACAGAGTTCCTCTGTCCAGTGTCTGTGTTCTTTGCCCATCTTAATATTTTATTTTTATTGGCCAGTCTGAGATATGTTTTTTTCTTTGCAACTCTGCCTAGAAGGCCAGCATCCCGGAGTCGCCGCTTCACTGTTGACTTTGAGACGGGTGTTTTGCTAGGTACTATTTAATGAAGCTGCGATTTGAGGACTTGTAACACATCTGTTTCTCAAACTAGACACTCTAATGTACTTGTCCTCTTGCTCAGTTGTGCCCCGGAGCCTCCCACTGATCTTTATATTCTGGTTAGAGTCAGTTTGCACTGTTCTGTGAAGGGAGAAGTACACAGTGTAGTATGAGATCTTCAGTTTCTTGGCAATTTCTCGCATGGAATAGCCTTCATTTTTCAGAACAAGAATAGACTGATGAGTTACAGAAGAAAGTCCTTTGTTTCTGGCCATTTTGAGCCTGTAATCGAACCCACAAATGCTGATGCTCCAGATACTCAACTTGTCTAAAGGCCAGTTTTATTGCTTTTTTAATCAGAACAACCGTTTTCAGCTGTGCTAACAGTAGCAAATAGGTTTTCTAATGATTAATTAGCTTTTTCAAATTATAAACTTGAATTAGCTAACACAACGTGCCATTGGAACACAGGAGCGATGGTTGCTGATAATGGGCCTCTGTACGCCTATGTAGATATTCCATAAAAAATCTGCCCTTTCCAGCTTCAACAGTCATTTACAACATTAATAATGACTACACTGTATTTCTGATCAATTTGATGTTATTTTAATTAACAAAAAATGTGCTTTTCTTTCAAAAACAAGGACATTTCTAAGTGACCCCAAACTTTTGAACGGTAGTGTAGTTTTGACAAATATCCACTAGGGATGCTGTTCATTGTTTTCGTGCAGCACAAGCAAAAACACCATTATAATTTGTAAACTCATTGTTATATTTGAGATAAAAAAAAACAGATTTGCAGATCCCTGCTGTATGTTTCATTATTGTGATTAGACTTTTAAAAGCCTAATGTAGCCGTTTTTATATCAATAATTTCTGGGTAACAATTAATTATCTTACTCTAATAGCTTTTTAGCAAAACAATGATTTCTCAATCAAGAATTTTGCTAGGACGGCCTGGGAGTGGTCTAAGTGGGGAGGGGAAAACTAAACTACCTGTTATTTGCAAATAAGTTTGGAATTCTTTTTTCTATTGATCTATTAACCAATTTACCGGATGGTGATGTCACCATGGAAAGCCAAAACTCCCACCCATGCAAACCTGCTGATTAGGTTGTATTTTCAACCAGCAACCATCAGGAAATAACACTAATCATATATTTTCACACTTTCATAGTGTTAGTTTCATCAGCTGTTGTACAATATGATATAAAGCACAAGAAAAACAGAATTGACAGCACTGGGCCTTTAAATGTGGCTTTTGGGGATAGATAGAGTGGTTAGAAGTGGGCCATATGGCAATGAAAGAATATAACAGAGCTATAGGCTTCTCTGGAAGCCTGTGTATCATCTTAATCTCTGTGAAAAGGTATCAGTCTGCTGCCCACTCTTATCCAGTATGAACACTTGACTGCTCCCCTTCTCCTCAGACTGACAAAGTGCTCTGCGTCTGAAATGGGAAAATAAAGAGGAGAGCTGTCTGGCCCTAGCTGCCATCGTCTCACTCTTAGATCCCTGTTCACTTTCGGTTGAGCCGTCTTACCTGTCCCTCTAAACCATCCGCAACCAAGCATCATTTGAAAAGACAGCCTACTCCTCCCTTAAAAGCCCCCTGCTCATCCGCCCAGCAGCCACGCTTTTCTCCCTGGGCAGCCTGGGAGACATATTGAGTGTACACTCCCTTGCTCCCTCTGGGAGCTATCTGATCTGACATTAGTTCTTCTATAAGGTAAGGCTACATTAAACTACACTCTGCTTCAAAGGCTTTGCTGTTTATGAATTCTACTCACCACGAGTGTTGGTGAGCTGATGGTGGGGTGTTTAGCTCCTGGGCGGAAGCCAAGCAACAGTGGCAAACGGATGAGTCCGGTGCGGCTGGGAGATGTGTGACGGATGTCATCTGTGAATTAAAGCCACGACTGTAGCGGATTCGCCAAGCAAACATGTCAAGATGAACTCCCTTGCTCAATGTTAATTCACCCAGCCCATTATGAGTGCATCCCTTTATCCATGAAACATAACTCAATCTTTCGTTTTGCATTGAATGGATTTGGGAAGGCGTGCATCCAGCCCACTGACCTTTCAAGGTTATGAAATGAATTGGATATAAAGCTCACTTTGACAGAGCTCAACCAAAAACATAGTCAACTGGGTATCAAACTATACCTCGCTTTACAGTATACTTTACAGTATACAGTATATATTAACCCATCCCATTAAATGACTCGTGTGTACCATCTACAAAAGTCACTGCTGGCACCAATCAATCTTGAAAGTTGGCGGAGATCTGCCACAGTGTTTCTGAAGCCTTTGACTTTCCAGAATCAGTGGAAAAAACTTTGGGAACAAACTTTTCCTCTGAAAGGGTCATTATTAGAGGCCTTGTATTAGAAAGGCTTTTTGCTGAACACAGTCTTCCAGCTTCAGCTGAGGTTCAAGTGGTGGAGTTCAAAGAAACATGCCGTGAACAATTATTATAAGCTCACATGGTGATTGCTTGTGCGCCACATCAAAAACATGGCATCAAAACCCCACCACCACCACCACCCCAGCCATCCCCATGCCCCCAGTTTGCCATGCAAAATAACGAGGCTGGAGTAATTGAGCACGGCTCAGATGGGTTTCTGGTGCCTCACAGGCGTTAGATCACAGACAAACACCAAGCGCTAATGATAAGAAAAGCTCCTCCACTGAGACTCTTCAGGATAGGGAGACTGGTCACTTCACTATCCAGTTAGCTAGCCGGCCATTAGAAATCCAACAATAGAGCCCAAAGGGAGGCTAGCTAACCTAGCGATGCTATAGATGCTATATTCATGGAAGTGCCGCCCCAATGCCTTTGTGAGGGATGCATGGTAACAGCAGGGAAACACACATCATTATCTGAAGGTGAGGAGCTTCACTAGGTATCTCCAAGCCCCCCATCCCTCCCCTTGCCAGAGTCCATGTGTACGGGTTAAAAGGCTAATTTACTTTTATATTGCAAAAAATCAGTGCATGGTTGTACTTGGTGTTGTGGAACCTGATTCCCCCCATTCCTACAATTGCGTGTGTTGTGCAATCAGAGGGTCTCTCCACCTGCACAAGGCTGCAAAGGAGAGAGTGTGTGTGAGAGAAGAGGAGAAATACAGAGAAAGAGAGAGAGTGAAAGATAGACTCAAGTCTGTCCAGGTGGAATAGGGGCAGTGCCAGAAAATTCCGGCAGATACTGCCTCCCTTATCAGATCAGCAGCTCAATTCTTCAAAGTGCCTCCTGTCCCGCAACACAAAATACATCTTCCATTCTGCGGGGCCTGTGCAGGACATAACAGCTCTGTCGATATCTACACTGGCTTGTTTACTCCAGCATTTTCAAATGCTGCTCGGAAAATGCAATGTAACAACAGTGTGCAGCGCAGATATAGATCTGCGGTGACAGGTGCATGATTCATAGCAGCAATAGTATAGGAAAAATGATGTTGATGTTTCCGCAAACTACTTCGGCAACACTTTGGCAGAGGAGGAATGAGTGATGAAATCATTGTGCGAGACAACATCAAATTCGCGGCGTACCTGCTCGGCGTGCAGTCACATGTAATGCACAGATGTACGCTGAGGTACACAAATATACACACATGAACATACAATGCACATCCAAAGCAATCCTGCCACCTCTATGCACCTCTCTGAGCAGGTTGTTGGCAACTCCTACAGCCCTGGGAATGCAACAGCACTTTTGCTTGATTTACAATAAAAGGTAGAGATCAATCAATGGTAAATGTGTAACTGTAACGATAGGAGAATAATTCAGAGAGAAGATAAACACCAAATTGTTAACATAACCTTTCTTTCCATAACCGCCATTTTTGTCGAATGGATATCCATCGATTGATCAGCTGATGCTAGATATAGATTCCCTATTGATCGTTGGAATGATTAGTGGCATTTCTGGATTCTATCTTCTCTCTGGAGACCTGGAGTTGATGAGTCAGTTACAGTGAGACGATTCTGTGCATGCTTCCCGAATGGCACCCTATCCCCTATATAGTGCACTACTTTTGATCAGAGCAATATGGGCCATTGTCAAAAGAAGTGAATTATAAAGGTGAATAGGGTGGCATTTGGGACTCACCCTGTGTCGGGCAGCTCAAGAGTGGGGCTTTCTGTTGATTGTTTCTTGTGCATTAGGCATCAGGTTGAAGTGGATTTATCCGTCAGCAAACAGAGGGAAATGCACTTGGAGCAGTGTGGAACAGTGCTGTACTACACTTCCATGACCTTATTTTCATTTGCTGTTTCCTTATTTATGCTCTGGTCCGTCACTGTGTTCCCATTTATGCATGTCATAAAGAACAGTATATAATAGAGAGCGATGGGATGCACAGGTGTGTGTCAGGGTGCTATGGGGTCAAGTCAATTTCAGTGCAACCGATTCAGGGAGCGAATTTAAATTCTCAATTCAAAAATTAAGGGACTGTCGTTTTAAATTCACTTTTTGAAATTGAATAGGCACCAAATTCTGGTTTGTATGCATGTTTGTGACTGATCTAGTCAGGTCAGCATGTTATGTGTCTGTCTCTTTCCATGCGTTAGTGCCACAGATTGAAAGTAATGTGAGAGTGCTGTCCAAGGTGCTGAAAGGTGAACTGATTTACTCAGCATTTTACAGTGCAAAATCTGAACAAAATAGTGCCTCTATCTGGCTGTGCATCTCTCTATGCATTGGTGCCATAGATTGAGGGTGATGTCAAAGGTTCTGCAAGCACATATCGCCTGTGTAACAAGTCAGAAACTGAATATGTAAATCAGTAACAACAAAAATAACTACAGAGCATACTGACAGGCAGCATTGAATAGCATGACAATGTTTTGAAATATACATATTCCACACGGCACATTTCTGAAGCGCCGCGTACATCATTAACTGCCGTGCTGTCAATTCTGAAGGCAGTAAAGGGCTGTGGAGCAGTATCTTGCCAGTTGCCACAACATCTCAAAGCAGTGTATTTTCTTTCATACATTCACTCAAGAATATGAATAGCGAGGCCACTGAAATCACTGCAGTGTCCATAGGTTAATACAGACACTGCCAGAGGGTATAGTGGCAAGCAAGTCTTTAACCAGAAAGATCAAGCCGAGTTCACCACGACGTATCGGGGCCTGTCCTTTAAGACGGATGAGGCATAAAAAAGTGCAATCACGCTCCATTGGGAATGTCAATAGGACTTTCCTGTGTAAAGGATGAGGTGAAATTGTGATCAAAGATGGTTTAGTATGAAAATACTGTACAGTATGTAGAAACTGCTTCTCCAATAGAAATCCCCAATCACGCTTGCAGGCGATGGCATGGTGATGTTGGCTAGCAGAAACACGTCATCGGGTCATCTAACAGTCATCTTGTGCCAAACTGTGCATGTGCTGACCTTCAAATCAAAGGCACTCCGTCTATATAGTCATTATTGACGAAAATGAAAATGTGTCAGTTTGTCACTTTCACGAGGTTGCAGTAATAACATGTTCAGCTACTTAAGACATTGGATCAAATCTAAGTTGTGCCTTTATATTTTGCGAAAAATGAACAACTATTGGAATAATTTTTCACTTCTCTCATTGACTTCTCAAACCTCAGTCTGGTCTGCTTTGCAAGCTTTCCTGGAAGTCTTGCAATGTTGGGGCTCTGGGTTTATAAACTGTGCTCATGCCCTTAGGAAACTCATCCAAAGCCAAAGGCTGTAGCTAGAAGTGTAAGTGGGTGTTGTCTCATAGTATGCTCACCTGTGCCAGAGCTTGACTCTGAGGTAATCTCCTGGAACCACCAGTCTATTTTTAAGATAATGATTTTAGATTGTCTGAAGCTCTCTGATGGTCAACTTTGCAACACTACAGGTGAACATCTTTCCACGTGGCTTCCTTACCTAAACCATTTAAATGTCTCTGGATCATCCTAAGACAAAGGTATCGTGATTACTTTCCATTTGACAGTGTGCCATGTAAAACAGTCCATTTGCTGCTAGTTCGTAGTGTAGTGAGAAAGTTCCTGAATGCAGCATGCACCAGACATGGCGTTGCCATTTCATTGCTCTTTTAGAGTTATGTTCAAAGGCATCACCACCCCTCCCCATTGGGAGTACAGGGGGACTGTGATCTCAGCGTGATAATCGTTGAGTGGCGGAAGCACAGGAGAGTTGAGTTTGGAGAACATAGGCGGGGTTGGAGTGGGGTAGAGAGAGGTGCTGCTCAGTGCTCATCACTGCCCCCACCATAGTGTTACTGGCAGGAGCTCCAAGAATGAAGGACTTATGTGAAGATTAATAAGGGGAGGTGGAGGAGTATAGAATGGCTGTTTAATCAACACACTTTAACCTTTAATCAAGAGTCAGTTGTGTTCATTGTATGCTTTTAATCGATGTGAGAGGTCCTTTGAAACATTCTGTAGCACTCTGATACTGATGGCAGCCTTGTCCTCCCCCCCACCCCCCTCCTCCTCATCCTCTGTTTTCGATAACCACTCTGATTCTGCTGAAAACAATGGATGCAAATTACAGCGCTTGATCAGTGTATCACAAGAGAGAAGCGACGTCAAGGAAGAGCACTTGATCCCCCAGACGACTGAGAAAAAAATATGTATGGCGGTCGATGGCAAGCACTGAGGATTGGCTTTGGCTCACCTGCAAACTGATTAGAAGCCTTAGAATCGTAAAGCAGGATCCAGCAGTGACTGCCAGATGAATTAGCAGTATATACTGTATGTTGGTTAATTATAGGGGCTTGAAGTTGTCCAAGCTCTGACAGCTTGCAGTTTGGAGAAAAGATGCTTGTAGAGGAGAAGAGATATTAACCCATAGGTAGGCCTATTGCTTAGAGAATGAAGCAGTCATTTGGGAACCATAGAAAATGCCCCCAAACTCTCCAACTTACAATTTACTGAGGGGAGTAGATGGGGTAAAAATCCTATATTGACTTCCGACGCTGGCGCACACAGTCAGATACTCATAAAACTAAGCAATAAAGCTGACACCCTCTTGAGGTTTGATGTACAGTCTCTGAAGAGTGCTGCTGAGAGCGCTATTAAAAGCTTTATTACTGGTGTCAAATTCAAATTAGTGGTGCGCCGCGCACTCTGTATGTCCAGAGCGAAAGGCGGAGTATTTGTACAGTCATACACGACTGGTTCCGTACACCCAACCTCAACATTAGGACCAGCAATAACATTTGGGGAATTACCATTTAGACTAGCAGAGATATATGACTGAGCAAGTGAAATAGGAGTTTGACAGTGCAACAGAGGAATTGGACAACTCTTGGAGAGTATATCAGGAAAAGGGAAGAGGAAGTCACTTCAGGGGAGGGTGAGTGTATTGAAATTGAGAGAGTTATTGTAAAATCTTCTGTTTCTAACACCCATTTGCAATCATAGGCCATAGCTTTGGAATTACTGTGAAACATATGTGTAAGTAGAAACACACACACACACACACACACACACACACACATGCAGACACTTGCATACATGCACAAACATGTACACACACAGTCACAAAACACATACACACACACACACACCATTTTCGCATGCACCTGTGTGACAGCATTGCATATACGAGTGTGGAGTTAATAATTCATTTTCTAAATCTTTGAGAAACAACTAAATGACAATGTTAAAATAAATGTCTGTTACAAAACTACCCTTGAAACTTCAACAGTTTTTTTGATTTTCCTAAGGACCGACATTCTGGTATCTGTCTAGGTGCAAGGAGAAATAAATGCTTAATCTTGTTGCTTTCTGCAAGTGTTTCTCTGACACACTGATGAATGATCCCAGCATGTTTAGATCAATGTAATGAGAGACAGACACAAATTCAACACCGTAAGCAGGATTTCAATTCTGCTCATTCAGAACAAGCAAAGACAACATCATTTCTTGCCAGACGTGAGATGCAGACATATAGTCAGGGACATTTCACAGTTTCAAAGGACACAGAAAAGGATTCATATCGATTAAAAAACACTGATGTAAATCTCAATAACCGAAGCAACTTATAGCTCTCTGAGATTACGCCACAGTCCCACAGTAGACAATTCAAGTATCACTCAGAGCTACTGTGGAGAAGCTATAGCAAAGGCACATCAAACTGCAGCCAAACTTACAGTAAAGCGGTCCCTCCAAGTCACAGACCTAGTATCAATTACAGAGCTTCCCCCATCCATACGGATCAGTCAGAGTCACAGAATGGAGAGAGGGGGGGAGAGAGTGAGAGATAGACAGAGAGAAGAGAGAAAACGCATCTCACTTCCATACAGATCAGTCAGAGCCACAGAAGGGAAAGAGACAGAGACAGATAAAGAGAGAGAGAGTCAGATAGCACTGTTTACTTACCAAGTCGAGCCATCCAAGAGAACAGAACCAGCCAAGGGATTATCATCATTAAAGAGAAGTAACAGGGGAAGAAGTCCGCTCCTGTGTGCCTACCGTCTGTGAGATGTTGCTGATGCCGAGACAAAGTTAGCAGCAGAGATATAAAGAGAGTTGTGCGTCTGTCTGTGTGTGAGAGGCTGGCACTGTAGCTCTCTTCTTCAGCTGCTGCTCTCTCAGTGAGAGTGTGTGCGTCTTCTCTCCTGCTCTCTTTTTATATATCGTCTCCTATTTCCCGGAAAATCAAATCTTCAGTCTTCCCTGCTGCCGGTGGCTCAGCTTCCTTCTAGCTTTACTCAGTTTCACTCTCCCTCTGTCCCTCTCTTTCTTTCTCTCTTTCTCTTTCTGCCGTTCACACTCTCAGTGCATCAGTGTGTTGCTCTACAATTGTGTCTCCCATGCTCTCCCCTTCCTCTCTTTCTCACTTGCGTTCTTGCTCGCAAGTATAGAAGGGACACAGTCAGTGGAGATTTTGCTCCTCCCTCTCTCTGCCTGCTTGCATGCCTCCCTGCCTGCCAGTCAGTCAGTCAGTCAGTCAGTCAGTCAGTCAGTCAGTCAGTCAGTCAGTCAGTCAGTCAGTCAGTCAGTCAGTCAGTCAGTCAGTCAGTCAGTCAGTCTGTCTGTCTGTCTGTCTGTCTGTCTGTCTGTCTGTCTGTCTGTCTGTCTGTCTCAGCCCCGTCGCTGCTTTTCTTAGAGAAAAACTCTGTGGAAGAGCAGGCTAGGTAGGAACAATATCATGGGATAATGGTATAGCGGCTCCCTATAGACCTACTTTATAATATAAAAAGGCCACTTACAAATCACTCTAACATCTGGTCTTTGTAAAATAATATTATAATTGTTAAGACAAAAAAATATTTAGTTGTGAGAGAGAGGCATTATATATGACATATACCACTGGAGAACTTTTGCCAAGATAAAATAATGATAATGATTATATTAATGCTCCCGACTCTTCACAATGTAAAATATGTATTTTTTCCTAAAAACTCAAATACTGAAAACTGTCTTTTGTAAACTGTGCATAATGTGTGACCTAATAGCATTAAATAAAAAAATAGATCAGATTTTTTTAAATCAGAAGAGGACTGTGAAATAAAGAGAAAATACACACTCAACAAAGGAAATTGTATTCTCTTGGAATATAGTTGTAGAAGTGAATATGTTTACAGAAACACACTAGCAAGCTTCACAAAGCTCAAACCCTGCAAGGTACTGTTGAACACAGTGCGTCTGCCTTCAAGAGACTGATATGAACGCAGACAGAGGGAGAGAGAGAGAGTCAGCAACACGCATTGTGTGTGTTCACCTAAAAATAAGTGCCTTTTAGTTGTGCCTGCATTTTAACAAGCTAGCTTTGAAATATCAAAGGATAGGAGCCCTAAGCTATTCCCTGATCACTTGGGCTGTTTGTTTTCACACAAGCAGAGAGAGAGAGAGAAAACATCTAAACAAGTAGAATGCTGACATCTATTAGAGGTTTTATTGTGGGAAAATACATAATTGGGCAAAGCGTTGCAGCAAGGTATCATGTCATATTTTTTAAGGCCATTTCTTACCCAACATAACTATCTGTAACAGCACAAACCTTCAAATGTAAAGAGATGACTGAAGGAAAAGAGCATCACAAGAACATCACAATATCTAGCTATTTCCTCTATCAATGCATATCAATGGTGTCTTTTAATAAATATTTTGATGTTGCATTGGTTAGATAGAGAAGAGACAGTGGGAAAGACAGAGTGTGTGTCACACAGGCAGTGTGCCAGATATTAACCCACACTGTCACTCGCAAACATGAGTGCTGCACTGACCGACATGCATATACACAGACACTGTGACTGAGTACATCAGGAAATGTATAGGGGATGCTGTTCCCACTGACTATTAAAACCTACCCAAACCAAAAACCGTGGATAGATGGCAGCATTCGCGTAAAACTGAAAGCGGAAACCACCGCATTTAACCATGACAAGGTGACTGGGAATATGGTTGAAAACAAAGTGTAGTTATTCCCTACATAAGGCAATCAAACAGGCAAACCGTCAGTATAGAGACAAAGTGGAGTCGCAATTCAATGGCTCAGACACGCGACGTATGTGGCAGGGTCTACAGAAAATCACGGACTACGAAGGGAGAACCAGCCACGTCGCAGACACTGACGTCTTGCTCCCGGACAAGCTAAACACCTTCTTCGCCCACTTTGAGGATAAAACAGTGCCACCGACGCAGCCTGCTCCTAAAGACTGTGGGCTCTTGTTCTCCGTGGCCGACTTGAAATAGACATTTAAGTGTGTTAACCCTCGCAAGCCTGCCGGCCCAGAGGGCATCCCTAGCCATGTCCTCAGAGCATGCGCAGACCAGCTGGCTGGAGTGTTTATGGACATATTCAATCTCTCCCTATCCCAGTCTTCTGTCCTCACTTGTTTCAAGATGTTCACCATTGTTCCTATACCCAAGAAAGCGAAGGTAACTGAAGTAAATTACTATCTCCTCGTAGCACTCACTTCTATCATCATGACGTGCTTTGAGAGGCTAGTTAAGGATCATATCACCTCTACCTTACCTTACACCCTACACCCACTTCAATTTGCTTACCACCCCAATAGATCGACAGACAATGCAATCGCCATCGCCCTGCACACTGCCCTATCCCATTTGGACAAGAGGAATACCTATGTAAGAATGCTGTTCATTGACTACAGCTCAGCATTCAACACCATAGTACCCTCCAAGCTCATCATTAAGCTCGGGGCCCTGGGTCTGAACCCCGCCCTGTGCAACTGGGTCATGGACTTCCTGACGGGCCACCCCCAGGTGGTGATGGTAGGAAACAACACCTCCAATTTGCTGATCCTCTAGACAGAGACCCCACAAGGGTACATGCTCAATCCCCACCTGTTCTTCCTGTTCACCCATGACTGCGTGGCCAAGCACGCCTCCAACTCAATCATCAACTTCGCAGACGACACAACCTTCACCATCTGGGGGCGGTCCGTCAGGAAGTACAGGACCCAGTAGCACATGGTGGGGTTAAGACCCAGGGCCCCGAGCTTAATGATGAGCTTGGAGGGTAATATGGTGTTGAAGACTGAGCTTTCCACCTTCTTCACCATACTGCCCCCATATCCACATCGAAGTGGAAAAGGTGGAAAGTTTTAAGTTCCTCGGCGTACACATCACTGACAATCTTAAATGGTCGACCCACACGGAAAGTGTGGTGAAGAAGGCGCAACAGCGCCTCTTCAACTTCAGGAGGCTGAAGAAATTTGGCTTGGCCACTAAGACCCTCAAACTTTTACAGGTGCACAATTGACAGCATCCGGTCAGGCTGCATCACTCCCTGGTACGGCAATTGCACCGCCCTCGAACCGCAGGGCTCTCCAGAGAGTGGTGCGATCTGCCCAACGCAGCACTGCCTGCCCCCCAGGACACCTACAGCACCCAATGTCACAGGAAGGCCAAAAAGGTAATCAACCACCTGAGCCACGGCCTGTTCAGAAGGTGAGGTCAGTACAGGTGCATCAAAGCTGGGACCGAGAGACTGAAAAACAGGCTTCTATTTCAAGGCCATTAGACTGTTTAAATAGCCATCACTAGCCGGCTACCACACGGTTACTCAACCCTGCACCTTAGAGGCTGCTGCCCTGTATACATAGACATGAAATCACTGGCCACTTTAATAATGGAACACTAGTCACAATAATAATGTTTACATACTGCTTTATTCATCTCATATGTATATACTGTATTCTATTCTACTGTATTTTAGTCAATGCCACTCCGACACTCTTTCTTAAACTGCACTGTTGGTTAAGGGCTTGTAAGTAAGCATTTCATGGTAAGGTCTACACTTGTTGTATTCGGTGCATATGACAAGTACAGTTTGATTTGATTTGACATTACTCACTTAATATTTATACATTTCTTAACTCCATTCTTTTACTTTTAGATTTGTGTGTATTGTTGCGAATTGTTTGATACTATTGCACTGTTGGAGCTATAAAAACAAGCATTTCGCTACACCCGCAATAACATCTGCAAAATTTGTATGTGACCAATAAAATGTGATTTGATTTGATCAATGTTACAAATTCACAGACTCTAATATATCAAATCAAAATCAAATCAAATTGTATTTGTCACATGCGCCGAAAACAACAGCTTTAGACCTTACAGTGAAATGCTTACTTACAAGCCCTTAACCAACAATGCAGTTTAAAGAAAAATCTGAAAAAATAAAAATAAAAGTAACAAATAATTAAAGAGCAGCAGTAAAATAACAATAGCGAGGATGTATACAGGGTGTACAGGTACCGAGACAATGTGCGGGTGTACAGGTTAGTCGAGGTAATTGAGATAATATGTACATGTAGATAGGGGTATAGTGACTATGTACGCATAGATAATAAACAGCGAGTAGCAGCAGTGTAAAAAAGGGGGGGGACAATTAAAAAAGTCTGGGTAGCCATTTGATTAGATGTTCAGTAGTCTTATGGCTTGGGGGTACATGTTTACAATGCATTGCTATTCACCATTATCATTGGACTATTTGTTGAACTTGCTCTTGTATAAGTCTAACCTGAGTTAATAAATTAACTATATATATATATACAAAAGTATCTGGACACACCTTCAAATTATTGGATTCAGCTATTTCAGCCACATCTGTCGCTGACAGGTGTATAAGATCGAGCACACAGCCATGCAACCTCCACAGACAAACATTGGCAGTAGAATGACCCGTTCTGAAGAACTCAGTGACTTTCAATGTGGCACCGTCATAGCATGCCACCTTACAAACAAGTCAGTTTGTCAAATTTCTGCCCTAATAGAACTGCCCCGGTCACTTATAAGGGCTGTTATTGTGAAGTGTAAACGTCTAGGAGAAACAACGCCTCAGCCGTGAAGTGGTAGGCCACACAAGCTCACAGAATAGGACTTCCGAGTGCTGAAGAGCGTAGCGTGTAAAAATCGTCTGTCCTCGGTTGCAACACTCATAACCAAGTTCCAAAGTTCCTCTGGAAGCAACATCATCACAAGAACTGTTTGTTGGAAGCTTCATGAAATTGGTTTCTATGGCTGAGCAGCCGCACACAGCACTAAGATCACATGCACAATACCATGTGTTGGCTGAAGTGGTGTAAAGCTCGCCGCCATTAGACTCTGGAGCAGTGGAAACGTGTTATCTGGAGTGATGAATCATGCTTCACCATCTGGCAGTCCGACAGACGAATCTGGGTTTGACGGATGCCAGAACGCTACCTGCCCGAATGCAGAGTGCCAACTGTAACGTTTGGTGGAGGAGTAATAATGGTCTCAGTCTCTTTTTCATGGTTCGTGCTAGACCCCATAGTTCCAGTGCAGGGAAATCTTAATGCTACAGCATACAATGGCATTCCAGACAATTCTGTGCTTCCAACTTTGTGGCAACAGTTTGGGGAAGGCCCTTTCCTGTTTCAGCATGACAGCATGCACAAAGTAATGTCCATACAGAAATGGTTTGTCAAGTTCGATGTGGAAGAACTTGACTGGCCTGCACAGAACCCTGACTTCAACCCCATCAAACACCTTTGGGATGAATTGGAACGCTGACTGCGAGTCAGGCCTAATCGCTCAACATCAGTGCCCGACCTCACTAATGTTCTTGTGGCTGAACAGAAGCAAGTCCCCGCAGCAATGTTCCAACATCAAGTGGAAAGCCTTCCCAGAAGAGTGGAGGCTGTTAGAGCAGCAAAGGGGGACCAACTCCATATTAGTATTTTGGTCATGTAGTATATATGAAATTAATAATCCAGTAAATGCAACATCTCTCAATCCAAATCAATTGCATTGTCTTAACTATATCACGGGTTGATGGTTTCAAGCAAGAATCCAACATACTGTAAACATTAGCATGATAGTGGTTAAATATTACTGTAATTTAAGAACACATTTACAATTAATTATAGATACAAGGTTCATATTCTGTACAGTCACCTCAATTAAAATCTTTTGAACTGGCTTAATGATTTTTTAAATGTGTCTTCCTGTCTTCAATGTTAGCATGAAATTGAAACAATTTATGTTGAGACTGACCTAAGATGGACACCATTTTATTTTACTAGGAAAGTCAGTTAAGAAGAAATTCTTATTTTCAATGACGGCCTAGGAGCAGTGGGTTAACTGCCTTGTTCAGGGGCAGAATGACAGATTTGTACCTTGTCAGCTTGGGGATTCAATCTTTCGGTTACTAGTCCAACGCTCTAACCACTAGGCTACGCTGCCGCCCCCACCATACATACTATCTGTCCGATTACATGCCATTAGATTATATATTATTGGTATTTTTACTTTAAGATGACAGGTATAATATATTATGATTAAGTAACATGCCCCCTTATAAAGAATTATTATCATCTCATAATGATCCTTACTTAAGAAAACTTGGGGTCATTCCATGTCATTTCAGCAAGCCATGACACCCACCATCTCCAATTTTTCTGAAATAGTTTATGTAATTAGAAACAGAGAGAGAGAGCGAGAGAGAGAGAGAGAGAGAAAGAGAGAGAGAGAGAGAATAGTAGGCCTACAACGATTCCCAAACCTGTGTGCGGTCTCCTGAGAAAATCTGTATTAATCTTATCAAACAAGTTGGGGAAAAAAACGATATGTTTTAATATGAATCTCCTATCTTCCCTATAGGCCTACATTAAAATGCAGACAATACAGTTCTAAAAATGACAAATGTTTACTGCTAAAGTTACTAGGTTGTTAGCTACACGAGGTAACGTGATTGAAAAAAATGTAAACAAATGTTAATGACCCGTATGTAGTTTGTAGTTTATTGCTGCGTTTGTAACCAAATGGGGATTTACCACAAACGACTGGGAAAAAATCTACTTCAACAGCCCTCCAACTGATAGTTAATAGTTGGAAACTCATCAATCATCCTGAGGTCCCTTTTTCTCCCACATGGTTATTTCACCTACTAAGGAAATTATCTTGAAAACAGCATTTTTGGCAGTAAAATGAAACAAAAATCAAAAGGCAATCTATGATTTTTTATCACTATAGTTTGTTTGCAAGAATGATAGCTATACTTTTAGTTTTTGGTTTATGTAGCTTGTTGGCCATTATCCAAACTGCAATCCTCAACAAGTTCAAAGCATGTGGCTGCATCCAACTGGTATTTACGACTTCACAACTGGTAAATTCCCACCTTCCACTTGGTTAAAATGACTCACAGCTTGGCTGCATCCGTGGCTGCATTCAACTGGTATTTACGACTTCACAACTGGTAAATTCCAACCTTCCACTTGGTTAAAATGGCTCACAGCTTGGCTGCATCCGTGGCTGCATCCAACTGGTATTTACGACTTCACAACTGGTAAATTCCCACCTTCCACTTGGTTAAAATGGCTCACAGCTTGGTTTATAAATTGCGGTCCCCTCGATCCGCTATAGGATGAACAAAACGTTGTGCCGGTAAAATGGATCTGATCTTTTGAACTGTTTGGGGAAGAAACAAGACGTTTTCACTGTAGTAATGGTACATCACTGAGGCCGAGCTCCCTGCCATCCAGGACCTCATTACCAGGCTGTGTCAGAGGAAGGTCGCAAAAAATGGCAGACTCGAGCCACTCAAGCCATACTGTTTTCTCTGCTACTGAACGGCATGCGGTACCAGTGCACCACGTCTGGAACCAACAGGACCCTTAACAGCTTCTACAACCAAAGCTATGAGACTGCTAATCAAGACTGCTAAATAGCTAATCAAACGGCTACCAGGACTAGCTGCATTGACCCTTTTTTGCACAAAGTTTCTTGCACTGACTCTATGCACACACACACTGGACTCTACACATACAATCACACATACTTAGACTGACACCCCAACACACACAAACACTACATACGCCCACACACACACAAACACATAACATGCGCACACATGCATACTGGCACCACACACACACTTTCACACTCACCACATACGCTGCTGCTACTGTCTATTATCTATCCTGTTTCCTAGTCACTTTACCCCTACGTATATGTCCATAGCTACGTCTATTACCTCGTACCCCAGCACATCGACTCTGTACTGGTACCCCCCGTATATAGCCATCTTATATCTTCTAGATATTGTTATTTGTTATTCACTGTGTATTTGTCAATATTAAAAAATATACACAGTATATGTTATTTTTATCTTTAATTACGCATTGTTGGTAAAGAACTCATAAGAAAGTGTTTCACTTCTTGTCTTCACATGTTGTTTACAAAGCACGTGACAAAAAATATTTGATTTGATCTGAACCATGACTAACAAACCTGTGCTTGTTTTTTTCTCTAGGGCTCTCTGAAACAATGGTACAGAAAAGCCTAATCATTCCAACAATTATTATCTGGGAGATTTTTTTATAGGCGCACAGTGCCCCCAAATAAATATTCCAAGATATTTATTTCCATACTTTAGATCCCTGCCCAAATCGTTAATGTCCTAATTCATTGTGCCCCCTTAAACGGGGCCGCCCTTGCACCTGGACCAGTGTTGTAGCAGGAGTCCGGTCTCATGACCACATATTGAGTGTCTCCGGCTTGTCTCAGTGTTGGACAGTGAGGACTAGTAATTTCTTCCTTAGACCAGCAGAGACCAAGGGAGTAAAACAACTCAAAATTATCAGCTTCCATTCAGTCAGTGCATAAAACCGCTTCACCAGACCAAATATATAGACTCCTCTCTTGAAACATTAATACAGTCCCTTATCAGCCTTTATATCTATACATGTTTGCGTAGTGGCGAACCTATAGGCCTTCATTGTGTGAGAGGTTCGTGATTCTGAAAGAACAGCAACCGTAATACCAGCGCAACTCATGTAGGAGAGTGCAATTTTTGTATAACACAAAAAGGCCAGTGGTGTAATGGAGGCTATATGCAGGTATAAGCCTTATGCCCACTTTTTTTTCAGTGGTTATTGCTTATACTCACTTTATTATCCCTATTGATAAATGTCCAAGTACTATATTCGAGGTATAGGAAATCATGCATGAAGTAGCCTACACAATCGCAAAGCATGTAAAATAGTTTCACATGCATGCTGCACACATAGCCTAGTTTCAATGGAATATAATCTGCAGGCAGCAAGACTGTGCAGCTCTTAACTGGTTTTGGCATGGAGCAGCTCACAGAAGAATGATGGTAGCCGGTAGGGTAGGAAAGATGTTTTAAGTTTTGATATCTACCAGTAAATGCTAAGTAAGACAAAAATGGGTGTGCAAACCAGTTTTTGAATAACTTTCGACTGAAGTGTTGGTCAGTAGGCTATTTGTGATGCGCAATTGTCATCATGTGCTGTTTGTATCAGGGGCGTAGACATGGATGGGCCTGGGTGGACAAAAGGCCTACCAACTGGGGAACCAGGCCCTGACAGGCACACCCAATCAGATTGATGTGGTTTAAGCACTGTTGTGGACTTAGACCATCACATTTGAGTATTTTTCCTACAAAAAAAGAGTGTGATTTTGAGACTGAAAATCTGAAAGGAAAACAAGGAAAACATATAATGTTTCACACAGGGTGCCTTTCCTTCACTGGGCAGGTCATTTGGGAACTTTTTGGCAAAATGTTTATATACCCACTTCTCCAGGCACCAGTCACACACAACATGATGTTAAAGGATAAGCGGTCCATAAACTCGGACATAATACGCCAGTAGGTCCCAGTCATAAGAATACAAAAATGCAATAATTGAAGCATTTCCAAAACGTAAAATACAACATTACTTCACATTGCAAAAAACATTTCACGTTTAGCACACAAAGTAACCGGAACTGACAGCGTTTTAACTACTTTGCAGATATGAAACATACAGACAATCATAATATCAGTAAAAGATATAAAATTCACAGTTCATGCTACAAAACTGTCACAATCTTCTTCGTCAGACGATAAAGAGAAATCATTGTCGGACCAAAACGCAGCGGGATCATGTGTACTCATCTTCTTTATTTAGGAAAAGAAGGGAAACCAAAATAAACACGTACACAAAGATGCATAACAGGCTGGTAAGGCAACTAAGCTATACCTCGCACAGAAACAATCTCCCACAAAACACTAATACAAACACATACCTATATATAGGACCCTCAATCAGAGGCAACTGAAAACACCTGCCTCCAATTGAGAGTCCAACACCCAATTACCTAGACATAGAAATACTAAACTAGAGAGAACATAGAAATACAAAAAACATAACCCAAAACCCAGAAATAATAAATCAAACACCCTCTAAACAACCCCCCACCCCGGACCACATAAAACAAATACCCTCTGCCGCGTCCTGACCAAACTACAATAACAAATAACCCCTATTACTGGTCAGGACATGACAAAAACCAACTTTATAAAAGAGGTTTTAAAAATAGGTTCTATTTAACTCAACGTTCTATTACATTCACCAAGGCATAAGTGGCAGAATAGATGTGTGCAGTTCAATGCACGATTAATATAATTCACCAATACATTTCTTGTTAGTCCAAAAAATATTGATATCAGGTTGTGAATCACAGCTGGCCTGGTACATTGTTTGAGTTTTCAGTTTCAATGACTCAATTTTCTGGACAAAAACAGACAACTGGGAATGTCAATACAGTCAAACTAGCAAGGGCAATGATCACAAGTCAGTCATAACGTGGCCAATAGGCTAGTGTATCTATTCATGTAGCAACTTAAAAACCCAGAGCCTAACATTTGCTAGATAGCTAGCTATTGGAGGAGTGGGTGAGTGACTGACTTTTTCCCCTGATATCGATTTTCAGTGACTATACACCGCTAGAGATGCAGGTGTCATTTGGTTAGCTAGCAAGAACTTGAACAGCTGTTATCCATTTAGCTTATCTCTTGCGTTCGCAAATTCACTCTGGCTATCTACTACGATTTCAGAGCACTCTTGTCTGAGTGTGCCAGAGTGCAGAACAACTGATGAATTTACGAACACACAACACCTGCTGAATATGACCAGCGTCAGTAAACGTAGACAAAACAAGTAAGAGTTAGTCAAGAATGCTCTAGATAACATGCAAACAGCCTAACCAGCTCTGCTACGGCGAGTAAAATGGTCAGAGTGAGGTGTTCTCTCATTTGTGTCTGGAAGTAGCTAGCGAGCAAGCTAGCCAACTTTAGCCAGTTAGCTTGGGTGCTTGGTTGGGACAAGCATGCATTGGCAGGCAAGTTGTAGAAGGGTGAGGAGGCTACAATTCCCCCTTTGTTTATCAGTGCATTTTTGCCAGCCAACTAGCTGAAAAGGTTTGACAGAGTTTATCTAATGTTCCATTGTTAGATTTTAGCTTATCTTGCTCTGGCTAGCATTAGTTGTTGATCTTGTTGTTGTTGATGTGCATAACTGAGGGAGAGAGAGCATACCTTTTCATGACTGTTTGATCAATAGGACTGTAAAGTTACCAAATGTAAGATGACTCCTGTGGTGTATACATATATGCAGAAATCCATTCAGGTGTATTTTGTAGCTTTTGGCGAATGCGTTCTAATGATCTAAAGTCACGCTGTTGCAACTGTCTGTAATCACACAGTCCAGTTCAAATAATGACATGCCCGTGTGGCAAATAGCTTGTTTGTATAATGGTCTACTGTAGCTTTGATTGGCTATAGCTCACCGGTCTGTGTAGACTCCGGACAGGTGTTTTAATTCGGTTTTACTGACTGCAGTGTCTATTAATTGTCCAAATCACGGCCGCTTTCCCACTATATATTGCTATAGAATTTTCACTAATGCCTTAGTGTACGTAATTCCCAAACATTCTAAGAATTTATGAAAACGTGAAAATTACCATATTTAAATGGTTGTTTGTCAGAAAATGTTTAAAATAGTGTCATATTCTTCCTGGGGGTGTATATGAACATATTTGAATATGATTTCATGTTGCTAAAATGCTGTTAGTTCCACTTTGAAACAATAACGTTTCACACACATCAGTTATTTTTAAAGAGATGGCTAACAGCAAGCGCACTGCAATAAAAATTACAGTCCCACTCACCAGATGATGATCATTTGAAACTTAACTTCTTATTTAAAGTTATTTTTGAAAAGGGAGAAGCTAACAAATTAGCAACAACATCCTCTTTGATAACACCTGCTGCAGCCGCTGCAAACTAGCCGGCAACAAAAGCTAGCTAGCTAGACCGTGGGAAAACTACTGCTTGTTATTGTGCGGTGACCTCCTGGCCTTCAAGAAGGCAGAAGTTTCCATACGTTTTTGTAAAAACGGTCCAACTCATTGAGTCAAAATGTGTTTGGTTGATTAGACAGTCACTCCAAATTTTTGCCCTAATGGAGTTTAATGGCAGATGCCTTTATCTAGCTTCTGATAGCCTAGCCAATGGCTGACTTAGCTAGCTAGATTTATCTCCTCAGAGACCAGAAAATACAAATATTTAATTTTCAGCGTTGACCCTTTCTTTTCTAACAAAAACTGAAGATATTAAATCAGAGCATCATTGAAAATAATAATATAATTAAGCAATAAGGCACAAGGGGATGTGGTATATGGCGAATATACCATGGCTCAGGGCTGTTCTTAAGCACAACGCAATGCAGAGTGCCTGGATACAGCCCTAAGCCGTGGTATATTGGCCATATACCACAAACCCCTGAGGTGCTTTATTGCTATTATAAACTGGTTACCAACGTAATTAGAGCAGTAAAAATAAACGTTTTGTCATACCCATGGTATACAGTCTGATATACCACGGCTGTCAGCCAATCAGAATTTAGGGTTCGAACCACCCAGTTAAAACCATCAAATCCTCTTGAGGATTTCAACTTTAAATAAATGTGAATTCCAGTGACCATTATTTAACAGTGCAGAGTAAGAGTTTTCTATGGTGCCTTCGGCTACAAATGGCAACAGGACGTATAAACACAATATGTGGGCATTCTTTTGTTATTCCTTTCTAGCTTCTGTCTTTAAGGACCTATTTCCATGGAGAAAAATACTGGAGACAACTTTTATTAGTCAGAATTTCTCCTCTGAATCTAGGAGAGACTATCATATGCTTGCAGTTAAAGCAACTGAATAACTCCCCAGTTACTTCCTGAACCTTCATGAATATACCTGCATTGCTATGATTACACCCGACAATTAAGATAATTACAGTAAGGTTGTTTTGTTTTAAGGGGGCTTTTTATGCTAAAACATTATGAATTTGCTTGAAGCAGGTTTATATGACAACACAAACACATTATCAACAAACACGAACGTGTGAAATCACAAATTATGTTTTCTCTATTCTATTTTATTTAACTTTGTTTTTCATGAATATGTAATGTGTTGTCCAGAGTTTATGCATGGAACACTATCAAACATCTCTTTCCAGTGTACAGTATATCTTGTATCTTCAGAGTCATCCACTGTGTTTTTAAAAAATCTGAGCAATTGATGAATGGTTCAACTCTGCTGAGATCTATTCGACAAGAATGAACATTTTTCTTTGGGTCAAAGTGCTTGAGATGCCAAACTGGTAACCAATTTCCATGTTTGTCATGTCAACTAAATTATGCGTTCAGCTTGTAGGCTTTTACCTCTGAAATAAATGAGTACATAATTTATTCCATGTTTTTTTCTGGGGGCTTTGTCTCAAGGTGCTAAGAGTATGTATACATGCATACAAAATTCAGGGAAAGTAGCAATAGACCCTTCTTTATGCAATCTCTGAAAGGAGAACAACATATCTACATGTAAATAACAAAAGGTTACAGACTTTCCTGTAGCTGTAGTTGAAACACCTACTGTAGTGTGAAGAAAACATATTATAGTATTTATACCCCTTGACTTATTCCACATACAGTATTGTTGTGTTACAGCCCAAATTCAAAATTGATTAAATACACAACACCCCATAATGACAAAGTGAAAACATACATTTGTGAAAATGAAATACAGAAGTCTAATTTACATAAGTATTCACACCCCTTTGCTATGACACCCCAAATTGAGCTCAGGTACATCTAATTTCCTTTAATCATCCTTGAGCTGTCACAACAACTTGATTGGAGTCCACATGTGGCCAATTCAATTGTCTGGACATGATTTAGAAAGAAACACACCTGTCTATATAAGGTCCCACAGTTGACAGTGCATGCCAGAGCAGAACTTATACCATGAAGTCCAAGGAACTGGCCATAGATGTCCGAGATAGAATTGTGATGAGGCATATATCTGGCGAAGGGTATAAAACAATTTCTAGAGTGTTGAAAGTTTCCAAGAGCGCAATGGTCTCCATCTTTGAAAAAACTATATTTAATTTAACAGAGCTTGAGAAAATCTGCAAGGTAGAATGGGAGCAAATCCCCAAATCCAGATTTGCAAAGCTGATACAGACATACCCAAGACCACTCAAAGCTGTAATCACTGCCAAAGGTGCTTCTACAAAGTATTATCTCAGGGGTGTTAATATGTACGTAAATGAGACATTTCTCTATTTAATTTTCAATGCATTTGGAGAAAAACATTAAAACATGTTTTCACTTTGTCATTCTTGGTATTGTGTGTAGATGGGTAAGAAAAAAATATACTTGAATTCAGGCTGTAACATCAAAATGTGGAATAAGTCAAGGGGTATGAATACTTTCTGAAGGCACTGTATCTCAGCTAGGGATGGTCATTTGAAATTATTTCACTATTCAGATAATATCATTATATTTTTTGGGATATCCAGAAAGTCAAAATGCATGCGTTTTAAAGAGAAGATTACATTTATTTGAAACTTCAATGGAGAGCCGGTGCGCTGCTGCATTCTGCTTGTTTCAGCAGAAGGGTGGGGGAAGGGCGAGAGAGGAGCAGGGGCCGGTGTGTGTGAAAGTCTGTGTGTGGTGTAGAGGGAGGGAGAGAGAGAGAGAGCGAGAGAGATAGCCAAACCGACTTGTGTTAGTTAGACAAACTTGCTGCTGCCATTAGGTTATCTATCATACCATCTGGTAGTGCCTGACTTGACTGCATCAAATTGTTGTAAAGAATCTAGACAGCTACAGTAGCCAGCTAAATCAGCCAGCTAGCCACTCTAGCTAAAGTAGCAAGGCTAATTGAGGCTATTTTGCTGCTCTTCCTATCAAATCTAATTTTATTTGCCACATGCGCCGAATACAAGAAGTGTAGACTTTACCGTGAAATGCTTACTTACAAGCCCTGAACCAACAGTGCAGTTCAAGAAGAAGAAAATATTTACCAAGTAGGCTAAAATAAAAAGTTATAATAAAAAGTAACACAAGAAGAATAAGAATAACGAGGCTATATACAGTGGGCACCGGTACCGAGTCAGTGTGCAGGGGTACAGGCTAGTTGAGGTAATCTGTACATGTATCTGGGGCAAAGTGACTATGCATAGGTAACAAACAGCAAGTAGCAGCAGTGTACAAAAGGGAGGGGGGGGGGTCAATGTAAATTGTCAGGTGGCAATTTTTCTGAATTGTTCAGCAGTCTAATGGCTTGGGGGTAGAAGCTGTTGAGGAGACTTTTGGTCCTAGACTTGGCGCTCCGGTACTGCTTGCCATGATGTAGCAGAGAAAACAGTCTATAACATGGGTGACTGGAGTCTGACAATTTTATGGGCTTTCCTCTGACACCGCCTATTATATAGGTCCTGGATGACAGGAAGCTTGGCCCCAGTGATGTACTGAGCCTTTCGCAATACCCTCTGTAGCGCCTTACGGTAAGATGCCGAGCAGTTGCCATACCAGGTGGTGATGCAAACAGCCAGGATGGTCTCGATGGTGCAGCTGTAGAACCTTTTGAACATCTGGGGACACATGCCAAATATTTCCAGTCTCCATATTTCCAGTCTCCTGAGGGGGAATAGGCTTTGTCGTGCCCTCTTCACGGCTGTCTTGGTATGTTTGGACCAGGATAGTTTGTTGGTGATGTGGACACCAAGGAACTTGAAACTCTCGACCCGTTCCACTACAGCTCCATCGTTGTTAATGGGGGCCTGTTCGGCCCGCCTTTTCGGCCCGCCTTTTCCTGTAGTCCACGATCTGCTCCTTTGTCTTGCTCACATTGAGGGAGAGGTTGTTGTCCTGCCAACAGTTCTCTGACCTCCTCCCTATAGGCCGTCTCATCGTTGTTGGTAATCAGGCCTACCACTGTTGTGTCGTCAGCAAACCTAATGATAGTGTTGGAGTCGTGTTTGACCATGCAGTTGTGGGTGAACAGGGAATACAGGAGGGGACTAAGTACACACTCCTGAGGGGCCCCAGTGTTAAGGATGAGCGTTTCAGACGTGTTGTTGCCTACTCTTATCACCTGGGGGCAGCCCGTCAGGAAGTCCAGGATCCAGTTACAGAGGGAGGTGTTTAGTCCCAGAGTCCTTAGCTTATTGATGAGCTTTGTCGGCACTATAGTGTTGAACGCTGAGCTGTAGTCAATGAACAGCATTCTCACATAGGTGTTTTTGTTGTCCAGGTGAGAAAGGGCAGTGTGGAGTGCGATTGAGATTGTGTCATCTGTGGATCTGTTGGGGCGTTATGCATATGCGTGTGGGTCTAGGGTTTCTGCGATAATGGTGTTGATGTGAGCCATGACCAGCCTTTCAAAGCACTTCATGGCTACAGACGTGAGTGCTACAGTTCGTTAGTCATTTAGACAGGTTACCTTTGTGTTCTTGGTCACAGGTACTATGGTGGTCTGCTTGAAACATGTTGGTATTACAGACTCAGACAGGAAGAAGTTTAAAATGTCAGTGAAGACACTTGCCAGTTGGTCAGCGCATGCTCGGAGTACACGGCCTGGTAATCATATGTTGATGATGTAAAGAATATTTGCTGGTCTGTGGTGTGTAATGAGGAGCAACCAGACACTACACTTGACACATTTATGAAAAATTTATTACAGTTAATAATAATCACGCACCCATTAAGAAAATGACTGGAAAAACTGAGGAATTGAAAAATGAGGAATTGAGGAATTAAAGCATTTTATGATTGAGAGGGATGAGGCAAAAGGTAACGCAATTAAATCTGGCAGCCCAACTGATTGGCAAACGCACTGCAAATGAAGAAATCATGAGGCTAAACTAAATAAAAAGAAACTACACTATGAAACAAATACAAATTATATAAAGAATTAAAATAAAAAACTTTGGGGCACCTTAAATTAAGTTTTGGGAAAAAAAGCCAACACGGCTCCTTCATTCATTGAATCAGATGGCTCATTCATCACAAAGACCACTGATATTGCAAACAACTTTAATGACTTTTTCATTGGCAAGATAAGAAAACTTAGGGATGACATGCCAGCAACAAACACTGACACTACACATCCAAGTATATCGGAACAGATTATGAAAGATAAGAATTGTACTTTTGAATTCCGTAAAGTCAGTGTGGAAGAGGTGAAAAAATAGTTGTTGTCTATCAACAATGACAAGCCACCAGGGTCTGACAATCTAAACTCAGCAAAAAAAAGAGGCGTCTCTTTTTCAGGACCCTGTCTTTCAAAGATAATTCGTAAAAATCCAAATAACTTCACAGATCTTCATTTGTTGGGGTTTAACACTGTTCCCAATCTTGTTCAATGAACTATAAACAAATAACGAACATGCACCTGTGGAACGGTCGTTAAGACACTAACAGCTTACAGACGGTAGGCAATTAAGGTAACAGTAATGAAAACTTAGGACACTAAAGAGGCCTTCCTACTAACTTTGAAAAACACCAAAAGAAAGATGCACAGGGTCCCTGCTCATCTGCGTGAACGTGTCTTAGGCATGCTGCAAGGATGCATGAGGACTGTAGATGAGGCCAGGACAATAAATTGCAATGTCCGTACTGTGAGACTACTAAGACAGCGCTACAGGGAGACAGGATGGACAGCTAATCATCCTCGCAGTGGCAGACCACATGTAACAACACCTGCACAGGATTGGTACATCCGAACATCACACCTGCGGGACCGGTACAGGATGGCAACAACAACTGCCTGAGTTACACCAGGAATGCACAATCCCTCCATCAGTGCTCAGACTGTCCGCAATAGCCTGAGAGAGGCTGGACTGAGGGCTTGTAGGCCTGTTGTTAGAGAGGTCCTCACCAGACATCACCGGCAACAACGTTGCCTATGGGCACAAACCCACCGTCGCTGGACCAGACAGGACTGGCAAAAAGTGCTCTTCACTGACGAGTCGCGGTTTTGTCTCACCGGGGATGATGGTCGGATTCGCGTTTATCGTCAAAGAAATGAGCGTTACACCGAGGCCTGTACTCTGGAGCGGGATTGATTTGGAGGTGGAGGATCCGTCATGGTCTGGGGTGGTGTGTCACAGCATCATCTGACTGAGCTTGTTGTCATTGCAGGCAATCTCAATGCTGTGCGTTACAAGGAAGACATCCTCCTCCCTCATGTGGTACCCTTCTTGCAGGCTTATCCTGACATGACCCTCCAGCATGACAATGTCACCAGCCATATTGCTCGTTCTGTGCATGATTTCCTGCAAGACAGGAATGTCAGTGTTCTGCCATGGCCAGCGAAGAGCCCGGATCTCAATCCCATTGAGCACGTCTGGGACCTGTTGAATCGGAGGGTGAGGGCTAGGACCATTCCCCCCAGAAATTTCCGGGAACTTGCAGGTGCCTTGGTGGAATACTGGGGTAACATCTCACAGCAAGAACTGGCAAATCTGGTGCTGTCCATGAGGAGGAAATGTACTGCAGTACTTAATGCAGCTGGTGGCCACACCAGATACTGACTGTTACTTTTAATTTGACACCACAACTCCCTTTGTTCAGGGACACATTATTCCATTTCTGTTAGTCACATGTCTATGGAACTTGTTCAATTTTCTGTCTCAGTTGTTGAATCTTGTTATGTTCATACAAATATTTACACATGTTAAGATTGCTGAAAATAAACGCAGTTGACAGTGAGCGGACGTTTCTTTTTTCTGAGTTTAGATGGAAAATTACTGAGGATAAATAGCAGACGATATCTTCAATTTAACCCTTGTGCCCTCAGGCCTGGAGGGAAGCTAAAGTCATTCCGCTACCCAAGAATAGTAAAACCCTTTTGCTGGCTCAAATAGACGACCAATCAGTCTGTTACCAACCCTTAGTAAACTTCTGGAAAAAATTGTGTTTGACCAAATACAATGCTATTTAACAACAAACAAATTGACAACAGAATTTCAGCATGCTTATAGGGAAGGACACTCAACAAGCACAGCACTTACACAAATGACTGCTGATTGGCTGAGAGAAATTGATGATAAAATGATTGTGGGGCTGTCTTGTTAGACTTCAGTGCAGCTTTTGACATTATTTATCATAGTCTGCTGCTGAAAAACATATGTGTTATGGCTTTTACACCCCCTGCTATAACGTGGATAAAGAGTTACTTGTCAAACAGAACACAGAGGGTGTTCTTTAACGAATCTAATAAAAATATTTAATTAAATAAAATAATAAAATAGTAAAATGTAAATGGAATCTATAAAATATAATCCAGTTAGAATCAGGAATTCCCCAGGGTTGCTGTTTAGGCCCCTTACTTTTTCAATGTTTTACTAATGACATGCCACTGACTTTGAATAAAGCCAGAGTTTCTATGTGTACGGATGACTCAACACTGTACTATACAAGTCAGCTACTACAGCAACTGAAATGACTGCAACACTCAACAAAGAGCTGCAGATAGTTTCAGAGTGGGTGGCAAGGAATAAGTTAGCCCTAAATATTTCTAAAATGAAAAGCAATGTATTTGGAACAAAACACTCACTAAACCCTAAACCTCAACTAAATCTTATAATAAATAATGTGGAAATTGAGCAAGTTAACATGACTAAACTGCTTGGAGTAACCCTGGATTGTAAACTGTCATGGTCAAAACATATTGATGCAGTAGTAGCTAAGATGGGGAGAAGTCTGTCTATAATAAAGTGATGCTCAGCCTTCTTAACAACATTATCAACAAGGCAGGTCCTACAGGCCCTAGTTTTGTCGCACCTTGACTACTGTTCAGTGTGGTCAGGTGTGGTCAGGTGCCACAAAAAAGGACTTTGCAATTGGCTCAGAACAGGGCAGCACGGCTGGCCCTTGGATGTACACAGAGAGCTAATATTAATAACATGCATGTCAATCTCTACTGGCTGAAAGTGGAGGAGAGATTCACTTCATCATTACATTTATTTATGAGAGGTATTGACATGTTGAATACACCAAGCTGTCTGTCTAAACTACTGGCACACAGCTTGGACATACCCCACAAGACATGCAACAAGATGTCTCTTCACAGTCCCGAAGTCCAGAACAGACTATGGGAGGCACACCGTACTACATAGAGACATGACTACATTTCACTCTATTCCAAATCAAGTAACTGACCTAAGCAGTAAAATTACATTTAAAAAACAGATTAAAAAAAACAGCGGGGAGTGTGAAGCAACACAAACATTGGCACAGACACATGCATACACACACACAACATACGCACAATACATACACATGGATTTAGTACTGTAGATATGTGGTAGTGGTGGAGTGGGGGCCTGAGGGCACACAGTGTGTTGTGAAATCTGTATTGTAATGTTTTAAAATTGTATAAACTGCCTTAATTTTGCTGGACCCCAGGAAGAGTAACTGCTGCTTTGGCAACAGCTAATGGGAATCCATAATAAATACAAATCCATCTGGCCCTGCGGCCTTGTGAGTGTTGACCTATTTAAAGATCTTACTCACATTGGCTGCAGAGAGCGTGATCACACAGTCGTCCAGAACAGCTGATGCTCTCCTGCATGTTTCAGTGTTACTTGCCTCGAAGCGAGCATATAAGTAATTTAGCTCGTCTGGTAAGCTCGTGTCACTGGGCAGCTCTCGGCTGTGCTTCCCTTTGTAGTCTGTAATGGTTTGCAATCCCTGCCACATCCGACGAGTGTCGGAGCCGGTGTAGTACGAGTCGATCTTAGTCCTGTATTGAGCTTTGCCTGTTTGATGGTTCGTCGGAGGGCATAGCGGGATTTCTTATAAGTTTCCGGTTTAGAGTCCCGCTCCATGAAAGCGGCAGCTCTACCCTTTTATCTCAGTGCGAGAGAGGTCTGGATTCACTGTATAGACTGCCAAGTAGTACAATAAGATATTTTTCCATCTGATTGACGCAGCCCTCAACAGCCACATAGTTCACCGCCAACTAACAGGTGAGATGATTACTGAACAAGGGATTTTTTGTAATTGGACATATAGTAAACTTTTTCCAAAGTTATTATTGGTAACGAAAACAACTATGACTGCGATGCAGGCAACCGACGGAAAATGTGAACACGTGTGTGTGCAGGACGGGAGATGAGCAAATGTCTGCAGACTTGAACTGCACAAACAATTGGATAGTGTTCGGGGAATTTTGTCCGGGTCAGAAATGTAAAAAAAATGTATTGGTCAGCAAAAGTAAAAATGACTACGTTTATGTGAAGGAATGAGGCGGAACACACCTCAATTCAAACTGTTCTTAGAGAATAAAACACTTGTTAGAAAATAATTTGAAATTGACAAGTTGAAAACAGCCTAAAAATAAAAACAGTCCGGTGCATTGGTTTGAGGGCAAAGCAGATTAAATGTACTGTTGCGTAACAATCACATTCTGGAATGGAGAGAACATTCTAACATCAGGTGCATACAAAAAACTCACGCTGGGGCGACCATTTAGAGATATTTGGAACTCACACACCCCCATTCTCATTAACTGGTGCTGTAGTGGAGCAGGTTGAGAGCTTCAAATTCCTTGGTGTCCAGATCACCAAGACAGTCATGAAGAGGGCACATCAATGCCTAATTCCCCTCAGGAGACTAAAAAGATTTGGCATGGATCCTCAAATCCTAAAAGTTCTACAGCTGCACCATTGAGAGCATCCTGACTGGTTGCATCACCGCCTGGTATTGCAACTGCTCGGCCTCCGACCGCAAGGTGCTACAGAGGGTAGTGCGTATGACCCAGTACATCACTGGGGACAAGCTTCCTGCCATCCAGGACCTCCATACCAGGCAGCCACCCTAGTCATAGCTGTTCTCTTTGTTACCGCACGGCAAGCAGTACAGGAGTGCGAAGTCTAGGTCCAAAGGGCTATCTTAACAGCTGTGAGCTTGTGTGGCCTACCACCTCGCGGCTGAGCCGTTGTTTCTCCTAGACGTTTCCAGTTCACAATAACAGCCCTTACAGTGGACCGGGGCAGTTATTTTAGGGCAGAAATTTGACAAACTGACTTGTTTGTAAGGTGCCACATTGAAAGTCACTGAGTTCTTCAGAACGGGCCATTCTACTGCCAATGTTTCTCTATGGAGGTTGCATGGCTGTTTGCTCGATTTTATACACCTGTCAGCGACGGATGTGGCTGAAATAGCTGAATCCACTAATTTGAAGGTCTGTCCAGATAGCAATGCTGTTACGTTCGTTTGTAGAACTGGACCAAGGTGCAGCGTGGTAGGCGTACATTTTACTTTTAATAAAAATTACACTGGAAAAAAATATAAAAACGAACGTAAAGCTACATGCAGTGCAGAAAGCAACTACACACAAACAGGATCCCACAATCACAGGTGGGAAAAAGGGCTGCCTAAGTATGATCCCCAATCAGAGACAACGATAAACAGCTGCCTCTGATTGGGAACCATACTAGGCCAACAAAGAAATAGAAACCTAGATATTCCCACCGAAGTCACACCCTGACCTAACAAAATAGAGAATAAAAAAGGCTCTAAGGTCAGGGCGTGACAAATGCATTGTAAACATGTACCCCCAAGCCATAAGACTGCTGAACATCTAATCAAATGGCTACCCAGACTATTTGAATTGCACCCCACCCCCCCTTTTCTTACGCTGCTGTTACTCACTGTTTATTATCTATGCATACATAGTCACTTTACCCCTACCTACATGTACATATTATCTCAATTACCTCGACTAACCTGTACGCCCGCACATTGACTCGGTACCGGTACCCCCTGTATACATCCTTGTTATTGCTATTTTATTGTTGCTTTTATTTTTTACTTTTGTCCACGGCGCATGTGACAAATCAAATTTGATTTGATGATTAGGTGGCTATGAGGTATAAGAGTCAGATTTGGGAATTTAGCCAGGACACCGAGGTTAACATCCCTACTCTTACGATAAGTGCCATGGGATCTTTAGTGACCACAGAGAGTCAGGACACCCATTTAACATCCCATCTCAAAGACGACATCCTACACAGGGCAATGTCCCCAATCAGTTCCCTTGGGAATTGGGATAACAACAAAAAAATTTTACCAGAGAAAAGAGTGCCTACTACTGGCCCTCTCCCATCCAGGAGACCAGATTAGCTTCAGAGGCTAGACAGCAGTGGGATGCAGGGTGGTATGCTGCTGGCTGTTTTTATCCATACACTGTGGTGGGTAAACATTATTAGCTGATTCATGGCCATGGGTTCATCTCCCATGATGAGTAATGGTAGGCTGAATCAAAATGTACAGAACCTTGTATTTAAAAACCTTGCCTTCCTCAAGAATTGCAGTCCTTGAAAATTGGCAGTAATCTAATATCCCCCTCTTCTAACTGACTTTTCCAATAACTAAATGTCTGAGCCGCTCTTTGATTGGGTAATATATGCCTATTCAGCAAAGTTCACAATAATTTTACGGCTATTCATTTTTCATTGAAAATGTATTTATGTATTTATCAGTTTGAATGTTTTTGCTTGGCACACATGGCAACTGCAGTCTCTTCATCTGTCACACACGCACACTCGCTCTCTGACAACTCCAACAGCTTTATCAGAACAATCCTTAATATGTTTTCTCTATAATCGTAATTGAGATTCCATTGTATATAATCAGTGGTCATCTCACTCAGCCGAGTGTTCAAATGGGCCAATATTTCATATTCAAACAGATGACTCTCTCCTCGCCAAAAGAAAAAGAGAGAGAGGGAAGACAGAATACAATTCTCTACTGAGTGACACTTCAATTAGCCCCCTGTCCTCCCCGGCGCTAATAGTCAGATGAGCGAGCGATGCGGGGAAAGGGCAGGTCATTAAAACATCTTTAAAACTCGCAAGGTTTACTCAAGGCCAGTGATTAAGGATCTGTGCCCCTGACAGGTGGCCAGGGCTTGTTCCCCATCTCCCGCTAGAAATAAAAGCAATCTGGGTCTAATTGCAAAGGCCAAGTGATTACACACGATGAAAAAAATTATCTGTGGCCTAGCTGTAGCCAGAACTCTCCATTCCACAAGTTGGATAACAAGTGTAGACTCACAGGTGGCTGGAGTCCCTGGCTATATACCAAATGGCACCCTAGTCCTTGGTCAAAAGTAGTGCACAATTTAGAAAATAGGGTGCCATTTGGGACTCAAATCCATCCCTCTCAGCCCAGCTCCAGCCCCATCGCAAATCAACAGGGTCTCCCTTCCTCTTTTGTTATGTGTCAAAGACGTACCATGACAAGCCCCAACACTGTGGTGTATAGTATTTTATAGTATTTCAACAATGGTTTCACTTTCACATGTGCCTCTAATTTAAGAAATTACTGGACTTTATATGGATTATTATCGTAACAAATGCACTGATGTTATATATAGCCTGTCAAGATATGTTGCATGAATTCACAATGGAAATACAATTAAATAAAAAACTGATTTAATACAAAACTGATTTAATAATTAGACCTACTCAAACAATTTCACACATTTTCAACATATATTTTGCCCATTCTACGCTTGACAAGCAGTTCCATTATACCACTACTTGGCACTTTGCGTACGCATCGTTATTGCTGTGCGTAAATTTACACACACTCCCAAGCAACATTCATATTGATAAATCTCAAACTTTGCGTTGAATTGATCCCACTCATGGTTTACGCAAAGATTTGTGCCTATGCATGATTGATAAATGAGGCACCAGGGATGTTTATGTGAATATATATTCTGGGGTTCAAGTTACTTGTCTGTCGTTAGCAATCAGTCTTAAAGGGGCAGTTCAGTATTTTATAACTTCATGTTATAAGGTTCCTCACCCTGAAAGTAGTCGTAGAGAGATGCAGAGGACACCAGTTACAACATATTAGTGTAGCCTACTGAGAGTTCAAAGAAATGTCAATGGTCCACTCCTGACTCCTGAGTTATATTCATACAGTATCTGAGTGTACTTTTCCAATTACCACATTTTTTAATTCTCCACTCTCTAAAAAATATAACATTTTCTGTTTACCTTTGGAGGGACCACAAATATCCAGGCATTTATTTATTATTATATTTTTTAACTTGGTACTTTGGAGGATTCAAGTTGCCTGAAGGCGATTTATGTTGTGTGCGAGCGCTGCTTGTCAAGGCTCCACAATTGGAACAAACACCTGGTAAATAAATGGAGGCATATGGCTCTTTTGTGGAGATAGCAATAAAGCTTGGCAGCTTGTAGATCTAAAAAACAGATATTAGTTAGCGTTTTCTACCTCATTGGCCCTTCCTATGGGGGGAAATAAATGTTGAAAGAATGGGGTCTGCATTTATCTTTTAAAAAATATATATAATTTCCCCATAGGCTTTGGCCAACGAGCCATGGTGGAGTTAGCCTCAATTAGTGCCTACAAAAATACGCCATTACTATTGCTCTCTATAACAAACAAGATAAACGGAATTTGCTATTTTGTCCATCAAATATTAATTTATGGACTGACAGCTTTGTGTCACGTCCTGACCATAGTGTGCACTTATTTTCTATGGTAGAGTAGGTCAGGGCGTGACTGGGGGGTTTTATCTAGTTTATTTTTTCGATGCTGTGTTGTAGTTTATTTTTTCGATGTTGGGGTTTTTGTATGATTCAAAATTAGAAGCAGCTGGTCATCGTTGTCTCTAATTGGAGATCATATTTAAGAAGTTGTTTTTCCCACTTGGTTTTGTGGGAGAATATTTTGAGTTAGTGCATGTACACCTCTGTCGTCACGGTTTGTGTTTTGTTTTTAGTTTATTGTTTGTTTGGCTAAGTTTCACAATATATTAAAGATGTGGAACGATACTCACGCTGCGCCTTGGTCCGTTCCTACACACATTCGTGACAGAATCTCCCACCACCAAAGGACCAAGCAGCATGCCCAGGAGTGGACATGGGAGGACATCCTGGACGGCAAAGGATCCTGGACGTGGGAGGAGATCCAGGCCGGATGGGATCGCCTCCCATGGGAACAGGTGGAAACAGCGAGGGAGGAACGGCGACGAGATCAGGAGTCATGGCAATGACGGAAGCCCGAGAGGCAGCTCCAAAAATGTTTTGGGGGGGTGCACACAGGGAGATTGGCAGAGTCAGGGTTTAGACCTGAGCCAACTCCCCGTGCTTACCGTGGGGAGCGTGTGACCAGTCAGGCACTGTGTTATGCGGTGATGCGTACGGTATCCCCAGTGCGCATTCACAGCCCGGTGCACTCGTTGCCGGCTCCCCGCATTTGCCAGGCTAAAATGAGCATTCAGCCAGGACGGGTTGTGCCGGCTCAGCGCTCCTGGTCTCCAGTACGCCTACTCGGTCCAGGATATCCTGCGCCAGCTCTACGCACTGTTTCGCCAGTGCGCCTTCACAGCCCAGAGCGTCCTGTGCCAGTGCCCTGCACTTGCCGGGCTAAAGTGAGCATCCAGCCAGGACGGGTTGTGCTAGCCCTACGTTCCAGACCTCCAGTGCGCCTCCACGGCCCAGTATATCCTGTGCCTGCTCCACGCATCCAGTCTCCAGTGCGTCTCTCCAGCCCGGTACGCCCTGTGCCTGCTCCACGTACTAGGCCTTCAGTGCGTCTCCCCAGTCTGGTGAGACCTGTTCTGGCTCCACGTACCAGGCCTCCAGTGCATCTCCCCAGCCTGGTAAGCCCTGTGGCAGCTCCAGTGATGATCCACGGCCCGGAGCCTGTAGTGATGATCCATGGCATGAAGCCTCCAGTGATAATCCATGGCTCGGAGGCTCCAGTGATAATCCATGGCACGAAGCCTCCAGTGATGATCCATGGCACGGAGTCTGTAGTGATAATCCATGGCACGGAGCCTGCAGCGATGGTCCCCAGTCTAAGCCTCCAGCGACGGTCCCCAGTCAGGAGCCTCCAGCGACGGTCCCCAGTCAGGAGCCTCCAGCGACGGTCCCCAGTCAGGAGCCTCCAGCGACGGTCCCCAGTCAGGAGCCTCCAGCGACGGTCCGCAGTCCAGAGTCTCCAGTGACGGTCGGCAGTTTAGAGCCTCCAGCGGGGGTTCCCAGTCCAGAGCCTCCGGCAACGATCTATGGTCCAGTTCCTCCGGCGACGATCCACGGTCCGGAGCCTCTGGCGACGATCCACGGTCCGGTTCCACTAAAGTGGGGGGAGCTCCAAGCGGAGGGGGGTCTGCGTCCTGCACCAGAGCCGCCTCCAATGTTGGCGGATCCACAGGATGAGAATGTTCTTCGTCCTGCACCAGAGCCGCCACCAACACTAGACAGCCCCCCTAACCCTCCCTCTTGGTTTCAGGTTATGCGGCCAGAGTCCACACCTTTGGGGGGGGGGGGGGGGGTACTGTCACGTCCTGACCATAGTATGCTCTTATTTTCTATGGTAGAGTAGGTCAGGGCGTGACTGGGGGGTTTTATCTAGTTTACTTTTTCCATGTTGTGGTTTTTGTATCATTCCCAATTAGAGGCAGCTGGTCATTGTTGTTTCTAATTGGGGATCATATTTAAGTAGCTGTTTTTCCCACTTGGTTTTGTGGGAGATTATTTTGAGTTAGTGCATGTTGCACCTCTATCGTCACGGTGTGTGTTTTGTTTTAAGTTTATTGTTTGTTTGGCTAAGTTTCACAATATATTAAAGATGTGGAACGATACTCACGCTGCGCCTTGGTCCGTTCCTACACACATTCGTGGCACTTCGATTCAGATTTAAAGGGGCAATATGGGATTCAAACAACAAAGCAGGCACCCCAACACTGTTGGTATTGTGTTGTTATGTGTCTTGTTTGTACCGATCCATCCCCACAAATAAAGTTCCTTCTCAGGAAATAAAAGGTATTTGAATTTAATTTAAAGAATTGGCAGACCTTGGCAAAACTAAACTCTCAATAAGACAGCTGTAGAGAAACCAGACAAAAGGAGAGAAAAACGTTTGATCTCTTTAAGCTATAGAACAAATCATAAAATGTTTGTGTCGATTACTGTAATTGACTGAATGTAGGAGAGCTACTCCGCAGAGGATCGCTATAGGGAAATAACTAGCCTGCTGGTCATACTTGCACCTGTAAGCAGGCACTGTATTCTGTTAGCTTGCAATCTAGCGCCCTGCCTTTTAGTAGGACCTATTCTCATTTCACCGAAAACCGTGAAATGCTTACTTACAAGCCCTTAACCAACAATACAGTTCAAGAAATATAGTTGAAAAAAATTTACTAAAGTCTAAAAGCAACACAAGGAAATTACATAAAAATAACGAGGCAATATACAGGGGGTACCGGTACCAAGTCAATGTGCGGGGGTACAGGTTAGTTGAGGTAATTTGTAAAGTGACTATGCATAGATAATAAACTGCGAGTAGCAGCAGTGTTAAAAAGGGGGGGGGGTGTGGGGGTTGGGTGCAATGTAAATAATCGTGGTGGCCATTTCATTAATTGGTAAGCAGTCTTATGGCTTGGGGTAGAAGCTGTTAAGGAGCCTTTTGGTCCTAGACGTGGCACTCCGGTACCACTTGCCGTGCGGTAGCAGAGACAACAGTCTATGACTTTGGGCCTTCCTTCCTCTGACACCGCGTGGTATAGAGGTCCTGGATGTCAGGAAGCTTGGCCCCAGTGATGTACTTTGCCGTATGCAATATCCTCTGTAGAGTCTTATGGTAGGAGGCAATGCAGTTGCCATACCAGTCGGTGATGTAACCGGTCAGGATGCTCTCGATGGACCCAAGCCAAATTTCTTCAGTCTCCTGAGGGGGAATAGGCATTGCTGTGTCCTCTTCATGACTGTCTTGGTGTGTTTAGACCAAGATAATTTGTTGGTGATGTGGACACCAAGAAACTTGAAACTCACAACCCGCTCCACTTCAGCCCCATCGATGTCAGTGGAGGCCTGTTCGGCCCTCCTTTTCCTATAGTCCACGATCAGATCCTTTGTCTTGCTCACACTGAGGGAGACGTTGTTGTCCTGGCACCACACTGCCAGGTCTCTGACCTCCTCCCTATAGGCTGTCTCATCATTGTCAGTGATCAGGCCTACAAATCAAATGAAATCAAATGTATTTATATAGCCCTTCTTACATCAGCTGATATCTCAAAGTGCTGTACAGAAACCCAGCCTAAAACCCCAAACAGCAAGCAATGCAGGTGTAGAAGCACAGTGGTTAGGAAAAACTCCCTAGAAAGGCCAAAACCTAGGAAGAAACCTAGAGAGGAACCAGGCTATGAGGGGTGGCCAGTCCTCTTCTGGTTGTGCCAGGTGGAGATTATAACAGAACATGGCCAAGATGTTTAAATGTTCATAAATGACCAGCATGGTCAAATAATAATAATCACAGTGGTTGTTGAGGGTGCAACAAGTCAGCACCTCAAGAGTAAATGTCAGTTGGCTTTTCATAGCCGATCATTGAGAGTATCTCTACCACTCCTGCTGTCTCTAGAGAGTTGAAAACAGCAGGTCTGGGACAGGTAGAACGTCCGGTGAACAGATCAGGGTTCCATAGCCGCAGGCAGAACAGTTGAAACTGGAGCAGCAGCACGGCCAGGTGGACTGGGGACAGCAAGGAGTCATCATGCCAGGTAGTCCTGAGGCATGGTCCTAGGGCTCAGGTCCTCCGAGAGAGAGAAAGAAAGAAAGAGAGAAAGAGAGAATTAGAGAGAGCATACTTAAATTCACACAGGACACCGGATAAGACAGGAGAAATACTCCAGATATAACAGACTGACCCTAGCCCCCCGACACATAAACTACTGCAGCATAAATACTGGAGGCTGAGACAGGAAGGGTCAGGAGACACTGTGGCCCCATCCGACGATACCCCCAGACAGGGCCAAACAAGAAGGATATAACCCCACCCGCTTTGCCAAAGCACAGCCCCCACACCACTAGAGGGATATCTTCAACCACCAACTTACCATCCTGAGACAAGGCCGAGTATAGCCACGAAGATCTCCCCCACGGCACAACCCTGGGGGGGCAACCCGAACAGGAAGATCACGTTAGTGACAGGAAGATCACGTTAGTGACTCAACCCACTCAAGTGACGCACCCCTCCTAGGGACGGCATGGAAGAACACCAATAAGCCAGTGACTCAGCCCCTGTAATAGGGCTAGAGGCAGAGAATCCCAGTGGAGAGAGGGTAACCGGCCAGGTAGAGAGAGCAAGGGCAGTTCGTTGCTCCAGAGCCTTTCCGTTCACCTTCACACTCCTGGGCCAGACTACACTCAATCATAGGACCTACTGAAGAGATGAGTCTTCAGTAAAGACTTAAAGGTTGAGACCGAGTCTGCGTCTCTCACATGGGTAGGCAGACCATTCCATAAAAATGGAGCTCTATAAGAGAAAGCCCTGCCTCCAGCTGTTTGCTTAGAAATTCTAGGGACAATTAGGAGGCCTGCGTCTTGGGACCGTAGCGTACGTGTAGGTATGTACAGCAGGACCAATTCGGAAAGATAGGTAGGTGCAAGCCCATATAATGCTTTGTAGGTTAGCAGTAAAACCTTGAAATCAGCCCTTGCCTTAACAGGAAGCCAGTGTAGGGAGGCTAGCACTGGAGTAATATGATACAATTTTTGGGTTCTGTTGTAAAACTGTTGTGTCGTCACCTAACTTAATGATGGAGTTGTGCTTGGCCATGCAGTCGTGGGTGAACAGGGAGTACAGGAGGAGACTAAGCTCGCACTCCTTAGGGTACACTTGAGGATCAGCATGGCAGATGTGTTGTTGCCTATCCTTACCACCTGGGGGCAGCCCATCAGGAAGTCCACGATCCAGTTGCAGAGGGAGGTGTTTAGTTCCAGGGTCCTTAGCTAAGTGATGAGCTTTGTGGGTACTATGGTGTTGAACGCTGAGCTGTAGTCAATGAATAGCATTCTCACTTAAGTGCACCTTTTGTCCAGGTGGGAAAGGGCAGTGTGGAGTGCAATAGAGATTGCTTCATCTCTGGATCTGTTTGGGCGGTATGCAAATTGGAGTGGGTCTAGGGTTTCTGGGATAATGGTGTTGATGTAAGCCATTACCAACCTTTCAAAGCACTTTTTGGCTATGGATGTGAGTGCTACGGGTCTGTAGTCATTTAGGCAGGTTACCTAAATGACTGCATGGGAGTAGGTCTAGGGTTTCCAGCATAATGGTGTTGATGTGAGCCATGATCAGCCTTTCAAAGCACTTCATGGTTACCAACGTGAGTGCTACGGAGCAGTAATCATTTAAACAGGTTACCTTATCTTTCTTGGGCACAGCGACTAGGATGGTCAGTTTGAAAGATGTAAGTATTACAGACTCGGTCAGGGAGAGGTTGAAAATGTCAGTGAAGACACTTGCCAGTTGGTCCGTGCATGATTTTAGTACATGACCTGGTAATCCGTCTGGCCCCACGGCTTTGTGAATGATGGCCTGTTTAAAGGTCTTTCTCACATCGGCTGCGGACAGCCGCTGGTGCTCTCATGCATGCTTCAGTGTTGCTTGTCTCGAAGCGGGTATAAAAAGCATTTAGCTCGTGTAGTAGGCTTGCGTCACTGGGCAGCTCGTGGCTGAGTATCCCTTTACAGTCCGTAATAGTTTTCAAGCCCTGCCACATCCGACGAGCGTCAGAGCCAATGTAGTAGGATTCAATCTTAGTCCTGTATTGATGCTTTGCCTGTTAGATGGTTTGTCTGAGGGCATAGTGGGATTTCTTATAAGCGTCCGGATTAGTGTCCCGCACCTTGAAAGTGGCAACTCCAGCCTTTAATTTGGTGCGGATGTTGCCTGTAATCCAAGGCTTCTGGTCACTGTGGGGACGAAGTTGTCGATGCACTTATTGATGAAGCCGGTGACTGAGGTTGTATACTACTCAATGCCATTAGATGAATCACGCAACATATTCCAGCCTTTGCTAACAAAACAGTCCTGTAGGGTAGCATCCACGTTTTCTGACCACTTCAGTATTGAGCGATTCACTGGTACTTCCTTCCTTAGTTTTTGCTTGTAAGCATGAATCAGGAGGATATAATTATGGCCAGATTTATCAATAGGAGGTCAAGGGAGAGTTTTGTATGTGTCTCTGTGTGTGGAGTAAAGGTGGTCCAGAGTTTTTTTCCCCTCTAGTTGCACATGTGACATGCTGGTAGAAAGGAAGTAAAACCGGATTTAAGTTTGCCTGCGTTCAAGTCCCCAGCCACTAGGAGCGCCGCTTCTGGATGAGCATTTTCTTGTTTGCTTATGGCCTTATACAGCTTGTTGAGTGTGCTCTTAGTGCCAGCATCAGTTTGTGGTGGTAAATAGATAGCTACGAAAAATAGAGAACTCTCTTGGTAGATAGTGTGGTCTACAGCTTATCATGAGGTATTCTACCTCAGGCGAGCAATACCTCGAGACTTCTTTAATATTAGACATCGCACACCAGCAGTTATTGACAAATAGACACACATCCCCGCCCCTTGTATTACCAGACGTAGCTGCTCTGTCCTGCCGATGCATGGAGAAGCCAGCCAGCTCTATATTATCCGTGTCGTCGTTTAGCCATATCTCGGTGAAACATACAATTTTACAGATTTAATATCCTGTTGGTAGGATAGTTTTAATCGTAGATCATCCAGTTTGTTTTCCAATGTTTGCACATTGGCAAATAACCTTGAGGGTAGTGGTGGTTTACCTGCTTGTCGGCTAATTCTTACAAGGCATCCCCCCTCCTCCCCCTTTTTCTCTGTCTTTTCTTCACGCGGATGACAGGGATTTGGGTCTTGTCTCGACAAAGCAGTATATTCTTCGTGTCGGACTCAGAAAAATATTTGTCCAGTTCGAGGTGAGTAATTGCTGTTCTGACATCCAGAAGCTCTTTTCGGTCATAAGAGACAGTAGCAACAACATTATGTGCAAAATTAGTTACAAACAATGCGAAAAAGCTAACAAAATAGCACAGTTGGTTAGGAGCCCGTAAAATGGCAGCCATCCCCTCCGGTGCCATTATCATCCTATCATATTATGATTCCACTGATGTGAAAGCTACTATATAGCCTCTCTAAATGTATCATTCCTAACAAATCTAAGGGAAAAAGAGAATGCTCTAAGTAAAATGGCTGTCCTATTTCAGCAATTCTGGCTTACCAGTTTCTTTTTTTATTAAGTGAAGCTCTCAGGCAGTTCAATAAGAGGATTTTTACACCATTGAGACGCATTCCTGAACTTTCAGAAGGCTCTCATTGACGTAATAAGCACATTAATTTCTGAACTCCATACTTCATGCAAAAATTGTTGCATTTTCTAGTTCAATAAATGAGTCCCACTGCGTCTAGCTATGAGAGTTACTTCCAGCCTTGTCTTGGAGCCTGAAGCATCAATTCAAATGAAGAAACAAAACCGAAGCGGTAAAGAGGGTGTGTGTGTGTGTGTGTGTGTGTGTGTGTGTGTGTGTGTGTGTGTGTGTGTGTGTGTGTGTGTATTTGCGCGTGTGTGAGCCCTAGAAAGCTTTGAGGACAGCAGTAAATAAAACAGTAATCCCCTGACAGCATTGATGGTTGAAAACACACACACACACACACACACACACACACACACACACACACACACACACACACACACACACACACACACACACACACACACACACACACACACACACACACACACACACCTGTGTTAGTCGATGTTGAACAGATCCCAGCTTTTGTTCAGCTTTTCCCCGTGTAGTTATAAATTGAAGCTAATGCCTTTTGCAATTAGAGCCACACACAGCACAAATAACAGATTTCTTATGAAACAATTGATGAGACAGCTTCAAAAGCTAGCTTCTAACTTTTACTCTATCAAACATTTATGTGATTGTTGCATATTGTGTATTAATCAAGGTAGAGCAGAACTGAATTATACTGTGTATCTAATCTTAGACAATCAAACAGAGTATTGAAATCCCAATATTATGATAATCTCCCATCTTTAAATAGGAGTTTGATTTGCTATGAATCTCTTTTCACATTAATTAAATTCCCACGCCCAACCATTTCATTCAGCTCTATTGTTATTATGACTTGATAACTTATATTAACATCTGGAACTAAATCCATTTTTCCCATTTGATGTTTACATTGTCCATATTTGGACAGCCTCAATCTCACATATTCCATATTGCTTTCATCAAGAACCCCCAGTCCAAACTCACTGTCTAATTGAGCTCAATTTATATCCTACGCAATACGTAACGCAATAACTACAAATAGCTGCACACAATGCAAGCCCTGCAATTTGTTTCTCGGTAAGGGATAAATTAGGCTTTAATGTGAACTGTAGCCTCGTTATCCTGTGGCTGTCTATGTAGGTCACATTTGTGTTTCGTGACGTCTACTTGATGGAGTTGGACTGTAAAAGCTGCAAAGATGTGTATGTTCTCTAGGCAGAAATGTGATTGGTACACACTAAGGCACCCTTCAAAGAAGTGTTACTTTTGATGTAATATAATTATAATTGTTGTTTTGACAAGGATGACACACACATTAGTGTGCTTGATTGGATTTACTTTCAAGTAAGACAAATGTACAGAATATAAATGTACAGAATGTATATATCTCCACATGGAGTTTGGTAGGGGAAAGGTCATGACATATCAATAATTCGCCATACATACCTATTCAATTTGAAAGTGTACATACTAATGATCAGAGGCCGTCTGTGCTCTTTTAAGTTCCTTACTACTGAAAAGTGTCTGTTCATTTTACATTTACGCAGAGGGTTTTATCTAGAGCAACTTACAGCAGTGAGTACATACATTTTGGTACTTTTTCATACTGGTTCCTGTGGGAATTAAACCTATAACTTTGGCATTGCAAGTGCCATGCTCTACCAACTGAGTGACACAGGAGGGCTACTACTGTTCCAGGTGTACACACTAACAATTTTAAAACTTTAAATTAACCACACGTAAGTAAATCACATACACAGTAGGGCCGGGACGATGCCGGTTTGACAATATTTTTTCCATGGCAATAATTAAACCACAAAGCAGACGTACCTCTTTGGTCATTTAAAAACCTGCTGTATGTAAAATAGTGTGTGCTATATATTGGAAAATCAACAAATGTGACTGGATGACAATATAATTATGTTTGTTTCCAACATTAGGGCTGTTTTCCTTAAAATGTTTGCTTTGTGTTTGTTTCCTTGCCATGATACTAACGAGTATCAAGATACTGGTATCGTCCTGGCCCTAATACATAGTATAATTACAGCAAAATTACAACATTCTTCAAAGTAACCACCATTTGTCTTGATGACAGCTTTGCACGTCTTCGCATTCTCTCAACCAGCTTCATGAGGAATGCTTTTCCAACAGTCTTGAAGGAGTTGCTGAGCACTTGTTTGCTGCTTTTCCTTCACTCTGCGGTCCACCTCATCCCAAACCACCTCAACTGGGTTGAAGTCAGGTGATTGTGGAGGCCAGGTCATCTGATGCAGCACTCTATCACTCTCCTTCTTGGTCAAATATCCCTTACCCAGCTTGGAGGTGTGTTTTGGGTCATAGTCCCACTAAGCGCAAACCAGATGGGAGCTCGTATCACTGCAGAACGCTGTGGTATGCCTTGAATTCTAAATAAACACATGACAGTGTCCCCAGCAAAGCATCTCCACACAATCACAACTCCTCATCCATGCTTCACCGTGGGAATCACACATTTATTTGTTTTTTTATTTAACTAGGCAAGTCAGTTAAGAACAAATTCTTATTTACAATGACAGCCTAGGAACAGTGTGTTAACTGCCTTGTTCAGGGGCAGAATGACAGATTTTTTACCTTGTCAGCTTGGGGATTCAATCTAGCAACCTTTTGGTTACTGGCCCAACGCTCTAACCACTAGGCTACCTGCCTAGTGGTTAGAATAATAGTGAAGACATTCATGCAAGACAAGGTAGACTCCTCAAACAACTCTAATGGTATATTCAGGCAACCATCCCCAATGAGAGAGACGTTTACGGTGTCCATTGTAGGACAGCAACAGCATGCAAACAAGCCCAGAGTTACCAACTGTTTCCATTTATTTGATGTCAGTCCCTCGATGAAGATCTGCACTATGCCGTGCAATGCCAAGTAGGCCATGCCTCTAAACAAGCTGCACTGTCTTTGATTATGAGGTTAGGCCAGTCAAGCCAATGCTCTAGGTCTGAATAGAGCCCGCTGCCCATAAAGTTATGTTTCATATTCCTTTTTTTTATCAATTGTTTTTATTATATAATCAAGCAAATAGGCAGAATAAACAGTATTGGACAAATACTAGTTGCATTGTCAGAGCACGTCCAAGACATATTCACATGATTCCAGCCCCTCCCACCCTGTCTGATACAAAATCTATGGAGCATCTCTTTGAACCGGCAAACAGCTGTTGAAACAATAACAGTGTTTTCTCTGCCCGTTTCAGTAAAAAGCTGAGGAATTGGGCAGGAGAAATGTAACCACTCTCAAATTCATAGACTGAGCTAGGGATGCAAGGTATGACCTTCCATGATATCAAATTATAGTTTTAACCATATTTTGAGGCTATATAGTTTGTTTACATTTACTTTGTTTACAAACATTGGAGTAAAACAAGCTTTTATTTTGGGTTCTGATGGGGTATGACAGTTGAACTAAGCTCATGAGGCTTTTATAAGTTATATTCTTCAAGAATCAATGGGTACATATCATTAAGTCCAGATATTGATGTAGCCACTGCAGATTGCCCCTCTAACTCCTTATAGCAAGATACCTTACATTTTCTGCTGGGTTTGACCAAATGGTTAATATTATTTAATTTGCGCCATGAAAGCGAGCAGTGGACAATTCCAAAAGTACAGTATCAAGAAAGGAGGAGACCCATTGGAGCCATGTAAGTATGTAGAGGAGAGCAAGGCACATTTCATATTTCAAAAGGTTTCCCTACCAGACTTTTTTCAGATGAAAGCCTACGTGTCTGGGTGATTGGTGGATGCGCGTAAGAGTAGATGCACATGGTGTGGGATAATGCGGAGCAATACATCATTTATGAAAAAAGGGAAACATGGATGGATGCAAATTCAGAGGGCCTCACAAAACAATGTGAGACCAACAACGTGAGTCTTAAACAGGTGAATTCATATGCACAAGACATTTTTGCCATGGTTTTTCAGTGTTTTTTTCTTTTCTTTTCTTCAGATGATCAATGTGTTTTCTAAAAGGTGTGCCATTAAAATGTTTTTTAAATGGTGTGTCATTAAAATGTTTTTTTTTAAATGGCACAGTGTCCACTGAACTGTAATGTTCCCTTGTTTAACAGTGTAATCAATAATAAATAGGATGTGTTATTTGCCCTGTTCATTCTTTCACAACCTTCTTCATCATTAGGACACGTTATTTTAACAGCAGATTAATAGATTTATAGATTGTGACTGAAAAATTAAATGTGAAAAGGGCATGCATTTTTTGCCGTCCCTGCTTTCACTCTGTTGATTTGGTCGGTTGCAACCTTTCCGTTTGCTCTCTTAAAGGTTATGTATCGTTGTGGACACATGCTATCTTAGCTTGTTGGTGTGCTTTTTTATATTTGCTGGTGTGAACACTGTTTCGTTAGCGTGCATCAACTTTAATTTAGGACTATTCACATCTTGAACTAAATGCATTGTGAAAATACATTTTTTTTGCGATGGTGGTTGGTGTCTAGAATATTTTGACTTCAACAAGTCACCTGTTATACAGCTTTCAGCAACCCCCTCTCCCTTTTTCTCTATCCACCCTCTCGCTATCCCCCTCTCCTTCTCTCTCTCTCTCCCCCTGTGTTACACGAGCAGACTGCCAGATTACACTGGGCTTTCCAGCTTCAGGGATACGGTGAGCCGGTCTTTATCTTTGGGAAACAGACGCAAACATTTGCATTCTGGAGGGTTTTATGGATAGGTATGTGGGTGTTTGTCTGAAGGGCTTTTATTTTCAGGTTTTTAATTGCAAATTATCCAAATACACCCTCCCCCCTGTCCTCTGTTAGCTTCTATCGGCTACATGTACCATTAACAAAATCCCTCTGACTTTATTTCCTTGATGGTAAGTAACATTTTGATCTCCACGCAAACAAGGTCGTTACATGATTACAGCAGGAAATGCTTCTATATCACATCATATGTATCTGATGACAGTCCTATTATGGAGACCTTATGTATCTCTTTTTAACCTCTTAAGGATCGTACCCTTTTTTTCAATTTTCGGTTTTGAGTGGTGTCCTGGGAAACTTGGCAGTCAGTTAATTATAGTCTTTGAAGATGAATTTTCTCAAAAATAGTCTCAATAGAGCAGTACTAGAACAGTGGGTCCAGCGGGGTTAGTGGAATATTGTTTGCTAGGTGTCAATGTTGTGGCAGTTAAAACTGAAGTTTTTTCCAAATACATTTAAAAAATATCAAGTCTAAATATGTGTCAAGACAAATGGCAAGCTAGTTTCTCTGGTTACAATCATATTTTTGGTGTAACATTGAACTGTTCTCTAGTGCTTTTCAACCTTTGGAAAATGTACTTGGCCAGTGGTGAATGATGCCAAGGAATTACATTTTAAACAGATAAACATGCAACAAAAACTGATATTCAGTCAAAAGTAACCAACGTTAAAATGGTAGAAAATCACATCAGATCCCTGCTACTTGCTTTCACCTTTTTAAAAAGGTACAAGGTCGCCCTAATACAGTATGTAAACTGTATAATACTTTGTCCAATGTACCAGTCAGACCAAGATTAAACATTGGAACATCAACATAACTCACCAGGTGAATATGGAATTGGTTGGAATAACAGTTGAGTTGATCAAAAAATTGCATATTCACATTTCCCACTAAGACACAAATGAGGAATATTGACATACTTAAGGGATAAAAAAACTGCAGTATCATCAGGGGGCTTCTTTTTGCCTCATTTGGAGAGAGCCCATGTGCATCAGTCAGGCTCCTGCCTAAGCCTTGAGCATGGAACAGGCTTAATCATACCCACTTTTTAATGGATGAATTACTGCATTTAGATTTAATTGAATTTCATATTAGTCATAAAGACACAAACGGCGCAATCCTTTCTCTCCCATTCCTCTGATTAACCATGCTGTGAATAGGGCCTGCATTATCTGGAGCCGCTCCTTCATATCTGCTTCAGCTCCACAGCGATGTTCGAGGGCCTCTACCGACCGAGGAGTTTAGAGAGAGGGGAGAGAGTGAGCTCTTTTTCATTTGCTTGTAGTGGCGAGCTGAGTGTTGGTGGAGTCAGATTGCTGGTTTGTGCGGAGGAAGAAGAGTGGTGTGTAATTTCTCCCCTGCATGGGCAGAGCAGAGTGCTGAGCGAAAAACATAAAAAGGGGTAAGTATTCCTTCAGGGGCTGTGTTTGGAGTAAGTTGTGTGTAAATAGTAATTGAAGACCTCTGACTCGGCAAATTCACACTCACTGCCCCTACTTCAATCTGTCGCAACCTTCAAAGGTGACCTTTGAACCTTGGCCACCTCCACAAAATACTAATTTCCCAAAGATGGCTTTTTCCCCATGGGTAATCACAGTGGGAAATCAGTAGCTGGGGCCATTTGGAAGGGGGAGAGTTCAAGGAAATGTGAATAAATATCACTCAGTGATTGAGATGGTCAATGACTGGCTGCGCTACTGTGTCAGTGTGACAGGCCTCACAGCAGCATGCGGTCTACAAGTCCTGCTAAGATTGAGGCTAACAGGGACACCATAACTATTAGTTCTTCCTCAAATCCTTTTCAGATGTACAACATCTTCACATTGGCTCTGAATAGAGATAGCCGTTGCACTAAGGAGAGTTAGATTGCATGCATCAGTACCATGTGGATCCGTAATGGGTTGAAAGAGTGTCCAGAGGATGCTACTAATAATTTGTTTGACGGAGCAGATTGCCTCTGGTTAGTACTATTGACCTGTTTTCTCTGTTGTATCCAGTGTTGATAGTCTGAACAAACCGTGCACAAACCGTGCACATTCACAGAACTAGGCGGCATTTCCATTCAACTAATACACAATGAGTTCTATTGAGCTGTATTCCGCCACAAGCAAACAGAAAACGCTCATCCAGAGGTGGAGCTCCTAGTGGTACTTTAATGCAGGGAAACTTAAATCCGTTTTACCACATTTCTATCAGCATGTTAAATGTCCAACCAGAGGGGAAAAAAACTCTAGACCACCTTTACTCCACACACAGAGACGTGTACAAAGCTCTCCCTCGCCCTTCATTTGGCAAATCTGACCATAATTCAATCCTCCTGATTCCTGCTTACAAGCAGAAATTATAGCAGGAAGCACCAGTGACTCGGGTCAATAAAAAAGTGGTCAGATGAAGCAGATGCTAAACTACAGGACTGTTTTACTAGCACAGACTGGATTATGTTCTGGGATTATTCCAATGTCATTGATGAGTACACCACATTAGTCATTGGCTTCATCAATAAGTGCATCGATGACGTCTTCCCCACAGTAACTGTACGTACATACCCCTACCAGAAGCCAACATCTGCACTGAGCTAAAGGCTAGAGGTGCCACTTTCAAGTAGTGGGACTCTAACCCGGAAGATCATAAGAAATCCCGCTATGCCCTCCAACAAACCATCAAACAGGCAAAGTGTCAATACAGGACCAAGATCCAATTGTACTACAACATCTTCGACGCTCATCAGATGTGGCAGGGCTTGCAAACCATTACAGACTACAAAGGGAAGCACAGCCGAGAGCTGCCCAGTGACACGAGCCTACCAGACGATCTAAACTACTTCTATGCTCGCTTCGAGGCAAATAACACTGAAACATGCATGAGAGCACCAGCTGTTCAGGATGACTGTGTGATCACAGCCGATATGAGTAAGACCTTTAAACATGTCAACATTCACAAGGCCGCAGGGCCAGACGGATTACCAGGACGTGTTCTGCGAGCATGTGCGGACCAACTGGCTAGTGTCATCACTGACATTTTCAAACTCTCCCTGTCCGAGTCTGTAATACCAACATGTTTTAAGCAGACCATCGTAGTCCCTGTGCCCAAGAACACAAAGGTAAGCTGCCTAAATGACTACCGACCCGTAGCACTCATGTCTGTAGCCATGTAGTGCTTTGAAAGGCTGGTCAGCGCTCACATCAACACCATTATCCCAGAAACCCTAGACCCACTCCAATTTGCATACCGCCCTAACAGATCCACAGACGATGATCTCTATTGCACTCCACACTGCCCTTTCCCACCTGGACAAAAGGAAAACCTATGTGAGAATGCTATTCATTGACTACAGCTCAGCATTCAACACCATAGCGCCATCAAAGCTCATCAATAAGCTAAGGACCCTGGGACAAAACACCTCCCTCTGCCACTGGATCCTGGACTTCCTGACGGGCCACCCCCAGGTGGTAAGGGTAGGTAGCCACACTGATCCTCAACACAGAGGTTGGCACCAGGGATGTACTGGGGAGTACGCACTACCCTCTGTAGTGCCTTGCAGTTGGAGGCCGAGCAGTTGCCATACCAGCCAGTGATGCAACCCGTCAGGATGCTCTCGATGGTGCAGCTGTAGAACCTTCTGAGGATCTGAGGACCCAAATCTTTTCAGTCTCCTGAGGTGGAATAGGTTTTGTTGTGCCCTCTTCACGACTGTCTTGGTGTGCTTGGACCATGTTAGTTTGGTGTTGATGTGAACACCAAGGAACTTGAAGCTCTCAACCTGCTCCACTACAGCCCCATCGATGAGAATTGGGGCGTGCTCGGTACTCTTTTTCCTGTAGCCCACAATCATCTCCTTTGTCTTGATCATGTTGAGGGAGAGGTTGTATTCCTGGCTCCACACTGCCAGGTCTCTGACCTCCCTGTAGGCTGTCTCATCATTGTCGGTTATCAGTCCTACCACTGTTGTGTCATCATGTAGTGAGGGCTCAGTATCATTGGGCATACTCAGGAACATGCTGCAGGGCTGAAGTAGGAACAAAATGTAATCATCCATATAGCCAAAGAAAAGTGAGACATAACTCTACATACATCCAATATGATACATGTTTCCTTGGAACACTATGACTGTGTTCTAAATGGCACTCTATTTCCTATTTTGCACAGTACTTTGACCACAGGGTTCAGGTGTAAAGTTGTGCACTATATAGGGAATAGGGTGCAATTTGGAACTCGATCCATACCAGTCGTAAATAACAGGACTGCAGAGCACCTGCAGTGGGTGATAGATCATTGCTTTGGGACTGAACTGATGAATTTCTCATGATATCATGTGGAAAGGTCTGGTACAATTCTGTTGAGTCATTGCCTCTAGTCTAAACTCCATTGATTTTGTTCAAAATAAAGAGGATAAAAATGACATGCCCATTGCATCATACCCATAGTATGTAGAGCATGCCAACCTCCTGTGTCACCAAACCCCTTTTCTCTTCATCGTGACGGCATGCCTTTTGCTGAAGGAACGAGAAGGGGCGGGAGGTGAATGTTGTTTTCTTCCTTTGAAGTGCTGCTATTGCCTTTCAATTAAACTCCAATGTTATCAGCACATTGCAGCACGTTTTTTCCTAATAAACTTCAACCGTTTTTGGATTAGAGCAAATCTGGGAATTCCATAGGAGGGCTCCCAATTAAGATTAGTTTTGATAGAACGCTAGCTTTGGTAATTTGGGGGCCCGAGGCAAAACGTTGCAACTGTAACCTCCGTGGAAGGTTTGACGTTGGTGGGGGATCATTTTGTTGATTATGAAGTGGTATCTGTTTGGTGCTTTCATCAGCTATTAATGACACTGTTAGAGTCATGTCGAAGGTCACAGGCTATCAAGGCAAAACGTGTCCCAAAGCTGTTCAAAGTGATCAATTGAACATTTGTTAATGTTATCATTGGAAGCTACTTGAGAAGAAACTGTCTCCCAGTACTCAAGGAAAAGACAATGTTGTCTTAGCAATAAAGAGGGCTTAACTGTCTTCTCTGTAAGGTGCCAAACTTCTGCATGCTTCCTCTCTGACTGTTCCTATCTCGCTGTATGATTAATGCCAGCCATGCTCTGTGTGCAGTCATCGTTCACTGCCCCTCAGACAGGCGGAATTGGTCGCCAACAAAGGAGATATAAAAAAATGCTTTTCCCCCTCCAGACAAAAATACAGCACTTTGAAAGCCATTGGCGGCTAATAGTTGAAAACAGCTGAAGCCAGTGTAGTAGATTCAGTAACAAATTTGTAGGGTGTTTGTGGATCACGCCCATTGGAGCATGTTGATTGTAAAAGGCCATTGGATGGCAGAGACTATGTAATGTCTGAAATTGTAGCACATAAACCTCAAGTTAAAAGGACAAGAAACAAAATGATCACTGAATTAATACTATACTTGTGTCAAAAGGACTGTAATGAATACTAGAAAAAGGTGCAGATTCACGCGCAGAGCGCGGAAGGTGTTTATTTCGCCTTCACAGAAGGCAGGCATCGTGGTCACAGGCAGGCAATGAATGGTCATACACAGGTAGGCAAACCGGTAGGTGAATCAAAACTAGGACTGAAGGCTACAACTGCTTCTCACAAACAATCTAGGAAAAGGCTTAGTAGAGTCAAAACGAACAATACCTCACAAAGGCACAAACAGAATGAACTGAACTAAATCAGGAGCTGATGAGACCAGGTGAGTAACTAACACAGGTGAAATCAATGAACAAACATGAAAGACAGGGCTACATTCAAGAACACAAGGAAACAGGGCTACGTTCAAGAACACAACGAAACAGAATATAAGGTTGACTAAGAAAATAAATACAGAACCTTATAAGGACGCCACTCAAAACCTTCACTTTCCTTATGAACCTTGAAACAAACTTGCATAAACAACAAACTGGCTAAAAATCTAAGCGTGGGGAACTTGTTCAGTGCAACAACAGTGTACTGACAGGAAAAAAGGCTAAGCAGCAAAAGTTTGATACAATAATAGAGCAGTCATGTTAGAGCCAACAGTTCAAAGAGCAAAACCACATTGTAAATGAAAACCTTAGTCCATATCATCTAGGCTGCATTCAGTATGTTGTTACATTTTGAAACGTTCAATTGAACGGAAACGGTGCTGTATTGAACAACAAGTTAAATACGTCACTCAATGCTTCAAGCCACACCTCGTCACACCCACCAAATGGGAACAAACGTACCTCAAAGTCTTTTCAAGAACGTAAAAGAAAGGGAAACGTGTCATTCAGTACAAACCATTCCGCAACGTAGCAAACATTCAAGCAAACTGAACGCACCTCTGGTTGAGACTTTAAAGGAAGTCCAACTCCAATGGCAAGGAAACAGATCAAATCCAATAGAAAGACACAAAAAAGAGACAAAGGAAATCCCAACACAATCCCAGGTAAAAAGTCAATAATCCAACAGGAATCTAATAGGTCCAATGGATATGGATAGCTCTGAACTGTTCAATGTCTATTTTCCACCAAACCAGTGTAGAATATGGCAAAAAAGCAAAGAAAGGCCTGAAATCCCTCTCATCTTAATTCAACATGTCACCTGTGGGTTGGACACGCCTCCCACCACTACTACTTCTTATTCTTCTTCGGTATTATGGTGTTCGTACATTTTGTCTGGTATTGTGTGGTCGATGATGTTACATTTTGTGATACAAAAATAAAAAAGGAAAAAAAAAACTAACCCTACACCTATATATCACTATTTCATAAAAATAAAACTCACCACCCCATTCCAATACTTTGAACCTGACTGATCCAATACCAGGCCGATGCACCTTGTAATTTTTCTGTAGTAAAACCTTGTACACCCAAGTACTTCTCTAAAGCTGCCACCACAACATATATTTTCTATTTTCTGTGATTCATGTTCCATTTCTGCGGTACAGTTGATAGTCATGGCAATGAATGCTAAGAAGCCAATGTTACTGAAGCACAAATTCGTATCACTCCTTATTGGCCTAGGCCTACAACTCACCCTTGACCCATCATCCCCTACTCTCTTCACTGGCTCAACATATGACACTTTCTGTTATACTCTGACCCTGGCAACCTCAACCTGTCTCTCTCACAACAGGAACTTCTGATTCCCAGAAACATGGGACTATGGATCAGCAAAAAAGCAGCGATCCGCTTTCTCCAAAAATGTCACTCCCACCGGGTCCAAATCCACCTCCCACCACACCTATACTGTCACGTCCTAACTATAGTAAGATGTTATTTTCTATGGTAGAGTAGGTCAGGGCGTGACAGGGGGTGTTTTGTGTTTTTCTATGTTTTGTATATCTATGTTTAGGTTCTAGTTTTTCTATTTCTATGTTGGTTTTTTGCGGGATGATCTCCAATTAGAGGCAGCTGGTCCTCATTGTCTCTAATTGGAGATCATACTTAAGTAGGGTTTTTTTTCCACCTGTGTTTGTGGGTAGTTGTCTTCTGTTTAGTTGATGTACCTGACAGAACTATACGCTTTCGTTTTTCGCTTTGTTATTTTTTCTTTAATATTCGGAGTTAAAATAAATCTTCATCATGAGCAATCAACACACTGCACTTTGGTCCCCTCTCTACGACAGCCGTTACATATACCTGCAACCTTAAAGGCCTAACGCTTAAAATAGGCATTTTTTCACCACAATACAGTGTAGTAACATAATATAAGTATTTTTTAAGTAAGACTAACACATTTTCATAGTTATATCATTTTATTTATTTTGAGAGCAATGTTTCATTGTAAGCTTGCGGTTGAGACGTTTCATAACGAATAGTTATTAAGCTTCCCATATTCGTCTCCTCAAGGTACCTGTGTGTCCAGGCTAACTACAGGCTCATGCCTGTGTCTCCTTGGAGGCCCGCTGGCCTGACCCCTCACAATGGATTAGCTGTCCATGTAAATGAAGCCAATTAGGAACCTCCACATCACCTCACAACTGGGGCTAATTAAGCTCACTCCACAGGAGTAATGCCTTAATGTGTTCACTGGTCAGAGAGAGGATGCGAACAGGGAGTTAGATTCCCCCATCTCATTGTCTAAGACATGCACACTAGAGGGAGGGAAGTTTGTGTGGAGGTGGAGGGGCAGTGCTATGTGATTACATGTGTGTGAGAGGGAGACAGAGTTTGTGTATGTTTGTGTGGGGGGGGGTATGTGTTTGTGTGTGGGGAGGGGGAGGGGGGATGAGGAGAAGAACAATATGAAGCTTTTGTTGGAAGCTTGATGAAAATTGCTGTGATACCAGCACCTGATGTTTGTGCAAATGATGCATCAATCAATTAAAGATCTGCATGGAAATCCAGTTAAATCATGGGTACATTGAGGACAGTTCGATGTAAGGAGTGAACTAATACAATGTTATCACTGAGAGGGTATACACAAAGTGGAATGCACATTATTTTATGAACACTATTATAATCCACTGCTTCCTTTTAGATCAATGCCTGGGTTGGTGAAAACAGTATTTCCCGTCTTTTGGAGCATTGACGGATACAGAATTTGTCGAAGGGTGAAATGGATTGTTCTGGCGTTTAGGGATTTCCAAGGCTACTCTGGAAAACATGCAGACAGAGCATGGAAATACAAGCCCATCCAGGCTTAAACAACAAATAGCAGGTGACTGTTAAAGACTTAGCCTGAGAGGATTATTTCAAGTGATTTATTCAAAACAATGTGCCGCTAACCAGGTATGGCGCTTACCTTCGACATATGTTACAGTTTAATTGGATGAGGTTCGACTTTGCCTGGGGAGTTTACCGAGATGACACTCCAACACCCAGCTGCATGTTCGCAGCAGACACTGTATGTCATTATCACTTCCCTCAGCTCATCCATAAGGACCAGAACAGTCCTCATGGAAGGAGTGAGAGACCCTGTGAGAACCTTAGTGGTGCAAATTCTAAATTCTCAAAAACAACTAAAAAATAATAATAATATTTATTTTTTAAATATCAATCCCTGACTACAAACTTGAGTGGGGGAGTTATAGTGAGATATGGTAGAGAGAGGGAGTATACATTTGGTCTATTTGATTGGCTTTGCAGGCCTATTTGTTGGAGACGTTCATTAGTAACAGCATAGTAGTAGCAAATCCAATGTAACTACAATGTTGCATAGGAATTGCTTAGTTAAGCATTTCACTGTACTTATGCATGTGAGAAATAACACTTCAATAACACTTGATGTTGTTACTACGGTTATTACTGTGTAGTAACATATAGGACTTAAGATAGTGTTATGAGATGTTCTATTTTCAGAAGTAACAGTATATTGTTGACGCTTGAATCTTGAAAGATTTCTCACATTTTGAAGGGCTTTGTTGGAGGGTCTTAAATGATTTGCTTCTCTGTGTATGTATCCCTTAATGTGTATGGTTTTGAAATTCATAGTCTACCATACTCATTGGATAAAATTGTTGATAAATCCTAACTCCCGAATGGCGCAGCGGTCTAAGGCACTGCATCTGCAGTCCCTGGTTCAAATCCAGGCTGTATCACATCCTGCTGTGATTGGGAGTCCCATAGGGCGGCGCACAATTGGCCCAGCGTCGTCCAGGTTTGGCCCGGATAGGCCATCATTGTAAAGAAGAATTTGTTCTTAACTGACTTGCTTAGTGTAATAAAGGTAAAAAAAATATCTCCTATTCCTTCAGGGTTGTTCCATTTGATTTCAGTCACCGCAAAATATGCAAAAAAGTTATAAAAATATAATCAGAATTAGTTTTTCCCCACAAAATCCTTGCTAAGCTGGAGTAGTGTAAAATAAGTTTTCTGTCATTGACCCAGCCTTAATGAATTTAGTTTATTTACATATCGAATTTGATTGACGAACATCAGTTTCAGCATTTCTTAATTTCGTGGCCAGCCATTTCGTGGCCAGCCTTTCCTCTGCTGTGGTGCTGCATTGCAGTCAACAATGTTCTCTCCATAGCTGTCCATGGTCCTGAAATCAAAAAATCTGAGAGAAACAGAGAGATTAGTATGTAGTCTCTTTAAGTCTAAACATCACAGAGTAAACAGGTGACAGATAATTGAGTAATCTTACAAATTACTCAGTGATAGAATGAATGTGAGTTTATGATCAACGCTTACCTTTTCAAAGACAAGTTGACTTGCCTGGCCTTCCTGACAGCAAAAGCATGCACTGCTTCTTGAAGGTTGATTTTGTAACGCACAGGTTTCATAGTCTCCACTGGGTTCTCACATCTCGTGGTGCTGAGGGATTTCACAGTGAGTCCATCTTTTACGTTCTCTTTGAGCACGTCCCAGCGGTGTGTAGATCCGGATAAAAATTTATAAATCTCTTGGATGGTGTTTTAAAAACTCAGGCGCCTCCAAACAAAACGATGCGACATCAAAGAGAACCAGGTTCAGCGAGTGTGCGCTGCATGGCCGAAAAAAGGCCCTTGGATTAATATCCTGCAGTAACAGCAGCACCACTGTCATTGGGGACGTGGAGCGACGAATCTGAGTCCGGTTCCCAAACTCTAGGGTCCCTGCTGGCATTGTTTGGAGGTGTGGCTAGACCTGGTGCGACCAACGTTTCTTGTCCACCCAGAGAGCTGTCATCATCGGTGGAAGTGGATGGCTCGGACTCCTCCACGGCTCCTCCGTCTCGGCGAACTAACGGCCTGTCCTCAGAGGCATGTTGCTCTCCACACTAGTTGAACAGTGCTGCATGCAGCAAATCTCTTTGGTTTAGAGATTGTGGCACTTTTTTTATATTCGCTTCCTGATCGTTTTTGTCTCTTAGACATGGTAGCAAATTTGGTTACAAATCTCAATAGCTTACTTTAGCAGAAATTATTCCACTAGTAGCTAGCTAAAGTTAACAGGCTAGGTTAGGCTACTGCCTTAATCACTAATAGTCTTCGCCATACACAAACATTAAAAGCAATACAATAGTTTAATAGGCTGATTTATTTTTATTAACGTTTCACAATTGGGTAATCCCGTAAAAACACACACATCACCATAGCTACCAAGGATAGTGGGAATTAACTTGAGAGAAGCGGGAATGGGGTGGGGGCGGGAACTGCAGCAACAGCTAGGGACTGGTGGCTGGGCCACCGCCGGCGGTGTAGTAGCCGATTATGGGCGCCAGAGGGCGACAGCCAAATTCCACCCCGAATTCAAGCGCCGCCATAGGCGCCTGCCTAATCTTGCCTAATGGGAGGGCCGGGCCTGTTTATGGGATTTTTTTTTAAAGCTCATGAAACATGGGACCAACACTTTACATGATGTGTTTATATCTTTGTTCAGTGTAATTTGACAAGCCTGTTTGTAAGCTTTTCAATGATATCAAACTAAACCGTTAATATTTTCCAGTGATGAAGACATGGATGTTTCATGGTTTGGTGGGGTATGCAAAATTGGTCAACGTTGAGCACCTCTATCTTCTGAATGTTTTGGCATTCAGGTCCAAACAATAACTTTCTGACCTCTTCTACCATGGGCAAATATGTATGAAAGTTTTGTTCAAATCAAAAGGGTTACGGTCAAAAAGTGGTTGAAATCAAATGGAGCGACTTTTTATTCACTGAACAAAAATATAAACTCAACATTCAACAATTTCAAAGACTTCTGAGTTACAGTTCATATAAGGAAATCAGTCAATTGAAATTCATTCATTAGGCCTTAATCTATGGATTTCAAATGACTGGGATCAGAATACCAGTGGATCAGAAAACCAGTCAGTATCTGGTGTGACCACCATTTGCTTCATGCAGCGTGACACAGCCACTTCGCATGGAGTTGATCAGGCTATTGATTCTGGCCTGTGGAATGTTGTCCGACTCTTCTTCAATGGCTGTGCAAAGTTACTGGATATTGGCAGGAACTGGAACACGCTGTCGTACAAGTCAATCCAGAGCATACCAAACATGCTTAATGGGTGTTATGTCTGAAGAGTATGCAGGCCATGGAAGAACTGGGACATTTTCAGCTTCCAGAAATTGTGTACAGATCCTTGTGACATGGCGACGTGCATTATCATGCTGAAACATGAGGTGATGGCGAGGGATGAATGGCACAACAATGGGCCCCAGGATCTCTGTCAAGGTATCTCTGTACATGCAAATGACCATTTATAAAATGCAATTATGTTCATTGTCCGTAGCTTATGCCTGCCCATACCATAACCACACCCCCACCATGGGGCACTCTGTTCACAACATTGACATCAGCAAACCTTTAACCCACATGCCTCTATGCATGCTGTCTATCATCTGCCCGGTACAGTTGAAACTGGGATTCATTCGTGAAGAACACACTTCTCCAGCATGCTAGTGGCCATCGAAGGTGAGCATTTGCCCACTGAAGTTGTTTACAACGCCAACCTGCAGTCAGGACAAGACACTGGTGAGAACGACGTGCACGCAGATGAGCTTCCCTGAAATGGTTTCTGACAGTTTGTGCAAAAAGTATTTGGTTGTGCAAACCCACAGTTTCATCAGCTGTCCAGGTGGCTGGTCTCAGATGATCCCCGCAGGTGAAGAAGCTGGATGTGGAGGTCCTGGGCTGACGTGGTTACACATGGTCTGCGGTTGTGAGGCCGGTTGGACGTACTGTCAAATTCTCCAGAATGTCGTTGGAGGTGGCTTATGGTAGAGATATAAAAATTCAATTATATGGCAAAAGCTTTGGTGGACATTCCTGCAGTCAGTATGCCAATTGCACTCTCCCTCAAAACTTGAGACATCTGTGGATGTCAGGGATTTCTTCGTCGTCAGACGATATGGCGAAATCATCATCGGAAAATGAGGACCAATATGCAGCAGAGTTGAGATAGTTCATTATGAACTTTTAATAAATTCCAAAACGAACATACAAAATAACAAAAACGAACTCACGATACACTGAAAGTCCTGTTAGGTTTACACACGCTAAACACGGAACAATCTCCCACAATTAAACAGACAAACACACCCAACTAATATAGGACTTCCAATCAAAGGCAACACCACACAGCTGCCTTCAATTGGAAGTCCACCCCAATTAACCAAACATAGACATACAACTAACTAGATCAACATAGAAATACGTGAAACTCAAACAGTGCTCAAAAACCCCGGAATACTAAATCAAATGCCCTTACAACAAAAACACCACCCTGAACCACATAAAACAAATACCCTCTGCCACGTCCTGACCAAACTACAATACCAATTAACCCTTATACTGGCCAGGACGTGACAGTGGAATTGCGTTGTGTGACAAAACTGCACATTTTAGAGTGGTCTTTATTGCCCCCAACACAAGGTGCACCTGTGTAATGATCATGTTGTTTAATCAGCTTCTTGATATGCCACACCTGTCAGTTGGATTGATTATCTTGGCAAAGGAAATACTCACTAACAGCAATGGAAACGAATATGTGCACAGCATTTTAGAGAAATAAGCTTTTTGTGCATATGTGTAACGTCTGCTTCCAATTTACACCCTCAAACACATAGATCCCCTGAACGCAGCTCACTTTCCAGATCCCAATCACCTGAATTCTAATCACGTGTTCACACACCTGTATGTCATTATCACACCCTATTTAGTTCAGTTCTTTGCACCCCATCACTGTGAGGTATTGATTGTTTTGGGACACATGGCTTTCGGAGTGCTGTTTTTCCTGTGAGTTACTCTTCCTGTGTATGATTGTTTTTGCCTATTCCCTGCCTGTACTTTAGCCTATTGAATTTCCTGTTATCTACCTATTGCCTGATCTCCCGGACTACGTTACTAGCCTTTTACCTGCCTGTACTGTTGCTCTTTTGGACCCCGTGTATATGACCTTCTGCCTGCCCCTGGACCCAGCTACCTGCCTCCTCCTGTGGTCCTTTGCAATAAACACCTGCAGCTCCCTGCGCTTGAAACCAGCTCTGTCTCCCCTCGTGTTCATTTCAATATGGGATCTTTTATTTCCGCTCATGAAACATGGGACCAACACTTTACATGTTGCATTTATATTTTTAAGTGTAGAAATAAGCACCACTCATAGTTGGTTAGTGACTAAGACGCAAGGCCTAGGAATTATTCTTCCTACCTTCCTATAACAATCAAATCAAGGATTTTTCTGTTATTGTTTACCATCAATCAATAATTCCCTTTTCAGATAGTTGCTCAAATCTGAAATTAGTTTCTTATGAAATACATGCTTGGAATTGAGTTCTGTGATCACCTATGGGCTATGCAGCAAGATTTATAATCCAATTTGGCATTTGACACGTAATAATGACTACATGATTGTCTTGCAATCAAATTCATTCTGAAACCACTGCCTGATTCCATCCTTATCTTTATTCGTAAGTCAGTGAACATGCACGTTCCATGTATCCAACATTCGATGTGTGTCACCAGTATGTGTGTGTGTTGTGGCATTATAGCGCGGGCCCAGGGACATGTTCTGTCGTCCCCCAGACACTTCCATCCCTGTAATTAGTGTCTCTCTGCCTTTAATGACACATTATTTTAATACAGAGCACTTCTACTCTGGGGCGGCATGCCACTGCCACTGCTGCCTTCCTAGGGGAAATCATGAACTGCTAATTAAGTAATGGCCCCAAATCCCCTTTTTCCCCATCATCAGCACATTAGGAAGAGAGACACAAGGACAGTGGACTTTTAATCACTTTTTAAAACAGGTGTGGATAGGAAAGGGTGGAGGCTGGCGTGGGGCCTATTCCCATTGGACCTGAGAGAGATAATGCTCTGAGATAAGTTCCCTATAGGAAGGGAAGAGACTAAGTCATAAAAGTTGGGGCACTTGTGGGAACAAAGGGAGATAGTGAATTATAGAAGAGTATTGTTTTTGTGTAAACATGGGCATAAGGCGAGGGAATGCAACATCTGGTCTGACAGACAGGCGATAGCACAATAAATGTTTGTCTTATAGTCAAAACATAAGGGTATGGCAAATGCTACAAAATACAGGTCCTCTTAGTAAAATAGAGGCAGCAAACTTTTCATCAGTAATGGACCTAAAGTATAACAGTGTCCTACACTCAAATTATTCTTTAAAGGGAGTAGAATAGTCAAGCTACAGGAAAAACGCACACAACCGACACATTAGAGATCTAGTTGTGCTAACAGAAATGGGCCATTACATATCTAATGTCTAAATGAGCTACTTCACCATGTACTGTAAGGCCAGTGCATAATAACCATTATTTCCTCTGTGTCAAATGAAAGCATCGGGCACTTCTCAGGAAGCCAAATTGCACCTTAACTTTTTTTTTTCTCTCCGCCAAAAATATACTGTATGTTCCAAAGTCAATTGTAATAATTTTCTCAATGGATATGCCGCCACAGTGTAATTTCGGTCCGTTTAACGTCATTATCTGCTAAATGAAGTATGATGAGAACCTCTTATTTCCATGGAAGCCATTGAAAGCGCTAGCGACTTTCTTTCTTCCAGCGTCTTAACATCATCTAAAATGCCACTAACATTCCATTTATTATCCGTATGCAATCCAATTAGTTGTTATTTTCCGCCATTGTTTGCTCGCATAGTAAAAATTGGCTAGACTGTTATGTTGGTAAATGCCTGAGTCTATATCTTCAGCCATTTAGCACATTTCCTAACAGGTTTCAAAGTTGTCTGTGGGATTTATTGTGGAATACATTATGTTCATACAAAAGAAAAATGTATTTGAATGGGAGATATATAAGCCTGTGAAAATGTTGTGGCGAGTCTTTTAAACAGTGCATGGGGTTTTAAGCTCATGTAAATATTGATGACAGTTAATATTTAATATGTCGACTCTGCCAAATGGCACCCTGTTCCCTACATAGGACTCTGCACAAAAATAGTCCACTATGGGCCCTGTTGCTATTTCAAATCAAATTTGGGACGCATACTTTGTTAACTGAACCCTTCAACCGAAGAACTATAAACCTCAGTTTTGGAAAATGTTGATGATATGGTACATTTAAGGAATAGGTGAATGTGGTGTATGGCCAATATACTATGCCTAAGGGCTGTTCTTATGCACAACGCAATGCGGAGAGCCTGGATACAGCCCAATCAGCATTCAGGGCTCTAAACACCCAGTTTCCAGTTTTAGTTGTATAGTGAATATGAATCCTCCACAGTATTGATATTACCTACAGAATATAAACAAACAACATGTACAATACATCTCCATTTCAGTTGACAACTTACTGATAAAAGAGCAACCTGTGTTTAATTTCACATGCCAGTCCCTGAGTCAATAGTAATCACCACCAGATCTGGGTTTAAAAAATATTTGTCATCTTTCAAAATATTTTAGCTGTGCTTGGTTGCGCTTGCCTGGAGCAGTGGCACCAATGGAATAGTTCCAAAAGTGCAAACATCACCCCTCTGTCACTCCTGCAGGTGAAAGCGAATACCATCTGAACCCAATTTTTAGCAACGTCTAGGATATCAATAATAACCCTTGGCTACTAGAGAATCCAAATGCATGTCTTTAATCACATAGTGTGTGGAAGAGTTGATATGGAATACTAATTTTATTAGTTATCGCTTATTAGATATTGACAAATATTCTTATGTTATGTTATGGGATTAACAATCTATATAGATCTCCACCACCATATGAAAATATCCTTGTTTGTAAAGTCATATAGCCTTTCCAAGCTGTGGGACTTGGGATTGGCATTGTGTTATTGGAATCCATAGCTCCAGCTCGAGATATACCCACTGTTTGTTCTCTCCGCTGACTTTGAATAGGTCATGTCAATCTTCCGTCTCAGTCTATCGCTGTCAGTTGTGAAATAATACCACCCTGCTCGTCAGATTCTGACGTCATGCACACTTAGAAGTCTACATTGGGGAACAGTTTAGAAAAGTAACCCAGCTAGCATATTTAGTTCTTTGGAAGTTGTGGGAACAAGTTTTCGTTTCCCATTGATTCTGAGAACGAAGCCATAAGTTTCCTGACCGGTAAAACTGAACGTTTTTAAAATGTTCTGCGAACTGAAGTTAACATTTTACCTGTTGTGGCAACATACATTTTAGAACTATGAGGAAATCTGTAGAAAACTCTGTTGAAGTACTGAAATTCCCACAGGAGAACATTGTTTCTTAACATTCTATGAGAAATGTAAGAATAATTTAAATAGAACCATGAGGAAACCTGTATAAAACGTTATGCTAAAGTACTGACATTCCCACCTAAGAAACATATGGTTCTCACAACATTATGTGCTAGCTGGGTATCCTGCACCATTCCCAGAAAGTTGTGGGAAGGTTATGTAAAATAACCATAGGATAACCACGCTCTGACCAAGTTCTAACATATGGTTCTCAGAATGTTATGTGCTAGCTGGGAACAGCATTTAGTGTGTCACTGACACACATTAAAGGAATTCACTTCATTTGAATAATTATTGCTTAAAGTATTCATTGCATTGTTTGAGAGTATAGACGGGTGAAAAAGAGCTGCCATTGTCCCTTGATTTGAATGTGTCCACATTGTGTCCGGATTCCCCGCTATATTCAAATGCCAGTATGCATTCTACAAACGGTGGAATAAGCAAAATATGACAACTCAACAACAGCTGATGGCTGTAGCTAATTAACCAGCTAACCTCTGTAGCAAGCAACGTCAAAGGGATTGCAAACGAGTTAGCATAACTCTAGCTAAACAAAACAAAAAAAAATCAAATTATTAGCTGGCTTACTAGCATTTATGAGGCCAGCAATCATGTTCCTCACACGCTAGGAACGTATTTCCTCTAACGTTATAATGAAAAGGTGCCTATCGGTCCCAAAACACAAGTTTTCTGGAGACTTGTGGGAGGAGTGCTAATGACGTTACCCACTGTATGCACTTTTGGTAGCCTGATTGTGTCCAGATTGAGGGGACATATTTGTCATCTCTTTGAGCGCCAAAGTACGATAATTGGTGGTATGAACGCTTTTATGGTCTGTTGATGTACTGTACCAGTCAAAAGTTTGCACCTACTCATTCATGGGTTTGCTTTATTTTTACATTGTAGAATAATAATGACACGTCAAAACTATGAAATCAAATTGAGGCCAGGTCATCTGATGCAGCACTCAATCAGCACTCCATCACTCTCCTTCTTGGTCAAATAGCCCTTACACAGCCTGGAGGTGTGTTGGGTCATTGTCCTGTTGAAAAGCAAATGATAGTCTCACGAAGCGCAAACAGGATGGGATTTTGCCATGTTGGTTAAGTGTGCCTTGAATTCTAAATCACTGACAGTGTCACCAACAAAGCACCCCCCACACCATCCCACCTCCTCCTCCATGCTTCATGGTGGGAACCACACACACGGAGATCATCCGTTCACCTACTCTGCATCTCACAAACACATGGCGGTTGGAACCAAAAATCTCAAATTTGGACTCATCAGACCAAAGGAAAGATTTCCACCGGTCTAATGTCCATTGCTTGTGTTTCTTGGCCCAAGTAAGTCTCTTCTTATTATTTTACCTTTATTTAACTAGGCAAGTCAGTTAACAACAAATTATTATTTTAAATGACAGACTAGGAACAGTGGGTTAACTGCCTTGTTCAGGGGCAGAACAACAGATTCTTACCTTGTCAGCTCGGGGATTCGATCTTGCAACCTTTTGGTTACTTTTCCAATGCTCTAACCACTAGGTTACCTGCCGCCGCAGTCTCCTCTGAACAGTGTATGTTGATGTGTCTGTTACTTGAACTCTGTGAAGTATTTATTTGGGCTGCAATTTCTGAGGTTGGTAACTCTAATGAACTTACCCTCTGCAGCAGAGGTAACTTTGGGTCTTCCTTTTGTCATAGAAATTCAGTACTGAGTGAGATTTGGTCATTTCTTCAAACAATCCTTTTTATTTAATTTTGATTATTTATTGCAATAATGATGCTGGTCGAGCACCCCCCCCCCCCACCCGTAACTGTTGGACCGAGTAACCTAACATTTACACAAATGCAGAGTACTATATATAGCTGACACTAACAGTCATGGTTGGCTCAACCTCCCTCATGCACACCACGTAGCATCATAAGCCACTCTGGGTTCATCCTGTCATTATCTGCACGTGGGTTTTTGTCTTAACCCCACCCTGGCTTAGGGTCCCAGATGCAAGGATGATTTTGAGACAATGAAAGATTGTTCTACTCCTAAGCTCTCTAGTAAAACACATTCTTGTCTGTGTAATGCAGTCTAACTAATTTGTCACCTCCAGTGGGGACCATAAAAACACAGACACTAACAGGACAGAAACATCCTCCTATTTGTTCAGTATTAATTGCTAACTATTAATATAAAAAAAAAAAATCTGGTAAATGTGTAATTTTTCGATCACACATCTATGTGGCGATCCTCCTGAGAGCCAGTTTCATCATAGCGCTTGAAGGTTTTTGCGACTGCACTTGAAGAAACTTTCAAAGTTCTTGAAATTTTCCACATTGACTGAACTTCATGTCTTAAAGTAGTGATGGACTGTCATTTCTCTTTGCTATTTGAGCTGTTCTTGCCATAATATGGACTTGGTCTTTTACCAAAAAGGGCTATCTTCTGTATACCACCACTACCTTGTCACAACACAACTGATTGGCTCAAACGCATTAAGGAAAGAAATTCCACAAATTAACTTTAAATAACTTTATTTTAACAATACATATATTCCAGGTGACTACAGTGGTTGCTTAACTAAAAGTTTTGAGATGCCGCGGGACTTAGATGGAATTTGTGGTTTAGTACGGTACCCTGCGTCACTGCTTCATTAAAGCACTGATTATGCTTTTGGGTCCCAAGGAGCTAATGTGTCTAACTGACAATGAATGGGCGACATAGAAACGAATAATATAAAAACACCCATAAAGAATCAGTAAGAAAACAAAAACTAACCACCACAAGGGAAGGTAAGAGAAGGGAATGTTTGGGATCGGGGTCCAAGTAATGAAAATAAACAAAAGGTTCCTGCTCTTCTACACACCTAATCCTTAGCCCACTGTCCTACCTGGTTCCAAGAAAATACAAGGGTGACACCCGCCCGGCTAACCTAGTGTATAAAACAATGGGTTATCTACGTGGGAATGTACACCCATGGGCAGAGCTACCTTTTCCCTTCTCCAGGTCCTAGGTAGGGTGGAGTACCTCAGGAGGACAGGCTGAAACACAAACAAAGAAATTAGCACAAATCATAAAATAATCAAACAAAACAAGTGTCCTCTCTCTCCCCCCCCTCCTCTTCTCTTCTCTTCTCACACGGCAAACAGATATCCTCTCTGTAATCAGCTTCAGCCATGCCCACCATCGTTAGCCGCAACTCGGTACACCTGTAATGCCCAAGACACAAACACACTAACAGGGGAAAATGGGGAACAAGAAAAACGTAACACGTAACACTGTACAGATGTTAATTTTACATTATTATTAGGAAAAAAATCCATACAATTAGTTTCAGTTAGTGGAGATGGAGGAACCTGAAACGAAAACATATTCTTAAAGTACTTCCTCTTTCAAAATATAATTTGGTGAATCATGCGTGACTCCATCATTTGTAACAAGTTTTAATACATTTCTTTTGGTAGCATTTCTATATTGAAGATTGAAAAAGAATTTGGTGCATTTTTCCCCATATTCCATCCAGTTCGCTTTATTTTTTATAATATATTACACTGGATCTTTCTTGAATAAGTTCCTCCATTTCTTTTTGTTTTTCCTCTAACTTATTCTGTGCCTCTATGGTACCGTTTTTATTGATATCTAACTGTACTGTTAGTCCTTCAATTTCCTTTGTTAATATGGACTCTTTTGATCTAAATTGCTTTTGTTTTATAGATGAGTACTGAATTGCATGGCCTCTAAAGGCACACTTAAATGTGTCCCATTCAATAAGGGGATCTGCTGTACCTATGTTATGTCTGAAAAAGTCAGTTATAAATTCTTCTGTCCTAGTTCTAAACAATTTATCATCTAGTAGGCTTTGATTAAATTTCCAATATCCTCGCCCACGTGGAAATTCTGTATGAGTAATATATATGCCAATTATGTGATGATCCGACCGCATTCTGTCCCCTATCAACACTTTTTAAACTTTTGGTGCCAGAGAAAATGGCATAAGAAAGTAGTCAAGACGACTAGCTTGATTAAGCCTCCGCCATGCATATCTCACTAGGTCAGGGTATTTAATATATCCACTAATTCCAATATATCCATGACATTCATGATTTCCTTAAGTGCCTGAGGGTGATAGTTTGTAGTGGGATTTCCTTTCCGGTCCATAGAGTTATTTAAGACCGTATTAAAATCTCCCACCATAATAATAGTGTTGCTTGTAGAGTTGATAAATTCTTATATATATTTTCAAAGAAGCTTGGATCATCATTATTCGGACCGTATAGGTTAATAAGCCATATCTGTTTATTGTCTAATAACATATTTAAAATAATCCATCTACCTTGATAATCTGTTTGGACAATTTGCACATTTGGATCAAAATGACTGTTAATTAAAACCATCACCCCTTTTGAATTTCTTTGCCCATGGGAGAAATATATTTCGCCCCCCCAGTTCTTTTTCCACAAAACTTCATCTAAAATTGTTGAATGGGTTTCCTGTAAACAATAGATATTATATTCCTTCTCTTTTAACCAGGTAAATACTGATCGTCTTTTCTTATTATCTGCTTATTATATACTTATTTCTCCACTTATCATGAGACGCGCCTTTAAATTCTATTTATGAAAATATATGTTTGTAAACGTACCATTAAAAAGTAACATGATGATTGAGTGTCTATATAGCTGTTACATGATATTTGCATTGCTACTAAGTAAACCTCCAATTGGTCCCTACGATTCCACCCGCTAAAAGCCTTCCTCATCCCTAGTTGGGTTGTCATCCCAATGCCCGGCAGACCACCCCTGATCCCCCGTATCCCATAGCCCTGAACAGACTGGGATCCATCCTTCGAAAGGAGCACACAGTGCCATTTACCGAATTGAAGTAAATCAATTGCCAAATGCATTTCCATCGCCCTCACCTCGATTTGTATTATGTATAGCTGTGGATCATCCTCTATTGTCCCTAACATCTTTTACTCCTTCGCAACAGTTGTGGGATACACACATACACCCACACACACTCAACCCTTCCCCCCACACAACCATAAGCTCACATTCTCAACAGTTGCACCACCCAGAGCCCAACTCAAGAAAGGTCTTGATTTACAAATGCATTTACAGTTGCAGCTGCATTAGAAGACCTTCAGGACCGTGCAAAAAAAAAATGGGCAGAAATGGCGAGATTTTATTAACCATTGTCACATCCTAGATGATGGAGGTCAAATGAACACCTCTTCCCTGAAACACCCACAATACGGACACCCGTATTGACCATATTCCCAAGCATCTCCATGCAGTTGGACTTTGATTTTGTGCCACCAGGGTCACAATAATATACCCCCTCTCTGAATGTCCGAGTGTGACCCCCTCTCCATGGGTTACTGCAGCTAGTGTTGCCAGCACTGCCACTGCCTGGGTGGGGGCACCCCACCGGAATCCCCACCGGCTAGGTACAAGGTCGTCAAGGTTCTCATTAGCAGCTTTGATAATTATTTGTGTAGTATGCTCTCCCTTTAGGGGGCTTTGGCTTTGCAGGACCAACCCTGCCAAGCGGGCTCAGAATCTTGAGGGGGCAGTGCTGCTCTTGGTTTCTGACCGCATTTTGCATAGAGACCGCTTACAGCAGGCACATAAAACAGTTAGGGACTTCTCCTTAGTATCTGGGTCATTCAGGTGGGTGTCCAGGGTATAGGGTTGTTGACCGTACCATTAAATTAGGATCATAAATAAATAGATATAATTTATTTTAAAAATGTAGATCCCCATCATAGGACAATAAATAAACTAAAATGTATAATTTATTTTAAAACTGTTCCACCATGATAGGACAATAAATAAATAAATAAGACGTATAATTCATTATAAAAGTATATCCATCATCTGAGCAACATTGAAAGCTCTCTCATACCCCGGCTCACAGCAATACATTGGTTCTGGGATATGCAACCATTTCATTACTCACTCACTCAACTTTCCCAAACATAACAAATAAAATAAAAAGATAAACACACACCCACCATCCACACATACTGTGCCTTCTGTTTACTTAGTTTTTATCTTCACCATGTTGAATTAGTGCTTGTGTGTTCCAATTAGTTATATGTGAAGATTTACACAAAAGTTTTTTTTTTTATTGTATTGTTACAATCCATAACCGGGCTAGAATTGTGTTTCATTATTTTCCTCATCTATGAGAACGTTGTAATTTTTTTAAATAACCATGGAGTAGTCTTTGTGTCTCTGAACAACTGGTTATCAATATATAGTTTATCAACGACGAGAGCTACTCGTTTGAAGCGATGTAAGGAGGAACTCTCTAACTACAGATTCAGGAACTTCCCCTTCTTTCTCCTGGATACCTGTAAGTACCAGATTCTCTCTCCTGGTTCTAGTTTGTATGTCCAGTCAGGCTTCTCTCAGAACCGTGTTCTCCTTTTTAATTTCATTCACTTCGGTTTCAATCTTGTTGACTGTCCCTCTTAGCTTGTTTGTTTCCTTTTCCAATGTCGCTCTTTTATATCCTTACTAACTAATTCAAGTATACCCAGTTTGTCATTTATTGATTTTAACAGATCGGTTTCGACCTTTACCATTCCCGGTGGTGAAAATATTAAATCGTCTGTGGAAGAGTCACATTTTCGTTTTCAAATCGGTTCCCCTGTCTTACTCTCCGTCATGTTTGGGTGTTGCTCGTTTTCATAATATTTGTCGATAAATGTCTCTAGTCTTAAGATTTGTTTTGTGTTATTATCCAGATTGAAGGTTATCACCCACCAGATTGTGAAGTGCTAATATTTTTTGTCTAACTTACCGATATTGAATATTATGTTTTTATCTTGAGGTGCTCTACATAACTTCATTCAGTCCGCCATCTTCCAGTCTGTTTGGGTATTGGTTAGACTATAACTGTTAGGGTGTGGAAATGTTAGGATTATTTTACTCTTACTGTAGTACTGTAGCCTAGTCCCGACCGGTCACGTTGTACATCGCCATTATAGGCTATTAGCAGGACAATAGATACTTTGTGCAAGGCAATTGATCAACATTAAAAACTGTGGTGGATGGGGCCTCCCGAGTGGCACAGATGTCTAAGACACTGCATCGCAGTGCAAAATGCTTTGCTACAGATGCTGCTTCGATACCAGTGGCGGCTGCAACCGGGAGACCCATGAGGCTATGGTGGTCTTTTGGTTTCTCTCCCTCTAAAAACAAAAATAAATTATAAATAACAAACTGGCTTTATTTACAAATTAGTAAGAATGTCTCACCACATGTTCAAGAATGGCCTTTTTCTCACTCACTTTCGGTTATTTGAAAACAAAATAATATCCAAATTAATGTTATTTTTTAAACAAAGCGATTATTATTATTATTAATTAATTTAGATTACATAAAAGCCCCTTAGATATTCTCACAGATAAGATTTGCCCTAACAAAAAATACCCCTTAGATGTTAATTGAGAATCCTCTAATCCTCTAAATGTAATTATTGGCTGAGTCACAACGTTGAAAAAAATATTTGTAGATATACTGCAGGCCTACCGTAGGCGACATGGGACTCAGTAGTGTTGAGTAATGTGCTGTTAAAAGTGGTTTAGGTAAAATCAAATCAAATTGTATTTGTCACATGAACAGAATACAACAGTGAAAATCTTTCTTACAAGCCCTTAATTAACCTCTTGCGTATATCCTACCACTGGGGGCGCCACAGTGCATTTTGGAAAAAATTAGTTCCCATTTTCAACGGCCTACTAATCAAACTCAGAAGCCAGGACATGCATATACTTATTTTATATGGATAGATAACACCCTAAAGTTTTTAAAACTGTTTGAATGGTGTCTGTGAGTATAACAGAACTCGTATGGCAGTCAAAACCCCGAGACCGATTGAACCAGGAAGTGGGATTCTGAATTGTGGACTCGACTTCACAGCCTTCCCTGTAATTCACAATGTGAAAAAATGATAATTGAGCACTTTCCAGTGCTTCCACTAGATGTCCCCAGTCTTTACAAAGTGTTTTGAAGCTTCTGCTGTCAAAACTCAGTGCAGGAGACGATGTGTCAATTGGTCACAGTAGGAGGGCCATCAGCATTGTGACGTCGGCGGCCGTGTCTGCCCCCACCTTTGGAAACGTTTTGAAACACAATGAAATCGTCCCACTCGAATCTGATTGGCTCTCTTGTTGAAACAGGCCCTGAAGATTAATGTTATACAACGTTTGACATGTTTGAACGAACCTACAGGAGGGAAAAAAGTCATTTTTCGTTAGCCAAGTCCCGCGCCCATATCAACATTTGGTTACAGCCTTCTGACGCGCTAACAACAGCAAGCTAATGGAACATAAAGGATGGACTTTTTCGACCGAAAATACATTTGTCGTGGACCTGGGATTTCTGGAAGTGCTTTCTGATGAAGACAACTAAAGGTGAGGGATTATTGGCAATATTATACAAGATCAGATGTGATTTGCGATTGTTCCAAGATGGCGCCGTGCTAGGCTTTCGAGCTCATTTTCTGAGTATCGCATCCCCTTTTATCTCAAAGTGTGATTACCCTGTAAAGTTAATTTAAAATCTGTTATGGCGGGTGTTTTCAAGAGATATTCATCTATAAATCTTAGATTGACAATATAAAAAAAAAAAATCGTTTTCGAATAGTAATTTATAAAATTGTAGCACTGTTTCCCGGGACGCATTTTATGGGAAAATAGTTAGTCAACGTCAGGTGCCGATGTAAAATGCTGTTTTTATATAGAAATATGACCTTTATTGAACAAAAGATTGCATGCTGTGTGTAACATGATGTCCTAGGTGTGTCATCTGATGAAGTTTGTAAAAGGTTAGTGCTGCATTTAGCTGTTTTTTGGTTATATGTGATGCATGTGCTTGGTCGGAAAATTTATATGATGCTACTTTTACCATGTACTCCTCTAACATAATCTAATATTGTGCTTTTCCTGTAAAACCTTTTTGAAATCGGACAACGAGGGTCGATTCAAGAGAGGTGTATCTATAAAACGATATGAGACAGTCCTATATTTGAAAAAATATATATATTGCATTTCGTTATGCTAATGTCGCTAGGAGTTTTTCGCTGGAAAATGATCCCGCTAACGGGATGAGAGTCTCAAGAGGTTTTAACCAACAATGCTTAAGTGAAGTCAAAAATTGAAAATAGAAAATAAAAGTAACAAATAACAGCAGCAGAAAAATAATTAAAAAGGCTATATACAGGGGGTACTGGTACAGAGTCAATGTGTGTGGGCACTGTTTAGTTGAGGTAATTGAGGTAATATGTACAGTCGTGGCCAAAAGTTTTGAGAATGACACAAATATTAATTTTCACAAAGTTTGCTGCTTCAGTGTCTTTAGATATTTTTGTCAGATGTTACTATGGAATACTGAAGTATAAATACAAGCATTTCATAAGTGTCAAAGGCTTTTATTGACAATAACATGAGGGTGATGCAAAGAGTCAACATTTGCAGTGTTGACCCTTTTTTTAAAGACCTCTGCAATCCGCCCTGGCATGCTGTCAATTAACTTCTGGGCCACATCCTGACTGATAGCAGCCCATTCTTGCATAATCAATGCTTGCAGTTTGTCAGAATGTGTGGGTTTTTGTTTGTCGACCCGCCTCTTGAGGATTGACCACAAGTTCTCAATGGGATTAAGGTCTGGGGAGTTTCCTGGCCATGGACCCAAAATATCTATGGTTTGTTCCCTGAGCCACTTAGTTATCACTTTTGCCTTATGGCAAGGTGCTCCATCACGCTGGAAAAGGCATTGTTCATCACCAAACTGTTCCTGGATGGTTGGGAGAAGTTGCTCTCGGAGGATGTGTTGGTACCATTCTTTATTCATGGCTGTGTTCTTACGCAAAATTGTGAGTGAGCCCACTCCCTTGGCTGAGAAGCAACCCCACACATGAATGGTCTCAGGATGCTTTACTGTTGGCATAACACAGGACTGATGGTAGCGCTCACCTTGTCTTCTCCTGACAAGCTTTTTTCCGGATGCCCCAAACAATCGGAAAGGGGATTCATCAGAGAAAATGACTTTACCCTAGTCCTCAGCAGTTCAATCCCTGCACCTTTTGCAGAATATCAGTCTGTCCCTGATGTTTTTCCTGGAGAGAAGTGGCTTCTTTGCTGCTATTCTTGACAACAGGCCATCCTCCAAATGTCTTCGCCTCACTGTGCGTGCAGATGCACTCACACCTGCTTGCTGCCATTCCTGAGCAAGCTCTGTACTGGTGGTGCCCCAATCCCGCAGCTGAATCAACTTTAGGAGACGGTCCTGGCGCTTGCTGGACTTTCTTGGGCGCCCTGAAGCCTTCTTCACAACAATTGAACCGCTCTCCTTGAAGTTCATGATGATCTGATAAATGGTTGATTTAGGTGCAATCTTACTGGCAGCAATGTCCTTGCCTGTGAAGCCCTTTTTTGGCAAAGCAATGATGACGGCACGTGTTTCCTTGTAGGTAACCATGATTGACAAAGGAAGAACAATGATTCCAGGCACCACCCTCCTTTTGAAGCTTCCAGTCTGTTATTCGAACTCAGTCAGCATGACAGAGTGATCTCCAGCCTTGTCCTCGTCAACACTCACACCTGTGTTAACGAGAGAATCACTCACATGTCAGCTGGTCCTTTTGTGGCAGGGCTGAAATGCAGTGGAAATGTTGTTTGGGGATTCAGTTCATTTGCATGGCAAAGAGGGACTTTGCAATTAATTGCTATTCATCTGATCACTCTTCATAACATTCAAGAGTATATGCAAATTGCCATCATACAAACTGAGGCAGCAGACTTTGTGAAAATGTATATTTGTGTCAGTGGCTTGCGAAAGTATTCACCCCTTGGCATTTTTCCTATTTTAATGCCTTAAAACCTGGAATTAAAGTAGATTTTTTTGGGGGGGGTTGTATCATTTGATTTACACAACATGCCTACCCCCTTGAATATGCAATCTATTTTTTATTGTAACACAAGCAAGAAATAAGTAAAAGAAAATTGAAAACTTGATAATGTGTAATTATTCATCCTCCAAAGTCAATACTTTGTAGAGCCACCTTTTGCAGCAATTACAGCTGCAACTCTCTTGGGGTATGTCTCTATAAGCTTGGCACATCTAGCCACTGGGACTTTTGCCCATTCTTCAAGGCAAAACTTCTCCAGATCCTTCAAGTTGGATGGGTTCTGCTGGTGTACAGCACTCTTTAAGTCATACCACAGATTATCAGTTGGATTGAGGTTTAGGCTTTGACTAGGCCATTCCAAGACATTTAAATGTTTCACCTTAAACCACTAGAGTGTTTCTTTAGCAGTATGCTTAGGGTCATTGTCCTGCTGGAAGGTGAACCTCTGTCCCAGTCTCAAATCTCTGGAAGACTGAAACAGGTTTCCCTCAAGAATTTCCCTGTATTTAGTGCCATCCAGCATTCCTTCAATTCTGACAAGTTTCCTAGTCCGTGCCAATGAAAAACATCCCCACAGCATGATGCTGGGGATGGTGTTCTCGGGGTGATGAGAGGTGTTGGGTTTGCGCCAGACAGCGTTTTCCTTGATATCCAAAAAGCTCAATTTTAGTCTCATCTGACAAGAGTAATTCCTTCCATATGTTTGGGGAGTCTCCCACATGCCTTTTGGCGAACAACAAAAGTGTTTGCTTATTTTTTTCTTTAACCTTTCTGGTGCAGGCATTCCTCTAGCGACCCACCTCGACAACATCCGGTGAAAATGCAGAGCGTCAAATTCAAAATACAGAAATAGTCATAATAAACATTCTTAAAAAATACCAGTCATATTCATTGGCTTAAAGATTAACTTCTTGTTAATCCAGCCACTTTGTCAAATTTCCAATACCATGCAATTATCTGAGGACAGCGCCCTGCTTACAAAAGCATACAGACATTTTACAACCAAGTAAAGGAATTACTAAAGTCAGAAATAGCGATACAATTAATCACTTAACCTGTTTAGGATAGGGGGCAGTATTTCCACGGCCGGATAAAAAACATACCCGATTTAATCTGGTTATTACTCCTGCCCAGAAACTACAATATGCATATAATTGTTTGATTTGGATAGAAAACACCCTAAAGTTTCTAAAACTGTTTGAATGGTGTCTGTGAGTATAACAGAACTCATATGGCAGGCCAAAACCTGAGAAGATTGCATACAGGAAGTGCCCTCTCTGACCATTTCTTGGCCTTCTATAGCCTCTTTATGGAAAATAGAGGATCTCTGCTGTAACGTGACATTTTCTAAGGCTCCCATAGGCTCTCAGAAGGCGCCAGAACGGGGAATGATGACTCTGCAGTCCCTGGCTGAAAAACAGTAGCGCACTTGGATATTGGTCGATCTGAGAACAATGAAACGGGCGTGCGCATGCACTTGAAGAGTCCATTTTACATTTTCAGTCTTTGAACGAAAACGACGTCTCCCGGTCGGAATATTATCGCTATTTTACGAGAAAAATCGCATAAAAATTGATTTTAAACAGCGTTTGACATGCTTCGAAGTACGGTAATGGAATATTTTGAAATTCTTTGTCACGATACGCGCCGGCGCGTCACCCTTCGCATAGTGTCTTGAACGCAAGAACAAAACGCCGCTATTTGGATATAACTATGGATTATTTGGAACCAAAACAACATTGGGTGTAAACTAGAAGTCCTGGGAGTGCATTCTGACGAAGAACAGCAAAGGTAATCCAATTTTTCTTACAGTAAATCTGAGTTTGGTGAGTGCCAAACTTGGTGGGTGTCAAAATAGCTAGCCATGATGGCCGGGCTATCTACTCAGAGTATTGCAAAATGTGCTTTCACCGAAAAGCTATTTTAAAATCTGACACCGTGTTTGCATAAAGGAGTTCTGTATCTATAATTCTTAAAATAATTGTTGTGTTTTTTGTGAACGTTTATCATGAGTAATTTAGTAAATTCACCAGAAGTTTTCGGTGGGTATGCTAGTTCTGAACAAAACATGCTAATGTAAAAAGCTGGTTTTTGATATAAATATGAACTTGATTGAACAAAACATGCATGTATTGTATAACATAATGTCCTAGGAGTGTCATCTGATGAAGATCATCAAAGGTTAGTGCTGCATTTAGCTGTGGTTTTGGTTTTTGTGACATTATATGTTAGCATGAAAAATGGGTGTGTGATTATTTCTGGCTGGGTACTCTCCTGACATAATCTAATGTTTTGCTTTCGTTGTAAAGCCTTTTTGAAATTGGACAATGTGGTTAGATAAAGGAGAGTCTTGTCTTTAAAATGGTTTAAAATAGTCATATGTTTGAAAAATGAAAGTTTTGGGATTTTTGAGGAGTTTGTAATTCGCGCCACGCCCTATCATTGGATATTGGAGCGGTGTTCCGCTAGCGGAACATCTAGATGTAAGAGGTTTTAACTTTGAAGATCTTCATGTGGTTGCAGTCACAAGAGTCCCAGCTACACAATAAATGTTTGTTTTGTTCGATAAAGTCCCTCTTTATATCCCAAAAACTGTTGTTGGCGCATTTTGTTCAGTAATCCACTGGCTCAAAGGCGGTCAAAACATGCAGACGAATACATCCTTATAGTACCGGTAAAAGTTTGTCGAAACAAGTCAAACGATGTTTATAATTAATCCTCAGGTTGTCAATTGTCTAAATAATCGATAATATTTCAACCGGACGGTGGCCTATTCAATAGAAAGGAAAAACAACGAAGGGCACTCGGTCACGCGCTCAAACCAGCACTGCATGATTCTACAGTCTACTGACAGTAAGGCCTCATTCTTCTTCATTTTTCAGAAAACAAGCCTGAAACAATGTCTAAAGACTGTTGCCATCTAGTGGAAGCCATAGGAACTGCAATCTGGGTCCAAACCCATTACATACTGTATAGGCATTCAATTGAAAATCCGCACATAAAAAGAAATCCCACATCCTGGATGGATTTTCCTCAGGTTTTTGCCTGCCATATCAGTTCTGTTATACTCACAGACATTATTTTAACAGTTTTGGAAACTTTAGAGTGTTTTCTATCCAAATCTACCAATATGCATATCCTAGATTCTGGGCCTGAGTAACAGGCAGTTTACTTTGGGCACGCTTCTCATCCAGATGTTGAAATACTGCCCCCAAGCCATAAGAAGTTTTAAGCAATGGATATTTTCTGGCGACTCTTCCATAAAGCCCAGCTCTGTGGAGTGTAAGGCTTAAAGTGGTCCTATGGACAGATACTACAATCTCCGTTGTGGAGCTTTGTAGCTCCTTCAGGGTTATCTTTGGTCTCTTTGTTGCCTCTCTGATTAATGCCCTCCTTGCCTGGTCCGTGAGTTTTGGTGGGCGGCCCTCTCCTGGCAGGTTTGTTGTGGTACTAGAAAATAAAGGAAAGCCGCACACTCTAAGAGCTCAGATGCAAAAATTTAATAACCAACGTTTCGACAGCTAAGCTGTCTTCATCAGGGTATCATCACAAACACTGAGAGATGAGTCATTTATATAGTGTCAAGAGACACACAGGTGTTTGTAATCATGGCCAAGTATGGCCTAATATCATTGGTTAACTGAAATATTAAAAAAATGGTATACAAGAAACATACAAAAAGACAAACAAATGGATAACATATGATCATAGCATTTGTAGTCTAAAAAGTATCTAACAAACAATTACAATGGCAAAATCACAATAATCACAAGAATGGCTTCAGATCAGAGTCTATGTTGAGACCGAAGGGAGCAAGTGTCTTTAAATTAAAGATGTCACCCTCCCGAGGAGAGGGGGTGACCTTGATAATTTATTGTTAAAACGAGAGGCTGCCTGGATCTTTAATTTAAAGACACTTGCTCCCTTCGGTCTCAACATAGACTTTGATCTGAAGCCATTCTTGTGATTATTGTGATTTTGCCATTGTAATTGTTTGTTAGATACTTTTTAGACTACAAATGCTATGATCATATGTTATCCATTTGTTTGTCTTTTTGTATGTTTCTTGTATACCATTTTTTTTATATTTCAGTTAGCCAATGATATTAGGCCATACTTGGCCATGATTACAAACACCTGTGTGTCTCTTGACACTATATAAATGACTCATCTCTCAGTGTTTGTGATGATACCCTGATGAAGACAGCTTAGCTGTCGAAACGTTGGTTATTACATTTTTGCATCTGAGCTCTTAGAGTGTGCGGCTTTCCTTTATTTTCTAGTGTTCTGCTCCGCTAGCCAGCACCTCGCCTTTATAGGTGTGCGTTTCTTTTTTCTAGATAGGTTTGTTGTGGTGCCATATTCTTTCAATTTTTTTATAATGGATTTAATGGTGCTCCGTGGGATGGTCAAAATTTTGTATATTTTTTTATAACCCAAGCCGAGATCTGTACTTCTCCACAACTTTGTCCCTGACCTGTTTGGAGAGCTCTTTGGTCTTCATGGTGCCCTTTGCTTAGTGGTGTTGCAGACTCTGGGGCCTTTTCGAACAGGTGTATATATACTGAGATCATGTGACAGATTATATGACACTTAAATAAAGTCCACCTGTGTGCAATCTAACTAATTATATGACTTCTAAAGGTAAGTAGTTGCACAAGATCTTATTTAGGGGCTTCATAGCAAAGGGGGTGAATACATATGCACGCACCCTTTTTCCATTTAAAAAAATATAAAAATCATTTTTGAAACAAGTCATTTTTTAAATTTCACTTCACTTGTCGATTACTTGAAATCCAAATAAAAATACATTGAAATTACAGGTTGTAACGCAAAAAAAACCCAGTAAAAACACCAAAGGGGATGAATACTTTTGCAGGACACTGCAGGTAGAGTTAAAGTGACTATGCATAGATTATTAACAGAGTGTATAAGGAGGGGTCTGGGTAGCCCTTTGATTAGTTGTTCAGGAGTCTATTGTCTTGGGGGTAGAAGCTGTTAAGAAGCCTTTTGGAACTCGACTTGGCACTCCGGTACCACTTGACTTGCGGTTGCAGAGGGAACAGTCTATGACTTCGGTGGCTGGAATCTTTGACAATTCTTAGGGCCTTTCCTCTGACACCGCCTGATATAGAGGTCCTGGATGGCAGGAAGCTTGGCCCCAGTGATGTACTGGACCATACGTACTACCCTCTGTAGTGCCTTGCGGTCGGAGGCCGAGCAGTTGCCTTACCAGGCAGTGATGCAACCAGTCAGGATGCTATTGATGGTGCAGCTGTAGAACCTTTCGAGGATCTGAGGACCCATGCCAAATCTTTTCAGTCTCCTGAGGGGGAATAGGCTGTGTTGTGCCCTCTTCACGACTGTCTTGGTTTGTTTAGACCATGATAGTTTGTTGGTGATGTGGACACCAAGGAACTTGAAGCTCTCAACCTGTTCCACTACAGCCCCGTTGATGAGAATGGGGGCGTGCTCGGTCCTCCGTTTCCTATAGTCTACAATCATCTCCTATGTCTTGATCACGGTGAGGGAGAGGTTGTTGTCCTGGCACCACACGACCAGGTCTCTGACCTCCTCCCTATAGGCTGTCTCATTGTTGTCGGTGATCAGGCCTACCACTGTTGTGTCTTCAGAAAACTTCATGATAGTGTTTGAGTGGCCATGCAGTTATGAGTGAAGAAAGAGTACAGGAAGGGTCTGAGCACGCACCCCTGACGAGCCCCAGTGTTGAGGATGAGCGTGGCGGATGTGTTGTTCCCTGCCCTTACCACCCGGGGGCGGCCCATCAGGAAGTCCAGGATCCAGTTGCAGAGGGAAGTATTTAGTCCCAGGGTCCTTAGCTTAGTGATGAGCTTTGTGGGCACTGTGGTGTTGAACACTAAGCTGTAGTCAATGAATAGCATTCTCACATAGGTGTTCCTTTTGTCCAGGTGGCAAACATCAGTGTGGAGTGCAATAGATATTGCATCATCTGTGGATTTGTTGAGGTGATATGCAAATTGGAGTGGGTCTAGGGTTTCTGGGATAATGGTGTTGATGTGAGCCATGACCAGCCTTTCAAAGCACTTCATGGCTACAGACGTGAGTGCTACAGGTCGGTAGTTATTTAGGCAGGTTACCTTAGTGTTCTTGGGCACAGGGACTATGGTGGTCTGCTTGAAACATGTTGTTATTACAGACTCAGGTTGAAAATGTCAGTGAAGACACTTGCCAGTTGGTCAGCATATGCTCGGAGTGCCCGTCCTGAATGTTGACCTGTTTGAAAGGCCTTACTCACATCGGCTATGGAGAGCGTGATCACACAGTCATCCGGAACAGCTGGTGCTCTCATGCATGTTTCAGTGTTACTTTCCTCAAAGCGAGCATAGAGGTAATTTAGCCCATCTGGTAGGTTTGTGTCACTGGGCAGCTCGTGGCTGTACTTCCCTCTGCGGTGGTATATAGACAGCTATGAAAAATGTTAATGTAAACTCTCTCGGTAAATAGTGCGGTCTACAGCTTATCGTGAGATACTCTACCTCAGGTGAGCAAAACCTCGAGACTTCCTTAGATTTCATGCACTAGCTGTTGTTTACAAATATGCATAGGCTGCCACCCCTTGTTTTACCAGAGGCCACTGTTCTATCCTACCGTAAAAGCTTAAAACCCACCAGCTGTATGTTAATCATGTCATCGTTCTGCCACGACTCGGTAAAACAAAAGATATTACAGTTTTTTTTTAAAGCATATTGAAGTTAGAAGCAATAGCCTACCTGCGTGTTGTCCACTATTTCAGCACCGTTTCAAGCTGCTCTGAGACAAACAAGGGGACTGGTCTTGATATATCAATTTGATTTTTAATTTCACTGAATCTCCGTTTGGGTATTGGTTAGACTACAATTAGTGTGGAAATATTATGCTCTTAGTACTGTAGCCTATTCCCACCCATCACGTTGTACGGCGCCATATTTTCCTAACGGAAACCCTGAGGGTTTCATTTTTATTTTTTCTTGGAATAGAAACATCATAATATTAAACAATTTAATTAAGCTAAATTTCTTAAAATGAATCACATATACTAAGTTCTTACAAAAATGGTTTAATATTCTTTAGTGCAGACAATATTTAAGACGATCAAATGCTTCTCAAAGATGCACTCTGGTGTTCAAATTAGCATTCATGGAAACAATGTCCGACAATTAAATAACCTGCAATAGAATTCTGTGGCAACCTGCAAGGTGTTCTGCAGTATGACACAACTTTTACAAGAATAACCACTGTACCTCATGAAGCTGGTTAAGAGAATGCCAAGTGTGCAAAGCTGTCATCAAGGCAAAGGGAGGCTACTTTGAATAATCTCAAATATAAAATACATTTTGATTTGTTGAGCACTTCTTTGGTTATTACATGATTCCATAGGTGTTATTTCATAGTTTTGATGTCTTCACTATTATTCTACAATGTAGAAAACAGTAAAAATAAAGAAAAACCATTGGATGAGTAGGTGTCCAAACTTTTGACTGGTACTGTACATAATACTGTGTTGTAGTCCCCTATCATTATAATAGAGTTATTTGAATTTTGGAGACTAATTCGATTATTGTAAATATTTTCAAAAAAATTGGATCGTCATGATTGGGTCTATGCAGATTTATGAGCCATTACTATTTATCATCAAGTAGTATGTTCAATGCAATCCATCTTCTGAATGTACCTCAAGATTCAAGTCGTTTTGAGTAGGATCACAACACCTTTTGAATTTCCATGACTGAAATAGATTTGACAAAATCTCTTCCCAGGTCACTTCGTCAGAAGATATTGAATGAGTTTCCTGAAGACAATACATGTGGGAATCATTCTCTTGCCATGAAAAAAACTGCTGTTCTTTTCTTATTATCAGCAATACCATTGGAATTATAGCTAGCTATACTGAAAATGTAACCCATCATGGTAATTAGTGAATTAAGATACTTATCACTGTCCTTACCACAATTTCTAGATATTTATCCATACTAACTCTAAGTAGACCTCCAGTTGTCCTCCAATACCCCTCTCACAACAACAAAATAACAATTTACAAAATGCAATTACTCAAAAAAAAAGTATAATCCCTATCCCAATCTGTCTCCCAAGTGGAGCTTGGATCCATAGTGTTGCTCCCAGCATGGGTCCATGTTTCACTTGGCAACTCTTATAAGTTTTTGACAAAAACTAATACAATAAATAAATTATAACACTCTCATAATGCAATTATAAGTCTTGGACAACAAGATACCCTAAAAAAAAAAAAAAAAAAAAAGGGTGGAGGGGCAAGCCACCCCTCTAAATATCAGTAAAGATAAAGCAAGAGGAGACCTCCAATGCATAAAGATAATATGAAAATGTGAATCCTTTTGTCTAATAATTGTGACTCATTTCAGGAAACTAGGCGTATGTCACCTGTCACTACTTCACAGGAGAGGCATTTTAACGTGAACATAAATGTTTTATCAAAATGTGTTTTTTGGCAGATATGCCAACTGTGAACTTTCATGTGCCTGAATAACAAATCTGCATGCCATCTGTAAATACGAAATAAAATTGTTAAATTACGAGCCAAGTTGGTTTAGCCACAGAAAAATCTAGGAACCTTCCCACTAGCCATGATTGGCTAAGATAATGGATGGGCTGGACATGCCAAGAGATGAGTTCGGATTGGTCTGCCATGTAGCCCGCTTTTGTCTACAACAAAGGGCTGCTCAGTATGTGTAGTTAATCCATTCTATAGCTTTTTTGAAAGATATCACGAATAACTGCAAAAGTGTTGCTCTCCACTTTCTGGAGGACAGAGTTTTGAAATCAGTGGAATGCCCGATGTAAGCAGACTATGAAAGATAAGGAGATGGAGAACATTCTGGTGTTTGATTGCAAATATGCAGAGGGAGTCGAAAAGAAAACACACAGATGGCTGTTGTATTAAACACCTGTCTCCGGATTACATCTTCAATGGCTGCATGGCTGCATGGTGCCATGGTGTTTATACTTGCGTACTATTGTTTGTACAGATGAACGTGGTACCTTCAGGCATTTGGAAATTGCTCCCAAGGATGAACCAGACTTGTGGAGGTCAACATTTTTTTTCTGAGGTTTTGGCTGATTTCTTTAGATTTTCCCACAATGTCAAGCAAACAGGCACTGAGTTTGAAGGTAGGCCTTGAAATACATCCACAGGTACACCTCCAATTGACTCAAATGATGTTAATTAGCCTATCAGAAGCTTCTATAGCCATGACATCATTTTCTGGAATTTTACAAGCTTAAAGGCACAGTCAACATAGTGTATGTAAACTTCTGACCCACTGGAATTGTGATAGATTGAATTATAAGTTAAATAATCTGTCTGTAAACAATTGTTGGAAAAATTAATTCTGTCATGCACAAAGTAGATGTCCTAACCGACTTGCCAAAACTATAGTTTGTTAACAAGAAATTTGTGGAGTGGTTGAAAAACGAGTTTTAATGACTCCAACCCAAGTTTATGTAAACTTACGATTTCAACTGTAGCTTGCTAACATTAGCTGGCTGGATGGCTGGCTCTCTAGCTAACATTACGTTTATGATCTGTGTAGTAATATTGTTTGTATCTCAGAGCCATTTGCATTGCTAGTTATTAACGTTGCATCTTGTTGGTTAATTACCTGCAGATTCATGCTGGTTAGTAACGTTATGAGTTGGGATTGTGTTTCATTGTTTAGCTAGCTAGTTACATGTCTAAACAAAAGACTCCACTTTGCAAGTAACCATTTCACTGTACCGTTTACACCTTCTGTATCCTGTGCATGTGACAAATAACCTTTTATTTTATTTTATAAAGTGTGTTTACCAGAGACAGTAATGTGAAGGACAACATGACCTGCACCAAAGTCAAATTAGGATATAACATTAGGCCAATGAGACAGTGTCCACGTTTGAAAAATATCCGGTAGAATGCCCTGCTGTTTTTTTTTATCACACTCACAACCGTAAGCTATTTTCTGTAATTAGCTTGCCATTAAATTGTAAATTCTGATCTTGTGAGTTTATTTTCCTGTAATAATGAATACAAATTAGCTAATGTTAAGACGTTGTCAGCTATTTGATGTGGTCATTATTTGAACTGGCTAATAAGCTAACTTAATGTTAGCTAGCTAGCTAGCAAGCTAGAAACTAACCATAACATTCTTTAGAAAGTATATTTTAGTTGCCTGGTTTGCTAGATTGACATATACTAAATTCATTTTTAAACAGATGGATTTACTGGTGTTAACCCCTCAACCGCTCCTGGAGCGTTGCACTGTGGTTGACCCTGCATTTGCTGCTCCCGAAAAATGTGTATGTGTGATTTCTATAGTGTCAGGGGGGAGTGTAACAGGACCACGTCAACAGATAAGTATCCTGTAATTTTAACACTGGACAGCGTAGCTCAGAATTTATTAAATGTATTTCCAAAAAATCTCTTTTGTATTTTCCTTTTGGTATCAACAATAATAATTTCATACAAAAATAAAATCACTCACATAAACGTCATTCATCACAAACACATGTGGAAATACATTTGGACCTACAGTAAATCCTAACACATTCACACACTCACTCATTCATTACACAGTTGAAGACCATTCACACACACACACACACACACACACACACACACACACACACACACACACACACACACACACACACACACACACACACGCGCACACTGGCCTTTTCACAGCTTAAAACTATTAATTTAACTAGCACACATAGCTAGAAACATTCACTAAACCTCCCTGAGTAACAATGAGCAGACATCTTCCACTTCAAAAGAAGCGCCATGAGGCTACTGAATTTACAGAAACAAATGCTGGAAATTTAAACATTTCTAACATCCAAACAGTACCAAAAAAATATTAGATAGATATAGATACTAGTTATACATGATGAAATGGAGCCATAGAGATATGAAATAAGTGACAGGAGCTACAAAATACATGCAAAACGGCAACCAAACAGTCCGTAAATTCCTCTTTTTTTTTCTCTAGCAAAGGTGCATGGCTTGCCACACAGCACCAAACTATTTCAGCACCATCCCAAAGTAGTAAAACCACTGACTGTTAGTAGTATATTGTGCATACATTTATACATAATACCGACCTGAAAAACATTACAAATGATGAGACTGGTTCGTGGACAGCTTCGCTCAGAATGAGGAAGTAGCGCCAAGGTCAAAGTACATCACCAACCAGAGCTCACAAATGTCTGTCTCCCCCTTGTGGTGAGACCTGGAATAAATGACTTCCAACATAACGTCTGGAGGACATATATTCTTAAATAAAATAAAACAAAATGAACACAGAACTGTAACCATGCATTTTGTGTGTGTCACAGTAGCCGAGCAAAAGACACATTTATTTAGCAAAATGGACAATAGAGCACAATATTTTATTCTATTCTGTAAATACAATTGTTTTCTAAGCAACTGTTGGGTGAATACCCTCTTTAGTTCAGAGCCCAATCTTCTTGAGTTCATTGTTGATCTAATACTTCTGAAGTTATTTCACTTTCTGTATTGTGCTCTCTTTTTCTGTGAAGTTCTCATAGAGAAAAAACTTCTTTCAACATCGATTCAGACAGACTGCATGTCACAGAGACTCCATTCATTATACACCATAGTTCAAATAGTGATAGAAGAACTAATGTAATTCCAAACATTATGAAGATAATTAAAATACATGACTAATTAGTTAAAAATAACATGGTTGGTGTTTCTCCATGTTCAATGTATATTCAGCGGCTAAGAGCCTTTACCGCTAAATCCTTAAACTAATTTATCATTGCCATCTGCTCATTTTATAGAAACAAGCAATAAGGAACTCTAAGTAAAAAAAATTAATAAGATTCTAAGGCATATCTAACTTTTGACAAGACCTTGAGTGACATTTTCTATTGGAAAATAAATTAAATGTTCAGTATTTGGCAACACATTATTTTAATAATTATAAAAGTGCAGAGTATACTTTCAAAACAGAATTGCATCAAGATGTGTTTGTGAACCAGACTATTATTAGTGTCTCTCTCTGTTTATATAACAGATACAGTATTGTAGCCAATTCGGGTCGTTACGCCAAAAGATCCAAACCTCTTGACAAGGTTGCAAGGTGTGGGGTTGAGTTTGCTAGACTACCCTCTTACCTAGGGAGAATGTCCCTCACACGTACATGCCTCTCCGATGGCCTCACGGGCGCCATCCCACTTGACACCAGTGCAACGAATTCGGGGGTAGCCCAGACTCGAAACCGGGTCCAGCAAATATTCAACCAACATCTCCGCCGGTACGCTAAGAGATCCTCTTGACAAGGTTGCTAGGTGATGGGTTAAGGTCACTACATTATGCATGGACATAGACATCATCAACCTACTACAAAAACTATCCAGTTATTGACCCCATGTCAATTTGAGATTACTGACACATGAGAATGCATGACTGTTCTTTTGAAGCCAATATTTATATACAAAAAGGTGTTAATTTCTAGTGACATACAGTACGTCAAAAGTTTGGAAACACTTACTCATTCAAAGGTTTTTCTTAATTTTCACTATTTTCTACCTTGTAGAATAATTGTAAAGACATCAAATCTATGAAAAAACACATTTGAATCATGTAGTAACCAAAAAAGTGTTAAATATATCAAAATATATTTTCTATTTTACATTTGTCAAAGTAGCCACCCTTTGCCTTGATGACAGCTTTGCACACTCTTGGCATTCTCTCAACCAGCTGCACCTGGAATGCTTTTCCAACAGTCTTGAAGGAGTTCCCACATATGCTGAGCGCTTGTTGGCTGTTTTTCCATCACTCTGCGGTCCAACTCATCCCAAACCATCACAATTGGTTTGATTTTGGGTGATTATGTAGGCCAGGTCATCTGATGCAGCACTCCATCACTCTCCTTCTTGGTGAAATAGCTCTTACACAGCCTGGAGGTGTGTTTTGGGTCATTGTCCTGTTGAAAAACAAATTATAGTCCCACTATGCGCAAACCAGATGGGATGGTGTATCGCTGCAGAATTTTGTGGTAGCCATGCTGGTTAAGTGTGCCTTGAATTCGAAATAAATCACAGACAGTGTCACCAGCAAAGCACCCCCACACCATCACACCTCCTCCTCCATGCTTCACGGTGGAAACCACACATGCGGAGGTCATCCGTTCACCTACTCTGCATCTCACAAAGACACGGCGGTTGGAACCAAAAATCTCATATTTGGACTCATCAGACCAAAAGGACATATTTCCACCGGTCTAATGTCCATTGCTGGTGTTTCTTGGCCCAAGCAAGTCTCTTCTTATTATTAGTGTCCTTTAGTAGTGGTTTCTTTGCAGCAATTCGACCATGAAGGCTTGATTCACGCAGTCTCCTCTGAACAGTTGATGTTGAGATGTGTCTGTTACTTGATCTCTGTGAAACATTTATTTGGACTGCAATCTGAGGTGAAGTTAACTCAAACGAACTTATCCTCTGCAGCAGGGGTAACTGGGTCTTCCTTTCCTGTGGCGATCCTCATGAGAGCCAGTTTCATCATAGCGTTTGATAGTTTGATTTGATTTGATTTGATTTTTGATTTGATTAAAATAATGATGGACTGTCGTTTTTCTTTGCTTATTTGAGCTGTTCTTGCCAAGATATGTGGTGGCAGGTAGCCTAGTGGTTAGAGCGTTGGATTAGTAACCAAAAGATCGAATCCCCGAGTTGACAAGGTAAAAATCTGTTGTTCTGCCCGATTGAAAATAAGAATGTGTTCTTAACTGACCTGCCTAGTTAAAAAAAATGTGAACTTGGTCTTTTACCAAATAGGGCTATCTTCTGTAAAACCACCCCTACCTTGTCACAACACAACTGATTGGCTCAAACACTTTAAGAAGGAAAGAAATTCCACAAATTAACTTCTAACAAGGCACACCTGTTAATTGAAATGCATTCCAGGTGACTACCTCATGAAGCTGGTTGAGAGAATGTCAAGAGTATGCGAAGCTGTCATCAAGGCAAGGCAAATGGTGGCTACTTTGAAGAATCTCAAATATAAGATCTGTTTTGATTTGTTTAACACTTTGTTGGTTACTACATGATTCCACATGTGTTATTTCATAGTTTTGATGTCTTCACTATTATTCTACAATGTAGAAAATAGTAAAAATAAAGAAAAACCTTTGAGTGAGTAGATGTGTCCAAACCTTTGACTGGTACTGTATTTGCAGTGATTCAAATTATATCCTGCCCAGGAAGAGAAACAAACTAGTGACTTGACACAAGGTTTTGATTATCATGAAACTGTAACATTATAGGATCTCATCAAATGAATTAGACAGCGCATACTATTCTATTCTGTAAATACAAATGTGTTCAAAGCAACTGTTGGGTGAATACCCTCTTTAGTTCAGAGCCCAATCTTCTTGAGTTCATTGTTGATCTAATACTCTCAAATACATCTGGCCGACGCACAAATTATATGTATGGGCTCCTGATGGAACAAAGAAGACGCCCAAGAAGAGTTTTGCGATGTGAAATGTTCCTAATCCACTTGTTTGAGGGTCTCCCCAATAGGCCCTCTAATAGCACTGGCTAATTAGACTCCCAGGGAGTTAGAGCGCTGCTGTGGTTTGGGCTCACGTCAGGATGGGTAGGCAGAGTGGTATTCTCCAGGGCAGAGGTGCCCTGTTATTGTGTGTCAGCTGGAGTAGATGAATGCCTCCTCTTCAACGCTGCGTGGCAACAGCTGTTGTTTCAGACCACTGATAAACGATCCTCTGTTCTCCTCTGTGCAACCCCCGTACTCATTCTTCAAAACCGAGTTAATCTCAGCCACACAGAAGGGACCGACACCACCGCAGTAGCCCAGAACGATAGGGGAGCAAAGTAAGTGTACTCTGTTAGTATGGGCCTCTGTATGATGGTGCATATGATGAATTAACTATTTTGTGTGTACCTGTTTGTTTGTGTGTTGACATATGTGGACTGTCTGGATATCTGTAATTATGTGTGCCTATATAGGCAATTACATTAATTTGTGTTGCTAAACATACACACCTGTGTGCACACATGCCTACATTAATTTGCATGTGTTTATATTTCTTAATGTAATCATTTACGTGCTTGTGTATTAATTTATGATTACAGGTGTAGCTGTTTGTGAAATTTTTCAGAACGATCAGTACATCTTTCAAGGCATTACATGCTAATTGGGTTTGGACTGAACATATAATATGAAATATGATCAAAAGGCTATATGTGCCAAGGCTATAATCTCATGTATATATGGAGGGATTGGAATGCTGAGCTGAGCTCGCCTCATAACAATAACAGCTTCATTAAATCGTGTGTGCATTAATTATTGTTCTCTTTTTTTGCATGGGTGTGTGTTTTGCAATGCTAAATACATTATGAAATTACCCTGGCGGCTGTGCCTGAAAGTAGACCTCAGCAATTCCACAGCAGTGTTGATGATGTAAGTTGACACACAAAGACCAATGGCAGAGCGAAAAGAAGACTTCACAATCATTAAAAAAAACTTGAGAGACCATTGGAGATTCATTTTCATGGGAAGCACAAGCTATCATGTTTCAGGCTCAATATTTGCCCATATGCTGGCCCTTTCCGGTTGCTCTATGTGACCCTGTTTGTGGATAAAACTTGACCTCTGTGTGCTTTGCTTACCCATCTCACTAACCTTCATGTAACCATTAGAAAACGTGGGGAATTTGATCTTGTAAAACACAGTGAACACGAAGCCAAGTACAATGGCTGTCATGCTGAGATAGAATATGTTAGGAGGGTTGGATCTAGGGCCGGATGAAGTGTGCTTTGATCTATGGTGTATTATAGGCTCCTTTTCAGGGAGTCATGTCTCCCCTCACTGATGACAGCCCTCATCAATTAACTTGGCCCGCCACCAGAGGCATATCAAATAGCTTTAGCACGCAGTCCTTTTTCCTCTCAGTTTAGTTTCAAAAACAGCACAAATGGGAATTTTGTGTAACAGATGGACCCTTCTATGAAATGCTGAACCAGACCACTTGTTACTAAGCTTTTACGCCCTGCCTGTTACATATTTCAGTTTGGTGTATTTTAATTTGGAGCACTTACAAGCAATAAACCACCTAAGGAGTGAACCGAATGCCAAGCCAATGGCGATTGGTCTAGTAGGGCTACAGATAGCAGTCAGCATAGCATCATCCAAAGGAGTTCAAACCCTGGACTCCTGAAAAAACAGTTTACCAGCCAGGTACTGTAGGTAAGAAATAAAAAATGTTATGGTATGAAGCAAGAATGAATGTGTATACTGTGTTATTTGTGGTATTTCTAACAATTAACATGATTTATATGAGGAGATTGAAACAAGTCTTGCTGAGACTTAGGCTGTCCTAATATGGACATTGTAAACATCCTAAAATGTTAGAAATATCATTTTTTACACACGGGTCTCAGAAGTGTAATGTGAGTTCCTAATCTTGCCCAGAGCTGGCTTGGTTGTGATTTTGTCAACTTCTCCTCTTTATTATTAATGATGAAAACACCACAGATTTAAGCTATTCAGGCATCCAATTGGATGCATAATTAAAAACCTACCCAAAGACAGTTCCAAGCCTCTTCAGATGGCTATTTCTCTAGATGTAACAAACTAACCACAGGGCTGGATTTTCTGTTCGGAAAGGAAAATTGCCATGACAGCTATGTTTACTGATACACCAGAATGAAATGATGCAAGTTTTAAGTCACACAACGGGCAGACTGAGCTGTTCTGTTGCGCTGGCTCCCTCTGATTCTTGCTAACCCATTCTCTTCTGCCCAGCGTTAGCTGTCGTAACAATGGCTCACCTGCTGCCAAAGTCTGGACCAAGGAGCTCGTCTCCGGGCCAAGTCGCCCACATGTCCAGACACAGGTTGTGGAAATGGAGATAGATTTATTTTACCCGTCCGGCCTCCCCTTGGCTATCTGTTAACTGTAGGATTACTTTTCCTATCGTGGTGACCCATGTTGTGAGGACACAGTGATAGAGCTGGTATGAGTTTCTAATCTTGGACTTGCATAAATTCTCACTCTATCTAGAACCTGCCACCGCACTGCAGCCTCATACTGTCCATCTAACAAACATTTCAGACCCTCCGATTAGAATTTCCTATGTGGGAGGAGGGAAAAAAGACAGGGGGAATTCATGTGGAAACTTTTAATCGAACAGCTGTTGCTTCCTGTGGTGGCTTCTCCGAGGTTGCTGGCATCCAAACAGAATGCCTGCACAAAAATACAATGTATCAAAAATACATAATACACAGGGGCATTATTGTCTAATACTTATTTGATGTTAGATACATGACAAAAAAAATATTGTGCAGCACCAATAAGGAAAAAAAACGGAAGCGTATTCAGAAAAGTACCTCATACAGTACCTACTGTAAAATATGGTTATAGGGTTATTTTCCTTCCACTGGTCCTGGGGCCCTTGTTAAAGGTCCAATGCAGTATCAAATCATTTATGGGTAACAACTAAGTACCTTACTGTGATTGTTTTTAAATAAAATGGTCAAAAATAAACAAAAATAGCTTCTTAGCAAAGAGCAATTTCTCAAGCAAGAATATTGCTACACTAAAAGGGTTATTCGGCTCTCCCCATAAGAACCCTTTGGAGAACCCTTTTTGGGTTCTCCAAAGGGCTCTACCTGGAACCAAAAGGGCTCTACCTGGAACCTAAAATGGTTCTACCTGGAACCAAAAACAGTTATCTTATGAGGAAAGCCAAATAACCATTTTTTCTAAAAGTGTAGGACTGTCTGAGTGGGGAGGGGAAAATGGAAAATGAACCATTATTGGTAGAGAGGTTTGGAACTTTCTTTCTTATTGGTCTATTAACTAATTTACCATGGAAGGCCAAAACTCCATCCCACCAAAACAGGTTGAAATTTCAGGCGGTCATTTCAAACAGCTCACACTAAAAGGGCATTATCATAGTTTTCACAATTTCAAAGTATTTTACCAAGTGTGTAAATATATATAAAACACAGAAAAATCTAGTTTTTGACTGCAGGTCAGCGGCATCATGAACTTTACTCTACCTTGCCTTCCATTTGGCAAATAAAATAAAATCTAATTGTATTTGTCACATACACATGGTTAGCAGATGTTAATGCGAGTAGCGAAATGCTTGTGCTTCTAGTTCTGACCATGCAGTAATATCTAACAAGTAATCTAACCTAACAATTTCACAACAACTACCTTATACACACAAGTGTAAAGGAATGAATAAGAATATGTACATAAAAATATATGAACATATTCTTATTCATTCCTTTACACTTGTGTATATAATGTCACCATAACTCTATCCTACTGATTCCTGCTTATAAGCAAAAACTCAAAGCGGAAGTACCAGTAACGTGAGCAATAATGAAGTGATCCGATGAAGCGAACGATAAGCTACAGGACTGTTTCGCTAGCAGAGACTGAAATATGTTCCGGGATACATCCGATAACATTGAGGAGTTTATCACATCCGTCACCGGCTTCATCAATAAATGACGTTATCCCCACAGTAACCGTAGTGAGCAAGACCTTTAAACAGGTTAACATTCACAAGGCCGTGGGGCCAGACGGATTACAAGGACGCATACTCAAAGCATGCGCTGACCAGCTGGCAAGTGTCTTCAATTATATTTTAACCTCTCCCTGACCAGTCTGTAATACCTACATGTTTCAAACAGACCACATTAGTCCCTGTGCCCAACAACACCAAGGTTGTCTAAATGACTATCGCCCCATAGCACTCACATCTATAGCCATGAAATGCTTTGAAAGGCTGGTCATGGCTCACATTAACATGATCATCCCAGACACTCTGGACCCACTCCAATTCGCATACCGCCCCAACAGATCCACAGATGGAGGAATCTCTATTGCACTCAACACTGCCCTCTCCCATATGGACAAGAGGAACACCTATGTGAGAATTCTGTTCATTGACTATAGCTCAGCGTTCAACACCATAGTGCCCACCAAGCTCATCACTAAGCTCAGGACCCTGGGACTGAACAGCTCCCAGCTCCCTTGCAACTGGATCTTGGACTTCCTGATGGGCTGCCCTCAGGTGGTGATGGTAGACAACAACACAGCCGCCACGCTGAGCCTCCACACGGGGGCCCCTCAGGGATGCATGCTTAGTACCCTCCTGTACTCCCTGTTCCCTCACGACTATTTGGCCGCGTACGACTTCAACACCATCATTAAGTTTGCTGACAACACGACGGTGGTTGGCCTGATCACCGATGATGCTGAGACAGCCTATATGGAGGAGGTCAGTGACCTGCCAGTGTGGTGCAAGGACAACAACCTCTCCCTCGACTTCAACAAGACAAAGGAGCTGATCGTGTATGGTGTCAATTCCGATTCAAAAGTCAAACGGGCGTGCGCGACCAAGATGAAACATCATTGCGCGACGAAACATTTGAGTCAAGAAAGAAGAGCTGTGTTCAAGTGTGCAGTGGACTGGTGCAAATTAAACATGAGAGCTTGTGACTGTGACTTTGAGTGAGTAGAACTGCATTTCTGCACTCAGTAAATTAATTTGAGAGCAGAGATTTATGTTCACATTAAGAAATACTTACTACATGTCAAGACTCCGCCCAAATCTCAAACCATGCGTGCGCACAACCTGTAGAAGGTTGATCAACTGTATTACAAGCAAATAGGCTTATTGTTAGTTTAGGGGAAAATAGGTGTTTTATACACGGGAATTATTATAATGGTAGGCTAATAAAAACATTAAAATGTAGGCCTAATGGTAAAATAGATGCATTTGCCATCGATAAGGAGATCGCATAGCAGCATGTCATCTAATATGTTTATTTTATTTTTATTATATAGGCCGAAATCATAATCATATTGAAGGACTTCTCTTCTTTTCTGACATAACTGGTTTAAATTATTCCCACTACACAATTAATATTAGGCTACCATTTAGCAATGGCTCATTCAATAGCCAAGCATCCTCCAAAGTAAATAGACGGTAACCTTGACAGTATGTGACAGTATGAGTAGGCTACAGTATTGCTGTGCGATATGATTAGGAGCGCGACATCATAGCCTTGCCTATTTTTTTTCAGAACCTATAAGAAGGCAAGAGATATAAACACAATCATGTATTGTTAAAGAAAATAGTGAACAACAATTTGTATATTGCAAAGAAGTGTGGGCTGTAGCATTTACTTTTAAAGTGTTCAAAAGGACATTCAATCTTGCAGAATGCGAGGCCAGTGTTAGGCACTCACTAGGCGGCATGCATTTTAGTTTGGAAAAGTCACTGCAACATTTTCTTTTAAGAACTATCATCGCCCAGTTCTAGTTCCAAATCATACAGCAAATGAGGGTGTTTTTGATACCATAAAAGATGAATAGAGGGTTTTTCTAGGCGGGGTTGTAGTGCCCGTTCACGACTGTACAAATATAATATGGCTCTGATTTATCAATGAAATGTACATTGCGTGCAACTGTTTGATAAATCCCAATCATTTTTGGTGCACACAAATCCTAGAATCTCCACATACGCCAGAAATTAGACATTTACGAACGGTTGATAAATGTATGTATGGAGAAATTGTCTAAGATCCCTCCCAATGTGTTCTCCTACTTAGAAAACATTTTAGAAAAAGGCTTAGGGTCATTACTCTCGCAAGGGGAGGGTGCTGAAGTACTGAAAAAAGAGGTGCCAATAATTTTGACCCCTATCTTTTGGAGATTTAAAAAAAAACGTATTAAACAAAATCTCTTTCTCTGAGCAATTTTATTAGTGTAAAGTAGATATTTTTTAAAGCATCCAATATAGCTCAGTATTTGTATTATTTATTTTATACAATCTTTTTTGCTTATCTTTATCAAGGGTGACAATAATTTTGGACCTGACTTTCGACCAACCTTTACTTGGCAATACTTTTCTTCGTTCTCGATTCAGAACGTACCGGTGTCCTGTAAACTTCTGTTTTCAGTTGCAGGTGGAACTACAAAAACCAGAGAATAATAAGAAAAATATAAAATGCACTTTTTGCAACACGTGATAAACGGCCTCTTGCATGTGTGTAAATCTTGGTTTGTGTTGTTTGATACAAAAGTATCTATATCCACAGTAAAACAGGTCCTATATCAAAATAACCTGAAAGGCTGCTCAGCAAGGAAGAAGCCACTGCTCCAAAACCGCCATGAAAAAGTGAGACTGCGGTTTGCAACTGCACATGGGGACAAAGATCGCACTTTTTGGAGAAATGTCCTCTGGTCTGATGAAACAAAATAAGAACTGTTTGGCCATAATGACCATCGTTATTTTGGAGGAAAAAGGGGGAGGCTTGCAAGCCGAAGAATACCATCCCAACCGTGAAGAACGGGGGTGACAGCATCATGTTGTGGGGGTGCTTTGCTGCAGGAGGGGACTGGTGCACTTCACAAAATAGATGGCATCATGAGGGAGGAAAATTATGTGGATATATTGAAGTAACATCTCAATACATCAGTCAGGAAGTTAAAGCTTGGTCGCAAATGGGTCTTCCAAATGGACAATGACCGCAAGCATACTTCCAAAGTTGCGGTAAAATGGCTTAAGGACAACAAAGTCAAGGTATTGGAGTGGCCATCACAAAGCCCTGACTTCAATCCTATAGAAACGCTGTGGGCAGAACTGAAAAAGCGTGTGCGAGCAAGGAGGCCTACAAATCTGACTCAGTTACACCAGCTCTGTCAGGAGGAATGGGACAAAATTCACCCAACTTATTGTGGGAAGCTTGTGGAAGGCTACCTGAAACGTTTGACCCAAGTTAAACAATTTAAAGGCAATACTACCAAATACTAATTGAGTGTATATAAACTTCTGACCCAATGGGAATGTGATGAAAGAAATTAAAGCTGAAATAAATCACACTCTACTATTATTCTGACATTTCACATTCTTTAAATAAAGTGGTGATCCTTACTGACCTATGACAGGGAATTGTTAGTGGGATTAAATGTCAGGAATTGTTAAAAACTGAATTTAAATGTAGTTGGCTAAGGCCTATGTGAACTTCCGACTTCAACTGTATATTGGTCTCCACTAGACTACGACTGTCAAATCTATCCAAAATGCAGCTGTACGGTAGGCTATAGGCTTAGATGTATACCTACTGTACAGCTGCATTTCGGATAGATTTGACAGTCGTAGCCTAGTGGAGACCAATATATATTCCTAATGCATTTTCTGTTCTATCAAGTTCATATTTATTTCCAAAAACAGCATTTGACATTGGCGCGTGACATTCAGAAAATGTATTTCCCCCAAAACTCCCGGTGAATCAGCACTACAATTTACAAAAATACTCGTCATAAACGTTGATAAAATATTAAACTGTTATTCAAAGAATTATAGATTAACATCTCCTGAATGCAACCGCATTGACAGATTTCAAAATAACTGGGAAAGCACACTTTGCAATAATCTGATTACTGTGCTCAGAAAAATACTTACGCAATACAGATAGCCACCATTTTGGAGTCATCTAAATGCATAAATAGCATTAGAAATATTTCACTTACCTTTAATAATCTTCATCAGAAGGCACTTCCAGAAATCCCAGGTCCACAACAAATGTTGTTTTGTTCGATAAAGTTCATAATTTATGTCCAAATAACTCCATGTTGTTTGCGCGTTCAGTAAGCTACTCAAAATGTAGGACGCGCGAGGAAAATGTCACGATGAAAAGTCAAAAACAAAACCTATATACGTTCGTTCAAACATGTCAAACGTTGCATAGCATCAATCTTTAGGACCTTTATAACGTGAAACTTCAGTAATATTCCAACCTGACTCATGCATTGTCTTGAAACATTTTTTGGAACAGAGCTACCTCTCGTGTGAACGCGCGCCAATGAACTGACATCCTTCCCTGGGTCACCAACTTCCCAGCCTTCTCATTCTGTCTCTGTTTATCATAGACGCCTCAAACAACTTTCTAAAGACTGTTGACATCTAGTGGAAGCGTTAGGAAGTGCAAAATGAATCCTTAGTCACTGTGTGTTCGATTGGCAATGACTTGAAAAACCTACAGGTTTTTCATTTCCTGGTTGTAATTTTCTCAGGTTTTTGCCTGCCATATGAGTTCTGTTATACTCACAGACACCATTCAAACAGTTTTAGAAACTTCTGAGTGTTTTCTATCAAAATCTACTAATAATATGCATATTCTAGTTTCTGGGCTAGAGTAGTAACCTGTTTAAATTGGGTACGTTTTTCATCCGGCCGTGAAAATACTGCCCCCTAGCCCAGACAGGTTAACACACCTCCAAATGAGCTTCAATGCCATTCAACACTCCTTCCGTGGCCTCCAACTGCTTTTAAATGCTAGTAAAACTAAACACATGCTCTTCAACCGATTGCTGCCTGCACCCGCCCGCCCGACTAGCATCACTACTCTTGACGGTTCTGACTTAGAATATGTGGACATCTACAAATACCTAGGTGTCTGGTTAGACTGTAAACTCTCCTTCCATACTCACATTAAGCATCTCCAATCCAAAATTAAATCTAGAATCGGCTTCCTATTTCACAACAAAGCTCCTTCACTCATGCTGCCAAACATACCCTCGTAAAACTGACCATCCTACCGATGCTTGACTTCGGCGATGTCATTTACAAAATAGCCTCCAACACTATACTCAGAAAACTGGATATAGTCTATCACAGTGCCATCCGTTTTGTCACCAAAGCCCCATATGCTACCCACCACTGCGATCTGTATGCTCTCCTTGGCTGGCCCTCGCTACATATTCGTCACCAAACCCACTGGCTCCAGGTCATCTATAAATCTTTGCTAGGTAAAGCCCCACCTTCTCTCAGCTCACTGGTCACCATAGCAACACCCACCCATAGCACGTGCTTCACTGGTCATCCCCAAAACCAACACTTCCTTTGGCCGTCTTTCCTTCCAGTTCTCTGCTGCCAATGACTGAAACGAATTGCAAAAATCACTGAAGCTTGAGACTTATATCTCCCTCTCTAAATTTAAGCATCAGCTGTCAGAGCAGCTTACTGTACCTGTACTCAGCCAATCTGTAAATAGCACATCCAACTACCTCATCCCCATATTGTTATTTATCTTCTTGCTCTTTTGCTAAATTGTAATGATTTCGCCTCTATGGCCTATTTATTGCCTTACCTCCGTAATATTCTACATTTGAACACAGTGTACATAGATTTTTCTATTGTGTTATTAACTGTACGTTTGTTTATGTGTAATTCTGTGTTGTTGTTTTTGTCACACTGCTTTGCTTTATCTTGGCCAGGTCGCAGTTGTAAATTAAAACTTGTTCTCAACTGGCTTACCTGGTTAAAGAAAGGTGTAAAAAATAAATGAAATAAAAAATTAAATGTGTTGTTACCTACCCTTACCACCTGCGGGTGGCCCGTCAGGAAGTCCACTATCCAGGGCAGACTGGAGTTTTCCTTATTCAATATTATTCTGAGGGCAGAAATGTATTTATTAGGTAAATATAGGCAAGAAATGTGATTGTGATTAAATTTAGGCAAATAATCCCAATTTTTTAAGTTTAGGGTTAGGGGTTCGGTTAAATTTAGGCAAACATTTTTATTGGTTAAGGTTAATGGGTTGGAGTAAGGTCAGAAAACAAAAACAAAATCTGAATTTGAAGCACTGCACACCAAATACTTGACTGTTAATAGTATAGTGTCAAACCTTGACTTAGAGAGATCTAGTTTGCCTGCATGTTTATACACATTATCTTTCAGAAAATTATTTCACTTTGAAAACGTCTTTCTACCCCTGCAATATGGAGATCATGGAAATCTCTATTTCGACCAAAGGACAACTGTCGCAACTCTTGAATACATGCCATTTGGATCAGATGTATTAAATAAAATTATCATGTGGTATTTGTCATGAATAAACTATTTTTTTTATTTAGTTAAGTGGAATTTGATATATTAGGGTGTCCATATTAAGACTGTTCTAGGCCTTTAGCAGCTACAAGCATGCAAGACAATGTTCATACAACACAGTGTTTATATTTGAGTGTCAAGAAATGAACTTAAAGCTGTGCCAGTCATTTACACATGCACATTTTTTACATTGAAAAGTGACTGCTACAGTACTTGTGCCATATGATACTGAGTAAGACATTGATAGACAGGGTGTGTTGAGCTCTGAAAGGTTGAAATAACCAATTTTACTGTCATATTATCTTGAGTTTTAATGCCCTATCAGAGCCAACAATACAAGAACTGGCAGATTTTGATGTGTGTCTCTGTCTGGGGAGGTTGGACTGGATGGGAAAAATTTGAGTTGTAAAAATGTTGTGCTTCAGTGGAAAACAGTTGAGAGAAGATTAGTAGCTGAAGACACAGTTGCTGACACCTCCATTTAAGACTTCTGTCAACTGTAACATGCGATGGGGCCTGCCTTCACCATAGTAACTGACATCAGACGGAGCTGACAGGCCAGTGGTGACTCAGTAGATAACTGAACTGCATGTATCCCTTACCATGAACCAGCTACAGTGCTTTGCAAAAGTATTCATCCCTCTTGGTGTTTTTCCTATTTTATTGCATTACAACCTGTAATTTAAATTTATTTTTTATTTGAATTTCATGTAATGGACATGGAAGGTGAACCTCCGTCCCAGTCTCAAATCTCTGGAAGACCAAAACCAGGTTTTCCTCAAGAATTTCCCTGTATTTAGCACCATCCGTCATTCCTTCAATTCTGACCAATTTCCCAGTCCCTGCCAATGAAAACATCCTCACAGCATGATGCTGCCACCACCATGCTTCACTGTGAGGATGGTGTTCTAAGGGTGATGAGAGGTGTTGGGTTTGCGCCAGACATAGCGTTTTCCTTGATGGCCAAAAAGCTCAATTTTAGTCTCATCTGACCTGAGTACCTTCTTCCATATGTTTGGGGAGTCCTCCACATGCCTTTTGGTGAACACCAAATGATGTATGCTTATTTTTTTCTTTAAGTAATTGCTTTTTTTCTGGCCACTATTCCATAAGCCCAGCTCTCTGGAGTGTATGGCATAAAGTGGTCCTATGGACAGATACTCCAATCTCTGCTGAGGAGCTTTGGTCTCTTTGTTGCCTCTCTGATTAATGCCCTCCTTGCCTGGTCCATGAGTTTGGCGGTCGGCGGCTCTCTCTTGGCAGGTTTGTTGTGGTGCCATATTCTTTCATTTTTTTATAATGGATTTAAATGGTGCTCCGTGGGATGTTCAAAGTTTCTGACATTTTTTTATAACCCCATCCTGATCTGTACTTCTCCACAAATTTGTCCCTGACCTGTTTAGAGAGCTCCTTGGTCTTCATGGTGCCGCTTGCTTGGGCCTTTCAGAACAGGTGTATGTATACTGAGATAATGTGACACTTAGATTGCACACAGGTGGACTTTATTTAACAAATTATGTGACTTCTGAATGTAATTGGTTGCACCAGATCTTATTTGGGGGCTTGGTAGCAAGGGGATGAATACATATGCATGCATCACTTTTCAGTTTTACATTTTTTTTTACATTTTTTAATTAAGTAATTTTTTTCATTTCCCTTCACCAATTTGGACTACTTCATGTATGTCCATTACATGAAATCCAAATAAAAATCCATTTAAATTACAAGTTGTAATGCAACAAAATAGGAAAAATGCCAAGGGGGATGAATACTTTTGCAAGGCATAGTAGTCTTAGTTTCTGCTAGCTAGTAGCTTCTTGACTTCATAAATCGTAGTACAATAACCAGTGGTGTATAGTCAATGCCATATGAAACCAAAATCAACTTTTGGTTCCTTGGAAGTTGTTTAGACATATGTTTTTGGTTTCACATTGTGGGAATGAAGTAATACGTTTCCAGTGTAACCAAGTTGGAACTTTTAGGAAACATTCTGTTAAAGTAATAAAATACCAATATTTTTTTTTAACGAAGTTCCTTAAATGTGCTGAGAATTTTCCAAAGTCAAGCAACAATCCTGCACCATTCCCAGTAAGTTGTGGGAAGGTTGTAAGCAACATAACCATAGGACAACCACGCTCTCTCCAAGCTCCAAAAAAATATATAGTTCTCAGAACGTTATGTGTTAGCTGGGGACCATTTGTTCAACTGCTTTGTGATTGACAGATGCTGTATATTTGAAACGTTTCACCCACATCTATAAGAATAGCGTCTGCGCAAAGGGATAATAATTGAAGTTATTGTTCTATCAAACGTCTAACCTTTGTTTTCTCTATCTCGGTTTTTACCTTGAACACACAAAGAAGAGAAGCATTGCACATCACTGTCAAGAACCATATGCAGCCTCCGACACTTATTAAAGACATCCCTCACTTATCCGTCGTAGCTCCTTATTTTTGGTGCTTGGCATTTTGCTAATTGAATGTGACATAATAAGGACATGTTCACAAATTAGGAAAACTGTGGGAGTACACTGTGTGTAAGGGGGAAGGAAAAAAACATGGCATGACCCATGTATACAGTATCATCAGAGACTGACTGATGTGTTTGTAAAGCCATCTTGTCCTGCAAACTGTTTGTGACAGAAATTTTTGACAAGGTCTCGGAAAATACAGATTTCTACAAGATGTGACAAGAAATAATAAAGTGGTTAACCATTGGGGGAGAAGGCTGGTGTTTCATGGTACTGTTGTTAAGTTGGGTCTGTTGTTGAGTGTTGCTCTGTGGCTAATAAATAAGATCAAATGTTGTTTACACCGAATAGAAACAAGTTGGAAGGAGACTTTAGAGATGGAATTATTCTGAAACTAAGGATTGCTTTATTTTTGGAGTAGTATTTAATATGGATAAATATTTAATATTGCATACCGTTTTAACCAGTGGCGGCTCCTCGGAGGAGGAAGGGGAGGACCATCCTCCTCAGTGAATTTTATACAAATTAAAATAGTGAAAAATCTTTTTTTTAGATAAAACTATACTAAATATATTCACATCACCAAATAATTAATTAAAACATATTGTTTCGCAATGAAGGTCTACAGTAGCCTCAGCAACATTCTGTAGTGTAGCACCATTGTGTAGCCGGAGGACAGCTAGCTTCTTTCCTCCTCTGTGTACATTGACTTCAAAACCAAACCCATCGTTCTCACCCCCTTCCATAGACTTACACAGTAATTATGACAACTTCCGAAAGATGTCCTCCAACCTATCAGAGGTCTTGCAGCATGAACTGAGATGTTGTCCACCCAATCAAAAGATCAGAAAATGTATCTAGTACTGAAAGCATAAGCTACATAAGCTACAGCTAGCTAGCTAGACAGAAAGACAATAGTTGAAGTTTTGAACAAATACATTTATTCCAAAATTAAATAGAAGAAAGAGAGAGAGAGAGAGAGAGAGAACGCTAGCAATATGCAGCTGTATTTTTGTTTAACTTTCACTTTCACTTTCAGAGCTAGTTTAGCCTACATAAACACCCGGCTCAAACAGAGAGGGATGCTATGTTAGCTAGCTAGCTATGGCTATCCAACACTGGAATTGTTCAAAGTCAAGGTAAGCTTTTGGTTTTATTAATTTATTGCAACCGGGGCCCGCTGGGGTAACTACTAAACTGCTTTCTGACTGTACAGTTAGAGGTCATGATATGAAGGTTTGGCTTGGAAAGGTTTTTCAGCTGTTCTCAGACAGCTGATGTGTTGTGCACTGAAGTCCATGAGCGAAGGGAAAAGGTGATTGGAGGAGAGCGTGTAGACAGTTGCGAGAAGGAATTATATATACGGTGCAATGAGCAAAGTGATCATGCTGTTTTTATGCGTCTACAATGAAAGTAAACTGTGTTTGCGTGTGATCACGGGTGTATTCATTCCGCAGATTCTGTAAAAAAAACATTTCTTAAATAGAAGCAAAAATAATGCAATGGGGATAAACACACTGGAATTAATTTTTGCAGGAAAAATGTGAGTATCATGTAGTAACCTAACATAGATTGAGCTAGGTGAATGGAATATGAATAGAAATACGGCCATGCTTGTAAAAAAATATATAATCCTTAAACGGCACTGACCGCCACTGGTTTTCACCATAGTGAAAATATAAAGGATTGATGGAATCTGACCGCTAGTGTCACACCTTGATATAGATTTATGCATCAATGTTCAACTTGATTTGTATTGTTCAGTGGTTATGACTCATTACATTTAGAGCTGACAAGGTTTTATTGCCAGAGTAATGAAAGACCACAAGTTCACTGTAATGTTTGAGATCTGACAAGTCTGTTAGTCTTATCATTAGCCTGGTTAATATGTTACAAGACAATTTAATTAAGCTATTGTCTGTGATGATATTGACAGTAAAGTAACCATGATCCGTATAGCAGTATGTCATTTACAATCCTCTGTATCATTGATTACTTTGTGGTCTTTGTTAACTGTGACATTGACATCTGTGCTAGCTAGGTGCAAACCAAAACAAAACATTGAATGGTATTATGCTTATTAACCCTCCTGTTGTGTTCGTTTCATGTATATTCATTCTGTGTTCCCGGTCCAAAATGACCGCCCCATTATAGCTGGTTATAAAGTCATAATAATAATATATTATCACTAATGTTCTGTTTGATCTTTTTATCAACTTAAGTTCTTGTGAACATTAGAAGTTTTGAACTTCTATTTGCTATTTATGGCCTGTAGTTCTCATTGACCTGAGCTCATACAACTCGTTTGAGTAAAAAAAAGCTATAACAAAAACTATAACAAAATCTGAAATGAAGCATATAGTGCTATTTATCACAGGCTACTTTGTGTCAAAGTTTAACAAGGACTGTCTCCTCCTCACCAGTGTCATGATCAAAGATATGATCAAGACCCTCACATACAGTATATCGTTTGGTCATTGTGCTGCCACAGAATGAATTGTGAGCAAGGCCTCAAAAAGCTTTATATACCAGAGCTGCGAGAAAATTTCTATATATTATTGAAACAATGTTGCGATTGTTTGTGAGAATGCCAACAGGTGTGGTTCCCGTGGGGAAAAGATTCTATTGGGGAAAGGTTCCCGTGGGGGTTGCAATGGAAGCCAAAAAGGGGAGTGAGGTATGTGTGTGTGTATGCTCAAACACACATGCATGTGGGGGTCTGGGAGAGGAAGTGTGTCCATCTGATGAATGAGCATGTGCCTGAACTCAATTTTATACACTCATTGTTGTCTCACCCATTCATTTCTAATGACTGGTCATTTTTGACCGGGAACACCACAGATGTACAAAACTTAAATAAAACACCCCAAATTTAATTAAAATCATCAAAATGTACAGATGGATCCCGGGAAGGTGAAAGCGCTGGTGGATTGGCCCCAGCCTACATCCAGAGTTCAGCTGCAACGTTTCCTGGGATTTGCCAACTTTTATCGCCGCTTTATCCGAGGCTACCGCACCTTGGCTCACCCCCTCACGGTGACGATGGCGTTGGAGGAGTGGGGACACTGGTTGGAGGTGGCGGAACATCCATAATTGTGTGGATGGATCACAAGAACCTGGAATATCTCCGCACCATCAAGCGTCTCAATTCCAGGCAAGCTAGGTGGGCCCTACTATTCCCCTGGATTAACTTCTCCCTCTCCTACTGACCGGGAACCAAGAATATCAAGCCGGATGCGCTGTCACGCCGTTATAGCCCCGCAGGCTACACCCTCTGACCCCAAAACCATCCTTCCAACCTCGCAACGGCACTCAGCTGGAGAATAGGGAAGCATGTCTGTGAGGCGCAGTGTTCCCAGCCGAACCACAGGGGGGCCCAGATAACCGGATGGTTGTGCCTGACGCTGTCCACTCCTCAGTCCTGGATTGGGGCGACTACTCCAGGCTTGCCTGCCACCCGGGCTCCCGTCAGACCCTGGCCTTTGTGCGGCAACGCTTTTGGTGGCCTGTCATGGTCCTGGACATCTCTGCATTCATCGCTGCCTTCACTGTCTTTGCGCAGAACAGGACTCTTTGTCAAGGTCCGGATGGTCTCTTTCAACCACTGCCTGTCCCTCACCATCCCTGGCGTCACATATCCCCGGACCGTCATGGGTCTTCCCTCATCTGATGGCAACACTGCCATCTTCACAGTAGTGGACCGGTTTTTCAAAGCTGCCCACTTCATTCCTCTCCCCAAGCTATCCTCTGCCAAAGAGCCCAGCTCATGGTGCAGCACGTCTTCCGGATTCATGAACTCCCGGTGGACATGGTCTCTGACCAGGGCCGAGGGAATGCTCTGGGAAGAGTGGGGGCTGATAACCCAGGGAACACTCAAAAGGCTAGAGCCCAGTGGCAGAGCAGGGGAGGGTGTTGCGGGCGTATTCAACCCACACTAGTTGCTGGAAGGCATTCTGAACACTTATTGGGTCATCAGCCAGCCTGTCCTCCAGGTTCCACCTTCAGTCCAATGGCCAGTCTGAGGGAGCCAATCAACACCTGGAGACAACTCTTTGCTGCCTTGTCTCCGCCAACCCCACCACCTGGAGCCAGCAACTAGTGTGGGTTGAATACGCCCGCAACACCCTCCCCTGCTCTGCCACTGGGCTCTAGCCTTTTCAGTGTTCCCTGGGTTATCAGCCCCCACTCTTCCCAGAGCATTCCCTCGGCCCAGATGTTTGTCCGCTACTATTGCTGTACCTGGAAGAGAGCCCGGTTGGTTCTTCTCAAGACCACCTCCAGGTATCGACGACAAGCAGACCGCCACCAGACACTAGCTCCCCGGTATCGTCTCAGGCAGAGGGTATGACTGTCCACTCGAGACCTCCCCCAACGAGTCGAGGCCCACAAACTTTCCCCCTGCTTTATAGTCCCTTTCCCCATCTCTAAGATTATTGTCCCCTCTGCTGTTTGTCTTCTGTTGCCCCGTACGCTCTGTATACATCCCACTTTTCATGTGTCTAGGATTAAACCTATAGTGCCTTGAAAAAGTATTCATCCCCCTTAGTGTTTTTCCTATTTTGTTGCATTACAACCTTTTATTGGATTTCATGTAATGGACATACACAAAACAATTCCAAATTGGTGAAGGGAAATGAAAGAAATTACTTGTTTCAAAAAATAAATAAAACATTTCAATGTAAAAGTGGTGCGTGCATATGCATTAACCCCCTTTGCTATGAAGCCCCTAAATAAGATCTGGTGCAACCAATTACCTTCAGAAGTCACATAATTAGTTAACCTGTCTGGGCTAGGGGGCAGTATTTTCACAGCCGGATGAAAAACGTACCCAATTTAAACAGGTTACTACTCTGGCTCAGAAACTAGAATATGCATATTATTAGTAGATTTGGATAGAAAACACTCTGAAGTTTCTAAAACTGTTTGAATGGTGTCTGTGAGTATAACAGAACTCATATGGCAGGCAAAAACCTGAGAAAAAATCCAAGCAGGAAGTAGATTGTAGTTTTTCAAGACTGGGCCTATTCAGTATACAGTGACTTAGGGTTCAATTTGCACTTCCTAAGGCTTCCACTAAATGTCAACAGTCTTTAGAACGTGTTTCAGGCTTTTGTAGTCAACAGAGAGCGAACAAGACCTCCTGGAGTCTGACGACAGAGAGAATGACAGGCCACAATTATGCATTCACGTGAGGAGGTAGCTGTGTTCCAAAACGTTTTTCAAGACACTGGAATCGTCCGTTTGGAATATTATTGAAGTTCTAAGTTAAAAAGGCCCTAAAGATTGATGTTTTACAACATTTGACATGTTTCAGTGAACATAAATATAACTTTTTGTCGTGGAATTTTCGGCGTGCTTCCTACATTTGGAGTAGCTTACTGAACGTGCAAACAACAAGGAGTTATTTGGACATAAATTATGGACTTTATCGAACAAAACGACATTTATTGTGGACCTGGGATTCCTGGAAGTGCCTTCTGATGAACATCATCAAAGGTAAGTGAATATTTCTAATGCTATTTATGATTTTAGATGACTCCAAAATGGCGGGTATCTGTATTGCCTGGTGTATTTTTCTGAGCGCAGTACTCAGATTATTGCAAAGTGTGCTTTCCCTGTGAAGCTTTTTTGAAATCTGTCACAGCGGTTGCATAAAGGAGATGTTCATCTATAATTCTTTGAATAACAGTTTAATATTTTATCAACGTTTATGATGAGTATTTTTGTAAATTGTTGTGCTGATTCACCGGCAGTATTGGAGTCAAAATATTTTCTGAACATCACGCGTCAATGTAAATTGCTGTTTTTGGATATAAATATAAACTTTATCGAATAAAACATACATGTATTGTGGAACATAATGTCCTAGGAGTGTCATCTGATGAAGATTGTCAAAGGTTAGTGCTTCATTTCGCTGTGTTTTGGGTTTTATTGACATGTCCTTGCTTGGAAAATGGCTGTGTGATTATTTTTTGTCAATGTACTCTCCTAACATAATCTAATGTTTTGCGTTCGCTGTAAAGCCTTTTTGAAATCCTGCCATATGAGATCTGTTATGACACCATTCAAACAGTTTTAGAAACTTCAAAGTGTTTTCTATCCAAATCTACTAATAATATGCATATTCTCATTTCTGGGCAAGAGTAGTAACCAGTTTAAATCGGGTACGTTTTTTATCCGGCCGTGAAAATACTGCCCCCTATCCCAGACAGGTTAAGGAGAAATATTTAAATGTCTTGGAATGACCTAGTCAAAGCCCAGACCTCAATCCAATTGAGAATATGCGGTATGACTTAAAGATTGCAGTACACCAGCAGAACCCATCCAACTTGAAGGAGCTTTGAAGAATGGACAAAAACCCATGACTAGATGTGCCAAGCTTATAGAGACATACCCCAAGAGACTTGCAGCTGTAATTGCTGCAAAATGTGGCTCTACAAAGTATTGACTTTGGGGGGGTGAATAGTTACGCATGCTCAAGTTTTCAGTTTTTTTGTCTTTCTTGTTTATTTTACAATAATAAATATTTTGCATCTTCAACGTGGTAGGCATGTTGTGTAAGTCAAATGATACAAACCCCCCAAAAATGTATTTTAATTCCAGGTTGTAAGGCAATAAAATCGGAAAAATGCCAAGGGGGCTGAATACTTTTGCAAGCCACTGTATGTCTCACAGCCATTTGTCTCCTGTTTCTAGGCCCAGCCCTCTTCCCCTTCTAATCGGGGGTACAGTCACACCCTGATCTGTTTCACTTGTCTTTGTGCTTGTCTCCACGCCCCTCCAGGTGTCACCCATCTTCCCCATTATCCCCAGTGTACTTATACCTGTGTTCTCTGTTTGTCTGTTGCCAGTTCTTTTTTTTTCGTCAAGCCTACCAGTGTTTTTTTCCCGTGCTCCTGTTTGTCTCTAGTTCCTGTTTTCTAGCTTTCCCGGTTTTGACCATTCTGCCTGCCCTGACCCTGAGCTTGCCTGTCGTTCTGTACCTTGCCATACCACCCTGGATTACTGACCTCTGCCTGTCCTGACCCTAAACCTTCCTGCCGTTCTGTACCTTTCAAACTCTGCTCTGGACTACTGACCTCTGCCTGTCCTTGACCTGTCGTTTGCCTGCCCCCCTGTTTGAGTAATAAAAGTTTGTTACTTCAAAACTGTCTGCATCTGGGTCTTCTCCTGAGCCTTGACATACATGAAGGGCACTTTTTGGCATTTGCTGGATGATTGATGAGAAACTCCATATTGCAAATGTACGGTCCCTTACTAGATGTCCGTGAATGTTTGTAAAATTCGCCATCGGTGGTGGGCTGTGCACCGGGGCCAGATCTTCCAGGAAGTCATCGAACGAAGTCTCTCGGACATTCAGTTTCCGTTTTATTAAATGTTCAAATTTTGGTCCTTTTTCCGCTCCCAGTAAATTCCAGTAGATGTGGAATGGAAACTTATTGCAAATGTACAAAACATCACCAATAACGACATGGCCATTTCTCCTAAATGGAAAAGACTTCGAAGACGAAACTTGGTGAGCATAGGTTTGGCATGATGGGCAGTTAGTCCCGAACAAGATGGCATCGAGGCCTCAACGCTTTTTGAGTTAAGGCCATTTCTCTGGGATTAACCTCTTACATCTAGATGTTCCGCTAGCAGAACGCCTCGCCAATATCCAATGATAGAGCGTGGCGCGAATTACAAACTCCTCAAAAATCCAAAAACTTCAATTTTTCAAACATATGACTATTTACACCATTTTAAAGACAAGACTCTCCTTTATCTAACCACATTGTCCGATTTCAAAAAGGCTTTACAACGAAAGCAAAACATTAGATTATGTCAGGAGAGTACCCAGCCAGAAATAATCACACAGCCATTTTCAAAGCAAGCATATATGTCACAAAAACCAAAACCACAGCTAAATGCAGCACTAACCTTTGATGATCTTCATCAGATGACACTCCTAGGACATTATGTTATACAATACATGCATGTTTTGTTCAATCAAGTTCATATTTATATCAAAAAACAGCTTTTTACATTAGCATGTTTTGTTCAGAACTAGCATACCCACCGAAAACTTCTGGTGAATTTACTAAATTACTCACGATAAACGTTCACAAAAAACACAACAATTATTTTAAGAATTATAGATACAGAACTCCTTTATTCAATCGCGGTGTCCGATTTTAAAATAGCTTTTCGGTGAAAGCACATTTTGCAATATTCTGAGTAGATAGTCCGGCCATCACAGGCTAGCTATTTTGACACCCACCAAGTTTGGCAATCACCAAACTCAGATTTACTATAAGAAAAATTGGATGACCTTTGCTGTTCTTCGTCAGAATGCACTCCCAGGACTTCTACTTTACACCCAATGTTGTTTTGGTTCCAAATAATCCATAGTTATATCCAAATAGCGGCGTTTTGTTCTTGCATTCAAGACACTGTGAAAATACTGCCCCCTATCCATAAAAAGTTAATGGATGATGAAAATGATAACGATATATTCTTGCGTTAATTCGGGAAACGGTAACTCATTAAAAGCTCTTAACTTCTTGTCCCACCCTAGTCAACAGCCAGTTGAATACCTCAAAATGCTATAACTTCAATTCTCAAACATATGACTATTTACACCATTTTAAAGACAAGACTCTCGTTAACCTGTTTGGGATAGGGGGCAGTATTTTCACGGCCGGATAAAAAACTTACCCGATTTAATCTGGCTACTACTCCTGACCAGAAACTAGAATATGCATATAATTAGTAGATTTGAATAGAAAACACTCCAAAGTTTCTCAAACTGTTTGAATGGTGTCTGTGAGTATAACAGAACTCATATGGTAGGCCAAAACCTGAGAAGATTTTATATGGGAAGTGCACTGTCTGACAATTGTTCTCCTTCTAGGGCATCTCTATCAAAATTACAGCATCTCTGCTGTAACGTGACATTTTCTAAGGCTTCCATTGGCTCTAGGAAGGCGCCAAAATGTGGAATGAGAGCTCTCCAGTCTCTGGGCGAAAAACAACAGGGGTTTTTGTGAGTGGTCCTTCTGAGAACAATGACACTGAGGGGCGCGTGCACGAGACACCTCCATTTTTTTCTTTCAGTGTTTGAATGAACACAACGTCGCCTGGTTGGAATATTATCGCTATTTTACGAGAAAAATAGCATAAAAATTGATTTTAAACAGCGTTTGACATGCTTCAAAGTACGGTAATGGAATATTTTTGTCACGGTTGTCGTCGGTGAAGGAGGACCAATACGCAGCAGGTACGTGTATGCTCATCTTGATTTTTATTAACTACAAAAAGGAACATACAAAATAACAAAACGAAACGAACGAACGAACAACTACAAACAGCATGGTAAAGCATACGGCTTACACACAGAACAATCACCCACAAATAACAACCACAAACACACCCTAATATATGGGACTCTCAATCAAAGGCAGATAGACAACACCTGCCTTCAACTGAGAGTCCCAACCCCAATCAACACAACATAGAAACACACTCACCAGACTAGACATAGAAATACATAAACATAGACTATAAACCAGAACCCCGGAAATACTAAATCAAACACCCTTTAACCAAACACACCACCCTGAACCACATAAAACAAATACCCCCTGCCACGCCCTGACCAAACTACAAAACAATTAACCTTATATACTGGCCAGGACCAGACAATTTTGAAATTTTTTGTCACGAAATGCGCCGGCGCGTCACCCTTCGGATAGTGACTTGAACGCACGAACAAAACGGAGCTATTTGGATATAACTATGGAATTATTTCGAACCAAAACAACATTTGTTGTTGAAGTAGATGTCCTGGGAGTGCATTCTGATGAAGAACAGCAAAGGTAATCCAATTATTCTTATAGTAACTCTGAGTTTGGTGAGGGCCAAACTTGGTGGGTGTCAAATTAGCTAGCCGTGATGGCCGGGCTATCTACTCAGAATATTGCAAAATGTGCTTTCGCCGAAAAGCTATTTTAAAATCTGACACCGCGATTGCGTAAAGGAGTGCTGTATCTATAATTCTTAAAATAATTTTTATGTTTCTTGTGAACGTTTATCGTGAGTAATTTAATAAATTCACCGGAAGTTTGCGGTAGGTATGCTAGTTCTGAACAAAACATGCTAATGTAAAAAGCTGGTTTTTGATATAAATATGAACTTGATTGAACAAAACATGCATGTATTGTATAGCATAATGTCCTAGGAGTGTCATCTGATGAAGATCATCAAAGGTTAGTGCCTCATTTAGCTGTGGTTTTGGTTTTTGTGACATATATGATTGCATTGAAAATGGCTGTGTGATTATTTTTGGGAGGGTACTCTCCTGACATAATCTAATGTTTTGCTTTCGTTGTAAAACCTTTTTGAAATCGGAAAATTTAGATTTTGGCCACTAGATGGCATCAGTGGATGTGCAATGTTTTAGACTGATCCAATTAACCATTCCATTTCTGTTAACCTGTCTGGGGTATGTGGGACGATTTCGTCCCACCTACGTAACAGCTACTGATATTCCAGTGGCGCGATTTTTGAATCGTTAGAAATACTATTACTTCAATTTCTCAAACATATGACTATTTTACAGCTATTTAAAGACAAGAATCTCGTTAATCTAACCCCACTGTCCGATTTCAAAAAGGCTTTACAACGAAAGCAAAACATTAGATTATGTCAGCAGAGTGCCCAGCCAGAAAAAATCAGACAGCCATTTTTCAAGCTAGCATATCATGTCACATAAACCCAAACCACAGCTAAATGCAGCACTAACCTTTGATGATCTTCATCAGATGACACACCTAGGACATTGTGTTATACAATACATGCATGTCTGTTCAATCAAGTTCATATTTATATCAAAAAACAGCTTTTTGCATTAGCATGTGACGTTCAGAAAACGCATAACCCCCGGCAAACTTCCGTTGAATTTACTAACAGTTTGCTAAATTACTCACGATAAACGTTCACAAAAAGCATAACAATTATTTTAAGAATTATAGATACATTACTCCTCTATGCACTCGATATGTCCGATTTTAAAATAGCTTTTCGGATGAAGCACATTTTGCAATAATCTAAGTACATAGCCCGGCATTACAGGGCTAGCTATTTAGATACCCACCCAGGTCAGCCTCCACCAAAATCACATTTCCTATAAGAAAAATGTTCTTACCTTGCTTGTTCTTCATCAGAATACACTGCCAGGACTTCTACTTCAATAACAAATGTTGGTTTGGTCCCAAATAATCCATCGTTATATCCAAACAGCGACGTTTTGTTCGTGAGTTCTAGAATGCTTCTTCCCGGTTTCGCGCATGGCGCATTGGCGTGTCAAAAATGTCTAAATATTCCATTACCGTACTTCGAAGCATGTCAACCGCTGTTTAAAACCAATTTTTATGCCATTTATGTCGTAGAGAAGTGATAATATTCCGACCGGGAGTATGCATTGAGCCTAAACAGCCAAATAAAATTTCTCCTCAGAAGCGACTCATGCACGCGCATCATTCAAAGGTCCTCGGAGCATCCACTTACAAAAGGCGATAATATGTTTCAACCTGAGGCTCCCTCGTAAACCTTCAGTTATTTCGCGGGCTCTGAGAGCCTATTGGAGCCCTGGGAATTGTCACGTTACAGCTAAGATCCTTACTTTTCAATAAAAAGATGCAAGACGCACGACTCCTTGTCAGACAGGGTACTTCCTGCTTGAAACCTTGTCAGGTTTTTGCCTGCCATAGGAGTTCTGTTATACTCACAGACACCATTCAAACAGTTTTAGAAAATTCAGAGTGTTTTCTATCCAAACCTGAACAATAATATGCATATTCTAGCTTCTGAGTTGGTGTAGGAGGCAGTTAAAAATGGGAACATATTTTTCCAAAATTCTCAATACTGCCCCCTAGCCCAGACAGGTTAAAAATGTTGTATCAAGACTACCCAAATGTACTTAATTTGTTAATAAATAACTTTTCATGTCCAAAATTGTGCACTCTCCTCAAACAGTAGCATGGTATTATTTGACTGTAATAGCTACTATAGAGTGGACAGTGCTGTTAGATTAACAAGAATTTAAGCTTTCTGCCAATATCAGATATGTCCATGTCCTGGGAAATTTTCTTGTCACTTACAACCTCATGCTAATCGCATTAACCTATGTTAGCTCAACCGTCCAGTGGAGGGGACACTGATCCCGAAGAAGTTTTTAAACAAACTATTTCCGTGGTGCCCCAAGATTGCTAATGAGTTAATTGTTACATGATTCATTCAATCATTGTAATAATTAAACATAGTTCATTGATTTGATAAAATAATCATCCCATTGTGATATTCACATCACGACACTATGGATACTCACAGACTCAGAGACCGCATGAGCAGAGCACATGCAGAGCAAGCTGCGAGCATGGAGCGAGTGACAGACAGAGAGGACAAGCTAATGGACTACTAATGGAGTAAGTTATTTCTGATTTTGGGTTTCTGGCAGGGTAGGGCAGGGCCAGGCCTTAAACCTTGAATCCTATCCTGTGGGAAAACTACCTCTACCAAACCCAAATTCCCCCATATGACATCAGGGTCGTGTTCAGTCCGGAGAAAACATTTTTTAAAGGTGTGAAACCGTGAGGTACTAACTTGTTCAATGAGAACACAGATATTAGTTTTCCATTGCAAAGCATTTTGCTATCGTGTTCCCTACTGAACACAACCCAGATCTGAGTAACGCAAGATGAAACAATAAATCAACCCTGGATTGAGTCCTAGACATGGAAAGGCCTTTGTTCACAAAAAAAACACACTTTGGCAACGAGAGATTCAGTGCAATGTAAGCATGCAGGCTAATTTCTTTAATAGGCTTAAATAATATTTCTTCATTACAGAAGTCTTTGAATGATTTACAAAGCTTTTGTGAAACTATCAACATGCTCCAGTGAAGGCCAAAATGAGGATAAATCTGCTGTAATATAGCCTAATCTATTCTATCTTCCCAATTAGCCAGGACAACTATTGACAGATAATGATCCAACCTGGATAATTAACCGTCTTTCTAAATTGTATTAAAAAGTCTCATCTCCATGGTGGGCCCAGTCTGGCACTAATATGATAGATGAAACAGGGATAAACAACAGCAGTCAATTACAGCAGTTATAAATAACCTCAACTAATTAAGGCCTTCAGGTAGTTTGGGGAATGGAACTGTGGTCCCTCGGTTGACAACATTAATCCCTCTGTAGCTTTCCAATAGTTTCACTGTGTTCCTTTGACTTTGTCTCCTTCCCAAATGGCATCCTATTCACTATATTAAGGCCATAAGACTCTGGTCAAAAGTAGTGCACAATGTAGGTAATATGGCATTTGGGACTTAACTTTCTTCTCCTCCTATCTCGTAACTATTTCCAACCAATCCTATACTGTAAATTCCCACTTGGCACACAAAGTCATTTCAACTGGGATAATTTTGTAATATTTGGTTGAGACATTGCTCAATGGGACTACAGTCGTGGCCCAAAGGTTTGAGAATGAACAAATATTACATTTCACAATGTCTGCTGCCTCAGTTTGTATGATGGTAATTTGCATATACTTCAGAATGTTATGAAGAGTGATCAGATGAATTGCAATTAACTGCAATGTCCCTCTTTGCCATGCAAATGAACTGAATCACAAAAAAAACATTTCCAGAGCATTTCAGCCCTGCTACAAAAGGACCAGCTGACATCATGTCAGTGATTCTAGCGTTAACACAGGTGTGAGTGTTGACGAGGACAAGGCTGGAGATCACTCTGTCATGCTGACTGAGTTTGAATAACAGACTGGAAGCTTCAAAAGGAGGATTGGAATCATTATTCTTCCTCTGTCAATCATGGTTACCTGCAAGGAAACATGTGCCATCATCATTGCTTTGCACAAAAAGGGCTTCATAGGCAAGGATATTGCTGCCAGTAAGATTGCACTTAACATGTTTAGGATAGGGGGCAGTATTTTCACGGCCGGATAAAAAACGTACCCAATTAAATCTGGTTATTACTCCTGCCCAGAAACTACAATATGCATATAATTGTTTGATTTGGATAGAAAATACCCTAAAGTTTCTAAAACTGTTTGAATGGTGTCTGTGAGTATAACAGAACTCATATGGCAGGCCAAAACCTGAGAAGATTCTGTACAGGAAGTGCCCTCTCTGACCATTTCTTGGCCTTCTATAGCCTCTTTATCGAAAACAGAGGATCTCTGCTGTAATGTGACATTTTCTAAGGCTCCCATAGGCTCTCAGAAGGCGCCAGAACGGGGAATGATGACTCTGCAGTCGCTGGGCGAAAAACAGTAGCGCATTTGGATATTGGTCGATCTGAGAACAATGACACGGGTGCGCGTGTGCACGTGAAGAGTCCATTTTACATTTTCAGTCTTTGAACGAAAACAACGTCTCCCGGTCGGAATATTATCGCTATTTTACGAGAAAAATCACATAAAAATTGATTTTAAACAGCGTTTGACATGCTTCGAAGTACGGTAATGGAATATTTAGAAATGTTTTGTCACGATACGCGCCGGCGCGTCACCCTCAGGATAGTGTCTTGAACGCAAGAACAAAACGCCGCTATTTGGATATAACTATGGATTATTTGGAACCAAAACAACATTGGGTATAAAGTAGAAGTCCTGGGAGTGCATTCTGACGAAGAACAGCAAAGGTAATCCAATTTTTCTTATAGTAAATCTGAGTTTGGTGAGTGCCAAACTTGGTGGGTGTCAAAATAGCTAGCCATGATGGCCGGGCTATCTACTCAGAATATTGCAAAATGTGCTTTCACCGAAAAGCTATTTTAAAATCTGACATAGCGATTGCATAAAGGAGTTCTGTATCTATAATTCTTAAAACAATTGTTATGTTTTTTGTGAACGTTTATCGTGAGTAATTTAGTAAATTCACCGGAAGTTTCGGTGGGTATGCTAGTTCTGAACGTCACATGCTAATGTAAAAAGCTGCTTTTTGATATAAATATGAACTTGATTGAACAAAACATGCATGTATTGTGTAACATAATGTCCTAGGAGTGTCATCTGATGAAGATCATCAAAGGTTAGTGCTGCATTTAGCTGTGGTTTTGGTTTTTGGTTTTTGTGGTTTTGGTTTTTGAGACATTATATGCTAGCTTGAAAAATTTCATTCAAAGGCTGAAAGAAAAAAATGGAGAATTCTCATGAACGCGCATCTCCAGTCTCACTGTTCCCAGCCTGACCACTCACAAACAGAGCTCCTGAACTTCGCCCAGAGACTGCAGACACCCCATTACACTTTCTGGCGCCTTCTGAGAGCCAATGGAAGCCTAAGAAAATGTCACGTTACAGCAGAGATGCTGTATTTTCGATAGAGATTCCACAGAAGGAGAACAAATTGTCAGACAGGGAACTTCCTGTATGGAATCTTCTCAGGTTATGGCCTGCCATATGAGTTCTGTTATACTCACAGACACCATTCAAACAGTTTTAGAAACTTTAGAGTGTTTTCTATCCAAATCCACTAATTATATGCATATTCTCATTTCTGGGCAAGAGTAGTAACCAGTGTAAATCGGGTACGTTTTTTACCCGGCCGTGCAATACTGCCCCCTAGCCCCAACAGGTTAATCCCATTCAGAACTTGTGGTCAGTCCTCAAGAGGTGGGTGGACAAACAAAAACCCACAAATTCTGACAAACTCCAAGCATTGATCATGCAAGAATGGGCTGCCATCAGTCAGGATGTGGCCCAGAAGTTAATTGACAGCATGCCAGGGTGGATTGCAGAGGTCTTGAAAAAGAACGGTCAACACTGCAAATATTGACTCTTTGCATTAACTTCATGTAATTGTCAATAAAAGCCTTTGATACTTATGAAATGCTTGTAATTATACTTCAGTATTCCATAGTAACATAGTATCTGACACTAATATCTAAAGACACTGAAGCAGCAAACTTTGAGAAAATGTATATTTGTGTCATTCTCAAAACGTTTGGCCATGACTGTACAGTATATGCACCCTCTCAAAACACAGACAAAAGTTGAATTTCCAAAGTATTATCACTATGCTTTCAACCATTTAAAAGCATGGCACAGTTCAAATAGGAATCCATTGTCTCATTGTTTATTTATACATTAGATTAATGTGTTGTCACTGTGCATCTAACAGCAGAATTAAATTACCTGGATTGCAGTTTAGATTACATTAAAAAGACATGGTGCAAGTGATCAAAGACATTTGAGATGTTACACAGATTATTACAGCAGTTGTGAAGATCTCCTTAGACCTGCAACAATCTATGCATGCTATCTTGAACATGCACGCTTTATATGATTACATAAGAAGACATTTATAGTTAACTTCAAAATGTGGCCTTGGATGTGTTACTAATTTTTAGGTTAAATGTTACATTAGTTTGTAAGATAGCCTTAACTTTAGGCTATTTACTGTATTACAAAAGTAATATTGAATTGTGTTTGGTTGACAAAGCAACCAGATATCAACATTTAAAAGATGTCCAAGCAGATCTACTGCTTGGATAGTACCATCTGACCCATTGGCCTAATCCCATTCTTTCACTTTTATTTTTGAATCCAACATATCATTTGTTAACTTGTAGACAAGTTAATAGGCTAAATTGATTTTATTTCATAAGTGATTTTGAACTGTCAACACAACCACATATCAACATTTGAAGGAGATGCATTTTCTGCTTGGATAGTTCCATCTGTGCCTTTGTCTGGCTTTAATTTCAGTTTGTATGCAAATTAATAATTGATATGGTGGATTCATGTCTCGATCTAAAACAAAAATCTAAGTTAAAGAATAGCACTAAATCAAATCAAAGTTGAAATGCACTTTAAATAAAGTTTGATTTGATTTAGTCCTATTCTTTAATCCTTAACTGGCACACTAAGAAAAACAAATATTGAAAAAATTATTGAGAATACTGTGTATTTAGCCTTAATATAGGCCATAAATGAGTAATATTTATTTGCATTACTTAAAATGTGATATATAACACGCCGCAAACATCTCAACCAGCCGGGTGAGTTGCCCAATTAGGGTAAACTCATTTCATATTGGAATTTGCATAGATTTTTTAAATTATCTAATAAAATTATACATTAATTAGCATTATGTCTGCTAAATTACTCATAACAGAAGACAGGCCTAGTAAAATGAGGACTGATATAAAATATTAATAAAATATGATACACTTGTGTGTCAAAATATGAATATTCAAATATATGTAAATCAACGTGTTTACTGTTTATATGCTCATAATGCCTGTAAAAAGACATTTGCTGAATATTATTGTGAAACATATTGAAGATAACAGGCAGATAGTAAATACAGATATGAATATGAATATTTTTTCTTTGCACAGACAAAAAAATACCATAACAATATTTTTCCTTTGTCCATAATAGCTAGCATTGACTAAATAGCATTCTTATAATGGGAAAATCAACCACCTGATGGAACAGATTTTTTCAAGAGTTCCTAAAATTATAAAACATTTTAATAATTTCATCATTCCAAAATTATGTTTTAGAGGCCAACAAAATGTTACACTCTGTAATATCCCGATTAGTACTGAAAATGTGTGATTAATGAAGTTCACTTCCTGGTTTTTAACCATCTTTGAATGTGTGTTTAAAATACAGGACTCCAATAATGAAAACCACTCGATCATTTTACAAAATGGCATTGGTTGAGATGATAAAATGCCAAACAAAATGAATGTGTTTAATTTAACTTAAAATTGGTTGTTAAAATGAGCTCATCTGTCTGTGGCACAGATGAACCTATCCAAGCAGAAAATACATCTTCTTCAAATGTTGCTATTTGGTTGCGTTGAGAACCAAACACAATTCAATATCACAAAATATCATGACATTTGAAATTAACCAGAGCTTGCAAATTGCATTACTTACCAACAACGCTACAAATCTAAATAAAACTACATCACGTTTTGAAGTTTACTTTCCTTGATTTGTCTAACTACACTATATTGAATCCAGGAAATAAGTTGTGTGGTTTAGAGGTGCAGTATGTATTTAGTTTCACACGCTACTGTTTTCTAGCTAGTTTCTCTCACTGGCTTTAGCCACAGTGGGAGCAGGACTGTCCAGGCAAGTCCAGGAGGGTTGCCTAGCAATACGTGCCTCGCAAATTCACAAATTCCCATGATGCTACACTACATGACCAAAACTATGTGGACACCTGCTCATTAAACATCTCATTCCAAATTCATGGGCATTGATATGTAGTTTGTCCTCCCTTTTCTGCTATAACAGCCTCCAATCTTCTGGGAAGGATTTCCACTAGATGTTGTAACATTGATGTGGGGACTTGGTTCCATTAAGCCACAAACGCATTAGTGAGGGCACTGATGTTGGGCGATTAGGCCTGGCTCACAGTCGGTGTTCCAATTCATCACAAAGGTGTTCAATGGGGTTGTGGTCGGGGCACTGTGCAGGCTAGTCAAGTTCTTCCACACCGATCTCGACAAACCATTTCTGTATGGACCTCGCTTTGTGCACAAGGGCATTGTCATGCTAAAACAGGAAAGCACCTTCCCCAAACTGTTGCCACAAAGTTGGAAGCACAGAATCGTCTAGAATGTCATTGTATGCTGTAGCGTTAAGATTTCCCTTCGCTGGAACTAAGCGGCCGAGCCCGAACCATGAAAAACAGCCCCAGACCATTATTCCTCCTCCACCAAACTATACAGTTGGCACTATGCATTCGAGCAGGTAGCGTTCTCCTGGCATCCGCCAAAGCCAGATTCGTCCGTCAGATTGCTAAATGGATTCAGCATGATTCATCACCCCAGAGAACGTATTTCCACTGCTCCAGAGTCTAATAGCGGCATGCTATACACCATTCCAGACGATGCTTAGCATTGCTCATGGTGATCTTAGGCTTGTGTGCAGCTGCTCGGCCATGGAAACCCATTTCATGAAGCTCCTGACAAACAGTTATTGTGCTGACGTTGCTTCCAGAGGCTGTTTGGAACTCAGTTGTGACTGTTGCAGCCGATTTGTACGAGCTACGCGCTTCAGCACTTGGCAGTCATATTCTGTGAGCTTGTGTGGCCTACCACTTCTTGGCTGAGCCGTTGTTGCTCCTAGATGTTTCCACTTCACAATAACAGCACTTACAGTTGACCTGGGCAGCTCTAAACGGGCATAAATTTGACCAACGTGGCATCTAATGGTGGCATCCAAACGGTGCCACGTTGAAGTCACGGAACTCTTCAGCAAGGCCATTCTACTCCCAATGTTTGTCTATGGAGATTGGATGGCTGGGTGCCCAATTTTATACACCTGTCAGCAACGGGTGTGGCTGAAATAGCCAAATCCACTTATTTGAATGGGTGTCCACATACTTTAATATATACAGTGTATGCTAGATTTGGACAGAACAATTAGCTTGAAAGCATTATGGCATTCACTAATTCTAAACTATTTACATATAACAGAATTTCAGGTACATTTGTGGACGAAGATCCTATTTATTGAATCTCTTGACGTTACCCTAGGATAGGGGGCGCCACAGCGCATTTTGAAAAAAAATCGTTCCCATTTTCAACGGCCTACTAATCAAAGTCAGAAGCTAGGACATGCATATACTTATTTTATATGGATAGAAAACACCCTAAATTTTCTAAAACTGTTTGAATGGTGTCTGTGAGTATAACAGAACTCGTATGGCAGTCAAAACCCCGAGACCGATTGAACCAGGAAGTGGGAATCTGAATTGTGGACTCGACTTCACAGCCTTACCTATAATTCACAACGTGAAAAAATGATAATTGAGCACTTTCCAGTGCTTCCACTAGATGTCCCCAGTCTTTACAAAGTGTTTTGAGGGTTCTGCGGTCGAAACTCAGTGAAAGAGACGATGTGGCAATTGGTCACAGTAGTAGGGCCATCAGCATTGTGACGTCGGCGGCCGTGTCTGCCCCCACCTTTGGAAACCTTTTGAAACACAATGAAATCGTCCCACTCGAATCTGATTGGCTCTCTTGTTGAAACAGGCCCTGACGATTATTTTATACAACGTTTGACATGTTTGAACGAACCTAACTAATAGCAAACAGTCATTTTGCGTTAGCCAGGTGCCGCGCACGGATCAACATTTGATTACAGCCTTAGGACGCGCTAACAACAGGAAGCTAATGGAACATAAAGCATGGACTTTTTCGACCGAAAATACATTTGTCATGGACCTGGGATATCGGGAAGTGCTTTCTGATGAAGACAACTAAAGGTGAGGGATTATTGGCGATATTATACAATATCAGATGTGATTTGCAATTGTTCAAAGATGGCGCCGTGCTAGGCTTTCGAGCTCATTTTCTGGGGTATCGCATCCCATTTGATCTCAAAGTGTGATTACCCTGTAAAGTTAATTTAAAATCTGTTATGACAGGTGTTTTCAAGAGATATTCATCTATAAATCTAAGATTGACAATATAAAAAAAAAAAATCGTTTTCGAATAGTAATTTATAAAATTGTAGCACTGTTTCCCGGGACGCATTTTATGGGAAAATAGTTAGTCAACGTCAGGTGCCGATGTAAAATGCTGTTTTATATAGAAATATGACCTTTATTGAACAAAAGATTGCATGCTGTGTGTAACATGATGTCCTAGGTGTGTCATCTGATGAAGTTTGTAAAAGGTTAGTGCTGCATTTAGCTGTTTTTTGGTTATATGTGATGCATGTGCTTGGTTGGAAAATTCATATGATGCAATTTTTACCATGTACTCCTCTAACATAATCTAATATTGTGCTTTTCCTGTAAAACCTTTTTGAAATCGGACAACGAGGGTCGATTCAAGAGAGGTGTATCTATAAAACGATATGAGACAGCCCTATATTTGAAAAAAAAAAAATATTGAATTTCGTTATGCTATTGTCGCTAGGAGTTTTCGCTGGAAAATGATCCCGCTAACGGGATGATATGCGCAAGAGGTTTTTAATCACTGACAACGATGAGGTAGCCTATAGGGAGCAGGTCAGAGACATGGCAGTGTGGTGCCGATAACAACCTCTCCCTCAATGTGATCAAGACAAAGGAGATGATTGTGGACTACAGAAAAAGGACGACATAGCACGCCCCCATTCTCATCGAAGGGGCTGAAGTGGAGCAAGTTGAGAGCTTCAAGTTCCTTGGTGTCCACACCACTAAAACTATCATGGTACAAACACACCAATACAGTCGTGAAGAGGGCACAGCAATGCCTATTCCCTCTCAGGAGGCTGAAAAGATTTGGCATGGGTCCTCAGATCCTCAAAAAGTTCTACAGCTGCACCATTGAGAGCATCCTGACTGGTTGCATCACTGCCTGGTATGTCAATTCCTCATCTTTGCCACCTACCGTCCATGCCTTGTGAGTCATTACACTACATACTTTGGGAATGCCTCTAGAAATAAAATGAATCACTATAGTCATGCACTGTCAAACAAATTAAAACCCCTGTAGGTCTAAGCCCTTAGTTGGCGCTATCTACTAAGTTAACATATGGAATTGTTTTAAGATGGTCATAGAATGGATGACTTAGCTATTTGATTTTTTTAAAACCCCTCTAGGTATTAAAAAATGTTTGATAAAACAATGAATTTGGCTTTACTGCTATAGCCCACAGAAACACATTGTCAGAATGTCAGAAAATACAATTAAAAAATAAATCATATACGTAATAAGGTTTTGAAGTGTCCTATATCTAAAAGAAATAAGAAAACACAATTTGACACAATATTTTTTTAACCATTTTTGTTCACTTTACTTATGGCACATTTTACACCTTATTCACTTTGTGTGATTTCTGGGCTACCTTCAGATGACTTACGTGAAGCTTGTGGGTGTCGTAGAGGAAAACAAACATGTACAGTTGTGTTACAAAGTGGGATTAAAATGGATTTAATTGTATTTTTTTGACAACAATCTACACAAATTACTCTACCAAAGTTGTCCGGGGAGTGTCTATCTTACTAATTAAACTTCCTAATAAACTTTCTATTATTTTCACTGCCGGATGAAAAACGTACCCAATTTAAACAGGTTACTACTCTAGCCCAGAAACTAGAATATGCATATTATTAGTAGATTTGGATAGAAAATACTCTGAAGTTTCTAAAACTGTTTGAATGGTGTCTGAGTATAACAGAACTCATATGGCAGGCAAAAACCCGAGACAAATACAACCAGGAAATGAAAAATCTGGTGCCTGTAGGTTTTTCAAGTCATTGCCAATCGAACACACAGTGACTAAGGATTCATTTTGCACTTCCTAAGGCTTCCACTAGATGTCAACAGTCTTTAGAAAGTTGTTTGAGGCGTCTATGATGAACAGAGACCGAATGAGAAGGCTGGGAAGTTGGTGATCCAGGGAAGGATGTCTGTTCATTGGCGCGCGTTCACACGAGAGGTAGCTCTGTTCCAAAACGTTTTTCAAGACAATGCATGAGTCCGGTTGGAATATCACTGAAGTTTCACATTATAAAGGCCCTAAAGATTGATGCTATACAACGTTTGACATGTTTGAATGAACGTAAATAGATCTTTTTTTTTACTTTTCGTCGTGACATTTTCCTCGCGCGTCCTACATTTTGAGTAGCTTGCTGAACGAGCAAACAACATGGAGTTATTTGGACATAAATTATGAACTTTATCGAACAAAACAACATTTGTTGTTGACCTGGGATTCCTGGAAGTGCCTTCTGATGAAGATTATTAAAGGTAAGTGAATATTTCTAATGCTATGTGCTTTCACAGTTATTTTGAAATCTGTCAATGCGGTTGCATTCAGGAGATGTTAACCTGTTATGGTATAGGGGGCAGTATTTTCACGGCTGGATAAAAAAATGTACCCGATTTAATCTGGTTACTAATCCTACCCAGTAACTAGAATATGCATATACTTATTATATATGGATAGAAAACACCCTAAAGTTTCTAAAACTGTTTGAATGGTGTCTGTGAGTATAACAGAACTCATTTGGCAGGCAAAACCCTGAGACAGATTCTGACAGGAAGTGGATACCTGATGTGTTGAATTGACTTTAAGCCTATGCCATTGAAAAACAAAGGGACTGAGGAATGTTTTGGCACTTCCTATTGCTTCCACTAGATGTCACCAGCCTTTACAAAGTGTTTTGAGTCTTATACTGTGAGATCTGACCGAACAAGAGCCTTGGAACGGTGATGGCCCATTAGACTCCTGGCGCGCGAGTTCATGTTGGGTACTCTCGTTCCAATACATTTTAAAAGAGAACCCAATCGTCCGCCTTGAATTTTATTCATGTTCTGGTTAAAAAAGGCACTAATGATTTATGCGATACAACGTTTGACATGTTTGAACGAACGTAAATATATTTTTTGAAGTGAAGTGAAGTGAAGTCCGGCTGGCTTAGATCATGTGCTAACAACACGGAGCTTTTTGGACATAAATGATGAGCTTTTTTGAACAAAACTACATTCGTTATGGACCTGGGATTCCTGGAAGTGACATCTGATGAAGACAATCAAAAGGTAATGGATTATTTACATAGTATTTTCGATTTTAGATCTCTCCAACATGGCGGTTAGTCTGTATCGCAAAGCGTATTTTTCTGGGCGCAGTGCTCAGATTATTGCAAAGTGTGATTTCCCAGTAAGGTTATTTTTAAATCTGGCAAGTCGATTGCGTTCAAGAGATGTACATCTATAATTCTTTGAATGACAATATAATATTTTACCAATGTTTTCTAATATTAATTAATTATTTTGTTGTGATGACTTGACTGCCGGTTATTGGAGGGAAACGATTACCTGAACATCAACGCCATAGTAAAACGCTGTTTCTGGATATAAATATGAACTTGATAGAACTAAAAATGCATGCATTGTCTAACATAATGTCCTAGGAGTGTCATCTGATGGAGATTGTAAAAGGTTAGTGCATAATTTTAGCTGATTTTATGGTTTCGGTGACACCTGTCTTTGAATTGACAATACATTACACACAGCTATTGTCAATGTACTCTCCTAACATAACCTAACTTTATGCTTTCGCCGTAAAACCTTTTTGAAATCGGACAACGTGGTTAGATTAAGGAGATGTTTATCTTTCAAGGGTGTAAGTTAGTTGTATGTTTGAGAAATTTGAATTTTGACATTTATTTGGTTTCAAATTTGCCGCTCTTAAAATGCACCTGCTGTTGATAGGGTGCGCCACGGGTGGCACGCTAGCATCCCACATAGCCCCAAGAAGTTAAAGGTTTTGTTCACATCGGCTACCGAGAGTGTTATCACACAGTCATCCAGAACATCTGGTGCTCTTGTGCATGCTTCAGTGTTGCTTGCCTCGAAGCGAGCATAAAAGGCATTTAGCTCGTCTGGTAGGCTCGCGTCACTAGGCAGCTCGTGTCTGGGTTTCCCTTTGTAGTCCATAATAGTTTTCAAGCCCTGCCACATCTGATGAGCATCAGAGCCGGTGTAGTAGGATTCAATCTTAATCCTGTATTGACGCTTTCTTGTTTGATGGTTCGTCTGAGGGCATGGCGGGATTTCTTATAAGCGTCCGGATTAGTCTCCCGCTCCTTGAAAGCGGCAGCTCTACCCTTTAGCTCGATGCAGATGTTGCCTGTAATCCATGGCTTCTGGTTGGGATATGTACGTTCAGTCACTGTGGGGACGACGTCATCAATGCACTTATTGATGAAGCCGATGACTGAGGTGGTGTCATAAGGTACTCTACCTCAGGAGAGCAATACCTCAAGACTTCTTTAATATTAGACATCAAGCACCAGCTGTTATTGACAAAAAGACACCCTCACCCATCGTCTTACCAGAGGTAGCGTCTCTGTTCTGCCGGTGCATGGAAAATCCCGCCAGCTCTATATTGTTTTTTCTTCGTTCAGCCACGTCTCAGTGAAACATAGGTTGTTACTGTTTTTAATGTCCCGTTGGTAGGATAATCTTAATATTAGGTCATCAATATTATTTTCTTACGATTGCACGTTAGCAAGAAGAATGGAAGGCATTGGGAGTTTACTCGCTCGCCTCAGGATTCTCAGAAGGATCCCCGATCACCGTCCCCTTTTCCGTTGTCTTTTCATCACGCAAAAGGCGTGGATCTGGGCGTGTTCCAGTAAAAACAGGACATCTTTCTCGCCGGACTCGTTAAAGGAAAAAGTTTCTTCCAGTCCATGGCGAGTAATCGCTTTTCTGATGTGCAGAAGCTATTTTCGGTCATAAGAGACAGAAGCAGCAACATTGTTTACACAATAAGTTAAAAAATAAGTTACACAAAAAAATTCAATTGGTTCTCTCAAATGTTGTTTTGTTCCTCGAGGTTGAGTCCTCTCATTGTTTGATTTAAAAATTCAACCATTGTAATAGAAGGGGATGGCGCAAAGGGGCTGTGTGTGGCTGTGGGTGTTTGAGTGAAAAAGACAGAGGAGAGCCAACCAGCAAAGACATAGCCCCCTTCATTATCAACGCATTGTGTCGACAACATCAAAGAGCCATTCCAGACTCTGAAGTCAGGAGGACTTCCAGAGTTAGCTAATAGCCAGACTAGTCCATCTGCAATGGAAAAGTAATTGTTTGTCTGGCTACAACATAACACAATTTGAAGTCATATGGGGCAGAGTCTCACAAGCATTAGAAACAGCATTGGGTGTGAATATGGTGGGAACATGTGGATCTGAGCAAGTGTCATGTCATTAATATTTGTGCGTATGTATGTAAATATTGTCTGTTGTTTTTGTCAATGTATGTTTTTGTTTGTCAAAAAAGCTAAAAGTTAAGTAAACTATTACAAAAAAGTAATTGTCTGCTTTACTACAGATTACCTAAGGACTTCTACGTTTTAAACCAGGACTGCTCGGGGAAACTCGCCGATAACTAGATTGTGGTCTTCAAGGACACACAACTTTGCTTCGCCAGCCCAGAGAGAAGCAGGCCCACTATCTTCTCTTCCAAGCGCAGGTATAGTTGGACATGACACTGCTGGTGGTGCCTCAGATGCTCATTTATTTTTAGCATGAAACGATCAAATTATTCACTGAACATTCTTATCTCCAGATACACCTTTTGACATAGTTCTAAGACTTCTGCCAGTGGTCCTCCCAACACCAGTCTACAAGATAGGCAGGAAGACATTCCGACCCAGCTTCAATGAGACCAGAAAGTAATTTATTGACTTGCAAGCCTGTAAGTTTAAATAGTGGACAGGCATGGGGAAATTAGATGATGGCATTTTGTAAACCTTGAATGAAAGGAATAGCATTCCAAAATCTGTTAAACATAACTGCATACTCCAAGATATTAAGGTTTCCATCCATTTTGCGACAGATTGTCATGCGAATATTCTAAAATCTGCATGCACATTTTCTCACTGGAGATGAGAAACCGACTTTAAGCGAATAAAGGGCTGTGCGTGTTGACGTAGTGCACATAAAAATAACTGTTGCCCGTTAAATTCCCATGTATTGAATTAAAAAATGAAAGTTAAATGGGTTTCCATTGCATTTTCAAATCTGCAGCTCGCAAATACAGTAGGGGTAGACTATCTACATTATGAGATAATTATTGATAAGAGCGGTATTATTTGTATTTGTCAAACGGCAGTCAAGCATCGATCATCATGTCACCAGTGTAAGACCCTCAATATTTATTGGAAAGAAACATCAAGCTCATCATCTTGCACATTTACCATCCTGTGAAGTTCATCATAATTTATCTGTAGAATCTGTAGCCCAATAAACTGCATGCTTTCCCAAGTCATCATAGTGGGATGACCACACAACACATGATCGCGTGACTCCAAGTTTACTTCGATATGATGGTTATTATATCAATATTTTTCACAAAAATATCCCACCATGTCGAACGAACAAATCGTCTTTAGGCATTTATTAAATTGTACCGGCATTTCATATACACTACCGTTCAAAAGTTTGGGGTCACATAGAAATGTCCTTGTTTTCTATGAAAACAGACATGAAGTTAGTTGCAAAATGAGTAGGAAATATAGTCAAGATGTTGACAAGGTCATAAATAATGATTTTTAATATAAATAATAATTGTGTCCTTCAAACTTTGCTTTGGTCAAAGAATCCTCCAATTTGGCTCCAATTAAGCATCCGTCCAAAGGGTATGGCATTGCGTTGCAAAATGGAGTGAAAGCCTTCCTTCTTCAAGATCCCTTTTACCCTGTACAAATGTCCTACTTTACCACAACCAAAGAACCCTCAGACCATCACTATGCTTCTACCACTCCTCAAGCATCTTTTCATTTTTTCTGCGTCTCACGAATGTTCTTCTTTGTGATCCGAACACCTCAAACTTAGATTTGTCTGTCCATAACACTTGTTTCCCATCTTCCTCTGTCCAGTGTCTGTGTTATTTTGCCCATCTTAATCTTTATTTTTATTGGCCAGTCTGAGAAATGGCTTTATCTTTGCATCCCGGAGTCGCCACTTCACTGTTGATGTTGAGACTGGTGTTTTGAGGGTACTATTTAATGAAGCTGCCAGTTGAGGACATCTGTTTCTCAAACTAGACACTCTAATGTACTTGTCCTCTTGCTCAATTGTGCACCGGGGCCTCCCACTCTTTCTACTCTGGTTAGGGCCAGCTTGCGCTGTTCTGTGAAGGGAGTAGTACACAGCGTTGTATGAGATCTTCAGTTTCTTGGCAATTTCTCGCATGGAATAGCCTTCATTTCTCAGAACAAGAATAGACTAAGAAAGTTCTGTGTTTCTGGCCATTTTGAGCATGTAATCGAACCCACAAATGCTGATGCTCCAGATACTCAACTAGTCTAAAGAAGGCACATTTTATTGCTTCCTTAATCAGAACAACAGTTTTCAGCTGTGCTAACATAATTGCAAAGGGTTTTAATGATTAATTAGCCTTTTAAAATGATAAACTTGGATTAACTAACACAAAGTGCCATTGGAACACAGGAGTGATGTTTGCTGATAATGGGCCTCTGTACGCCCATGTATATTCCATTAAAAAAATCTGCTGTTTCCAGCTACAATAGTCATTTACAGCATTAACAATGTCTACACTGTATTTCTGATCAATTTGGTATTATTTTAATGAACCAAAAATGTGCTTTTCTTTCAAAAACAAGGACATTTCTAAGTGACCCCAAACTTTTCAACAGTAGTGCAGGTGCTGGGCTAACAAAGAATAATAGTAAAGAACAAGAAGGCCTGATACACTGTTAAAGCTCGCAATTCGCAACTTTGTTGACAATGTTTCAATCCATAATGGATCTTCATCAAGTCAAACAGACAAATTGAGTGCTCACATCCCAAAATATACACATTTCACCTCACATGACCATTACGGACATGACGCATGGTGGGTGCAAAAACAATTGTGTATCTCTAATAATGTAATATCAATGAGATGGGCACATGTAGTAGTTACATAAAATAATATATACTTATAAAATTACCAAGGAGGTCATAAGACAAATCAAAGTGACACATTTATGTAAGAAATGGTCTGATATCAAACTCTTGGTTCAGAACTCTAAGAGACATGCTACACAAACGATGAATCCAATACAATACAATTATCTTCTCAATAATAGATTATCAATATTTCCCCCCCTCCTAGGATTCTAAACATGTTCAATACCAATGTATCTCAGAGAGCTAATGTTGTGATGGGCCTCCATGAAATGCGCAGCCACAGGGTTTCTCTGGTCAAGAGTCCTGATATTACTCCTGTGTTCTGCTATCCTTGTTTTCAGAGCTCATTTCATTTTTCCTACATAACATAGATGACAAATACACTTGATCAGGTATATTGATCAGGTATATCACATTTATTGTAATGATGCTCTTAATCTTAATGCCCTTGCTCGTAATAGGGTGATTGAACATTGTGTAATTATAGATGCGCCGGGTAGATGCATCTATAATTACAGTCTGGCACATTGTCTAGGAAGGTACTACATGGCACTTGTGGAAGATCAGACCTCACCACCATTTGACTGATGTTGGGGGTGAGTCTGAAGACTATCAGTGGAGGTTCTTTAAACGTATTTTCCAGTTGTGGATCAGTGCTCAAGATGTGCAAGTGTTTTTTAATGATGTGGTCGAACTGTTTACCAAGTGGGAGTACTGAAGGAAGCATTGAACACGTTGGTCAGGAGGGTGAGGTGGTTTAGTTGTGAGACTGTCATCCTGGGTTGTATGTTTACAATGATCCCTTGCGTCATGCAGCCATTCCTCTGGGTAACCCTGCTGCCTGAAACAGTCATCCAGATAGTCAGCTTTTTTGTCATAGTCACTCTGTGTACTACAAATCCTGCATATTCGACTGTATTGGCTGATGGGGAGGCTCTTTTTTAGAAAACTGTCAAGAAAACATTCATGCGCATCAAAGGTGAGGGTGAATTTCAAATGTTCACTGCTTGTATTGATGAAGGATTGGAATCGATAAAGTTCCTCTGCTGTGCCCTGGAATAGAAGGAATACATCATCAATGAAGCGTTTCCAGAGCCTGATATGGCGCAAGAATGGATTGTTAGGAATTTTTTTAAATAATAATCAAACAACCCCACATACAGATTGGCATAATTCAGTGTCATTTTACTACCCATAGCAGTTCCCTTCTGTTGAATGAACATGTAATTTTCAAATATGAAAAATGTCTTAGTCAGAACAATCTCAACCAGTTCAACAATACAGTTACTGCTAGGGAGTGTGCCAGTGGGTTATTGACTAAGATAGTGTGCCATGGCTTCTAGGCATCCCTGAAGGGTGATATTAGTATACAGGGATTCAACATCAAAGCAAGCCATAAGCATCTCCCCATTCATATTTTGCATTGTCTTGAGGGTGTCATTCATGTCCATAGAATATCGTACATATGCAGGGAGTGACACCACACTGGGTTTTAGAAAGAAATCTACAAAAGCAGAAATATTTTCAGTCAATGAGCCAATGAAAATGGACCAACTAAAGGTTGTGCAATGTGGAGGCTCACTGAGTGGAAATTCTGAAACTTGTTTGAAGTCAGTAGGTCACATGACGAAGGAGCTATTGACATTTTTAAGTTTGAAAAAGTAATGTAAAAATGTGTGAGATGAAAATAAACAAACTAAAGGGTGTGCAATGTGTAGGCCCAGTGACTGTACATTCTGAAACTTGTTTTAAGTCAGTAGGTCATATGACCAAAGAGCTATTGAAATTCAAAAATATAAATAAATATTTTAAAATAGTGCAAAAAAAGTGTGTGCAATGTGTATCTATGCCATTGGGTTAGCTACAACCAGTTTTAAAAGTATTAGGAGTAATGCTTATTAAAGAGCTATTGAAATTTGAAAAATTATATTTGTCACTATGTTGACGGTCCCTAACTGCTAATGGTGGACGTAAGGAAAACTACAGGCGAGTATTCATTGAAAATCCAACCTGAAACTGACTTTACCTCGGTGTGCATGAAGGAGCCTTGCAGTTTGGAGTGCCATAAGGAAATACCATCTATAGAAAGGTTTGTGGACATACGAACATCCTTAAAAACCTACAGTTGAAGTCGGAAGTTTACATACACCTTAGCCCAATACATTTAAACTCAGTTTTTCATCATTCCTGACATTTAATCCAAGTAAAAATACCCTGTCTTAGGTCAGTTAGGATCACTTTATTTTAAGAATGTGAAATGTCAGAATAATAGTAGAGAGAATGATTTATTTCAACTTTTATTTCTTTCATCACATTGCCAGTGGGTCAGAAGTTTACATACACTCAATTAGTATTTGGTAGCATTGCCTTTAAATTGTTTAACTTGGGTCAAACGTTTTGGGTAGCCTTCCACAAGCTTCCCACAATAAGTTGGGTGAATTTTGTCCCATTCCTCCTGACAGACCTGGTGTAACTGAGTCAGGTTTGTAGGCCTCCTTGCTCGCACTCACTTTTTCTAGGATGAGGTCAGGGCTTTGTGATGGCCACTCCAATACCTTGACTTTGTTGTCCTTAAGCCATTTTGCCACAACTTTGGATGTATGCTAGGGGTCATTGTCCATTTGGAAGACCCATTTGCGACCAAGCTTTAACTTCCTGACTGATGTCTTGAGACGTTGCTTCAATATATCCACATAATTTTCCTCACTGATGATGCCATCTATTTTGTGAAGTGCACCAGTCCCCTCCTGCAGCAAAGCACCCCCACAACATGATGCTGCCAACCCCGTGCTTCACGGTTGGGATGGTGTTCTCCGGCTTGCAAGCCTCCCCCTTTTTCCTCCAAACATAACAATGGTCATTATGGCCAAAGCGTTCTATTTTTGTTTCATCAGACCAGAGGACATTTCTCCAAAAAGTACGATCTTTGTCGCCATGTGCAGTTGCAAACCGTAGTCTGTTTTGGAGAAGTGGCTTCTTCCTTGCTGAGCGGCCTTTCAGGTTATGTTGACATAGTGCTAGTTTTTCTGTGGGCATAGATACTTTTGTACCTGGTTCCTCCAGCATCTTCACAAGGTCCTTTGCTGTTGTTCTGAGATTGATTTGCACTTTTCGCACCAAAGTACGTTCATCTCTAGGAGACAGAAAGCGTCTCCTTCCTGAGTGGTATGACGGCTGCATGGTCCCATGGTGTTTATACTTGCGTACTATTGTTTGTACAGATGAACGTGGTACCTTCAGGCGTTTGGAAATTGGATGAACCTGACTTGAAGGTCTTCAATTTTGATTTTCCCAGGATGTCAAGCAAAGAGGCACGGAGTTTGAAGATAGGCCTTGAAATACATCCACAGGTACACCTCCAATTAACTCAAATTCCGTCAATTAGCTTATCAGAAGCTTCTAAAGCATTGACATCATTTTCTGGAATTTTCCAAGCTGTTTAAAGGCACAGTCAACTTAGTGTATGTAAGCTTCTGACCCACTGGAATTGTGATACAGCGAATTATAAGTGAAATAATCTGTCTGTCAACAATTGTTGGAAAAATGACTTGTGCCATGCACAAAGTTGATGTCCTAACCAACTTTCCAAAACTATAGTTTTTTGCAAGAAATTTGTGGAGTGGTTGAAAAACGAGTTTTAATGACTCCAACCTAAGTGTATGTAAACTTCCGACTTCAACTGTAGGTGCTGGGCTAATAAAGAATACTTATAAAGAACAAGAAGACCCACACACTGTCACAACAATTTATTTTAAATACAATTGTTACATTTTAGGGATTGTAAAAAGTGATGGATGAATTAAACACAGTTATTAATTAATGAGTCATTAGTCCATGTCCTTAGTAGAGTGACCTTCAATTGTAATATTTTACACTTGTTCTGTGTAACAGTGTTTTAACTCGACCCAAATGTAGACCATTATTGTATGGCAAAACAGCATGGTGTGTGTGCTGTCCCCTAAGATTGCCATAGTGTGTCAGTGAATGTGAATATCTATTGATTAGCTCTGGCACTGTCTTATAGTCAGATCTGTTTTAATACCACTTAAGACAGACAGTGTCGTACGCATGCCTTGTTTTTCTTAGATTGCAATCTGAGTGTGCACATCAAGTTCAGCGGAGGCTTTAGTCTGATGTTTGGACTGTTTGGTTCATGAAATAATATAAATCAATTCTAACAATCAGTCCTATCTTCTGAAAGCTTATCTTGTGAAATAGTGCATATTTAGACAATAGGGCTTTGTTTCAATGTGCTATTTGAAAAATGTATATACTGTATTATTGTACATTCTGACTGTGATTTATGTTCTGAAATGCAGGCAATAGAATACATTATTTGAAATGCAACATCGTATCTTCATCGTGTGTGTCGAAAAGGAAGGGGATGGGATGGTAGAGAAGGCAACATTGAAATTAGGATGACACTGAAATTAACTCAAGGATTACATCAATTACCCAGATGCTGGGTCAATCCCCCAACCCAATGTGCTGGGTTTATGTCACACCCCAACACATTGGGTTGTTTTAACCCAACAAAATAGTCTAATTTACCCAGCAGTTGTGTCAGGTTTGTGGTGGTTCATTTCTTTACTATCAAATGAGGCGAGACAAACTTATCACACAAGTCAGAGTTATACTTAAACTAAATCTTTAAGAGTGAGAGCTTTGCAATAGCAATGGCTTGTCGACGAATCACCGTCTCTTTGATGATTTGTTGAAAGCGGGCAACACAAAGGCTACTGAGATCTTTTATAGCAAAGATCCACCCCCTTGTTGACATAACAAACCACAGATGTTTTGAATGGGTCACAAGGTGAGACTTTTTAAATGAGAAAGGAGTATCCCATAGCCAGATAGCATTCGCTATAAATTATCATTCAGTTTGGCCCCTAAAACGAGGTTCCAATCTCGTTCCTGGTACTTCATAGCACAAAAACACCAGCTCATCCAATGGCATAAATCAATTGTCAACTCCAGATACTCCCATCTCAAGTAAAACCCCTTCTTGACCCCACTCCTGGACAAGCTCACTGAGGGTAGTGAGCCTCTAGGTCATACGCTATCCCAGGATAAGTGCAACATCAGAGATGACATACAATGGTTCCAGACACTACAACACACATCCCCCAATGCTAAGGGAGGGAGTGACTGGTGCACAGACATTGTGGAGACAAGTAATTGGTTCCCCATTAATCACGCCATCCCTTCACATGGTTTAAGAATAGGTAAAGACATTCACATATGAAGACAATGTTCCCTCCTGTCCCCTTCCCTTTCTGATATTCTGCATAGCACCAGGGACATGTGAAAGACAAGCCTGACCTCTCCCCTCTCTGGGCCCCAGGTGACTGAGCCCCAGCTGAGGGAAGAAGTGCAACTGCCAACACCAGAGTCCAAAGGGATACATTCTAATAATAAGTATATCACATAAGCATATTATGCAGATAAGACATCTTAATTATCTATGTTACACAACTAATTCTGATTCTTCCACCACAGGTTGAATTAACCCAATGCTGTCCAATATTGACCAAGCACTGGGTTGTTGAAATTAATTTTAACCCAGCATTTTTGAGAAACAATAATTCATTTTGGAAAAATAATATAAATTGCCATATTTGGTATAACTAAATTTCTACCTCTTAAGATGCCAAAATGTAAAGTAATTTTTTAATCGTTTTAGTGCATGCTTTCAACAAGCTTTCGATGAAGGACTTCAACAGGCCCGCCATCTCAAAAGTTCACTCAAAAAGGCAATAGTTCTGAACTGGGTTTGATTTAGTTTTTGTTTTAATTATAATTGTTTGTATTGTCTTTTAAACTTCCATTGGTTAATATATTGCTCAATTGTCACTTAGCTCATGTAAATAATTCTGTAGTTGTGCCTTTAAACATCCTAAGGTCCACATCCCCATAGTGTTAACATTTCTCTAGCGTAAATGTTGTAGCTACATAAAAATATTGAAGAAACTATTTATTTGAAAAATATCCGGTCATTGCTGTTTTCTTTATTACCATGCCTATGATTTCAAGTTGTATTGGATTTATTTGTATCTATTAAAGACATTGCATACATGTTGTTTGGTATATTTAAACATTTAGTATGTTTAGTTTTTTCTCTTAAGTAAGTTCATTTAAAGTTATGTGATTGGGTTTATGTAAATACATTTCAATGTTGTTCAACACACAGTAACCAAACACCTGATATAATTTGTATATTCATACTGAGTTTGCAGCAAACAGAATTTTCACCACAAGTTTCCTAGAATTGTTTGCCAGAAGTTCACAAGTTGCCGCACATTTACTGCAACAGTTTGCCACAAAACTAATATGAGCTTACCATAATTTTTCTGCAAATTAGCCAAAGACTGTTTGTCAGAAGGCTGTTTTTTTTCGGTAAAGGAGCGATTACAGCTGTGAGTCTTCTTGGGTAAATCTCAAAGAGCTTTGCACACCTGTATTGTACAATATTTGCCCATTATTCTATAAAAATTCTTCAAGCTCTGTCAAGGTGTTGGGGATCATGGCTAGACAGCAATTTTCAAGTCTTGCCATAGATTTTCAAGCCATAGATTTTAAGTCAAAACTGTAACTTATCTTCTTAGTAAGCATCTGCAGTGTAGATCTGGCTTTGTGTTGTAGGTTATTGTCCTGCTGAAAGGTGAAGTCCTCTCCTAGTGTCTGGTTTAAAGCAGACTGAAGCAGGTTTCCCTCTAGGATTTTGCCTGTGCTTAACTCCATCCCATTTCTTTTCATCCTGAAAAACTCCCCAGTTTTTGCCGATTTCCAAGCATACCCATACCATGATGCAGCCACCACCATGCTTGAAAAATATGGAGGCAGTTACTCAGTGATATCTTGTGTTGGATTTGCCCCAAACATAAGACTTTGCATTTAGTCCAAAAAGTGTATTCCTTTGCCATGTTTTTTTTGCATTATTACTTTAGTGCCTTGTTGCATACGTGGACATGTTTTGGAATATTTTTATTCTGCATATTTGTATTCTTCGTTTCACTGTCATTTAGGTCATTATTGTGGAGTCACTACAATGTTTTCTATCTATCCTCAGTTTTCTCCCATCACAGCCATATAACTCTGTAGCTGTTATAAATCACTAATGGCCTCATGGTGACATCCATAAGCAGTTTCCTTCTTGTCCTGCATCTCAGTTCAGAAGGATGACTGCATCTTTGATGTGTGTGGGTTGTTTAATACATCATCCACAGCATAATTATTAACTTGACCATGCTTAAAGATATATTCAATGTCTGATTTGTTATTGTTACCTATATACCAATCACTGCCCTTCTATATGAGGCTTTTGAAAAGCTCACTGGTCTTTGTAGTTGAATCTGTGCTTGAAATGGAATACTTGACTGAGGGACCTTACATAGGATGTATGTATGGGGTACAAAGGAAGGGATAGTCATTCAAAAATAATGTCAGTCCCTATTATTTCACAAAGAATGAGTCCATATAACTTATGTGATTTGTTAAGCCAAATTTTACTTCTGAATATTTAGGCTTGCCTATACAAAGGGGGTGAATACTTATGCAACAACTATATTTGAGTTATTTCATAGTTCGTAGTCTTTTCACTTTGACATTATGGAGTATTTTATGTAGATCAATGACAAAAAATACAATTCAATATATTTCAATGCCAGTTTGTAACATCACAAAATGTGAAAAGTTCAAGGGGGTGTAAGACTTTCTATAGGCATTCATTATTCATTTGTAGCTCAAACCAGTCAGACGGGACAGACAGTTTTCTGAGAAGACCTCTTTGAAATTATGATGCCGGCGACAGAAGTCAAACAACTGCTGTAAAGCTTATGTCGTATAGCTCTGCTACAACACCCGAGCCAGACAGGCCCTGACATTATACATTGGGTTAAGGCTGGGTAGGGCCTGTTTTTTCATCAATAACAAAGGTATGGGTAGGGCTTGGTTATCACTAAATTGATCACTAACATTTTGAAGCTGAGCCATTTGCTTGTGCTCTGATGCGCAGTACAGTCATATCTGACAAAGATCATAACATGGTGTCTGAAGTGCTTCAACCTCGTCAAATATAGAATAATCAAAAGTAGCTAGCAGCTAACTGCTCTCTCATGTCTCTTCATTGAGCAGAGCAGCCTAAGCAGAGCCATTGCTATGGATACACAAACTCAGAGCCGCCATGAGCAAAGTGCATGCGGTGTGAGCTGAGTGCAGGAAGTGAGTGACAGACAGAGAGGAGTATCTAATGGATTTACTAAGAAGTAAGTTATTTCTGATTTCGGTCACTCGCTTCATTAACTTTGACAGAAGCAATCGGGCCTGGCTAAGGTAGGGCCTGAACAACGTGGGCATGGGTAGGGCTTGGGCTTAAAATTCATGCCCGTGTAGAGCTCTATTTTGTTGTGTTCGTATGGGTCTCCTCTTTTGATGATGTGGTCTATAAGTTGCTAGATCAAACGCTTTGCGTTTTACAGACGATTTGGTGATGAATTCCTTTTCCGGTTCCGCTCAAATGTAGAAAACACCCGCTTTCACAAGCCACATACTATGGAATAGGCAAGCTTTATATCTGCGGAAAGAGGGGATTGAGGGGAATGATAAACCTCTCGCATAAACACACAAGGAGCTATTCAAAAATCAAAATGACATGTGTGATGTGCTTCAATCGACTCCCGGGAGACAGAAATGTTTCTGACATCTCAGGAAGATTTGGACTCTGCACAAACAAACCAAACTGTTGGATATCAACACAGACAAAACAGAACCATTTCAGATAAACAAAATGGACATAGAGATGAAAAACACGTTCACCTACCTAGGCAGCATCATGGCATTGTGGAAACCCTAGTCATTACAATGAATGTGATCTCCACCTACAGCGTGGAAATTATAATGTGCATTGTCGTTAGTGTAGTGTGCAGTTCTGCAATGCACCTTTCAATGAATCCTGTTCCAACTCTCTCTGCTGGAGGGGCTGCCTCAGTACTTAAGGCTGCTGCTCAGCACACCCCAGCCTGACGAATGCTCGATTATTTCAGATGTGGTCATTACATTTTATGTCTTGAAATTTGCCTCAAAACTATTAAAAATCTCTCCAATTATGGGCCCCTCCTATTCCCTGTTGAGATCGTATTTAAAAGACAATAAGACAAGCACATGTGATCAGTATTAATACATTGAATGGCAAACCCATCTTGAGAATGGCAACTAAGAATAGTCAGATAAGCCCACTTACTGTAACTTAGGCAATCGGTTTCCTTAATTTTTAAAGAAAACTATTTTTCAAATTTGATTGCCCTCAACTGATAAAACTCATCATTCCCATTATGGGATTTAAGATTTATAACCTATATTGTGTCCCCGCAAATATGCATATTTCCACAGTCTACATTTCTTGGCTAGCAGAGAACAGTCCAACTTTGTTACTGAAACATGCTTACCATCTGTGAAAAGACAATGGAGGTGTGTGGAAGGTGTGCCTACCATCCAACTGTCCATATTAGGACAACTGCTAAGATTGAAGTTGTCCTACTACGGTCACTGTACCCATGCTTTACTCAGTGCGGTTAAAGTTTAACCCTCCTGTTGTGTCCGTTTCATGTTAATTCATTCTGTGTTCCCGGTCCAAAATGACCACCCCATTATAGCTGATTATAAATCCATAATAATACATATATTATCACCTAATGTTGTGTTAGATCTTTTTATCAACTCAAGTTCTTGTGAACATTACAAGGTTTGAACTTCTATTTGCTATTTATGGCCTGTAGGCCTTATTGACCTGAGCTGATACAACTCGTTGTTGAGTAAAAAAATTATGTATGGATTATTTAAACTATAACAAATACACAGATGAAAATATTGTGCTATTTATCACAGACTACTTTGTCTCAAAGTTTAACAAGGACTCTCTCCTCCTCACCAGTGTCATGATCAAAGATATGATCGAGAGCCTCACATACAGTGTATCGTTTGGTCATTGTACTGCCACAGAATGAAATGTGAGCAAGGCCTCATAAAAGATTCATATACCAGAGCTGCGAGAAAAGTTCTATATATTATTGAAACAATGTTGCGATTGTTTGAGAGAATGCCAACAAGTGTGGTTCCCGTGGGGGAAAGATTAAATTGGGAAAGTCCTCAACTGGCAGCGTCATTAAATAGTATCCGCAAAACACGAGTCTCAAAGTCAACAGTGAAGAGGCGACTCCGGGATGCTGGCCTTCTAGGCTGAGGTGCAAAAAAAAGTAAAATCTCAGACTGGCCAATAAAAAGAAAGGATTAAGATGGGCAAAAGAACACAGACACTGGACAGAGGAACTCTGCCTAGAAGGCCAGCATCCCAGAGTTGCCTCTTCACTGTTGATGTTGAGACTGGTGTTTTGCGGATACTATTTAATGAAGCTGCCAGTTGAGGACTTGTGAGGTGTCTGTTTCTCAAACTAGACACTCTAATGTACTTTCCTTTTGCTCAGTTGTGCACCGGGGCCTCCCACTACTCTTTCTTTTCTGGTTAGAGCCAGTTTGCTCTGTTCTGTGAAGGGAGTAGTACACACCATTGTACGAGAGCTTCAGTTTCTTGGCAATTTCTCGCATGGAATAGCCTTCATTTCTCAGAACAAGAATAGACTGACGAGTTTCAGAAGAAAATTCATTGTTTCTGGCCATTTTGAGCCTGTAATCGAACCCACAAATGCTGATGCTCCAGATACTCAACTTGTCTAAAGAAGGCCAGATGTATTGCTTCTTTAATCAGGACCGCAGTTTTCATCTGTGCGAACATAATTGCAAAAGGGTTTTCTAATGATCAATTAGCCTTTTAAAATTATAAACTTGGATTAGCTAACACAACGTGGAACACAGGAGTGATGGTTGCTGATAATGGGCCTCTGCATGCCCATGTAGATGTTCCATAAAGAAATCTGCCGTTTCTAGCTACAATAGTCATTTACAACATTAACAATTTCAACACTGTATTTCTGATCAAGTTGATGTTATTTTAATGGACAAAAAAAATTGCTTTTATTTCAAAAACTAGGACATTTCTAAGTGACCACAAACTTTTGAACGGTAGTGTATGTCAGAGCAAAAACCAAGCCATGAGGTTGAAAGAATTGTCCATAGAACTCTGAAACAGGATTGTGTCGAGGCACAGATCTGGGGAAGTGTACCAAAAACATTGAAGGTCCCCAAGAACACAGTGGCCGCCATCATTTTTAAATGGATTAAGTTTGCAACCACCAAGACTCTTCCTAGAGCTGGCCGCCCGGCCAAACTGAGCAATCGGGGGAGAAAGGCCTTGGTCAGGGAGGTGACCAAGAGCCCAATGGTCACTCTGACAGAGCTCCAGAGTTCCTCTGAGGAGATGGGAGAAACTTCCAGAAGAACAGCCATCTCTGCAGCACTCCACCAATCAAACCTTTATGGTTGATTGGCCAGACGGAAGCCACTTCTCAGTAAAAGGCACATGACAGCTGGCTTGGCGTTTGCAAAAAGGCACCTAATGACTCTCAGACCATGAGAAACATGATTCTCTGGTCTGATGAAACTCTAGCCTGAATGCCAAGCCTCACGTCTGGAGGAAACCTGGCACCATCCCTACGGTAAAGCATTGTGGTGGCAGCATCTTGCTGTGGGGGATGTTTTTCAGCGGCAGGGACTGGGAGACTAGTCAGGTTTGTGGGAAAGATGAACGGAGCAAAGTACAGAGAATCCTTGATGAAATCCTGCTCCACAACGCTCAGGACCTCAGACTGGGGCAAAAGTTCACCTTCCAACAGGACAACAACCCTAAGCACACAGCCAAGACAGTGCAGGAGTGGCTTCATGACAAGTCTCAATGTCCTTGAGTGGCCCAGCCACAGCCCGGACTTGAACCAGATCGAACTTCTCGAGAGACCTGAAAATACCTTTGCAGCAACGCTCCCCATCCAACCTGACAGACTTGAGAAGATCTGCAGAGAAAAACACAAAAAACTCCCCAAATACAGGTGTGCAAAGCTTGTAACGTCCCAAGAAGACACGAGGCTGTAATCCCTGCCAAAGGCGCTTCAACAAAAGGGTCTAAATAATTATGTGAATGTGTGTATATATATATATATATATATATATTTATTAGGAGTGGAATCTGCCATTTATCCCTTGTTTGATAACAACAAAGAGACTCAAATCAACCAATGTGTCTGTTTTGCGATTGAGAACCTCAATGTCCGACTTTCCTTGCTGAAGTAACTGACTGGAGACCCCAATAGCCTATTATTCTCTGATGCATTACACTGGTGACACCCTAAAGTAAACAAACGTTTGAATCTCCCGACTGGCCATTGCCCTCTGGGCCACACCACAGATTGGCTGACACTTTGTTGTGATGAAGAGTTCCCTTTGAATTCTAGCTCCAAGCCTTGGAAATTGGCACAGAGTAAAGTATATTTCACCTTCAGATATTGGTAAATATTATTAAACAATCCTTCTCTTCAACTGTAAGTATGCTGTGTCTCTGACTCAGAAAAGGGCAAAGAGGACCTATGCAAATAAATGCATAAAGACAAATTAAAAACAACAACCGCTCCAAATGAAGACTTTTATTGAATTTCCAATTTTCTTGTGGGTCGTCTCTTGCAGTACTCCGGATAAAAACAACCAGAAAACATTTTTTATTTCACAATGTATCATGATTTTCACTGCCTAGGACATAGTTTGATCAAATTTCACTCCGCTCTGTCATTTGGTTTCATGTGTCATGACTATCGATCCCTACAGAATAAGAGTAAATCTTAGATACTAATTACTAGTCTGCAGCTAGAAATTATGTTAACCTGGGACGAGAATACTGAAATCTGCTGAAACATCTATCCTATGAGAACATTTCTGAATGGTACTCTGAAGTACCCATTCTAACCACGACTTTGATCTTCAGGGAAACGGAAAGAGAGAGAGAGACTCAGAACTCTCCAGCAGACGGACGGAATTCCAACAGAGAAGATCACATCGACACATGGGCGTCAATATATATTGATTGCAATTATTCCCGAATGAGTTAGCGTTCATGTGCAAAGGATTAGCATTTCAATTAATATAATTATCAACTGTGTTTAGTGATCCCTTTAATCTTTCACGCTTCTTTCTCAGTCCACATCCACTTCCCTTTGTCCACCAAGCCATCATATCGGCTTAGCCCACTAGGGAATCTTCCCTATCCTTGTTAGTAACCAATATCTGCTTATAGCTGTGTAATCCATCACACACAGGTCATTTCCCAGTTCCTAAACTTAGACCAGACTGTCTTAGCAGCTTCAGCCATGCAGTACTTTGACCACCAAGCATGCCCTCTGTATTATAGAGGAGCACAGGCAAGATTGTGTCATGTCATGACATGGCGTCTATCTCCTCAAGCCACACTGTGTCCCAGCTAGTCATATTTCTACTTTAGGTACCACAATCCTGTTGAACATACATCAGTATACCACAGAAGCCAGTGTACCATAATAATAGTTAATTTTTTTGCTGTACTGAAAATAAATGTAGTTTATTTTTCCGTAGGTGGACATAAGTATTCATTTGTTTTGAATTATTATTAATTTGAGAGTCATTAGGTGCTTTTTGGCAAACTCCAAGCGGGCTGTCATGTGCCTTTTACTGAGGAATGGCTTCCGTCTGGCCACGTTACTGTAAAGGCTGATTGGTGGAGTGCTGCAGAGATGGTTGTCATTCTGGAAGGTTCTCCCATCTCCACAGAGGAACTCTGGATCTCTCTCAGAGTGACCATTGGGTTCTTGCTCACCACCTGACCAAGTCCCTTCTCCCCCAGTTGCTCAGTTTGGCCGGGAAGAGTGTTGGTGGTTCTAAACTTCTTTCATTAAAGAATGATGGAGGCCACTGTGTTCTTGGGGACCGTCATTGCTGCAGAAATGTTTTGGTACCCTTCCCCAGATCTGTGCCTCAACACAAACCTGTCTCGGAGCTCTACGGATAATTCCTTCAACCTCATGGCTTGGTTTTTGCTCTGACATGCAGTCAACTGTGGGACCATATCGACAGGTATGTGCATTTCCAAATCATGTCCATTCAATTAAATTTACCACAGGCAGACTCCCATCAAGTTGTAGAAACATCTCAAGGATGATAAATGGAAACAGGATTCACCTGAGCAAATTTTTGAGTCTCATAGTAAAGGGTCTGAATACCTATGTAAATAAGGTATTTCTGTTTTAAAAAATTATACATTTGTGAATATGTACAAAAAACTTTTTCACTTTCATTATGGGGTATTGTGTGTAGATTGATGAGATTTTGTATTTATTTAATACATTTTAGAAAAAGGCTGTAATGTAACAAAATATGGAAAATGTCAAGGGGTCTGAATACTTTCCGAAGGCACTGTATATATTTGAGGTTTTGAAAGACAGACACTTCAAAACGTTATTCCTTATGGTTTTTTTTGCCAGTTTTTTTTGCCATGTAGGAATGGTCTACAAGGTCTACATGGACAAGTTCTGGCCTGGTTTAGATCTTATCTGTCGGAAAGATATCAGTTTGTCTCTGTGAATGGTTTGTCCTCTGACAAATCAATTGTAAATTTCAGTGTTCCTCAAGGTTCCGTTTTAGGACCACTATTGTTTTCACTGTATATTTTACCTCTTGGGGATGTAATTCGAAAACATAATGTTAAATTTCACTGCTATGCGGACGACACACAGCTGTACATTTCAATGAAACATGGTGAAGCCCCAAAATTGCCCTCACTAGAAGCCTGTGTTTCAGACATAAAGAAGTGGATGGCTGCAAACGTTCTACTTTTAAACTCGGACAAAACAGAGATGCTTGTTCTAGGTCCCAAGAAACAAAGAGATCTTCTGTTGAATCTGACAATTAATCTGGATGGTTGTACAGTCGTCTCAAATAAAACTGTGAAGGACCTCGGCGTTACTCTGGACCCTGATCTCTCTTTTGACGAACATATCAAGACTGTTTCAAGGACAGCTTTTTTCCATCTACGTAACATTGCAAAAATCAGAAACTTTCTGTCCAAAAATGATGCAGAAAAATTAATCCATGCTTTTGTTACTTCTACGCTGGACTACTGCAATGCTCTACTTTCCGGCTATAAAGCAGTAAACAAACTTCAGTTAGTGCTAAATACGGCTGCTAGAATCCTGACTAGAACCAAAAAATGTTATCATATTACTCCAGTGCTAGCCTCCCTACACTGGCTTCCTGTTAAGGCAAGGGCTGATTTCAAGGTTTTACTGCTAACCTACAAAGCATTACATGGGCTTGCTCCTACATATGTTTCCGATTTGGTCCTGCCGTACATACCTACACATACGCTATGGTCACAAGACGCAGGCCTCCTAATTGTCCCTAGAATTTCTAAGCAAACGGCTGGAGGTAGGGCTTTCTCCTATAGAGCTCAATTTTTATGGAATGGTCTGCCTACCTATGTGAGAGACGTAGACTCAGTCTCAACCTTTAAGTCTTTAATGAAGACTTATCTCTTCAGTAGGTCCTATGATTAAGTATAGTCTGGCCCAGGAGTGTGAAGGTGAACGGAAAGGCTGGAGCAACGAACCTCCCTTGCTGTCTCTGCCTTGCCGGTTCCCCTCTCTCCACTGGGATTCTCTGCCTCTAACCCTATTACAGGGGCTGAGTCACTGGCTTACTGGTGTTCTTCCATGCCGTCCATGGGAGGAGTGCATCACTTGAGTTGGTTGAGTCACTGACGTGGTCTTCCTGTCTGGGTTGGCGCCCCCCCCCCCCTGGGTTGTGCCATGTTGTGCCATCTTTGTGGGCTATACTCGGCCTTGTCTTAGTAAGTTGGTGGTTGGAGACATCCCTCTAGTGGTGTGGGGGCTGTGCTTTGGCAAAGTGGGTGGGGTTATATCCTGCCTGTTTGGCCCTGTCCGGGGGTATCATCGGATGGGGCCACAGTGTCTTCTGATCCCTCCTGTCTCAGCCTCCAGTATTTATGCTGCAGTAGTTTATGTGTCGGGGGGCTAGGGTCAGTCTGTTACATCTGGAGTATTTCTCTTATCTTATCCGGTGTCCTTTGTGAATTTAAATATGCTCTCTCTAATTCTCTCTCTTTCTTTCTCTCGGAGGACCTGAGCCCTAGGACCATGCCTCAGGACTACCTGGCATGATGACTCCTTGCTGTCCCCAGTCCACCTGTCCGTGCTGCTGCTCCAGTTTCAACTGTTCTGCCTGCGGCTATGGAACCCTGACCTGTTCACCGGACGTGCTTGTTGCACCCTCGACAACTACTATGATTATTATTATTTGACCATGCTGGTCATTTATGAACATTTTAACATCTTGACCATGTTCTGTTATAATATCCACCCGGCACAGCCAGAAGAGGACTGGCCATCCCTCATAGCCTGGTTCCTCTCTAGGTTTCTTCCTAGGTTTTGGCCTTTCTAGGGAGTTTTTCCTAGGGAGTTTTTCCTAGCCACCGTGCTTCTTTCACATGCATTGCTTGCTGTTTGGGGTTGTAGGCTGGGTTTCTGTACAGCACTTTGAGATATCAGCTGATGTACGAAGGGCTATATAAATACATTTGATTTGATTTGTTATTCATGGGATATAGTAGTAAAAGCCAAATTCAATATTTTATCAAATCATTTAAAAATATATTTAATACCTAAAAGGGTCCTAAAAAGACCTTCTTAAAACATTTCCATATGTCAGCTTAGAGTCCCACCTCCCCCCTTTAATACTGTCACAAATCTTAGATATGTAAATATCTAGCATCCTTCACCTGAGATGGAAACATAGACAAGAAAACATTGCCGCAAATGCTATCACAAACTCTGAGATGGAAACGTTACACTGTAGCTTGGGATCAGAGGTTTTAAAGACAGCTGTTACATTTGGGGGAGTGCAGCAGGAATCTGACGAAGTTGACGTCTTTCCCTTGAGGATGGTGGTCCTTAGCTGGGGAGACACATTGGCTGAGGAAGACACATAGGGCCACCATTGGGACAGTGGAGGCTGCTGAGGGGAGGACGGCTCATAATAATGGACAGAATGGAGTGAATGGAATGGTTTCAAACACGTTTTTCATTCCAAGAAAGCGTAGCAGTCAGACGTCTTTGTCCTCATCTTTGTCATGTATATATCTTTTTTTCTTCGCATATCTTTTTTTATATTTTTCTAAACCTCAACTTCAAAATACTCTCCTGCAACCCGCCTCACCAAATGTGGTGTGGATCTGCTTTTTTTCTTAAGTATTTCTCTTTACTTCGGAATCGGGACCCCCAACAGAAGCTAGCCAGCTGACTAGCTACTAGCTAGTAGTCAGCTAACCATTGCTAGCGGTCATCAGCTAACCTTTAGCTCGGAAAACTCTCGCCAGTTTGCACAACGTGATTCAAACCAGAGCATACCGGACCTATTTTCTCTCCATATCCCCGGACTCCCACCGCAAGCTCTGAACCTTTTCACCTGGATCAAAGCCAATTCCTCCTTTGGCTGCCTTTCCTTCCAGTTCTCTGCTGCCAATGACTGGAATGAACTGCAAAAATCACTGAAGCTGGAGACACATATCTCCCTCACTAGCTTTAAGTACCATCTGTCATAGCAGCTCACAGATCACTGCACCTGTACATAGCCCATCTGTAAATAGCCCATCCAACTACCTCATCCCCATACTGTATTTATTTATTTATCTAGCTCCTTTGTACCCCAGTATCAACTTGCACATTCATCTTCTGCACATCTACCATTCCAGTGTTTAATTACTATATTGTAATTACTTCGCCATCATGGCCTATTTATTGCCTTACCTCCCTTATCTTACCTCCCTGGGTACTTCAGCGACGGACATCTCGGAACTGGCTCCACGATCCCCCACTACCACTGAGGTCAGTGCAGCGAGGCTGTAAACGATACCAGAAGCAGAGGTGCCTCCTTCGATCACTTGGAGTCGTGCCTTGATAGAACCCATGGTGCCAAGGATGGTCTGGATTAATGGTCGACCGATTATGATTTTTCGATACCGATACCAATTATTGGATGACCAAAAAAGCCGATGCCGATTAATCGGACGATTTTTTTAAATTATTTTTTGTAATAATGACAATTACAACAATACTGAATGAACACTTATTTTAACTTAATCCTCGTGGTGTGCAATGTAAAGCAGGTGGTTAGAGCGTTGGACTAGTTAACCGTAAGGTTGCATCCCCAAGCTGACAAGGTAAAAATCTGTCGTTCTGCCCCTGAACAAGGCAGTTAACCCACCGTTCCTAGGCCGTCATTGAAAATAAGAATGTGTTCTTAACTGACTTGCCTAGTTAAAAAATATTTATACATAAAAAAGAAATAATAATAAATGAAAAAATAAATATATATATACACTGCTCAAAAAAATAAAGGGAACACTTAAACAACACATCCTAGATCTGAATGAAAGAAATAATATTGTTAAATACTTTTTCTTTACATAGTTGAATGTGCTGACAACAAAATCACACAAAAATAATAAATGGAAATCCAATTTATCAACCCATGGAGGTCTGGATTTGCTTGGTGGGGTTAGCAGGGACAATCCCACAGATGTAGACCTCTTTCAGCTTCTCTAGGTCAGCCTGGTCTTCCACAGTGAAGGCTGTTTACAGGAACTTGCAGAAGGAGCTGTATAGTGGATGGTGCTCCGAGACACCCTCCCTGGTGAACCGTTGCATGCGTTGGAACAAGTCCAGTTTGACATTGATGTCCCTGTTGAACTTGCTCTGTGAGGCACAATTGTTTGCCAAGTTCCCAGATGTGACCTCTACCACTATAGCCTTTCTGGTCATCATGGCATCACCCAGGACAGGATCATCCAGTTCAAAAAATGTTTGTCGCCCAATGGGTTGAACTGCCCCGTCTTCTCCTCCTGTTTCACCTGCTTGGTGAAGTACAGGGTGTTCTCCAGAAGCCACCGGAAAGACTTGACTGAGGATGTATGCACTCACAACTGTAAGTTGATCTGGATAAGAGTGTCTGCTAAGTGACAAATGTAAATTTAAGAGCTTTCTGTAAAGTTATCTAATGTTGGTGGGGCAAATGTAACCTGTTTTAATGATACTTATGAATGACTATGATCAATAAAAAATGTTTTATTGATTGTACTTTTAACAGAGCTGAGATTTACTTCAAATGGCATTTACCCTATTGCTTACACCTATCAAGTTGTTTCAGATCTACACAAGTGCCTAGGTGCAGGTTGCCTGGGTTCAAGACCCGCTAGGGTAGTCACCCAACTAGGGAGGGGGGGGTTAGGATTTAGGGTTTTGGCCTATACTATATACTGGCCCAATAAGCACATCCCCTAGAGATATCCCTTCATTTGACAGTGGTTAGGGTGGTCGTCATTGGTGCTGGTGGCCTGGGTTTGAGACCCACCTCGGGAAGTCACCCTAATCTCACATTCTTAGCAATTTATTTTAACACTAGAACCGCTTAAGCAGTGATTTTGACTGCTCATGAATTTAAAAAATATACACTGCTCAAAAAAATAAAGGGAACACTTAAACAATACATCCTAGATCTGAATGAAATAAATAATCTTATTAAATAATTTTTTCTTTACATAGTTGAATGTGGTGACAACAAAATCACACAAAAATAATCAATGGAAATCCAATTTATCAACCCATGGAGGTCTGGATTTGGAGTCACACTCAAAATGAAAGTGGAAAACCACACTACAGGCTGATCCAACTTTGATGTAATGTCCTTAAAACAAGTCAAAATGAGGCTCAGTAGTGTGTGTGGCCTCCACGTGCCTGTATGACCACCCTACAATGCCTGGGCATGCTCCTGATGAGGTGGCGGATGGTCTCCTGAGGGATCTCCTCCCAGACCTGGACTAAAGCATCTGCCAACTCCTGGACAGTCTGTGGTGCAACGTGGCGTTGGTGGATGGAGCGAGACATGATATCCCAGATGTGCTCAATTGGATTCAGGTCTGGGGAACGTGTGGGCCAGTCCATAGCATCAATGCCTTCTTCTTGCAGGAACTGCTGACACACTCCAGCCACATGAGGTCTAGCATTGTCTAGCATTAGGAGGAACCCAGGGCCAACCGCACCAGCATATGGTCTCACAAGTGGTCTGAGGATCTCATCTCAGTACCTAATGGCAGTCAGGCTACCTCTGGCGAGCACATGGAGGGCTGTGCGGCCCCCCAAAGAAATGCCAACCCACAGCATGACTGACCCATCGCCAAACCGGTCATGCTGGAGGATGTTGCAGGCAGCAGAACGTTCTCCACGGCGTCTCCAGACTCTGTCACGTGCTCAGTGTGAACCTGCTTTCATCTGTGAAGAGCACAGGGCACCAGTGGCGAATTTGCCAATCTTGGTGTTCTCTGGCAAATGCCAAACGTCCTGCACGGTGTTGGGCTGTAAACACAACCCCCACCTGTTTACGTCGGGCTCTCATACCACCCTCATGGAGTCTGTTTCTGACCATTTGAGCAGACACATGCACATTTGTGGCCTGCTGGAGGTCATTTTGCAGAGCTCTGGCAGTGCTTCTCCTGCTCCTCCTTGCACAAAGGTGGAGGTAGCGGTCCTGCTGCTGGGTTGTTGCCCTCCTACGGCCTCCTCCACGTCTCCTGATGTACTGGCCTGTCTCCTGGTAGCGCCTCCATGCTCTGGACACTACGCTGACAGACACAGCAAACCTTCTTGTCACAGCTCGCATTGATGTACCATCCTGGATGAGCTGCACTACCTGAGCCACTTGTGTGGTTTCTAGACTCCGTCTCATGCTACCACTAGAGTGAAAGCACCACCAGCATTCAAAAGTGACCAAAACATCAGCCAGGAAGCATAGGAACTGAGAAGTGGTCTGTGGTCTCCACCTGCAGAACCACTCCTTTATTGGGGGTGTCTTGCTTATTGCCTATAATTTCCACCTGTTGTCTATTCCATTTGCACAACAGCATGTGAAATTTATTGTCAATCAGTGTTGCTTCCTAAGTGGACAGTTTGATTTCACAGAAGTGTGATTGACTTGGAGTTACATTGTGTTGTTTAAGTGTTCCCTTTATTTTTTTGAGCAGTATATTTTTTTTAAATAAAAAAAAATAGGCAAAATGGTGGCCAAAAATTCCGATTATCGATTGTTATGAAAACTTGAAATCGGCCCTAATTAATTGGCCATTCCGATGAATCGGTCGACCTCAAATCTGGATACCCGCCAGCACCTGTCATTGGTTGCGGCCGCAGCTAGAGGGTCCCAGGTGGAGGTGGCTGCAGTGGCGGTGTAGGGAGCGAAGCAAGAAGGACCAACCTGGTTGGAGTTGCTCATGCCTTCAGATTTTGGTATCATCCCCTCAATTTCTGAAGCCTTTATGCAGCCGTTTCTTCCCTCTGGGCGAAACAACCTTTTCTTCCTGAGAAAGGGATGTCGTCATCTGGGAGTTGCCGAGATGAGTCAAGCATATTTGTAGCCAGTGGCTGGGCATGCCTGCAACCACTTTGATGCCCTTTTCAGCAAGAATTCCCAGAAGTTGAGCGTCGGAAAAGGGGCCCACTTGCTTCATGGCGATTCTTCCATTTCTTCTTGGGGAAATCCTCATCATGGAGGGATTGCCTGGGCGTGGGTGTAAATCGATTGCTTGAACAAATGATGTATCCTCTACCTGAAGGCAGATATTGCCATCTCACATAACTTACCAATACGGAAAAGACCGCCATTGGAAGGCTGTTTCTGTAAAAAGGCAAGTGAGAGACACAAGGGTTTATTGCACGAGTGAACCCACAGTTTAATCAGCAAGCGTGGTGATATTGCCTTAGTGTAGCTGAATAACATTCCTCACACTTGCTAAAAGTAAAGGAGGGGGAGAGACATGATGCTATGCTGACGAGGTAACATCATAAACACTACTATATGAATACCTGCTATGCCCATGAGATAGGAAGCAATATAAATATGTTATGCTGACTAGATGTAAATAAAAGTGACAGCCATTCAGAACAGACTTCCTAATTTAACTTTTGTAAACTACATAAGATATTAATGTTTTAGACACGTTCCATGGGAACGTTGCAAGTACATGTATATGTCCCCCCAAAAAATCACTACATGTAACAAAGCCAATCAAGGCCCTGATTGGTGAACCACTGATACATTCATAGCTCTTTGTCTGTGGGCAAGGGCTACTCACACACACAGTGCTTTTAACATATTTTACACGCATGTTCATTTATACAGTCATTATTACAACCTTCACGGTACTGTGATATTACTTCTGGGAACACCACCATGTCTGTATCAGGTGTCAGTTAATCTGACTATTTTCTCATAATTTATTTCATTTACTTATTTCAGCAATTTAAGGGCTTTCTGTATAGTTTTCTAATGTTGGTGTGGCATATTAACTTGTTACAATGATACCCCTGAATCACTATAGTCATGTCTTATCTATCATTAATGTGATGACGATTGTTTTATCAAATCGATTAACTGTGTTTAATTATTACGATGATTAAATTCCTCATGTAACAATTAACTCATCAGCAATCTTGGGGCACCACAGAAAGATTTTATTTAACGAGTTACCGTTTTCCGAATGAACTCTTAAAGATATAAATATCTCTTACATTTCAGTCATCAATTAATTGTTATTTACCTTCTATCAGTATCATTCTGAATGTCGCAAAATCCTTGGATATATGCACGAACCCTAGCATAAATGATGAATCAGCGATATACAAATTGGCTTAATTATTTATTTACTAACTAACTAAATAATCACACAGAATTACATAAACAGAATAGGTTACACATACATACTGCAATGAAAAGTCCCTGGTAGACTAAACTGACATGACGGCTTGTTACACAAAATTAAAAGGGAGGGGCATGTAAGAAAGAGCGGGAGAAAAGATAAAGGACTTCACTATCATACACACAGCTGATAACTATGATCAGTGGCAGTTCTAGCTTGTATGGCTCCCTGGACAAACCCCCGCTTCAGCACCCCCCCACCCACTTCTGAGGGGGAGACCTTCCCAGGCAGTAGCCTGCCCAGCTCACAAACTAGAATCTTGTCGCCCACTCCGACAAGGTTAATTGACCCACAGTCCCACACGGTGACATGATATCATTGATGTGACGTACAAATGAGCGATAGAAAACCGATTGCGCAAATGTCACCACTCCTGTCACGTCCTGACCAGCAGATGGAGCTAGTGTTTTAGTTTTGGGGTCAGGACGTGGCATGTTTGTGTTGGGAATGTTTGCTGTTGATTGGGACTTCCAATTGAAGGCAGGTGGGTTGAGTTGCCTTTGATTGGAAGTCCTATATAGGTGTGTGTGTTTTTCTTTGGGGTTGTGGGTGGTTGTTCTTGCACTGCGTTTTTGTATGCCTGTAAGACTGTCCCTGTTGTGTTTATTGTTTTTTCAGTGGATGCTTTACTCCTTTTTTTTAAATTAAAATATGAGCATCCATATTCCCGCTGCGCCTTGGTCCTCCTTTCAACAGCACGAAGGATTTCGTGACAGAACCACCCACCAAACCAGGACCAAGCAGCGGAAGAGGAAGGAGCAGCGACAGGAGAGAAAAAGGGAGGAATGGACATGGGAGGACGTCCTGGACGGCAAGGGAGCCTACACCTGGGAGGAGATCCTGGCCAGAAGGGATCGCCTCCCATGGGAACAGGTGGAGGCACTCAGGAGAGTGGAGGCAGCTGGACAGAGGAACCATCGGGAACGTTATGCTGGAACACGGTTGGGTAGGAAACCCGAGAGGCAGCCCCAAGATTTTTTTGGGGGGGGGCACACGGGTCGCTTGGCCAGGCCAGGGAAGAGCCGTAAGCCAGCTACCCGTGACTACAGGGAGGTGCGTATGAGTTGGAGGGCGCCATGTTACGCTGAGGTACGCACCATCTCGCCTATACGGACGCACAGCCCAGTCCGCCCGGTACCAGCCCCACGCATCAGGAGGCTAGTGCGTCAGCCCAGCCTCGCCAGTCAACAGTCACCAGAGCTGCCCGCCAGTCAACAGTCACCAGAGCTGCCAGCCAGTCAACAGTCACCAGAGCCGCCCGCCAGTCAACAGTCGCCAGAGCCGCCCGCCAGTCAGGAGTCGCCAGAGCCGCCCGCCAGTCAGGAGTCGCCAGAGCCGCCCGCCAGTCAGGAGTCGCCAGGGCCGCCCGCCAGTCAGGAGTCGCCAGAGCCGCCCGCCAGTCAGGAGTTGCCAGAGCCGCCCGCCAGTCAGGAGTCGCCAGAGCCGCCCGCCAGTCAGGAGTCGCCAGAGCCGCCCGCCAGTCAGGAGTCGCCAGAGCCGCCCGCCAGTCAGGAGTCGCCAGAGCCGCCCGCCAGTCAGGAGCCGCCAGAGCGGCCCGCTAGTCAGAAGTCGCCAGAGTGGCCCGACTGCCCGGAACTGCCAGAGTGGCCCGACTGCCCGGTTCTGCCAGAGTGGCCCGACTGCCCGGTTCTGCCAGAGTGGCCCGACTGCCCGGTTCTGCCAGAGTGGCCCGACTGCCCGGTTCTGCCAGAGTGGCCAGACTGCCCGGTTCTGCCAGAGTGGCCAGACTGCCCAGTTCTGCCAGAGGTGCCCGCCTGCCCTGATCTGCCAGGGTGCCCTGCCTGTCAGGATCTGCCAGAGAGGCCCTCCTGCCCTCCGGCCCAGCCCGAGTGGCCCTCCTGCCCTCCGGCCCAGCCCGAGTGGCCCTCCTGCCCTCCGGCCCAGCCCGAGTGGCCCTCCTGCCCCCCGGCCCAGCCCGAGGGGCCCTCCTGTCCTCCGGTCCAGCGCGAGTGGTCCGTCTGCCAGGGTCAGCCCAAGTGGCCCGTCTGCCCGGCGCAGCTATCGGCGCCATCAAAGTGGGCGACGCCGAAGGTGGAGCGAGGTCCACGGCCTGCACCTGAGCCACCTCCAGGATAGGTGGGTTGGGGAGGGAGGGTGTAGCACAGTGCCGTCGGTGACGGCAGCCACCCTCCCTTATTGTTTAGGGGTTATTGTTTATGGGTTTTTTGTTGGTGTTTTTCTGTTGGTAGGTGCATTCCGGGGTCTGCACCTTGAAGGGGGGGGTACTGTCACGTCCTGACCAGCAGATGGAGCTAGTGTTTTAGTTTTGGGGTCAGGACGTGGCATGTTTGTGTTGGGAATGTTTGTTGTTGATTGGGACTTCCAATTGAAGGCAGGTGTGTTGAGTTGCCTTTGATTGGAAGTCCTATATAGGTGTGTGTGTTTTTCTTTGGGGTTGTGGGTGGTTGTTCTTGCACTGCGTTTTTGTATGCCTATAAGACTGTCCCTGTTGTGTTTATTGTTTTTTCAGTGGATGCTTTACTCCTTTTTTTAAAATTAAAATATGAGCATCCATATTCCCGCTGCGCCTTGGTCCTCCTTTCAACAGCACGAAGGATTTCGTGACAACTCCAATGTTTTTTGTGTGGGCGCCACGTGCTGCCCCCAGCAAGATGCCGCCCTGGGCAGCTGCCCATGTCGCCTATACCTAAATTCACCATTGACTATGATCGTGGAAATGCTAATATTTTGCACATGAATGGCAGCTCATTCGAAAATAATTGCAATGTATATTTTTCCGATTGTATGCATTTGTTGTCTCTCTGTTGAAATCGCCGGTCCGTCTGGGGAGTAATTCGACAGAAAGTCTCTGGTTGTGTCTGTTTGAACAGTCCCTCCAGACGTAGTTGGATAGGGAAATGTTCTTTAGAATGGATCTTTCAGCGAACCATTCTGTCGTTCGATAGGGAAATGTTCTTTTCTCGTCTTCGATCGAGTTTCCTAGACTATTTTACATATAAAGCTGCAGACTGTGAATGTGTAGTCTTTAGCTTTGTAGATTTCTTAAAAATTTGCGAAGTCTGGACTGCGTCCTCACGTCCTGTGGTCTGTATTTAAATTGCCAATAATTTCATCATGAGCTACAGCTCCATGCTCTCTGGTCTAATGTAAATTTTGTCACGAGTGGGTTTTATGCACTCTGGGAAAAGGGGCATTCCATGACGCAGACGTAATGTCTGTGCTCACGGGGGTGTGGCCACTGACTTGGTTTAGACTTCACATGAAAAACAATTCTCTCATTTAGAAAGCTAACATCACATTACATCTTCTCACAAATAGTTTCATATTTAATCATATCAGTTCCCCAACATTTGGATGTGAATCTGATCACTTGGAAATATCCATATTCAGAGATACAGTTTTGTTGTTATACTGCCCTTCATGGGATCCCAAAACACAACTGATCTTATATAATTGTTCTTTAAGTTCCCACGGACCATTCCAACTGTTTGGACAAAGGGAAATAATATTTCATTCCCCAATCTGTTGATGTTGGAGTTTTGGCAGGAGGACTCCCTTTGTTCCACAGAGGTTCTCTCCCTCAATATCGGATGACAAGGAAGAGAACGTTTCTGTAAGGTATTTACCACCGTCATAAAAAGGCCAACTTCACCACTCTCCCTGTTTTTGGGGGAGAGAGGGCATTGTAGAGCGGACCCACTGTAACCTGATCCTTCGGATCCTCACAGGAGTCATGACACTATGATCAATAAAATATTTTCTTTAGTGTACTTTTAACCTCTTAGTGACCCCTTCGAGACAGGATCCCGTTAACAGGATCGTTTGACAAAATAGCATGACGTGAAATTCAAAACAGCAAAAATATCATAATTTAAATTTCTCAAACATACGACGATTTTACACCATTTTAAAGATACACTTCTCCTTAACATTGTCCGATTTCAAAAAGGCTTTACAGCGAAAGCAAAACATTACATTATGTTAGGAGAGTACATAGACAAAAATAACCACACAGCCATTTTCCAAGCAAGGAGATATGTCACAAAAACCCAAAACACAGCTAAATGAAGCACTAACCTTTGACGATCTTCATCAGATGACACTCCTAGGACATCATGTTACGCAATACATGTATGTTTTGTTCGATAAAGTTCATATTTATATCCAAAAAAAGCATTTTACATTGGCTCGTGATGTTCAGAAAATGTTCAGAACACCTTCCTAGTATTGAGTTGCCCCTCTTTTGCTCTCAGAACAACCTCAATTTGTCGGGGCATGGACTCTACAACGTGTCGAAAAAGTTCCACAGGGATGCTGGCCCATGTTGACAATGCTTCCCACAGTTATTTCAAGTTGGCTGGATATCCTTTTGCGTGGTGGACCATTGAGACACACGGGAAACTGTTGAGCGTGAACCCCAGCAGCGCTGCAGTTCTTGGCACAAACCGGCATGCCTAGCACCTACTACCATACCCCGTTCAAAGGCACGTACATTTGTCTTCCTGATTCACCCTCTGAATGGCACACATACACAATCCATGTTTAAATTGTCTCAAGATTAAAGGATCATTTTGAAATTGTATTTTACTTGTTACTAGATGTACAAAAAATACATGAAAAAATGATTTGATGAAAATGTGTATTTGGCCTTACTGCTATTCGCCCATGCAAATGCATAGAACAACATATAGCTCCCCAAAAAACCTAAAGGAAGTTTGTTCAGAAATGTCTATCCTATATCTGAGAGATAGAAGAATGATCTGGAAAAATGTGTTATTTTTTTGGACATGCATTTAACTCCTTATTTTTGGCACTAAACAGTTTCTATATATACACTGTACTTCCAATCATTTTTTTCAACTGGTATTGAGGGACCTCCAGACAAGCAAAACAATTGACATGTACGTGTTCATGAGAGTCTCACCTTTCCACAGAGTGGTCAAATTAGTGTGTAGCCCAAACTGTTCTGACGCGACAGACATATGTTGGCATATCAGCTGTACCGACTTAAGACGAGTCCCAAGACGTTTGTGGGGGTCGTAGAGCAAAACGGAGAAAACATCGACCAGAGGGCTAAACACTATTATTGCACATAGTAAGTCCATTCAACTTATTATGTGACTTGTTTAGCACATTTTTACTCCTGAACTTATTTAGGCTTGCCATAATAAAGGGATTGAATACTTATTGACTCAAGACATTTCAGGCTGTAACATAAATTCAGGCTGTAACGGCAAAATGTAGAAAGAGTCAAGGGGAGTGAATACTTTCGGAAAGGACTGTTCATATCTACCTCTATTACATTTACATTTTAGTCATTTAGCAGACACTCATGCATTTTTTTTCTTTTTTGTACTGGCTTCCCGTGGGAATCAAACCCACAACCCTGGCGTTGCACACACCATGCTGGCGTTGCAAACACCATGCTCGACCAACTGAGCCACAGGGAAGGCCTCTATCACTCAAGTACCCCTGCATATTGTAAATATGATATTGGAACTAACTCTGTTTATACTGTAGTTGTTTTACTTTCTCGTGTTCTTCACATGTGTTTTAGTTTCACCTTTTGTTATTTTTAGTGCTACACTGATATTGATTACTGCATTGTTGGGTTTGGAGCTTGCAAGAAAGGCATTTCACTGTACTTCTGCTCGTGACATTAAAACTTAAAACTTAGTTGGGCTTGATTGAGCTTGCATGGCACAATGAAACTTTGCCCATCTGGCACTCCAGGCAGAGTAAAATAAAAGCTAAACGTATTTGATAGATTTCACTTTACACATAGCCAGACCAGGCGTTCCCATGAATATCAAGCAGAAACAAAGGGTCTTACTGATTTAATTTCAAGCTCAAAACTTTTGAAACAATATATTCTGCCTTCACCTGCTCTTAAAACTTTAAGAAACCGATTGTGGCTTTGAGAAATGATTTACGCCAAGGTTAGGTTAGCTTAGCTTCATGAGAGATGAACATGAGGTTGTTTTGGTCTTTTGACTTTATTACACAACATTACAAAAGGGCCATGGGCCATGTATCCAAAGTCAATATGGCCTTGTAAAAACGCTCCATAATTTCTAATAGTTAATTTCTAACATTAAAGTGTAGGATATATTTTAATAGTATGTCAAGGGTTAAAGTTACACTCTGGATTTGGAAAGCTGTTTGATGGTGATTTCAATTCTTGATATTAAGTATCATGAATTGAAATGACCATCAAACAGCTTTCCAAATCCCAGAGCGTAACTTTAACCCTGGAAATACTATTTTTTTACCAATATATTCTTGAAAAATAGAACTTATAAATACCTCATGAGCTAATAATAACTTGAAATATAACGTTTTATTATCCCAATGTTTACAGACAGCAACAACGTAAGTAAACAATGAATAGCTTTAAAATATGGTAAAAAAAACTCTTGGATGTCATGGACTGTCGGTCCTTGCATCTAGAACACTGTCTATGAATTTGAGTGGGGTTACATTCCTAGCCCAATCCCCGCAGCTACAGTGGATATCATCACATTTTATTGTGTTACAAAGGGGATTTAAAATTGTTGACAAAAATTATAATAAAATCAATCTTCACAAAACAATTATGTCAGTAGAAGAAAAATTCTATATATTCTTTTTGATTAATTGAAGTAAAATAATAATATGATTTGATAAGTATTCCCCCTCCTGAGTCAATACATGTTAGAAACACATTTGGCAGCTATTACAGATATGAGTTTTCTTGGTTAAGTCTCTAAAAGCTTTGCATACCTGGATTGTGCAATATTTGCCCATTATTATTTTCAAAATTCTTCAAGCTCTGTCAAGGTGTTGGGGATTATGTCTAGACAGCAATTTTCAAGTCTTGCCATAGTTTTTCAAACAGATTTAACTTCCTTGGGCTAGGTCCTAGTTAACAGCCAGTGGAATCGTGTGGCGCGAAATACAAATACCTCAAAAATGCTATAACTTAAATTTCTCAAACATCTGACTATTTTACACCATTTTAAAGACAACACTCTCGTTAATCTAACCAAAACATTAGATTATGTCAGGAGAGTACCCTGCCAAAAATAATCACACAGCCATTTTCAAAGCAAGCATGTATGTCACAAAAACCAAAACCACAGCTAAATGCAGCACTAACCTTTGATGATCTTCATCAGATGACACTCCTAGGACATTATGTTATACAATACATGCATGTTTTGTTCAATCAAGTTCATATTTATATCAAAACCAGCTTTTTACATTAGCATGGGATGTTCAGAACTGGCATACCCACCGCAAACTTCCGGTGAATTTACTAAATTACTCATGATTAACGTTCACAAAATACATAACAATTATTTTAAAAATTATAGATACAGAACTCCTTTATGCAATCTCGGTGTCAGATTTTAAAATAGCTTTTCAGCGAAAGCACATTTTGCAATATTCTGAGTAGATAGCTCGGCCATCACGGCTAGCTAATTTGACACCCACCAAGTTTGGCCCTCACCAAAGTCAGATTTACTATAAGAAAAATTGGATTACCTTTGCTGTTCTTCGTCAGAATGCACTCCCAGGACCTCTACTTCAACAACAAATGTTGTTTTGGTTCCAAATAATCCATAGTTATATTCAAATACCTCCGTTTTGTTAGTGCGTCCAGGACACTATCCGAAGGGTGACGCGCGAGCGCATTTTGTGACAAAAGATTTCAAAATATTCCATTACCGTACTTCGACGCATGTCAAACGCTGTTTAAAATACATTTTTATGCGATTTTTCTCATAAAATAGCGATAATATTCCAACCGGGCGACGTTGTATTCATTCAAAGGCTGAAAGAAAAAAATTGAGAATTCTCATGAACGCGCTTCTCAGTCTCACTGTTCCCAGGCTGACCACTCACAAACAGAGCTGCTGTACTTCGCCCAGACTGCAGACTCCCCATTACACTTTCTGACGCATTCTGAGAGCCAATGGAAGCCTTAGAAAATGTCACGTTACAGCAGAGATGCTGTATTTTCGATAGAGATGCAATTGAAGGACAACAAATTCTCAGACAGGGCACTTCCTGTATGGAATCTTCTCAGGTTTTGGCGTGCCATATGAGTTCTGTTATACTCACAGACACCATTCAAACAGTTTTAGAAACTTTAGAGTGTTTTCTATCCAAATCTACTAATTATATGCATATTCTCGTTTCTGGGCAAGAGTAGTAACCAGTTTAAATCGGGTACGTTTTTTATCCGGCCGTGCAAATACTGCCCCCTAGCCCCAACAGGTTTTAAGTCAAAACTCTAATGTGACCACTTATGAACATTCACTGTCTTCATGGTAAGCAACTCAAGTGTAGATTTGCCCTTGGGTTTTGTAAGTTATTGTCCTACTAAAATTTGAATTCCAGTGTCCGGTGTAAAGCAGACTGAAGTAGATTTTCTTCCAGGATTTTTCTTAGCTCCATCCCATTTCTTTTTTACTGAAAAACAGTCTTTGCCAATATCAAGCCTACCCATACCCCAGCTAACAATTGTAGGGAGAGTTACTGCTTTTGTGTTGTTAACTGTAATGTTCCCCTAATATTTGAGTATCCAGCTTTCCGGGAACAATTTATCTACGATAGCAAAAACCTTCTGAGAACCTTTTTTACCATGTTTTGGTGTTGTCAAACAGAGCTTATCTAGAATGTGGTTACAATATTCTCAGAATATACAACATTCATGTTCTAGACACTTTTTATGGAACATTGCAAGAACATTCATGTGTTCAGTTTTCTGAGGTTTAACATAATTCTTTAACGACTACCTCATCTTTATACTCCACATATACAATTATCTGTAAGGTCCCTCAGTCGAGCAGTGAATTTCAAACACAGATTCAACTGTTCCATGTTTGTAATTAGTGTGGGGGTATTTATTTCGGCTTTTTTTGTTCAGGTATTCGTGCGGGATTGTTTTGTGGCTGTACGAAGGGCTGTTTGTATTTACGCTGCTTGTTAGTTCAGCATTTTGGTGGAGCTGTCGATTTATCATTGCCGGGTTGCGCCCCGTTCACTTTATTGTTTTGGAGCTGTGCTCCTGTCGGGTGTTTAGGCACACCCAGTATTACGACTGCCTATTTTTTCCATACGGTGTTAATAAACATCTGTGTTTTTGGACCTCCGTCTCCTGCCCTTGACTCTGACCCTTCCTGCTACACCGATAGCAGTGACAATTACACTTTGGATGGTGTATCAATTCACCCAGTCACTACAAAGATACAGGCGTCCTTTCTAACTGAGTCGCCGGAGAGGAAGGAAACCGCTCAGGGATTTCAAAATGAGGCCAATGCAGACTTTAAAACAGTTACAGAGTTTAATTGCTGTGATAGGAGAAAACTGAGGATGGATCAACAACACTGTAGTTACTCCACAATACTAACCTAAATGACAGAGTGAAAACAAAGAAGCCTGCACAAAATAAAAATATTACAAAACATGCATCCTGATTGCAATAAGACACTAATGTAAAACTGCAAAAAAATTGTCAAGGAAATTCACTTTATGTTCTGAATACAAAGTGTTTATGTTTGGGGCAAATCCAACACATCGCTGAGTACCACTGTAACTCTAACTTCCACAATGCATACAAGACCCTCCCCTCCCTCCCTTCGGCAAATCCGACCATGACTCCATCTTGCTCTTACCGTCCTATAGGTAGAAACTCAAACAGGATGTCACCGTTACTAGAACCATTCAACGCTGGTCTGACCAATCGGAATTCATGCTTCAAGATTGTTTCGATCACGTGGACTGTGAAATGTTCCGGGAAGCCTCAGACAATAACATAGATTTATATTCTGACTTGGTGAGTGAGTTTATTAGGAAGTGCATTGGAGATGTTGTACCCACTGTGACTATTAAAACCTACCCCAACCAGAAACCGTGGATAGAAAGCAGCATTCGCGCAATACTGAAAGCGCGAACCATCGCATTCAATCATGGAAAGAGGTCGGGGAATATGGCAGAATATAAACTATGTAGTTATTCCCTCCGCAAGGCAATCAAACAAGCAAAATGTCGGTATAGGGACAAAATGGAGTTGCAATTCAACGGCCCAGACACGAGACATATGTGGCAGGGTCTACAGGCAATTACGGACTACAAAAACAAAACCAGCCATGTCACGGACACTGACGTCTTGCTTCCAGACAAGCTAAACACCTTCTTTGCCAGCTTTGAGGATAATACAGTGCCACCAATGCTGCTCGCTACCAAGGACTGCGGCACCCCCTCTTCTTCTCTGTGGCCGCAGTGAGTAAGACATTTAAACGTGTTAACCCTTGCAAGGCTGCTGGCCCAGACGGTGTCCCAAGCCACATCCTCAGAGCATGCACAGACCAGTTGGTTGGTGTGTTGACGGACATATTCAATCAATCCCTTTCCCAGTCTGCTGTCCCCACATGCTTCAAGATGGCCACCATTGTTCCCATACCGAAAAAGGCAAAGTTAACTGAACTAAATGACTATCCCCCCGTAATACTCACTTCTGTCATCATGAAGTGCTTTGAGAGACTAGTGAAGGATCATATCACCTCCACCTTACTTGCCAGCCTAGACCCACTTCAGTTTGCATACCGCCACAACAGGTCCAAAGATGATGCAATTGCTATCACACTGCACACTGCCCTATCCCATCTGGACAAGAGGAGTACCTATGTAAGAATGCTGTTCATTGACTACAGCTCAGCATTCAACACCATAGTACCCTCCAAGCTCATCATTAAGCTTAAAGCCCTGGGTCTCAACCCCGCCCTGTGCAATTGGGTCCTGGACTATCTAACAGGCCGTCCCCAGGTGGTGAAGGTAGGAAACAACATCTCTACTTTGCTGATCCTCAACACTGGGACCTGTTCAGCCCGCTCTTGTACTCCCTGTTCACCCATGACTGTGTGGCCATGCACCCCTCCAACTCAATCATCAAGTATGCAGACGACACAAAAGTAGTGGGCTTGATTAACAACAACGACGAGACAGCCTACAGGGAGGAGGTGAGGGCCCTCGGAGTGTGGTGTCAGGAAAACAACCTCTCACTCAACGTCAACAAAACAAAGGAGATGATCGTGTACTTCAGGAAACAGCAGAGGGGGCACCCCCTTATCCACATCGACGGGACAATATTGGAGAAGGTGGAAAGTTTTAAGTTCCTCTGCATACTCATCACGGACAAACTGAAATGGTCCTCCCACATAGACAGTGTGGTGAAGAAGGCGCAACAGCCCCTCTTCAACCTCAGGAGGCTGAAGAAATTTACAGATGCACAATCAAGAGCATCCTGTCGGGCTGTATCACTACCTGGTACGGAAACTGCACCGCCATCAACCTCAAGACTCTCCAGAGGGTAGTGCGGTTTGCATAACGCATCACCGGGGGCAAACTACCTGCCCTCCAGGACACATTTTTTTTTTACATTTTACATTTTAGTCATTTAGCAGACGCTCTTATCCAGAGCGACTTACAGTAGTGAATGCATACATTTCATACTTATTATTATTATTTTTTTCTGTGCTGGCCCCCCGTGGGAATCGAACCCACAACCCTGGTGTTGTAAACACCATGCTCTACCAACTGAGCTACAGGGAAGGCCAACCACGAGATTGTAACAGGAAGGCCAAAAAGATCATCAAGGACAACAACCACCCGAGCCACTGCGTGTTTACCCCGCTATCATCCAGAAGGCGAGGTCTTTACAGGTGCATCAAAGCTGGGACCGAGAAACTGAAAAACAGCTTCTATCTCAAGGCCATCAGAGTGTTAAACAGCCATCACTAACATATGTTGGCAGCAGCCTCTACAGACCCAAATCACAGGCCACTTTAATAAATGGATTTAATAAAGGTATCAGTAGTCACTTTAAATAATGCCACTTTAATAATGTTTACATTAGTAATGTCCTACATTACTCACCTCATATGTATATACTGTATTTCATACCATCTATTGTATCCTGCCTATGCCGCACGGCCATCACTCATCCATATATTTATATGTATATATTGTTATTCCATCCCTTTACATTTGTGTGTATAAGGTAGTTGTTGTGAATTTGTTAGATTACTTGTTAGATATTACTGCACTGTCAGAACTAGAAGCACAAGCATTTCGCTACACTTGCACAACATCTGCTAACCATGTGTATGTGACAAAGTTGATTTGATTTTGATTCATATTTTCAAGCATAGTGCTGGCTTCATCGTGTTATGGGTATGTCATTAGCAAGGACTAGGGAGTATTTTAGGATAAAAAGAAACAGAATAGAGCTAAGCACAGGCAAAATCCTAGAGGAAAACCTGGTTCGGTCTGCTTTCCAACAGACACTGGGAGACCAATTCACCTTTCAGTAGTACAATAACCTAAAACACAAGCCCAAAAATACACTGGAGTTGCTTACCAAGATAACATTGAATGTTCCTGAGGGGCCTAGTTACAGTATTGACTTGAATCGGCTTGGAAATCTATGGCAAGTCTTGAAAATGGCTGTCAACAATGATCAACACAGCTCGAAGAATTAAAAAATAAATAATGTGCAAATATTGTACAATCCAGGTGTTCAAAGCTCTTAAAGACTTACTCAGAAAGACTTACTACAGTAATCTCTGCCAAAGGTAATGGTAACATGTATTGAATACTTATGTAAATGTAATTCTGTATTTCATCTTCCCAAAATGTGCTATAATTTCTAAAAACATGTTTTCACTTTGTCATGGGGTATTTTTTGTAGATTGGTGCGAAACAAACTAAATTTAATCCATTTTGAATTCAGGCTGTTACACACCTAAATCTGGAATAAGATGTATGAATACATTCTGAAGGAACTGTATAGGGGTAAGGTGACCAGGATATATGATGAACAGAGTAGCAACAGTATAAATTCTGAATGTACAGTATGTGAGTGGGTGTGTGTGTGTAGAGTCAGTGTAAATGTGTGTGCATGTTATGTGTGTGTAGGAGTGTCAGTGTGCATGAGTATGTAGAGGGAGTCCTGTGAATGTGCATAGAGGCAGGGCAAAAAATGTAATAAGGGTCAACTCAGATAGTCCGTGTAGCCATTCTGTTAGCTATTTTGCAGTCTTGTGGCTTGGGGTTAGGTGTTCAGGAGCCGGTGTCTGTTCGACTTGATGCACTGTTGCCGCTTACCTTGCGGAAGCAGGGAGGACAGTCTATGGCTTGGATGGCTGTAGTCTTTTACGACTTTTCTGGGCTTTCCTTTCAAACTGCCTGATATAGAGGTCCTGGATGGCAGGGAGCTCGGCTCCAGTGATGAACTGGGCTGTCCACACTACCCTCTGTAGCGCCATGCGATCGAGGGCGGTGCTTGTTGCCAAACCAAGCAGCCAGTCAAGATGCTCTCAATAGTCCAGCTGTAGAACTTTTTGTGGACCATTTTGGTGTTTTTGATATTTTATTAGGATCCCATTAGCTGTTGCGAAAGCAGCAGCTACTCTTCCTGAGGTCCACACAAAACATGAAACATTACATAATACTGAACATTAATAGTCAAAAACAGCTCAAGGACATTACGACATACATTTCAAAACGGCACACATAGCCTACATACAGTATCAATACATACAGACAAATACATGTATCAATATATCTAGGTAAAATAGGAGAAAGTCACTGTGCTGTGAGGTATTGCTTTCTGTTTGTTTTTTTTACCAGGTTTGCTGTTCATTTGAGTCATATGAGATGGAAGGAAGTGCCATGCAATAATGGCTCTACATAATACTGTACTCTTTCTTGAATTTGTGTGTGTGTCAAAGCAGTGTGTAAATTTACTATGCAAACAATTTGGATTTTTCAACACATTCATGTTTCTTATAAAAGACGAAGTTATGCAGTCAGTCTCTCCTCAACTCTTAGCAAAGAGAGACTGGCATGCATAATATTTTTGTTAACACTCTGATTAAAATGAAGAACAAGACACGCCGCTCTGTTCTGGACCAGCTGCAGAAATACTAGGTATTTCTTTGCAGTACTTGATCACATGATTGGACAATAATCAAGACAAAACTAGAGCCTGCAGGACTAGCTTTTTGGAACGTGGTGTCAAGAAAGCAGTGCATCACTTTATTATGGACAGATCTCTCCCCATCTTTACAGCTATTCAATCTATATGTTTTGACCATGACAGTTTACAAGTAATTTATTCTCCTCAACTTGTTCAACAGCCAACCCATTCATTACCAGATTCAGCTGAGGTCTAGAGCTTAAGGAATGATTTGTACCAAATACAATGCTTTTAGTTTTAGAGACCATTCTGTAAACCCCACATTATGACTACCATCATTCCTGATGCCACATCATGTGCCCATGCCACAATAAATACCACCCTGTAGAACTCACATCTGTATTATGAAGTGCTTTGAAAGTCTGGTTATGGCACACAACTCCATCATCCCAGACACCCTAGACCCACTCCAACTTCCATCCCACCCCAACAGATCAACAGACGACACAATCTTAATTGCCCTTCACACTGCCCTCACCCACCTAGATAAGAGGAAAACCTATGTGACAATGCTGTTCATTGACGACAGCTCAGCGTTCAACATCATTGTCCCCTTTAAGTCCTTAGTGATTTGGGCACTGAGGAACTTGAAGCTTCCGACCCGCTCCACTGCAGCTCCATTGGAACGGATGGGGGTGGGGTGTGCTTGCCCCCCCCCCCCGTTTCCTGTAGTCCACAATCAGCTCCTCGGTCTTACTGACGTTGAGGGAGCTGAAGGCAATCAACAGCACTAGGTGAGTGAGGGCAGTGTGGAGTGCAATTGAGATGGCGTCGTCTGTGGCTCTCGTATTCATTGTGGCTTGAAGCCTTAGAGTTATTGGGATCAGGAATGATGGTAGTCATCTTAATGTGGGGATTACAGACTGGGACCAGGAGAGATTGAAATGTGCCTTGAATATGCCTCGAGGTGATATTAGCATGTTCTGAAAATGCGCCTTGGAATACCGTCTGCCCCCAGCGGTCTTGCAAGGGTTGACATGATTAAAGACCTTACTCATGTCGGCATCGGAGAGCGAGATCACCCCCAGTCTTCTGGGTTAGTGGGGGCCCTCCCGCATGGTACAGTGTTGTTATTGTCGAAGTGTGCATAAAATGCATTGAGTTCGTCTGAAAGAGAGGCATCGTTGGGCAGATCATGGCTGGGTCTACCTTTGTAATCCGTAATGGACTGTAACCCTTGCCACATGCGACGGGCATCGGAGCCTGTGTAATATGATTCCTCCTTTTTCAGTTCGTAGTGGGACTTCTTGTACTCGTTCCTGTCCTCATCCGTAGCCTCAGGGTTGTCTGTGATAGCCTTGTCCTTTAGTTTAGCACCAACATCTGTGTTAATCCAGGGCTTTTGATGATTGTGATTCAGATGGCCATTTCTCAATGGAATGAGTCATGGGTACTGCCTTTTTGAGCTTCTGCTTGTAAACAGGAAGCAGGAGTACAGAGTCATGATCTAATTTGCCGAATGGCGGACGAGGGAGGGCCTTATATGCTTGCTTGTGGGTAGAGTAACGGTGATCTAGAACTTTATCACCTCTAGCGGCAAAGGAGACGTGTTAATGGAAGCTGGGCATCACGTGTCATAATGACACAGAATTAAAACTGCCAGCGACAAGAAAGGCAGCCTCCAGATTTAAGTTTTCCTGCTTGTGTATAGTATTGTATAGTCCGTTAAGTGCCAGCTTGTTATTCTTTTTTCCTGAGGTAGAACTCATACAACAGTCACGACAACAGCTGAAAACTCCCTCGGGAGGTAGAAAGGTCTGCATTTGACCATCAAATATTCCAAAATGGGTGAGCAATGGGTCAAGACTTTCACTGCGCTCGGGTCAGCACACCATTTATTATTGATGAGGAGGCAAACCCTGCACCCTCTCAATTTCCCTGACTCTACTGTCCTGTCCACTCGGTGAACGGAGAATCCATCGAGTTGGATAGCCATGGGGGTTATCTTGCAGTTAGGAGAGTCCCATTGGTAGCAAATCTGCGATCGGAGATCATTCATTTTATTACCATGTGACTGTACATTGGCCAGTAGAATGGAGGGAAGAGGTGTCCGGTTTTTCCTTTGCCTTAATCTCGCCAGGACTCCCCTTCTCCTGCCTCTATAACGTTACCGTTTCCTCTTGGATATCTCGGAAATTGGGTCGGAATTACAAAAAGAGCCCATGGCAGATGAGTCAAAGTCGAAGTGAAGCCGCAGCTGGGCTAAGTAACTGCCGATCTGATGTTCAAAAGTTGTTGTTGGTTATAAGAAATGATAGATGATGCATTTTGTGAAAATATAGTAATGATTAATGCCAAAAGTGTCACAAAATAGCAAACTTGGGTCGGATCTATTTTAAATACTTTTAAATTGTATTTGAACCTGGTCTGGTGTTAGTATTATTAGGAAATCAAGGTATCCTGTTTCAAGGTATTCTGTATTATCAAACAAAAAACAAAGATTTTTTTGAATGTTGATGATTTTATTAGAAATGGGCTTGGGGTAACAGTGAGATATTATTCATTGGCAAAGAGGACATAATCTTGATGACTCCTGAAAAAAAGAACACACATTCATTGCAAAAGAAAAAATCTTAAGCACTCGAGAGGCATATTTTAATGACAGAAATATTGAATGTGAAGATGCCTATAAATCTAAATGTCCAAACGTAGGCCTATTCCCTTTTTGACGTTTCACTCCCTCCACTGTGTTTCTTTTTCGGAGGTCAAGTTGAAGTGACAACATATTTGAGCCATAACTCAACTGTCTTTGTTTGAGATTGTAATCCTGCCTAAATCTAAATGCAATTAATTGCACTGGCACTGAGGTCCCATTTGAATTACAGATAACATTTTATACTAACTTCTGCATCTACCACTCCATCTGTACACTAATGCAACCTTTTCCCCTTTAAAATGGCTAGTGATATCAGTAATCTAATGAAATGCAATACCAGTGATGGAAACATTCATCCTTGCATTAAAATAATTTCCTCCTGTTCAGTGTTTACATCAAAACGCACCCAGGTGAGGAAAGTGTTCCCTTCCTTTCAAAACCTAATCTACATAATTTACCTGACTCAGTAGACATATGAAATATGGATGCACCTCGTATTTACTTCAAAACGATCGTGTTTCTTCACCGGCATCAATAAAGTCAAGACAGGAGATTTCTCTGGCTCCAGTCGTGTTATTATTTCATCACTTGCGGATGCTGAAGATACTGTGTTGTTGGAAAGAGGGATATGGGCTGAATTCACAACACCACCAGGCTTTGGTTTTGGATTGACACTGGGTGGGCATGAGTTTCAACAACTTATTTGACGGATGTTTGTTGACTTTAGTGCGCTATAGCCTTTCCAAACTCCTGAGCTGAGCCGTTCTACTAGCTATACTGGTACTGCCCTGGCCTCATTACATGTCCTCCATAGTTGCTGGAACAGTGCTGTTGAGGACCATGTGAACAGAAAATATCTGGGCCAACACACTATGGTTCGGGTCAGCGCGTTAGTGTGAAAAGGGTAGGGTACACACACAAAACAACCTTGCCAGGAAGCTGAGGCAGGGAGGAACTTGTCCTCACAGTCCTGTAGTGTCAGACAAGGCTCCTCTTTGAGTCCAGCCCAGCCCTCAGCTCATCATTGTCGAGATCTGAAGTAGTATCCTCATCCTCAACACGATCCTCCCCAGTCATCAGGCCTCTGATGGGGACAGCCAGGTGCAAACAGCATGCAATCCTGTTTATTTTGATACGCAATCTGGAATGGAAACACAGCCTGTATTCCATGACTCAGACAGGTAGCCTGGCTAGCATCACGCCGCACGCTTCGTGAGGCGCTGATTTTTTGGATGCTTACAGAGATAGAAAATAGGGCTTTACTGTTTGTGGCCTGCTTTCTCCCCTTTTGAGCGCTCTCAAAGCTCCAGATACCAATTTTTATCAACGTCGAAATCTCCTCCCCTCTAATTCCCTCTCTGACACACTTTGAGGAATTTCTCATGAGATAGCCCCTCCCGGGACAAAGCGTCAACAGTATCAGGTCAGGCTCAAGGTTTTATAAGCAGATTAGGGAGCCGCCTTTGGTAGAGTGCACACTGCCTCCGAGTTGTTATTCTCACCGCTGCTAAAAATATGGCGGCTTCAATGCAATTTCTGCTTACTATCGCAGTCTACTACAACCCATAGGGCGCTAATTTCCTCCCCGCTGCTAAACTTAACCTTCCACACTTGTATAATTACGTTTCCAGCAAGCAGACATTCCCTGATTGCAAACAGTTACTAATGAATCTCAAGACTATTAGGGAAATTGAGGGAGAGCCAAGCAGCCGAGGATGTTGGAGGGACTGTGCCTCCCTGCATCTTGGTTTTGTACCAGTGCCAATGCTCTACTCTAACCAGATAGCTGAGGAAGCTCTCGGGAACTCTGAGTATAGGTAAATGCCAAAGTGTTTGACAATGCCCTGCCTCCTGTGGGGTTAGTAGTGGGTGCTGAGCCTCATTGCTGGGCTGGAGCCGTTCCCACCTTCCCCTCTATTGTTCTATTGTTGACTTTAATTGGCTCTGTTTTCCCACGCCAGCGATCCCCTTTCTCGTCTTCCTACCAGGTGCTCTGCTCCCAGCCTATCTCATACCTCAGCTGTGTGTGCGTGTGTGTGTGTGTGTGTGTGTGTATGTGTGTGCAGACATGGGCAGTATGTATTTGAAATGCGTATTATAATTTATTCTGAGTATTTTGTATTATACTGGGCTGAACTACACTCCAATGTATTTTGTAACAAGATACTTTCGAAAGCTGTAACTTGTATTTTCAAAATACAGAATACATTTCTACACCATTTCTTTATAGTGGTTCACAATTTTGGTAAGAAACACTTGATTAAATGAGAGATTGAAAGTTTATTGAAAGCAGGTGCTTCCACAGAGGTGTGATTCACGAGTTAATTAAGCAATTAGCATCCTATCATGCTTAGGGTCTTTTTGAAAGGATCATAGGGGGTTTAAAGGGTGTGTGTGTGTCTCTCTCTCATTGTCTGGGCAACGTAAATCCCATTTTAGGTGAGCCAGCCAGATTATGTTGCTTGGCCCTACAACTGAGCAGCACAAGTCTACAGTACAAGCCTTTGTATCAGGATTGCTACTGCATTGTTCTTCTGCTTTTATGTTCCATTTGAGGAAAACATCCTTTTAGCATACTTCTCCTGGCCTGAGAATTCTCCCCAATCAATCTGTTCATGCTCATTGCATTGTGTAAATTTCATGCTAGAAAAATAAATGAGATAAAATGAAGCAAACATCAATCGCCTCTGTATTAATGTCATATTTTTTTGTGAAGTTCTTTGAGCACCACCAGTTGATTGACATATATGCCTCGTTTCAGGAAACTAGGCATATGTTGCGCGTCACTACTTCACATGAGACGCATTTGAACTTTTTAAATCAAAATGCGTTTTTTGTCAGAAATGCCTTCTGGAACATGTGAACTTTCATGTGCCTTAAAAACAAACTTGTATGCTATCTGTAAATACGAATAAAATTGTTAAATTACGAGCCTAGTTGGTTTATCCACAGAAAAAGTGAGCAACCTTCCCACTAGCCATGATTGGCTAAGATAATGAGTGGGCTGGACATGTCGAGAGATGAGTTCAGATTGGCCTGCCATGTAGCGCGCTTCTATCTTTTTGAGCTGGTCAGTATGTGTAGGTAATCCTGGCTAACTCGGCTTTAAAAAAATGTATTTCGTATAAGAACTGCATACATTTTGAAGTCAGTGGAGTTAGAGTATGATAGCTAAGGAGATGGAGAAAACACCTGTCTCCAGATTACATCTTCAAACTAAGGGCAACCATGGCATCCGTGACAGAGGGAGAAGCATCCATCCATGTATACGGGTAAGATAGTCTAGCTCGATACATTTTCAGATATTACACGTTTCTAATGTTAGCTAGCTAGCTAACATTAGTTGGCTGGCTCGCTTGATAGCATTACATGTATGATCTGTGTAGTAATATTATTCATACTTCAGAGCCATTTGCTTTGCTATTTATTGCCTAATGTTAGCTAGCTAACATTGAACCTGGTTGGTTAGCTACCTGCAGATTCATGCAGGGTAGTAACGTCATGAGTTTGGATTATGGTTCATTGTTTAGCTAGCTAGCTACATGTCTTGACAAAAGACAATGCAAGTATCCATTTCAATAGAATCTTCATGATGTCACTGCGACAGCTGTTGATAGACATAGCTGGTAAATTCACTCTGGCTATCTACTCCGATTTCAGAGCACGCTCGTCTGAGTGTGCCAGAGCGGAGAATAACTGACAAAAACACCCGTTGAATATGGCCGGTATAAGTAAACGTTGGCAAAAAAAGCGTGATTAAATTGTTTCCAGCAGCACCGTTGCAGTCAACAACACTGGATAACATAAAAATAGCCTAACCAGCTCTGCTAGGGCGAGTAAAATGGTGAGAGTGAGCTGTCCTCTCATTTGTACCTGGAAGTAGCTAGCAAGCTAGCCAACGTTAGCCAGTTAGGTTGGGTGCATGACTGCTGTTATTAGGTCAGAACGCTCTGATCAACCCTTGAAGGGATGGGTGGGGCTAAAGCTTAAGAGGGTGTGAACAATGCTGAATGGGTGTAGACAAATATTCAAAGGCCATTTTTTCAAAAGTGAGGTTACAAGTTTAACAACTTTCAAAGCAGAATTACTTTCCCATTGTTCCTCAACTGTAGTGTATGATATACCATGTCGAGTCTCTACCATTATCCAATGTAAAAAACACAATTTCAAATTTTGCTACATAAGTCCGAATCGAGCCGGTCGGTCACATATGACAAAATTCTTAAAGGAGTTGCATGTAACAGTTGCATGTAACATTCCCACCTGCAACTAGCACCAAATGTCAATTACATTTGACATAGCAACAGAATTTAAATCCACATGAGTAAAACATAATTTGTAAAACACCACATAACGGTACTAATTAGCAACTTTACCACTAATTTCCATCATTTTACTATATATTCCTGAATGATGATGGTTCTCATTCGCTAGTTTGACAACAATAGCAAAAACATCAGCAAGACATCCTTGCAACAGATGTTTTGGGGATTACGATAAGAGGGAAGCAGTACTGATGCATTTTAGGTGTTTTTATCCTTCAAATACCTATGAAGAAATACAATTTATGGCTAAAATATTACATGTTGCTCCTTTAAATCTAATTTGAAAAATCTGAGGCTCAGTCCACTTCAGGCTGGCTTGACATCTGTATAACATCTGAATAAATGCTAACAGAATACACTCCAACCAACCACCAACACAACAGCCAATATTGACCTGGTTTATGATAAAAGTTTAATAAAGAGAACAGCCGCTCGCCACAAAATGGATAAATAAAAATATTTTCTCTGTGGTGGGGAGGGGGTAGATTGGTTGTGTGTGTGTGTGTGTTTGTGTATGTGCGTGCGTGTTGGGGGGTAAAGGGGAAACTACACTGAGGGCTCCATTCTCGAACAGAGCTAGGGTTATAGTTTTTATTCATTGTATTGACTTTTGTTTGCAGTCCCCTCGGCCTCTCTGTCTTTATTATTAATGTTGTTATTGTATTCACTGGGAGTCTTCAGCCTTTCCCTCCTCAGCTCCATAGAAATGGAATCTCCTCTCTGGTGGCGCAAACGTAAGCAGTTCCATTCCTAATGGGTTGAATGCATATTGAATGATCCAGTTGTTCCTCGGGGTAGGTGCGGCTTAGCCAAGGAATTAGCCCACTGCCTTTAAAAATGAGAGAGAATGGAGCCCGAACAGAAAAATATCCCTCTCTCTCTCTCACTCTCTCTTGCTCACTCCTCCTCTCTGCCTCTCTCCATCTCCCTCCTTCTCTTTGGATCAGCTCTGAAAAAGATCTGATGTGAAAAGATTTGATGTGATTTGTCAAAAGACCAATTAGTGGAAAAAAATATCAGAATTGGTCTGCCTGTGTAAACGAAGCCTTTCTCTCTCCTTCCCTCCCTGTCCCATGGAGCTCGAATAGAAAAAAAACTCCCTCTCTCTCGCTTGCTCACTATTCATCCCTGTCGCTCTCTATCTCCCTCACTCACTTCCTTTACATCTTTCTCTCTCTCCTCCTCTTCCTGTCTTTTGGAGCCTAAATAGAAAAAGCTCCCCCTTTTCCTCTCCTGCTTTCTCGCTATACTTTTCAAAACATTCAGGTGTTCTTTTCTCTCAGGCGTGCATTTGAATTGACTGACCATGATTCTATAGTCTAGAATTATGCTACATTAAGCTATTCAATGGGAAATGTAAGATATGCAGTGCATTCGGTGAACGGAAAGGCACTGGAGCAACGAATCGCCCTTGCTGTCTCTGCCTGGCCGGTTCCCCTCTCTCCACTGGGATTCTCTGCCTCAAACCCTATTACAGGGGCTGAGTCACTGGCTTACTGGTGCTCTTCCACGCCATCCCTAGGAGGGGTGCATCACTTGAGTGGGTTGAGTCACTACCGTGATCTTCCTGTCCGGGTTGGCGCCCCCCCCCCCCCCCCTTGGGTTGTGCCGTGGGGGAGATCTTCGTGGGCTATACTCGGCCTTGTCTCAGGGAGGTAAGTTGGTGTTTGAAGATATCCATCTAGTGGTGTGGGGGCTTCACTTTGGCAAAGTGGGTGGGGTTATATCCTTCCTGTTTGGTCCTGTCCAGAGGTATCGTCGGACGGGGCCACAGTGTCTCCCAATCCCTCCTGTCTCAGCCTCCAGTATTTATGCTGCAATAATTGATGGGTCGGGGGGCTAGGGTCAGTCTGTTATATCTGAATATGTGTATGTGGTCCCAAGTCTGGATTTAAGAGGGTGTGAATGATGTTGAAATGGTGTTGACAAAGAAAGGCTATCAAATAGTAGTACCAAAACATTCAAATGCCATTTTCTCAAAAGTGAGTTTATCAACTCTCAAAGCAAAATTACTTTCCGATTGTTCCTCAACTTGTCACGACTGTCGTCTGTAAAGGTGGACCAAGGCGCAGCGGAAGTGTGGATACTCATATTTTATTTCCCCAACAAAAGGAGTAAAGCATCCACCGGAAAACAAAAACCCACGACAGCAGCAGCAACAGTTTGCAGGCTTAAAAAAACGCAGTGCAAAACACATTTCCCCACAAACACACAGACAAACACACCCAACTAATATAGGACTTCCAATCAAAGGCAACACCACACAGCTGCCTTCAATTGGAAGTCCACCCCAATTACCTCTACATAGAAACACCCAACCTAGACAGAACAAAGAAAACCCAACTTCTTCTGCCACGCCCTGACCAACACTTATACACCTACTCCACCTGCTGGTCAGGACGTGACATTACTCCCCCCTAAAAGTGCATACCCCGAATGCACCTTCAAAAGAAAAAACACAAAACACCCAAAACAACCCGAAAATTTCCCCCTAAGTACAGGGAGGGAAGGGAGGGTGGCTGCCGTCAACGACGGCACTGTGCTACACCCCCCCTCCCCAACCCACCTATGTTGGAGGCTCAGGTTCTGGCCGTTCCAGGCAGTCGGGGCAGTCCGGCGGCTCGGGGCAGTCCGGCGGCTCGGGACTGTCCGGGCAGTCTGGCGGCTCGGGACAGTCTGGCCAGTCTGGCAGCTCGGGGCAGTCTGGCCAGTCTGGCAGCTCGGGGCAGTCTGGCAGCTCGGGGCAGTCTGGCAACTCCGGCAGTTCAGGGCAGTCTGGCCACTCCGGCAATTCAGGGCAGTCTGGCCACTCCGGCAGTTCAGGGCAGTCTGGCCACTCCGGCAGTTCAGGGCAGTCTGGCCACTCCGGCAGTTCAGGGCAGTCTGGCCACTCCGGCAGTTCAGCGCAGTCTGGCCACTCCGGCAGTTCAGCGCAGTCTGACCTCTCTGGCGACTGTTGACTGGCGGGCAGCTCTGACGACTGTTGACTGGCGGGCAGCTCTGACGACTGTTGACTGGCGGGCAGCTCTGGCGACTGTTGACTGGCGGGCAGCTCCTGCCCCGTCACACAGCCCTTGTGCCCCCCCCCTAAAAAAATCTTGGGGGTGCCTCTCGGTCTCCCAGTCCTTGCCAGCCTTCTTCCGCTGCTTGGTCCTGTGAAGGTGGGGAATTCTGTCACGACTGTCGTCTGTAAAGGTGGACCAAGGCGCAGCGGAAGTGTGGATACTCATATTTTATTTCCCCAACAAAAGGAGTAAAGAATCCACCGGAAAACAAAAACCCACGACAGCAGCAGCAACAGTTTGCAGGCTTAAAAAAACGCAGTGCAAAACACATTTCCCCACAAACACACAGACAAACACACCCAACTAATATAGGACTTCCAATCAAAGGCAACACCACACAGCTGCCTTCAATTGGAAGTCCACCCCAATTACCTCTACATAGAAACACCCAACCTAGACAGAACAAAGAAAACCCAACTTCTTCTGCCACGCCCTGACCAACACTTATACACCTACTCCACCTGCTGGTCAGGACGTGACACAACTGTAGTGTATGATATACCATTTTGTACCTCTTGAGTTTTTACTTTCATCCAATGTAAAAAACACAATTTAAAATGTTGCTACATAATACCTATTTCAGCCAGTCGGTCACATATGCCCCCTTTATTTATCCTACGGTTCTGACTTGGTGTACAGGGAGAACACTGTAAGAAAGAACATGTTCTGAATTCTGTCGCTGTACATTTCAAAAGTGCTGAACAAATAGTCATATTGACTACATCCATCCTAGCTCACTAATTAATGTCTTAATTGAAATTACGGATTGTCTCTTATCTGCTCGTCTTCCCCTTATGCCATAGTTTGTACATCTCAATTGTCAGTATAAACCACATTTACTTAAGCAAGTCAGCCACATCAGCTATGGCTTTTTAAAAGGCAGTAAATGAGGCTGAATGAACTGTCTCGCTGCCAGACAAGGCTCCGCTGATAGCCAGGTGTAGCAGTGGTAAAGTGTTGGGACTGCTGTTTGGACTCTGCTGATGGGACAACTATATGTACAATTGAAGTTGGATGTTTACATACACTTAAGTTGGAGTCATTAAAACTAATTTTTTAACCACTCCACAAATGTCTTGTTAACAAACTATAGTTTTGGCAAGTCGGTTCGGACATCTACTTTGTGCCTGTGTAACAGTGTAGGTTCCGTCCCTCTCTTGGCCCCAACCCGGGCTCGAACCAGGGACCCTTGCACACATCAACAACTGACACCCCACGAAGCATCGTTACCTACCGCGCCACAAAAGCCACGGCCCTTGCAACGCAAGGGGAAAGCCTACTTCAAGTCTCAGAGCGAGTGATGTCACTGATTGAAATGCTATTAGCGCGCACCACCGCTAACTAACTAGCCATTTCACATCGGTTACACCTGACACAAGTCATTTTTCCAACAATTGTTTACAGACAGATTATTTTACTTATAATTAACTCTATCACAATTCCAGTGGGTCAGAAGTTTACATACACCAAGTTGACTGTGCCTTCAAACAGCTTGGAAAATTCCAGAAAATGTCATGGCTTTAGAAGCTTCTGATAGGCTAATTGACATCATTTGAGTCAATTGGAGGTGTACCTGTGGATTTATTTCAAGGCCTACCTTCAAACTCCTTGCCTCTTTGATTGACATCATGGGAAAATCAAAAGAAATCAGCCAAGACCTCAGAAAAAAAATTGTAGACCTCCACAAGTCTGGTTCAACCTTGGGAGCAATTTACAAATGCCTGAAGGTACCACATTCATCTGTAAAAACAATAGTACACAAGGTTAAACACCATGGGACCACGCAGCCATCATAACGCTCAGGAAGGAGACATGTTCTGTTTCCTAGAGATGAACGTACTTTGATGCGAAAAGTGCAAATCAGTCCCAGAATACAGCAAAGGACCTTGTGAAGATGCTGTAGGAAACAGGTACAAATGTATCCATATCCACAGTAAAACGAGTCCTATATAGACATAATCTGAAAGGCCACTCAGCAAGGAAGAAGCCACTGCTCCAAAACCGGCATAAAAAAGCCAGACAACGGTTTGCAACTGCACATGGGGACAAAGATCGTCATTTTTGGAGAAATGTCCTCTGGTCTGATGAAGCAAAAATAGAACTGTTTGGCCATAATGACCATTGTTATGGTTGGAGGAAAAAGTGGGAGGCTTGCAAGCCGAAGAACACCATCCCAACCGTGAAGCACTGGGGTGGCAGCATCATGTTGTGGGGGTGCTTTGCTGCAGGAGGGACTGGTGCACTTCAGAAAATAGATGGCATCATGAGGTAGGAAAATTATGTGGATATATTGAAGAAACATCTCAAGACATCAGTCAGGAACTTTCTGGTCGCAAATGGGTCGTCCAAATGGACAATGACCCGAAGCATACTTCCAAAGTTGTGGCAAAATGGCTTAAGCACAACAAAGTCAAGGTATTGGAGTGGCCATCACAAAGCCCTGACCTCAATCCTATAGAAAATTTGTGGGCAGAACTGAAAGCGTGTGCGAGCAAGGAGGCCTACAACCTGACTCAGTTACACCAGCTATGTCAGGAGGAATGGGCAAAATTCACCCAACTTATTGTGGGAAGCTTGTGGAAGGCTACCTGAAATGTTTGACCCAAGTTAAACAATTTAAAGGCAATGCTACCAAATACTAATTGAGTGTATGTAAACGTCTCACCCATTGGGAATGTGATGAAAGAAATTAAAGCTGAAATAAATAATTATATTTAATATTATTCTGACATTTCACATCCTTAAAATAAAGTGGTGATACTAACTGACCTAAGACAGGGAATTCTTACAAGGATTAAATGTCAGGTATTGTGAAAAACTGAGATTAAATGTATTTGCCACCATTTTAGTGCAATTAATGTATTATTTATTTAGTTTTTTTTTGTGTAGTGGGTTTGCTGGCATGAATCTAAAACATTATTTTTTTTGCCTTACCAAGATTTGACATGCTAAAATCGCCAGGCTTCATGTAATTCTTCAAATTACATTAAACTCAGTGAATGTACTGCTGATTTCCATGGAAAGAGAGAGAAAGGTTGGAATCTTGCTTGTTTTTATCTCTCGGTCTGTCTAAACAAATAAATCAAATCAAATATTCATTTTTGTAGGAGATACTGAACATCCTTTCTCTCTTAGTCAGTCTGTCTGTATTTCAGTTAGTCAGTCTGTCCATCCATCTTTCAGTCCGTCAGGGTGAACTGCCTGGCGAACCCCAAGGAGAGGGAAGGAAATGCATTAGAAAGCTGTGGACATCACACACTCAATATGTGTCAGAGGCTGCAGGACACCTTCTAATGAGATCAGTAGGGAGCAGAGTGGAGGGTCCTCTGGAAGAGGGGAAGGAGAGACAAAGGAGAAACTCGGCGCCAGGGAGAAATTGTGCATGAGGAGGAGACCGATGGACAGGCACTGCACCCACAGTGTTAGCTGGAAGTATGGATTGGAATTAATATGAACTTACAGTACCGAGAGAGAAAGGGAGTGCCAGTCATACTGTTTAAACCTTTATTTGACTAGGCAAGTAAGTCAGTTAAGAACAAATTCTTATTTACAATGATGGCCTAGGAACATAGGGTTAACTGCCTTGTTCGGGGGCAGAACAACAGATTTTTACCTTGTCTGCTTCGGTTACTGGCCCAACGCGCTAATTACTAGGTTACCTGCCGCCCCATATCATGATTGCCTTGAGAAAACTGTTGACTTGTGTATGTGCATCTTTGCTTGTCAGAGATTGATAATGTATGCCTTTGCAGTATGGCTGTCATTAGTTGTCTGAAAACAACTAGTAGTTATACATTCAAAGGATCTGAGATACATTTATATGGGCCAAGACAGATGTGGGTTTTAAACATAACAAGATGCAGTATATTTCAAACATGTGGTCTGAATATTTACTTAGATATCAGGCCCTTCTTATGACCAATTATATATTCGATGAACAGGTCTTGTGAATTAATGTTGTCTTTCTACAACTTATCAGCGTACACCCAATATGTTCCCCCTTTTGATGATGCTTATTATGCAGTATGGTTGAACCAAAAGATTACATGTAACAATTTGTGGAAATTAAATTAGAGATATCTAAATGTATAAGTGAAAATAAATGAAACAATAATGTATGTTTATACTAATGTATTGCTAATAGCTATTGTATTTTAACAGTTTCGCTCAGTTCCTTCTGATCAACATAGCAATTATGACACACCCCTCACTATTGTCATTGCTATTGTCACCCCTCACTATTGTATTGCTCGCATGAGGTAGAGTACCTTATGATAAGCTGTAGACCACACTATCTACCAAGAGAGTTCTCATCTATATTATTCATAGCCGTCTATTTACCACCACAGACCGATGCTGGCACTAAGACCACACTCAACCAACTCAATAAGGCCATAAGCAAACAAGAAAATGCTCATCCAGAAGCGGCGCCACTAGTGACAGGGGACTTTAATGCAGGCAAACTTAAAGCAATTTTTACAAAATCTTAACCAGCATGTCACATGTGCAACCAGAGGGGAAAAAAACTCTGAACCACCTTTACTCCGCACACAGAGAGGCATACAAAGCTCTCCCCCGCCCTCCATTTGGTAAATCTGACCATAATTCTATCCTCCTGATTCCTGCTTACAAGCAAAAACTAAAGCAGGAGTACCAGTGACTCGCTCAATACGGAAGTGGTCATATGACGTGGATGCTACGCTACAGGACTGTTTTGCTAGCACAGATTGGAATATGTTCCGGGATTCATCCAATGGCATTGAGGAGAATACCACCTCAATCATTGGCTTCATCAATAAGTGCATCGATGACGTCGTCCCCACAGTGACTGTACCTACATATCCCAACCAGAAGCCATGGATTACAGGCAACATTCGCATCGAGGTAAAGGCTAGAGTTGGCGCTTTCAAAGAGTGGGAGACTAATCCGGACGCTTGTAAGAAATCCCGTTACACCCTCAGACGAACCATCAAAGATGCAAAGTGTCAATACAGGATTAAGATTGAATCCGACTACACCGGCTCTGATGCTTGTCGGATGTGGCAGGGCTTGAAAACTATTACGGACTACAAAGGGAAACCCAGACGCGAGCTGCCCAGTGACGCAAGCCTACCAGACGAGATAAATGCCTTTTATGCTCGCTTTGAGGCAAGCAACACTGAAGCATGCACGAGAGAACCAGCTGATCTGGATGACTGTGTGATAACGCTCTCGGTAGCCGATGTGAACAAAATCTTTAAACAGGTCAACATTCACAAAGCCGCTGGGCCAGACGGATTACCAGGACATTTACTCAAAGCATGCGTAGACCAACTGTCAAGTGTCTTCACTGACATTTTTAATGTCTCCCTGACCTACATGTTTCAAGCAGACCGCCATAGTCTTTGTGCCCAAGGAAGCGAAGGTAACCTACCTAAATGATTACCGCCCCATGGCACTCACGTCGGTAGCCATGAAGTGCTTTGAAAGGCTGGTCATGGCTCACGTCAACATCATCCTCCTGGACACCCTAGACCCACTCCAATTCGCATACCGCCCCAACAGATCCACCAGGGATGCAATCTCAATCGCACTCCACACTGCCCTTTCTCACCTGGACAAAAGGAACACCTTTGTGAGAATGCTGTTCATTGACTACAGCTCAGCGTTCAACACCATAATGCAACACGTCTGCCACACTGTCACGTCCAACACGTCTGCCATGCTAATCCTTAACACTGGGGCCCCTCAGGGGTGTGTACTTAGTCCCCTCCTGTATTCCCTGTTCACCCACGACTGCATGGCCAAACACGACTCCAACACCATCATTAAGTTTGCTGACGACACAACATTGATAGGCCTGATCACCAACAACGATGACACGGCCTATAGGGAGGAGGTCAGAGAACTGGCAATGTGGTGCCAGGACAACAACCTCTCCCTCAATGTGAGCAAGACAAAAGATCTGATCATGGACTACAGGAAAATGTGGGCAAACAGGCTCCCATTAACATCAAAGGGGCTGTAGTGGAGCGGGTCGAGAGTTTCAAGTTCCTTGGTGTCCACATCACCAACAAACTATCATGGTCCAAACATACCAAGACAGTTGTGAAGAGGGCACTACAAAACCTTTTCCCCCTCAGGAGACTGAAAAGATGTGGCTTGGGTCCCCAGATCCTCAAAAGGTTCTACAGCTGCACCGTTGAGAGCATCCTGACCGGTTGCATCTCCACCTGGTATGGCAACAGCTCGGCATCTGACTATAAGGCGCTACAGAGGGTAGTGCGAACAGCCCAGTGCATCACCGGGGCCAAGCTTCCTGCCGTCCAGGACCTTTATAATAGGAAGTGTAAGAGGAAATCCCATAAAATTGTCAGAGACTCCAGTTACCCAAGTTATATACTGTTTTCTCTGCTACCGCACGGAAAGCAGTACCGGAGCGCCAAGTCTAGGACCGAAATGCTCGTCAACATCTTCTACCCCCAAGCCATAAGACTGCTGAACAATTCATAAAATCGCCTCCGGACAATTTATATTGACCCCCTTCCCTTTTGTACACTGCAGCTACTCGCTGTTTGTTTTTTACCTATGCATAATCACTTCGCCACCACCTACATGTACAGATTACCTAATTTAGCCTGTAACCCCGCACACTGACTCCGTACCAGTGCCCCCTGTATATAGCTTCATTATTCTTATTGTTTTACTTTTATTATTACTTTTTATTTTAGTCTACTTGGTAAATATTTTCTTCTTCTTGAACTGCACTGTTGGTTAAGGGCTTGTAAGTAAGCATTTCATGGTAAAGGTTACACTTGTTGTATTCGGCGCATGTAACAAATAAAGGTTGATTTGATTTAAAACTTTTCCCTGTAAATGTACATGGAAATTCTCTCTGAAATCTAAATGTAAGAAAAACAATAAATTTCTACATAAAATACATTTATTCAAATATTAACATCAAATGAAGAACAAAATTGACAATAGAAGTAGTAACAGTTAACACATATGTAAGCAAATAAGAGCATCAATACAACACTAATTTACAAACTATACTGAACAAAAATATAAACGCAACATGCAAAATGTTGCTTCCAGAAATGTTCCATTTGAACAAAAAGCTTATTTCTCTAAAATATGACATGTTTACATCCCTGTTAGTGAGCATTTCTCCTAAGCCAAGATAATCCATCTACTTGATAGGTATGGCATATCAAAAACTTGATTAAACAGCATGATCATGGAGACACGTGATGCCGCGGAGCTGAACAGACGTTGACAAACCGAGCTCTTCAAATTTATCCTATTATTACCTAAATAACAACGTTGAAACAATATTCTAACTTCGGCTGATAAATTGTCAAATACTTACCTTCGCAAAGAGCCATGGACCTCCGACCGAGAGGCAAGAAGGACGACCAAAACGTTGTTGAATCCCAAGACAACGATAACGCCACAGCTAGCAAGTTTAGCATTAGCCCTCATATCTCAGACGACAGTTCCAGACTATTGCTCTCGGCAGCCTCGCAAGACATGCTGGCTACTCTCCTCTGGGAAATTCAGGATGGTAACAAAGGTCTTTCTATGAAAATTGACAAGAAATCGGCTGAACTCCATTCTTCCATCGACGACCTGAAATCCTCCATGAATGATCTCCTTCTGAGAACGACTGAGGCCGAGATGCGCATTAGCACAGTTGAGGACACCGTCGCTCGACATGACCAGGTTCTGATAGAACTGCAGAAGGATAATGCCTACCTCAAAAACAAAGTAGACCAGATGGAGAACCAGAGCAGACGCAGTAATATCCGTGTGGTGGGATTGAAAGAGGACAGCGAGGGCCGTGACCCGGTCCGCTTCTTCACTCAATGGATCCCGGATGTCCTAGGCATAATCAACTTCACCAAGCCGCTGGAAATCGAACGCGCCCACAGAACATCAGCGCCGAAACCCCGGCCAGAGGAGCCCCCACGTGCCATCCTGGTCAGGTTCCTCCGTTTCCAAGACAGAGAGAAGATACTGCAACTCGCAAGAGCCAAAGGGGACATCACCATCGATGGCAAGAGGGTCAGCCTTTTCCCGGATATGAGTGCCGATCTCGCCAGACGTCGCAAGCAGTTCAGACCTGCTGCCAAAGCACTGAAGGAGAAGAACATCACCGGCTACCTCATCCACCCTGCGCGGATGAAAGTTCAGTACAAAGGCCGATGCCATATCTTCAACACACCGGGAGAAGTGTTCACTTTTCTCAAAGAACCGAACCGCGACTGAAAAACGGTCTCTCTGGGGGATAAGATCCAATCTGTTTGTTTTCTCTTATCTGGACTGAACTGCTGATATCGGATCCGTTTACCCCGCTATCCGGTCGCTATAATTGATTTGTATATTTTCAACTAACCGTTTTTCCCTGGGGTGAGTACATTTACAGGAGACTATATTTTGGTTTAGTCAATATCCACTGGGCGAAGCAATAAGTGGGTTTAGGCCCACCGCTTCCCCCCCATTTATGTTTCTCCTCTCCCGAAAAGAGACTCAAGCAGCCCTTACCGTGGGCAGTAATTATTCAGCCATAAATGTCTATTCACAACGTTTGTTTTCAATTTAGAGAGCTCGCAGGTTTTAGTTTACGCCAAGGTTTAGCTAGTAAGAGTAAGGTGGAAAGCGAGCAGCAACGTATCTCTACAAGTGTATTCATGTTTGATTGTTGGGATTGTTGTTTTAGTCTGACAATTGGGGTGGGTGGGATTTTTTTTCCTTTTTTTCCATGTTTATTGTTGTTTCCTTCCTAAAGAGACACATAGGTCACTTCTGTGTTCAAACCAAAGTTGAAACATTTCCTGACTATTTACGTATGAGAGATTTCCATTCGGTTACATATTTCAAACCCAACCTATGCTTAATCCACTAAAATATGTCACATTCAACGTAAAAGGCCTTAACAGCCCGATTAAAAGGAAAAGAGTCTATACATACCTTAAGAAATTAAAGGCTGACATTGTGTTTCTACAAGAAACACATCTTACAGCCAGCGAACACAAGAAATTGAAGAGGGAATGGGTAGGACAAGTTTTTGCGTCCTCTTAACTCCAAAGCAAGAGGCACTGCAATTTTGATAAGTAGACACATCCCCTTCTGCGTCAACAACACCATCTCTGATCCCTCGGGCAGGTTTGTTTTGGTGCAGGGGCATATGTTTTCAGAGTCTTGGACCCTGTTGAATATTTATGCTCCTAACTTCGATGACCATATGTTTATACAGAATGTCTTCCTTCAGATCGCTCAAGCACCACCAGGATGGCTACTGGTTGGAGGAGATCTAAATTTTTGTTTAGATACAGTCCTTGATAGGTCCTCTGATAAACCCTCCCTTCTTACCAAAGCCGCCAAGCTCACCATGTCATTCATGAAAGATCTTAATTTACTAGACATCTGGAGACAGTTGCACCCACAGGATAGGGACTACTCTTTTTATTCACACCCACACAAGACACACACACGCATAGATAACTTTTTACTATCGACCCAACTGTTTCATAGAGTGTTAGATATCGAGTATCTCCCCAGATTGCTTAGCGACCATTCTCCTCTGGTATTATCAATCTCCATTCCTAACAAGGTAAATGGAGCATATAGATGGAGACTAAATCCTACACTCCTAAAGCAACCTGAATTTTGTGCATTTATCAAAGAGCAGATCAATATTTTTACTTTGACAAACAAACCCTCCGCTCCTGACAGTTTCATTCTTTGGGACACATTGAAAGCCTATCTGAGGGGACAGATCATTTCCTATACTAAAGGGTTGAAGAGAAAACACGGTGCGGAACTGAATGTCCTTGAATCTGAAATCTCTGAGCTGGAGAAAACCTACCAAAGAGGCCCGACTAAAGATCTATATAGGCTTTTGGTAAATAAAAAACTGAAATATAATATTCTGAACACATATCAAGATGAGAGGGCCATCACTAAATCAAAACAGCGTTATTACGAGCTTGGAGAGAAAGCTCACAAAGTACTGGCATGGCAACTGAAAGCAGAGGAAAGTAAGAGGACAATTAATGCTATAGAAACCCTTACTAATGAGATATCTTTCGACCCTACCGAAATTAATAATAACTTTAAGAAATACTATGAAAACCTCTACACTTCCCAATCAAGCGATGCTCTATCAGAGATCGACTCCTTTCTCTCCTCTCTCAACCTCCCATGCCTGTCAGAGGAAGACAGAGAGCGCCTGAGTGAAAACTTCTCTGTTCCTGAATTGGTGGAAGCCATTAAATCCTTACCTTCTAATAAATCTCCTGGGGAAGATGGCTTCCCTCCAGAGTTCTATAAAGAATTTAGGGAGCTGTTGGTCCCCTACCTCATGGAGGTACTTAAAAAAGCCGGGGAAGACAACTGCTTTCCAGAGTCTTTCTCTCAAGCAGTAATTACTGTAATCCACAAGAAAGGGAAAAACCCGCTGAAGTGCGCCTCCTATAGACCAATCTCTCTCCTTAACACAGATTGTAAACTGGTCACCAAGATGCTATCTAAGAGACTGGAGTCATGTCTTCCCCTGCTGGTCAACCCAGATCAGACTGGCTTCATAATTAATAGACTGTCCTCCAATAATCTCAGAAGGTTCTTTGATATAATTCACCTTGCTAACAAAAACAAAATACCTAGTGTCACAGTCTTCCTCGACGCTGAAAAGGCCTTTGATAGGGTTGAATGGCCATACCGCTTTCGCGTCTTGGAAAAGTTTGGTTTAGGTACCGTGTTTGTAAATTTGATAAAATCACTCTACAAATCTCCTAAAGCTAGGATTGCTACCAATGGGATTACTTCCTCCTCTTTCCCTCTCTATAGGGGGAACAGACAAGGTTGCCCAATTAGCCCCCACCTCTTTTCCCTCGCCATCGAATCGTTGGCTGAGGCTATTAGATCGTGCCCTGACATACATGGCTTTGAGGTGGGCCCCCATACCCATAAACTATCACTCTTTGCGGACGACCTTATCTTATTTCTAACAAACCCAGAACACTCCCTCGCTCACTTGCAGATCCTACTACAGTGTTATAGTTCTTTCTCTGGATATAAGGTTAACTTCGATAAAAGCGAAATCTTACCGCTGTCTGTCTTTGACCATCATACCATCAAGCACAAGTTTCCTTTTCGATGGTCGCCTCTGAGCTTCACATATTTGGGCATAATGGTGGATGGTAACCTGAACAACCTCTATAAACTCAATCTGGCCGGCTTGTTGCAAAAGGTGGAGGGTGACCTGTGTAGGTGGATGGACTTGCCTCTCACCCTACTGGGTAGAATCAATGTGATTAAAATGAATATCCTGCCCAGATTTCTATTTGTTTCAATCTCTCCCTATCCCTGTGCCCGCAGCATTCTTTTCCTCTCTCGACAAGCTGACCAGACGGTTTATCTGGCATGGCAAAACCCCGAGGGTTAGCCTGGACAAACTGACCCTGGATTACGGTCAAGGGGGCTTAAACCTCCCCAATTTTAGAATGTACTACTGGGCTGCACAGTCTAGGTTTCTGGCTCAGAGGTTTGACAATGGTCCCTCCCCCTCATGGTTGAACATTGAAAAGCTTGAGATGAATGATGACACGGGGGCAGAATTGTTTTACAAATGGGACAGAAAATCTATAAAAACCAGGACAGACAACCCTTAAATCATACATTCTGTCCTGGCATGGTGTAAACTGCATGAGCTGTTCGGAGGAGGGGGATTTCTCTCCCCTAAAACCCCTTTATGGAACAATAGATTGATCCCTATGTTTTTCCAGAATAGTAACTTTAGACCATGGTCTGATAAGGGGATCACTCTTCTGGAACACTGTTATGAGGAGGGAGTTCTTATGTCTTTTGAACAGCTGAAACAGAAATACCACTTGTCTAACAGGGACTTCTTTAGCTACCTACAACTACGAGACTTTATTAGGGTGACTCTCAAGGGACAATGGAACCTACCTAAGATGTCACCTATTGAACAACTCTGCCATGCAGACCAACCACTACTCAAGAACATTTCCCATGTTTATGATGCTCTAATGTCAGTACTAACACTGCCTGAGCTAGATAAACCCCAACTTAGATGGGAAAAAGATCTGGGTATTGATCTTGATGAGGGCCTATGGAGTGACCTATGCAGGGATGGTGTTACATCCACATTGAACTCCAGATACAGACTGATCCAGTTTAATTTCCTCCATCAGCTCGATATCACCCCATCTAGACTGCACAAGTTCAACCCTGATATCTCCTCCCTATGTTTTAGATGTGGCTCAGATGAAGGAACATTCCTCCATTCCACTTGGCAGTGTTCAAAACTACATGGTTTCTGGCAGGGGGTATGCGATACCATATCCTCAATCCACGGGGTTGCATTCCCTTTAGACCCGGAGGTCTGCCTACTGGGTAACTATACTAGCACCAATCTTAGGCAAAGTCATACTATAAAGCTAACAGAAATATTGCTAGCGATTGCCAAGAAATGTATTGCCTTGAAATGGAAATCGGATTCCCTCCTGCCAGTTGCAATGTGGCTATCGGAAGTTAATAGTTGTATCCCACTGGAGAAAATCACTTACTGCTTGAGGAATAAGTTAAAGACATTTTACAGAATTTGGCAACCTTTTATTGACTATATGGAGAATCTCCCCTCACATCACATTGATTGAATCTCTATATAATTATTATATAATGTTTCACACGTAATGTATAATATGTAGCTTACAGCAGGTGACCATATGAATCAATGTCTCATTATTATTATTTTTATTTATTTTATTATGATTTATGTATCATGTATGTTTTTTATGTATTATGTATGCCCGTATATATAATTTTTATTACGCTCGTCTGTTACCGTCACTTTGTCCTTTGTTGTCTAACATATTTTCACTTTTGTTTTGAATGTTCTTAATTGGAAAATGCAAAAATAAAATATATAAAAATAAAAAAAACAGCATGATCATTACACAGGTGCATCTTTTGTTGGGGATAATGAAAGGCCACTCTAAAATGTGAAGTTTTGTCACACAACACAATGCAACATATGTCTCAAGTTTTGAGGGAGCGTGCAATTCGCATTGCTGACTGAAGGAATGTCCACTAAGAATTGTCGCTGAAGAATTGAAAGTTAATTTCTCTACCATAAGCCTCCAACGTCATTTAAGAGAATTTGGCAGTATGCGTAACCTTGCCAGCCCAGGAGCTCCACATCTGGCTTCTTCACCTGCGGGATTGTCTGAGACCAGCCATCCGGACAGCTGATGAAACTGTGGGTTTGCACAACCGAAGAATTTCTGCACAAACTGTCAGAAGCCATCTCAGGGAAGCTTATCTGTGTGCTCATCGTCCTCACCAAGGTCTTGACCTGACTGCAGTTCGGGCATCATAATCGACATCAGTGGGCAAATGCTCACTCTTCGATGGCCTCTAGCACTTTGGAGAAGTGTGCTCTTTGCGGATTAATCCCAGTACCGGGCAGATCCCGGTACCGGGCAGATGGCAGACAGTGTGTATGGTGTTGTGTGGTCGAGCGGTTTGCTGATGTCAACTTTGTGATGTCAACTTTGAGTGCCCCATGGTGGTGGTGGGGTTATGGTATGGGCAGGCATTAGCTACGGACAATGAACACAATTGCATTTTATCAATGGAAATTTTAATGCACAGAGATACTGTGATGAGATCGAGAGGCCCATTGTTGTGCCATTCATCTACTGCCATAACCTCATGTTTCAGCATGATAATGCATGGCCCCATGTTGCAAGGATCTGTACACAATTCCTGGAAGCTGAAAATGTCCCAGTTCTTCCATGGGCTGTATACTCACCAGACATGTCACCCACTGAGCAAGTTTGGGATGCTCTGGATCGACGTGTACGACAGAGTGTTCTAGTTCCCGCCAATATCCAGCAGCTTCGCACAGCCATTGAAGTGGTGTGGAACAACATTCCATAGGCCACAATCAATAGCCTGATCAACTCCATGCAAAGGATATGGTATTCTGATCCTTGCCCCTACCTTTAAAAAAAGTTATCTATGACCAAGAGATGCATATTTGTATTCCCAGTCATGTGAAATCATCCATAGATTAGAGCCGAATGAATTTATTTCAATTGACTGATTTCCTTATATGAACTGTAAGTCAGTAACATCTTTGAAATACCTGCATGTTGCATGTGGGGGGGGTGTGGAGCAGAGGGAGACAAAGAGAGAGAGGGAGATCGAGTTACAATTGGGAATGGGTACAATCCTAGATCTATGATCAGGGGCTACACTATTCGGGGGTAAGGGGTTTCAGTGGTGGTGAAGCACACAATTGGACAGTTGGGCGGGTGAGCATCTAGGAGAGATAAGTCAGCGCAACATCAGGTGCTTCTCATGGGGTTCCGTAACAATCCTCCTCAGTTCTGATTTGTCAGCTCTTCTCACCCATGTGTGTGTGTGTGTGTGTGTGTGTGTGTGTGTGTGTGTGTGTGTGTGTGTGTGTGTGTGTGTGTGTAATTACCACACTAAAGGTCTTCATTCAAACTCAGTGGGCAATGTAGGGGTTGAGAACAGCTGGCTGTCCCTTGTCCACCTTATCATGCGCTTTGTCCCCTTTGATTTCCCAGTTCCGAATTTCCAGTTGTTTTTAAAGTGGCAGAAGTCATGTTGGATTGACAGCATGACCAATGTATTCAAACTTTTCTGGCCCATGGCGTTACTCCCTTTTTTGTGATATCCAATTGGTAGTTACGATCTTGTCTCATCACTACAACTCCCCTATGGACTCGGCGAAGGTCGAGATTCAAGCAGCACTGATTCTTGACACACTGCTCGCTTAACACAGAAGCCAGCTGCACCAATGTGTCGGAGGAAACACTGTTGAACTGATGACCAAGTCGGCTTGCAGGCACCCGGCCAACCACAAGGAGTCGCTAGAGCACGATGAGACAAAGACATCCCAGCCGGCCAATCCCTCCCCTAACCTGGACAACGCTGGGCCAATTGTGTGCCGCATCATGGGTCTCCTGGCTATTTCTGACTTTTGTAATTCCTTTACTTGGTTATTAAATGTTTGTATGCTTTTGTAAGCGGGCCGCTGTCCTCAGATAATTGCATGGTATGCTTTCGCCGTAAAGCCTTGTAAGCGGGCCGCTGTCCTCAGATAATTGCATGGTATGCTTTCGCCGTAAAGCCTTGAAATCTGACAAAGCGGCTGGATTAACCTGTTTGGGATAGGGGGCAGTATTTTCACGGCCGGATAGAATATGCATATAATTAGTAGATTTGGATAGAAAACACTCTAAAGTTTCTAAAACTGTTTGAATGGTGTCTGTGAGTATAACAGAACTCATATGGCAGGCCAAAACCTGAGAAGATTCCATACAGGAAGTGCCCTCTCTGACCATTTCTTGTGCTTCTGTGGCATCTCTGTCGAAAATACAGCATCTCTGCTGTAACGTGACAATTTCTAAGGCTCCCATAGGCTCTCTGAAGGCGCCAGAAAGTGGAATGAGATCTCTGCTGTCTCTGGGCTAGGTACAGGAGCGCTGTTTGTGAGTGGTCAGGCTGGTGGCTCAGAGACAGGAGATGCGCGGCCCAGAGAAGTAGCCATGTTTTTCTTTCAGCCTTTGAACGAAAACAACGTCGCCCGGTTGGAATATTATCGCTATAGCATAAAAATTGATTTTAAACAGTGTTTGACATGCTTCTAAGTACGGTAATGGAATATTTAGAATTTTTTTGTCACGACATGCGTCCGCGTGTCACCCTTCGGATAGGGACCTGAACGCACGAACAAAATGGAGGATATTTGAACATAACTATGGATTATTTTGAACCAAAACAACATTTGTGGTTGAAGAAGAAGTCCTGGGAGTGCATTCTGACGAAGAACAGCAAAGGTAATCCAATTTTTCTACTAGTAATTCTGAGTTTACTGAGCCTCAATGTTGGCGAGTGTCTGTTTAGCTAGCCTTGATGGCCGAGCTATCTACTCAGAATATTGCAAAATGTGCTTTCACCGAAAAGCCATTTTCAAATCTGACACCGTGATTGCATAAAGGAGTTCTTTATCTATAATTCTTTAAAGAATTGTTATGTATTTTGTAAACGTTTATCAAGAGTAATTTAGTAAATTCACCGGAAGTTTTCGGTGTGTATGCTAGTTCTGAACAAAACATGCTAATGTAAAAAGCTGTTTTTTGATATAAATATGAACTTGATTGAACAAAACATGCATGTATTGTATAACATAATGTCCTAGGAGTGTCATCTGATGAAGATCATCAAAGGTTAGTGCTGCATTTAGCTGTGGTTTTGGTTTTTGTGAGATATAGGCTTGCTTTTAAAATGGCTATGTGATTATTTCTGGCTGGGTACTCTCCTAACATAATCTAATGTTTTGCTTTCGCTGTAAAGCCTTTTTGAAATCGGACAATGTGGTTAGATTAACGAGAGTCTTGTCTTTAAAATGGTGTAAAATAGTCATATGTTTGAGAAATTGAAGTTCTAGCATTTTTAAGGTTTTTGTATTTCGCGCCACTCGATTCCACTGGCTGTTGACTAGGTGGGACGATTTCGTCCCACATACTCGAGAGAGGTTAATTTCTTGACCAATCCTTTTATACACTCTGGTCAACATGGGCGGTTCCGTCAGGCTAAGACGCTCTCTGACCTCACTCAGGGCGAGGCTACTTACTGTGCAAAGTTTATAGAAGACAAATTCTCTTATGGCTCCTAAAATCACATTCCTATCTTAACAAAAATACTTTCATAATTGTCATATTTCATATACAACGTTAAGGATGGAGACTTCGTGCATGTAGTGTTTATACTTTTGAAGTTACAGTATTTCCTTTATAACACTTTTAATGACATCACAAAATTAAAACCAATATGACATTAGTTTTCTAAAGATCATCTCTGACCATTCCCCACATTCTTATGTTAGAAATATTGTTCCACTATTCGCTTTTAAACTATTTGAGTTTCGGCGGGAAGACTGTGTAGACAAAATAACATTCCTGTGTGGATTTTGGAGAGGGATGTTCTCTCTCTTCTTGGTTAATTTACGACAGGGTGTGAGCTGTCAACCCGCCAGTAGCTCCTTCCTCCCCTTTGTGGGTGAGAGATGGTCTGCTTACTGTCATCCATTGCCAAGCTGATCTGACCCATTCGGATCCTCACAGGATACCACGTCTGAACACGGATCAGAAGGTCCTAGGTTCGACTCCTGGCTGATTCGCCACAGTATTTATTTACAAGCATTTCGCTACACCACAAGCATGTGTATGTGACAAATAACATTTGATTTGATTTGACAACATGTGCATGTTAATTTTTTCAGTAATTATTATTCAAAATGTCCTCATCTGGTATTTTAACTCACAACCTTTTAGTTCACTCCATTATTTTGGTTCACGGCATTCAGTTATTTTGACTATTCTCTCCTAATTTATTTAATTTCCTTATTTAAACAATTGATATTCCTGTGTGGTTCAGTAGGTAGAGCATGGTGCTTGCAATACCAGGGCTGTGGTTTTGATTTCCATGGGGGACCAGTATGAAAAGGCTGGACGTGTATAGCTGTGGTACAATTTTTGTTACCTTATTTGACCCTTTCTGCCTGCTTTTGAGACACGATTCGATCCCCCCCAAGGACACTACTTGTTGAGTATTTACAATACTTGTTACACAGTATTTAAAACATGAATCCCATGATAAGTTTATTAAAATTATCATGAGAGTTTATTCCCTCAGAAGTTGGTACACTTACTATACAACTTACTAATGATAGTTTTAAATGTTAATCAGCCTATAAAAAATGTTTTGTCTTTGATTCTTTACTATAATTTAGTTTATTCCCTCAAAGTAAATAATTGTAGAGGACAGGAGCGGACTCACTCTGATCATCTTCTGCGTAGGTCAATAAAAGCATAATCTGAAGTCAAAATTCTGCCTTGGCAGTTATATGCTGATCAACACCTTTTTCTTCATACAACACCCTGAATAGTTGTTTTAGCTCTGTTTAATGTATTGCTTTTTATTTGTACAAATAAATTGTTTTCCAACTGTCATAAATATGCCTTTGATTTCAAGTAAACCTCAAAGTAAAGCAATGACGTTTTTTCTTGATGTTGTCTTCATAAACAAAATATGCATTACAATGTCAAATGCAACCATGTCAACAACAGACTTTTACACACACTAACTATAGCAATTTGTTTATAATTTAGGACATATTTACAGTAATTAGAATAAAATGGAGGTTTTTGTACAACATTTGCGCAAAATAACAATGAACAATAATATATACACTGAGAACAGTACAACAAACTTTTTCACACTAACTATAGCAATTTTTTATATTTATGTCGAAATAAAAGACAGACTGATGGAACATCAGGGAAAACCCTTTGGCAGGGCAGTAGATATATTTTCCTGCTACTCCAGGGAATCCAGTGTAGATGTGAGGACTGTTGGGGCCATGCTTCAGCGGCTGGTGGCAGAACCTGCACAGACGGCCGGAGGAATGCTTCTCTGAGAATTTTCTCTTTCTTCTCTCCTCAGTTTTCTTCTTCCTCACTGTCCCCCTCTACTTTGAGGCCTTCAGCTCTCGTTGAAAGAAGGTAGTAGCAGCAAACTCCTCAAATGGCATTCTTGAATTTGTGAGGCCATCTGCTGCGTATGTCTGGAATACTTTTTTAGAGCAGTAGAAGTTGTTCACCTCTCCAGTCTGATGAAAGAAATGAATGATGGAGCCATCACCGAGGTAGCAGGACTTTGGCTGGCCACATGCTAAACAGTTTCTTGTTTTCTTTTTTTTTGCTGCTACTTATCCAAGATTTCTTTCACCATCCTCTCAACTGAGGCCTGGGTCATAGGGGTATCCTGAGGAGGATCCACCGTCACAGGGGTATCCTGAGGAGGACCCGGTATACTGGAGAAGGTGGGATGGATGTGACTGGGACACTGACCATTTCACTCTCTGTAGTAAGATGCTGCTACAGCTGCTGTGTCTCCAGGAGCTTATTTTGGCTGGTGTTAAGTGCTGAGCTGGTGTTCTTTCGCTTGGCAAGATGTTTTATATACCTGGAGATATGTTGCGTTGTGGTAGAGTGCAAAAAGATGTTTGGGTCAATGCATTTATTCTGAACCAGGGCAGCATAATCCTCATCCACCCACATCAGGATGTCTTTCTCCCCATGGTGCTTGGACAGGAGCCCATCAATTGCAGTTTTCATGGGCTTTGTCCATCGCACAATATTATTTTATATGACAATGCCTTCACTATACACTAACCTACATTATGTGTGTGTGTGTGCATGAGACAGAATTAGTTACTGCCCGCACACATAAGTATGTTGGTGATATAATATGAATAACCTGTATCGAGCAGGAACTCTTCAGAGCAATCCTCTTTTGTTGTTGCAGGAGCCAAAGAGGAGTGGAAAAGGGCAACCAGTGAGGGCTGGGCCTGCGCTGCTGGGCTTGGATCAGTATCAGCAGAGAGTAGAGCCGCCAGAGCCAGAAGGTCATGGATATATGTCATTTCCTGAAATAGAGGCCCAATTACCTTTAGGGAAAATATTCATGGAGCTAAACTATGTGAGTGAGTGAGTAAATTGAGTGAGTGAAAACATTCTGGATTACCTGAGCGATTTCTCCCTCCATGGCCACTGTGGAAGGAGCAGGAGTTGCAGGGCCACTGAACACCACAACTCTGGCAGAGTAATCCACACATGACAGTGGCTAAGCTGCTGGAGGTTGGTCTGGCTCTACAGCCACAGGAGTAAGGGTCCGTCTTCTGCTCCTTGTGCTTGTCCCAGCCGAGCTGAACAGGTCGACATCCTGGCTCCAGGTATTGGAGTCCAAACCTCTTCCCTGTGTCCCTGTTGGAGACGTGCATCGCTGAATACTTGGCCTGCCCTGTCACCTTCCCAGAGGCCATGCTCAGCTTCACCATCAGCAACGGGTCAAAAACAGCAGATAGGACCACATTGGGCTGCTTCAGGCTCAACCAACCTCTGGAAGTTCCAACGTGCCACTCCAGTCATACCCTGGGCCTGGAACAGCTCGGTGGAGATACGGTTACCTGTCACTCACCGAGCCTGATGAAAATGTTTGCCCTCCCTGACAGGGTTCCAGATGGGCACAGTCACCCCCTCACCCTTGACGTGATTGAGTTGCAGGGTCACTCAGGCAGCCTCTCAGGATGTGTACACACTGGATTCTCCACATCTTCAGCATCGACGGCTTGAAGAGCAGTACATCGTTGGGGTCCTTGTCTAGGTGGAAGTGTTTTAGGACATCTTCAACTCTCTTCATCAGCTCTCTTGGATGTGACACCTTAGTCCGACATTGCTCCTGGATATGCTGCTTGGTGGGGTTAGCAGGGACAATCCCACAGATGTAGACCTCCTTCAGCTTCTCTAGGTCAGCCTGGTCTTCCACAGTGAAGGCTGTTTACAGGAACTTGCAGAAGGAGCTGTATAGTGGATGGTGCCCCGAGACACCCTCCCTGGTGAACCGTTGCATGCGTTGGAACAAGTCCAGTTTGACATTGATGTCCCTGTTGAACTTGCTCTGTGAGGCACAATTGTTTGCCAAGTTCCCAGATGTGACCTCTACCACTATAGCCTTTCTGGTCATCATGGCATCACCCAGGACAGGATCATCCAGTTCAAAAAATGTTTGTCGCCCAATGGGTTGAACTGCCCCGTCTTCTCCTCCTGTTTCACCTGCTTGGTGAGGTACAGGGTGTTCTCCAGAAGCCACCGGAAAGACTTGCCCTTGTATTTTCCAAACTGAGGATGTATGCACTCACAACTGTAAGTTGATCTGGATAAGAGTGTCTGCTAAGTGACAAATGTAAATTTAAGAGCTTTCTGTAAAGTTATCTAATGTTGGTGGGGCAAATGTAACCTGTTTTAATGATACTCATGAATGACTATGAACAATAAAAAATGTTTTATTGATTGTACTTTTAACAGAGCTGAGATTTACTTCAAATGGCATTTACCCTATTGCTTACACCTATCAAGTTGTTTCAGATCTACACAAGTGCCTAGGTGCAGGTTGCCTGGGTTCAAGACCCGCTAGGGTAGTCACCCTACTAGGGAGGGGGGGGTTAGGATTTAGGGTTTTGGCCTATACTATATACTGGCCCAATAAGCACATCCCCTAGAGATATCCCTTCATTTGACAGTGGTTAGGGTGGTCGTCATTGGTGCTGGTGGCCTGGGTTTGAGACCCACCTCGGGAAGTCACCCTAATCTCACATTCTTAGCAATTTATTTTAACACTAGAACCGCTTAAGCAGTGATTTTGACTGCTCATGAATTTTAAAAATATACACTGCTCCAAAAAATAAAGGGAACACTTAAACAATACATCCTAGATCTGAATGAAAGAAATAATCTTATTAAATTTCTTTACATAGTTGAATGTGCTGACAACAAAATCACACAAAAATAATCAATAGAAATCCAATTTATCAACCCATGGAGGTCTGGATTTGGAGTCACACTCAAAATTGAAGTGGAAAACCACACTACAGGCTGATCCAACTTTGATGTAATGTCCTTAAAACAAGTCAAAATGAGGCTCAGTAGTGTGTGTGGCCTCCATGTGCCTGTATGACCTCGCTACAATGCCTGGGCATGCTCCTGATGAGGTGGCGGATGGTCTCCTGAGAGATCTCCTCCCAGACCTGGACTAAAGCATCCGCCAACTCCTGGACAGTACTCTTGGTGCAACGTGGCGTTGGTGGATGGAGCGAGACATGATGTCCCAGATGTGCTCAATTGGATTCAGGTCTGGGGAACGGGCGGGCCAGTCCATAGCATCAATGCCTTCCTCTTGCAGGAACTGCTGACACACTCCAGCCACATGAGGTCTAGCATTGTCTTGCATTAGGAGGAACCCAGTGCCAACCGTACTAGCATATGGTCTCACAAGGGGTCTGAGGATCTCATCTCGGTACCTAATGGCAGTCAGGCTACCTCTGGCGAGCACATGGAGGGCTGTGCGGCCCCCCAAAGAAATGCCACCCCACACCATGACTGACTCACCGCCAAACCGGTCATGCTGGAGGATGTTGCAGGCAGCAGAACGTTCTCCACGGCGTCTCCAGACTCTGTCACGTCTGTCACATGTGCTCAGTGTGAACCTGCTTTCATCTGTGAAGAGTACAGGGCGCCAGTGGCGAATTTGCCAATCTTGGTGTTCTCTGGCAAATGCCAAACGTCCTGCACGGTGTTGGGCTGTAAGCAAACCCCCACCTGTGGACGTCGGGCCCTCATACCACCCTCATGGAGTCTGTTTCTGACCGTTTGAGCAGACACATGCACATTTGTGGCCTGCTGGAGGTCATTTTGCAGGGCTCTGGCAGTGCTCCTCCTGCTCCTCCTTGCACAAAGGCGGAGGTAGCGGTCCTGCTGCTGGGTTGTTGCCCTCCTACAGCCTCCTCCACGTCTCCTGATGTTCTGGCCTGTCTCCTGGTAGCGCCTCCATGCTCTGGACACTACGCTGACAGACACAGCAAACCTTCTTACCACAGCTCGCATTGATGTGCCATCCTGGATGAGCTGCACTACCTGAGCCACTTGTGTGGGTTGTAGACTCCGTCTCATGCTACCACTAGAGTGAAAGCACCGCCAGCATTCAAAAGTGACCAAAACATCAGCCAGGAAGCATAGGAACTGAGAAGTGGTCTGTGGTCCCCATCTGCAGAACCACTCCTTTATTGGGGGTGTCTTGCTAATTGCCTATAATTTCCACCTGTTGTCTATTCCATTTTCACAACAGCATGTGAAATGTATTGTCAATCAGTGTTGCTTCCTAAGTGGACAGTTTGATTTCACAGAAGTGTGATTGACTTGGAGTTACATTGTGTTGTTTAAGTGTTCCCTTTATTTTTTTGAGCAGTATATTTCTCATGCCCCCCTCCGTTCTTTACTTATCCTAAATAAGTCTATATAACACACTGTCAGTGTTAGAACCTTAATATCACAAACAGAACTGGAGTAATAACCAGTTTTAGGAGGGCATGTCATTTTTTGAATGGTTCCCCCTCCTTCTCCCGACAGTTGAAAGTGCAGTACCCAGCTGATAATCACCCGGATAATTGCCTCAAAACTTTACATAAATTATGCCAAACTAATTTCACACATACTATAACAACAGATTAAATAAATTAAGTAAAGTTTGATGGAGAATGGGTGAATGGGTGAGTCGATGAGTGAGGGGAAGCGAACGATGCATAATTATAAACTGGGTGGTTCGAGCCCCGAATACTGATTGGCTGACAGCTGTGGTATATCAGACCGTATACCACGGGTATGACAAAACATGTATTTTTACTGCTCTAATTATGTTGGTAACCAATTTATAATAGCAATAAGGCACCTCAAAGGTTTGTGGTATATGGCCAAAATACCACAGCCTGCGTGCACAAGCACTTCGCTACACTCGCACAAGCATTTCTTTCGCTACACTCACAATTACACCTGATAACCATGTGTATGTGACCAATAAAATGTAATTTTCATAAGAACAGCCCTTAGCCATGGTATATTGGCCATATACCACACCCCCTTTGACCTTATTGCTTAATTATATAATAACCAATTGTGAATGAAGAACAAGGCGGACCATTTTATTGATCTGTTCTGATTATAATCTAAAAATGGTATTCTATCAGTCTACTCAGTGAGAACCTGTGTAATTGTACATGCTGAACAGCCAATATCTGGGAAAATATCCACATTGGGCAGCAGGTGAGCTAGTGTCAGAGAATGTGGTGATAAGGCTTGTGGAACCTTACCTTGGCAAGAGGAGAAATGTCACCATGGACAATCCCTTCACCTCACTGTCATTGGCGAACAAGTTTCTGGCAAAGAAAACAAATCTGGCCGGCACCATGAACAAAGTGAGACAGGAGTTCCCTCCTTCTTTGCAAAATAAGGCACCTGCACAGCTATTGTACTCCAGAAAGGAAGAACGGTGCTGAACAATGACAAGAGAATGGAACACAATAAAGGTAGAACCTTTCACGCCTACTCCCGCTCCCCCGCTCCTATGCTCGACGTCGCCTGTCTACTAACCACCACTCCTAGCAACTATCATTCGCACTCCTGCTCCCCATCGTTACGCATACCTGGACCCCATCATCACCTTGAATACTCTCCCTTTATTTAGCCCTCGGTAGCCTCAATTCCATCACCACCAAGAACCGCTACCCTCTCCCGTTGCTAGCAAACAGCTCTGCAGGGTTCATCTCCGCCCCATTGCCGAAACACCCAGATCCAAGGTAACCAAAGAAATTGTATCCATGTGCATACTACTCAAAGAAACTGTCTACTGCATTGAGGAACTATGACATCGGTGACTGGGAGCTCCTGGCTGTGAAGTTGGCATTAGAGGAGTGGAGACACAGGCTGGAGGGCGCCAAGGACCCATTTCTCATCCTTACCAACCATTGTAACCTGGAGTACATACGGACAGCGAGGTGGCTGGACGCACGTCAAGCAGGGTGGATCTTTTTCTTCATATCACCCAGGTTCAAAGAACATCAAAGCCGATGCCCTGTCCAGTCTCCACGATTCGGGAGATGTTCCTGTCCTGAGTGCGCCTATCATTCCATCCTCCTGAATCATTGCCACCATGCTTTGGGACGTAGACATGGACATCTGCCAGGCTCTGGAAAGGGAACCTGCACCTGCTACCTACCCTCCGGAGAGCACTTACATCCCCATGTGGGTAAGGAATTGGCTGTTGACCTGGGCGCACACATACCTCGCTGCTGGACACCCAGGTATCACCTGCACTATTCAATCCATCTCCGCAAAGTACTGGTGGCCCACCTTGGCTCATGATGTTGCCCGCTATGTCATTTCCTGCTCCATATGTTCCCAAGCCAAATCTCCCCGGCATGCTCCAACAGGGAAACTCATTCCCCTTTCTGTGCCTCAGCGGCCTCCAGGTACCAGCCTCAGTCCAATGGGCAGGTGTAGAGGATCAACCAGGAGCTGGGGAGGTTCCTTAGGAGTCACTGCCAGGACCGGTAGGGGGAGGGCCCAGTTTTTTACGTGGGCAGAATACGCCCAGAACTCACACCTCCACTGGGCTGATTCCCTTCCACTGCGTTCTGGGATATCAGCCGGCCCTGGCCGCATGGACCCCGAGCGGTGGCCGAGAGGTTCCGGCGCACAGGGGAGGTTTGGAAGGTTTCCCACGTGAGGCTCCAGCGCGCTGTCCACCGCTAGAAGGAGTAGGCAGACCGTCACCGCAATGAGGCTCCCATGTTCCATCCGGGTGATCACGTCTGGCTCTCCACCAGGAACCTCCCGCTCTGCCTGCCCTGCCGGACTCTGAGCCCCGGTTTATGGGGCCCTTCAATGTCCTCCGGAGGGTCAACAAGGTTGCATATCGATTACAACTCCCCACCAACTACAGGATCTTACCATGTTTTCATGTTTCCCTCCTCAGGCCAGGGGTTCCTGGTCCTCTGGCTGGTGCCGTCCTCCGCGACAACCCTCCACCTCTCCCTGGATATCGATGGGACCCCTGCTTATGCCTTCAGGTCCCTCCTGGACTCCCGACATCATGCGGGCCGGCTCCAGTACCTGATGGAGTGGGAGGGGTACGGCCCAGAGGAGCGCCTTGCCCTCTGGGCTGTCCTCGTCCTGTGGCTGTATCCGTGGGTCAGGGGCGTCACACCCACCTTAGCCCTCAATAGCCTCAGTCATCAGGCAGTATTGGTTTTACTCACATTCAGTAGGCTTCTTCTGTTTTGTTTATCTGCCTTATTCTTTTCATTAAACTCACTTTCTGCACCTGCTTCCTGACTCCCAGCATATTCAATGTATAGGCTACAATGTGGGAATCTCATGTGTGGTAATAACTGCAGTATATGTATATAGGACTTACATCCTTGGCACAATAAAGTTATTATATTCTACTCTATCCATGGGCTTCATTAATGCCATTCAGACTTGAAGTTGATACAACAACTATGATAGCTGAGGTTCATAGATTGGTATGAATATTAGTTCAGAGCCTAACGTTTTAGGGTCCATACACAGATCGGCTACATACTGTAGCTAGCTAGACATCTATAGGCATACAGTTATTTTTATCCTCCACTACACAATAAGCAAGTAAATAGTAAATATGTTACTTCAGCTGCATTGCAAGGCAAGCTTACACAATTGTACATTCAATTTGCACTAAATGCTTTAGCTAGCTAGATTCTTTACATCCACTGTTTCACAAGACGACAGCCTGGTTTGCTTGTTTTCTCAGGAGTCCCTGAAACATTAAACAACACGAATTACAAATTATTTTTTTGCTTGACTCGTTATGACGTTATAACTACTTACATTTGGTCCAACAGTAATGTTTTGTCAGCCATCTTCACCCAGGAATGGGTGGCTCTCGTCACATTTGTCATTGAAACTACTCAATATGATTGGTCATATAAAAACCTTGGGACCCAAATGCATAATGAGTGCTCTATCTCCCCCTTGTGGTGGTCTGGAGCAATGAAGCCTTGATGCTGGGTACCTCTAAGTCCCGCGGTGGAAGCTCACAACTTTTAAAGGAGGAACCACTGTAAGTGAAAGCATGGTAGCAACCTAGCTTAAGGCCGCCATACCGCAAGTGCTTTCAATATACTTTGTATCCCTCATTGACTCAAGTGTTTCCTTTATTTTGGAACTTACCTGTAAAATGGAGGGAGAGATATCGCTCGAGTCACAACAAAATAAAATATAACATTGCGGATAAAGTTCGGAAGTCTATATTTGGCCCTTCCATTGCTTTAACGATGGAGGATTGGTTGATTTCCAGTATACGTTTTTTAAAGATGATTGACAAGAAAAGTATTGTCCAACCCATTGGGTATCTCACTGCACCCTCATATGCCATGTCTTCAAAAATGCAGACAGACGGATTAAAAGTACATTTACATTGTAATACTTCTGACAGATAACTTTTCTAACTTTGCCCATAACTTTTGGACTTTATAACATTCCCAGAAAGCATGGATTATTGAGTCATTATTAATTTTACACTTCAGACATGACTCTTGTATAATAAATTCTATACATTAATTTATACTGGATTAAGCGAAAAGTTTAGTTAACTGTAATCTCATTAGTTATGTTCCAACATTCACTCCATCTTGTGCCAATATCAGTTATTTTTAAGTCTTGGATCCAATAGTTTAGAGATTGTCAGTTGGATAGGCTCTCTGCAAGGTGTTGTATAGCTTACCACTCATATGAATAATCTTTCCTGACTCAAATTTGATTCCCTAAAGATTGCTCTGATGTCCAAAAATGTTGGGATTTAAACTTTTAAATTGCATGTATTTGAAAATATCAACATTAGTCAATCCAAAATTGCTTTTAAAGCTGTAATGGAAATAAAAGTACTTCCTATTACCAAGTCATTTACAGATTCTATGCCTTTAGTTTTCCATGTGGACTAATTTATCGGTGAATTCTGGAAAGCTATCCAAGGGTTGTTCTATAAGGTTGTGTTTTTAGGGATTGATATTGGTTCTTGTAGAATATGTTTAATTTGCTTCCATATTGTTATAGTGTTCTTAACTATGAATTTGTTCATGTTCTTAGCTTTTTCCTTTGAAAATAGTAATGTAAAAAGATTCTGGGGATGAGCATTTATCTATATGTCAGAAGTAAAAGCCTTGGTTAGCGAGTTGATACATTTCCAAGTCTTGAATGTTAAAACTACCCTCAGACTTAGAAATACGTTAAACTTACCTTAATATTCAATTCATTTTATTTTCCCATATGAAGTCTGTTATGACCGAGTATACTTTTTTAAGGAATGTCTTCGGTGGGGCAATTGGTATTACTGAAAATAAATACAAAAACTTTGGGAGCCATTCCATTCCAAAGAGGTTTATTGTACCTGTAAGAAGTATGTGAAAATTGTTCCATTTAATTAGATTTGCTTTCATATTGTTGAGTAATGGAAAACAGATCTTTATATCTTTCTATATATTGTTTGTTGTCACTTATTAAACATCCTAAGTATTTCATATTTGTTGTGAAATATTGCTGTAGATCGTTTTTTTCCACGATTTCTGAGTCTTCGGAAAATATTTTTAGCTAAGGGGGCATTGAGTTCAATATTGGTCTTGTATATCAGGAGATCATCTGCACCTGTTACGTTTTGGGAACTGTCTAATTCTTTCTGCAATCAGTTCAATTGGGGCCTTCCCCAAACTTTTGCCACAAAGTTGGAAACACAGAATCATCTAGAATGTCATTGTATGCTGCAGCGTTAAGATTTCAGCTTCAATTGAACTAAGGGGCCTAGCCCAAACCATGAAAAAAAGCCTCCAGACAATTATTCCACAAAACTTTACAGCTGGCACTATGCATTCGAGCAGGTAGCGTTCTCCTGGCATCTGCCAAACCGAGATTAGTCAGTCAGACTGCCAGTTGTCCCTAGCACAAGGTGCACCTGTGAAATGATCATACTGTTTAATGAGCTTCTTGATGTGCCACACCTGTCCGAAGGATGGATTATCTTGGCAAAGAAGAAATGCTCACTAACAGGGATGCTAAACAAATTTGTGCACAAAATCTGAGAGAAATAAGCCTTTTGTGCATATGGAAAATTTCAGGGATCTTTTATTTCAGCTCATGAAATATGGGACCAACACTTTACATGTTGTGTTTTATATTTTTGTTCAGTATAAATTACTACATATAGTCCAGTTTGTAAGATTATTTATGAAATGGGATTTTACTTGATGTGTGATTCAATGTTAGTGAGCTATGAAATTATGGATATACTGTATGTCCATTTCTAAGTATTTACATTTCATGACATTATGATGACAAAAATACCAAGTACACGCAAAAATCTAATTTAAGCCAATGGTGCCTGGACTTAATGTTTCAAGAGAATTACCCAATAGTGTTTAGATGATTGTGTTCTAAGTCATGCACACAACACCACACTCAACACTTTGAAGGAGCAAGCATTGCAGCACATTACAAGCAATAGGATTTGGCAGGGATATAGTGCCTTAGGAAAGTATTAAGACCTCTTTACTATTTCCACATTTTGTTACGTTACAGCCTTATTCTAAAATTGATTAAATCGTTGTTTTACCCTTTATCAATCTACACACAATACCCCATCATGACAAAGCAAAACAAGGTTTACAGAAACTTTTGCAAATGTATAATAAAAAAATATTCACATTCACATAAGTATTCAGACCCCTTACTCAGTACTTTGTTGAAGCACCTTTGGCAGCGATTACAGCCTCAAGTGTTGTTGGGTATGACTCTACAAGCTTGGCACACCTGTATTTGGGGAGTTTCTCCTATTCTTTTCTGCAGATCCTCTCAAGCTCTGTCAGGTTGGATGGGGACCGCTTCTGCACTGTGTTCTTGGGGACCTTCAATGCTGCAGAAATGTTTTGGTACCCTTCCCCAGATCTGTGTCTCGACACAATCCTGTCTCAGAGCTCTATGAACAATTTCTTTGACCTCATGGCTATATTGACAGGTGTGTGCATTTCCAAATCATGTCCAATTAATTGAATTTACCACAGATAGACTCCAATCAAGTTGTAGAAACATCTCAAGGATGATCAATGGAAACAGGATGCACTTCAGCTAAATTTTGTGTCTCATAGCAAAGGGTCTGAATACTTATGTAAATAAGGTATTTCAGATTTTTTTTAAATATACATTTGCTAAAATTTCAAAAAAAACGTTATGTTTGCTTTGTCATTATGGGGTATTGTGTGTAGATTTCTGAGGATTTTTATGTATTTAATCCATTTTAGAATAAGGCTATAACGTAACAAAATATGGAAAAAGTACTTTCTGAAGGCACTGTATATCTTTTCCTACTCATCTTTCTCTTGCTCCATCATGACTTCTCACTTTTCTGTTTGCTACTTTGAGACTCAGTGACGAGTAGATACCTTATTCTTACCTTCCTGAAGAAAGCAAACTATAATGTATGGTGAACAAGTCTGGGCTCCTACAATTGTCCTTGATCACATATCTGTTGTCGAAGAACACTCCAGCTTTTGTTCCTTTGGATATCTACTTTGTGCAAACAAAGAAAATAAATATTGCATTGAAATAAAAGTACAGAGTACAGTTCAGTTATCTTCCTTTGTTGTTACCTTCCTGAAGTAAGACGTTTTTGCTGTATCATCTGAGCAAAGTCGTTGTAACCCATACAGAGAAGACAACACAATAAACAATTCAAGCCAAAAACTGCTTATGTGCAACAGTGCCATGATACATTTCCCAAATCTCTACACAAATAAAAAAGCATCATACACAGGGTCAAAGAACAATGTAAGCTGAGAGTAATGGTCTTCTTAATACATTAAAATGCCGCTCTGCTGGTATAAAGTACCAAATGGCTCAGTGGAGCACCTTGGTCAAATAAATTGACCACTGACAGTGCTTTGCTGTTACATGAACACACAATGCAAGGGACAAAAAGTCTAATAATGGCCTTCATTTTCTGCACCCTCCTCCATTCCACAATGACCTCAAGAGCAGACCCATTGTGGAGTCAGCATCTCTCACCAGCTTGTTAATACAAATGTCATCCCACTCATTGCTTGTAGGCTGGTTGGCTGGGGACATAACATGCAGGACCCATAACGCACAAGTGTCAATCCAGGTTTTCTAAGCCTTTGCCTAAATCTACCCCAACCCTAACCTTAACCACTCGCTATTTCATTTTAATCTTGGTCATTTGGAAATCCATCCGATAATTACTCATTATCATTATTCAGAGTATGTGAGCATTTATCAGGCTGTTAGAATTTGGACAATGTGAGAGTTTGTTGTGAGATTAAGTTGGCACAGTTCCCACCACTATACAAGTATCACATCCACCCACCACAGGGAAGAGATAGTCTCTCCCCTGGAGCCAAACTTCCAAATGTTAACACTCATCTCACCTTTTCCCCCTTCATTAAAACCAGGAGAATAACTGGCCTGAGGACCCACGGTCAAAAGCAGCGGCACAGCTGTTGAGGTGTATAGTATTGCCCATCACTCAAGCGCACGCTATGCCGTCGCAGCAGAGGTAGCTCGGCCACTTTCCAATTTCCCTCACGGTGGCTCGACCTTTCTGCCGTCTGTGTTTTCTCCCTTTTATTAATGCTGGGAGTTTGTTTGCCTGTGGTGTTGGGAGTGCCAGGTCCCCATGGTGGCCCAGTCTCGGGCCTCTCTGCCTGACTGACATGCTAATTGAAACCCATTCTCTGCGTGGGCTAGCTGTGTAATGAGAGCCAGTCTAGTGAGGTGGAACCTGGTAGTCCTGATAGTAGCCCTCCTCTGCTCTGGCATCCCTGCAAGGCATCTCTCTCTCTCTTTCTCTCTCTCTCTCTCTCTAAATTAAATTATTTTAATATTGAGAGGAGAGCTGGCCAAGCAACATCATGTCTCTGTTGCCCAGGACTATATGAGGGTGAAGTAATGTTCACTAGTTGGCAATGTGTTTTTATTGTCCCTTCAAATTGCACAACAAACTGCAGAAACGCTACGTGATTTGGTCCGTAGACAACGCTAAATAGTGTTAGGAATAGTTATGGAGGGCAGGTAGCCTAGCGGTTAAGAATCCCCTAGGTGAAAAATCTGTCAATGTGCCCTTGAGCAAGGCACTTATCCCTAATTGCTCCTGTAAGTCACTCTGGATAAGAACTTCTGCTTAAATGTAAATAATGTAAGCTGTGGGGCCAACTTCTTAAGGATCGGCGTCCCGTCAACAGGACAATTGTAAATCATGCAGAGCGTTATGTCAAGATCGCAGATTTTAGAGAAACAACAAATGTCGGGACATATATGTCTTATATCGGCTGAAAGCTTAAATTCTTGTTAATATAACTGCACTGTCCAATTTACTGTAGCTACTAATGCGAAAGAATGCCATGCTATTGTTTGAGGAGAGCTCCTAACAACAAAATACTTTTTTCACTGCGATAGGTTTGATAAATTCACCTCTGAAGGTGAAATGTGTACTTACATTCTGAAATCTTGCTCTGATCTATCATCCAAAGGGTCCCAGAGATAACATGAAGTGTCGTTTTGTTAGATAAAATCCTTTATCATATCCTAAAAAGGTCCATATAGCATGCACGATCGATTTTGCATTTTCACTCGTTCAATTTGCAAATAAAAGAATCTGTGAAAATATCACCCTAAACGTTGTTTCAACGAGTCAAATCACGTTCTTATGTATTCCTCAGAGATTCTAGAAGGTAACAAGACTTCACTATATCATTAGGGGTGTAGTATAACCTATAGGACACCGTATTTGTTCAGAGAGCAATCATGGCACGCCAATGACGCGGGTGGTCATCACATGAACGACTGTATATTTGTCAAATAAGCACCACTTGGGGTCAAACAAAGCTAGCTAGATAGCCAATGAGCTGGGCTTTACGGGAGTATCTGGAAACCATGTATATGTCGTAAAATGTAGCTACTAACCTTGTATGACAGCATGCCTTTTCATTTTGGACAAAAATTATAAGGGTATTTAAAGTTATGAAAACTGGTTGTTTTGCAAATGTTGAACTTATAATATGGCTACTAATACTTAGAAAGCTAAATCAAAGTCCAAGTATACAGATTTGACGATATTCTTGCAGAAAAATGTTACACGAATGTGAATGTCACGATTTGACCAAATATACCTGGGGACTTCACACTAAAAGTATTGTTGTTCACTCACACTTCAAGTTATCCATCTGAAACTTTGTACATACACTGCTGCCATCTAGTGGACACTATCGAAATTACAACCAGTGATGGCTAGAACTGTGACCTTCCTCTTCCATTTCAAAGACGGTGGTAGGAAAAGACTGGTTGGTTTTTTATTTGTATTTTCTTCTACCAGATCTATTGTGTTATATTCTCCTACATTCAATTCACATTTCCACAAACTCAAAGTGTTTCCTTTCAAATGGTACAAAGAATATGCATATCCTTGCTTCAGGGCCTGAGCTACAGGCAGTTAGATTTGGGTATGTCATTTAGGCAAAAATTGAAAAAAAGTGGGCTATCCCTAAGAAACATTTTCGGTCATTGACGATCTGACTAGCTTTATTTGACTTAATAATTTTCAATATGTACATTATAAGGTTGCCTCTCCATTTTGTTGGTTGCGATTGAAGCCAGGATACAATAGACCACCCTGGCTACTGTTGATCTCTTTAATATTTGAATTTGATTTCTTCTAAGCTCTCGGAGGTGGTTCTGAGGACGTAACCAGGGTTTGAGTTTTTGTGAGGTCTGGAAGGGGCTCAATTACTGCATTTCTATAAAATAAAAGACATATAAATGCTATTTGAAGAACAGCAAAAACAAGCAAAAATTACCCAGACATTATTGCCTTGGCTGCTGTAGGTTCACTCACCTCAGTCAATCTACAAACACATAACCTTAGCTATACAATTGTAATGTTATACCTTTGAACGGGGGAAATATGAGAAACCATTCACACTGATACGTAGCAACAGCAACTGTTGAGTCAGTTTGGTATTTTGTATTTTATTAGGGATCCCCATTAGCTTTTGCAAAAGCAGCAGCTCCTCTTCCTGGGGTCCACACAAAACATGAAACATGACATAATACAGAACATTAATAAACAAGAACAGCTCAAGGACAGAACTACATACATTTAAAAAATGTCTACATATCACTGCATACACACAAGCACATACACACAGCCTACATATCACTGCATACACACAAGCTATCTAGGTCAAATAGGGGAGAGGCATTGTGCCGTGAGGTGTTGCTTTATCTGTTTTTTTCAACCAGGTTTGCTGTTTATTTGAGCAATATGAGATGGAACAGAGTTCCATGCAACAATGGCTCTATATAATACTGTACGCTCTCTTGAATTTGTTCTAGATTTGGGGACTGTGAAAAGACCCCCGGTGGCATGTCTGGTGGGGTAAGTGTGTGTGTCAGAGCCGTGTGTAAGTTGACTATGCAAACAATTTGGGATTTTCAACATAATGTTTCTTATAAAAAGAAGAAGTGATGCAGTCAGTCTCTCCTCACCTCTCCAGAGAGACTGGCATGCATATTATTTATATCAGCCCTCTGATTACAATGAAGAGCAAGACGTGCAGCTCTGATCAGGGCCAACTGCAGCTTAACTAGGTCTTTGGTTGCAGCACTGGACCAAACGACTGGACAATAATCAAGATTAGACAAAACTAGAGCCTGCAGAACTTGCTTTTTGGAGTGTGGTGTCAAAAAAACAGAGCATTGTAATTATGAATTGCATAAAATCATCAACTCTTTAAATAGATCTCTTTTCTCAAATTACATAGTGTTCACACTTGTATTCCTAGGCATTACTAATCAAGCTCTGCACAAACAGACATTAATGGAGCACACAGATGATCGTATTATCACATTTTCATGATTTATTAGAATATGAATTAGGATTCTGTATTAATATCAGTAAAGGTGGGTAATGGGTAAACTATAAACTCCAGTGGGCGATCGAGATAAGACGAACAACCACCGATGTAAATTAATAGGTATTAAATTTTTTGAACTGTAATGTTTGCATTTTTTTATCAAAATGGCCTTAATTTTGTCCGGCATCTTGCAAAGACGCTATCAGCAGTGTCTCTAGTTGCCTACTTGAGCCGACTGCGAGATGGGGTAGTTTGTTTCTCTTCTCAGGCCCACGAGTTAGCCATTTGAGAAAGTGGTGAATGTGCTGCTAAAAGGGCAAATCCGGGAGGCAACTCCAGGGGACGCATGCGAACATAACGAACAACCTCACTGTTCCTGATTCCACTTGTTCGTAAAGAGGCAGGTGCAAATAGATTTCAGTCAGATCAAGAATATAAGCATTCTGAGCTTTGATCAACACTGGGAGCAATATTTAGATGATGACCCGTAATTGGTTTTCATTATTGTGTACAAATATATAGCATAGACTGAGGTCTGGATGTCAATGTCCTCATATTCAATCAAATTGGGTTCAGTGTGAGTGCCATTGATCCATGCATTTGGGCTTCAAAGTTCTCTGTCACAACAAAAGCATTAGGGCAAACATGGCATGTGGTGAATGTCATAAGAAACCTTTCTTATCTCCACCCGGCACAGCCAGAAGAGGACTGGCCACTCCTCAGAGCCTGGTTCCTCTCTAGGTTTCTTCATAGGTTCCTGCCTTTCTAGGGAGTTTTTCCTATCCACCATGCTTCTACATCTGCATTGCTTGCTATTTGGGGTTTTAGGCTGGGTTTCTGTATATTACTTTGTGACATCTGCTGATGAAAAAAGGGCTTTATAAATAAATTGGTTTGATTGAATATTATCTAGCATGTACTGTTCCAATACAAAAAGGCCCCCTAAAAAGATTGTCTGGGCTACATTGTTTGGGCTACTTCCTCTCGGTACAATTGCAGTTGATGAGAGCCGTTACATTTGGTTTCAGTCCACGTTGTTGGATGCACTGGAACCTTTCTGATTTGCCGCATTTAAATCAGAACCGGCAACTCTAAACCTTGTGCGAAAACCACTTAGGTAGGCCTAAATTCAATTCTTAACTACAGTGAACATATTAGGACAGCATCAGTCTCAGGCTGTCCTAATATAGACACTGTACCTAACATCACTCACTTCATTTAGACACCTCATGTCTTAAGTGTTGATCACTTAGCACATGTGCTCAGTGTAATGAAGATTAGTGAGCTGCACAATTTAGTGGCCTTTGGAAGAAGCCAATTAGTCCCAATTATAGTGTCCTTGGTGGATATATCGCTCCTATGCCTCCTGACAGAGCTGTTGGCTTTGATATGCTTTCATTTAGCTGACTGGCTCCCCCTGGGAATGACAGACAGGTAGGAAGTGGAGGAGGATGGGAGAGAGGGGGATAGAGTGAGGATAAATAAATTGGAAGAAGAATGAGAGTGGGTTGAGTGAGAGAGTAGAGAAAAGGAGAGTGTGAGCGAGAGAGAGAGAGGCAGAGAGAAATGAGAGAGAATGCAGCCTTGTACTCCAGCGCTGGAGGGCTGGTATACCCTCCTGAGTGGACTAGTCTCATCCATAGTCATGTGTTTGGAGTTATCTCTGTGCTGAGGAGAGCAGGCAAGTAACTGCAAGATGTTGCTTATCAGACACGTCATACTCTCGGAAAAGCAGTTGGGATCTCAACATCGATTTGTGTGCATGTTTTTGTGTACATGCCAACATGAATGACATTCAGCAAAAAAGTCATTTCATGCCTCCCGAGTGACACAGCGGTCTAAGGCACTGCATCGCAGTGTTGCGGTGTCACTACAACCTGGGGTTGAATCGCAGACTATGACATTAATGACCTTGACCTGGAGTCCCATAGGGCCCCCTCTCATTCTTCTTCCAATTTATTTATCCTCACTCAATCCCCCTTAACTTGGATTATCACCGATAAATTGGTCCAGCTGGCTTCCGGGTTAAGCGAGTGTGTGAGAAGAAGCGCGGTTTGACGGGTCATGTTTCAGAGGACGCATGACTCAACCTTTCGCCTCTCCAGAGCCTGTTTGGGAGTTCCAGCAATGTGACAAGACCGTAATCACAAAATTGTGAGATAAAGGGGGTACATTTTTTTTTTCTTTTTAAAGATGTCAAAGTCATTTTGTTACGATGAGTGAAGGGGGGAACCCAAGACCGGACTCAAAAGAGGAAGCCGGGATAAATGCACAACATTTTTTATTGATCACAGAGAAATGGGGAGTGCAGAACCGGGGTAGCTCAGATGAGTTGCAAAAACCAGGAGTGTAGAGTGAGGTTGGAGTTGGCTGAGTAGAACTGGGGAACAGGTCCTGAGGGGAATCCAAGGTAATTGTGGTGAGTGATATCCAGAGCAAGGTGGTTGGTGGTGAGATGTGGAACAGGAGACAGAGACAGAGCGGAGAGGACAAAATGCAAGGAGAGGACAAAAATGGTGTAAGGCAGAAAAATGAGCAAAGCAGAGCAACAGGATCTTGAGAAAAGGCAAGACTGAGCAGGGATTATGATCTGTCAGCGTGGAGGTGGCAGGAAAAAGTATATGTAGAGGTCTTGATTTATGGGACATTTTGCAGCTGGTAGGGATGTGCTCTGACTCCGGCACACCTGTCTCCAACGAGAGAGAGAGAGAGAGAGAGAGAGAGAGAGAGAGAGAGAGAAGATGTGACAAATTTGATACTTTTGAAAACATTCTGCTTGTTGGTCTGAATGTTACAAGGTAATGTTCTATTGACACATTTAAACTGAGACACTTAATAAGTGTTGTTTAGTAACTTTCGCATTGAGTAAATTCATTCATACATAAGGAAAAGGGGCTTTGGGGATATATCCATGAATTGAAAAATGATATTATTATTCAAAAGCACTATATTTTCTAAGTATAAAAAAATGCTGCGGGATACACAGTAATCTATGCAAATATGAAATAGTCACTTGTATCCATTTGAGAAAGAAACTGCTCAAGGGGGTATTTCATGTAAATTCGGGGAAAGAAATACTATTTCCTAATCTTACCCATCTTTCCATTCTTTTAAGAGTTTTCGGCAAAGTGCACAGCACATAAGGATGGATTGCTCTATCCCTTGAAGTAACTTTGTTCTCTGCTCCAAATTAACTTTCCTTCAATAGTTGATTGATGTCAGTGGGAGCTAATCATAAAAAACTAGGAGTTATGCACACCGATTGCAGTTCAGGATTCTACCCCAAAAATCGTAACTTATTTCAAAGGTCGATAACACCCTCACTTTGGTGAATCCAAATACGTGTTAGTAAAACATCTGGTAGAGTAACTTATTTGACACATGTCACCTTTTCATGAAGTGAAACTATTTCAACTCATGTATACTTTTTCTGGAATACTTGAAGACTGTCCTTATCTGTAACAAATTTTAAAAAAATACTAGTAAAGAAAACAAGAGAATACACTTCTCGTTACTAAAATGTTAGCGTTTCTTAAAAAGGGGAGAAAAAAATGTGCATTGCAATTTCAGAAAATGTCCTTATAATACAGTGAGCTCCCAAAGTATTGGGACAGTGACACATTTTGTATTATTTTGGCTTTGTACTCCAGCACTGTGGATTTGAAATGATACAATGACTAAGATGTTAAATTGCAGACTGTCAGCTTTAATTTGAGGGTATATACATCCATATCGGGTGAACCGTTTAGAAAATACACCACTTTCTGTTCATAGTCCCACCATTTTAGGGGACCAAATGTATTGGGACAAATTCACTTATATGTGCATTAAAGTAGTAAAAAGTTAATTATTTGGTCCCATATTCATAGCACTCAATGACTACATCAAGCTTGTGACTATAAATGTGTTGCATGCATTTGCTGTTTGTTATGGTTGTGTGTCAGATCATTTTGTGCCCAATAGAAATGAATGGTAAATAATGTATTGTGTCGCTTTTATTGTAAATAAGAATAGAATATGTTTCTAAACACTTCTACATTAATGTGAATGCTACCATGATTATGGAAAATCCTGAATGAATCGTGAATATTGATGAGTGAGAAGTTGCAGAGACATAAATAGCATACCCTTCAAAATATGCTAACCTCCTGTCACGTCCTGACCATAGTAAGTTGTTATTTTCTATGGTAGAGTAGGTCAGGGCATGATAGGGGGTGTTTGTCTGTTTTTTGTATTTCTAAGTTCAGTTTCTAGTTTTGTATTTCTAGGTTGGTTTTTGTTTGGCATGACCTCCAATTAGAGTCAGCCGATTGTCGTTGTCTCTGTTTGGAGGTCATATTTAAGTTGATGTTTGTCCCACTTGTTTTTTGTGGGTGATTATATTTTGTGATTATATTTTGTGAGTCGTGGTTGTTCCTCCTGCGTCACGGTTTGTTGTTTTTGTCATTCAGTTTATTTTTTGTGTTGCATTAAGTTTCACAGTTTAATAAATATGTGGAACGAAACAGACGCTGCATTTTGGTCCGATTATTCAAACAGCCGTCACATTTCCCTTGTTATTGTCTACTAAGTTATATGTAATTGTTTTAAGAATGTCCTACCAAGGATCAGTTAGCTATTTGATTTTACATTTTAAGATCTCTTGAAGTATCTAACAAATATACACCTACTCATACAAGGGTTTTTCTTTATTTATATTTTTACTATTTTCTACATTGTAGAATAATAGTGAAGACAAACTATGAAATAACACTTATGGAATCATGTAGTAACCTAAAAAGTGTTATAAAAATCATATATGTTATGTTTGAGATTCTTCAAAGTAGTCACCCTTTGCCTTGATGACAGCTTTGCACTCTTGGCATTCTTTCAACCAGCTTCATTCGGTAATCAACTGGAATGCATTTCAATTAACAGGTGTGCCTTGTTAAAAGTTAATTTGTGGAATTTCTTTGCTTCTTAATGCGTTTGAGCCAATCAGTTGTGTTGACAAGGTAGGGGCGGTATACAGAAGATAGCCCTATTTGGTAAAAGACCAAATCCATATTATGGCAAGAACAGCTCAAATAAGCAAAGAGAAATGACAGTCCATCATTACTTTAAGACATAAAGGCCAGTCAATCCGGAAAAAGTCAATAACTCAAAGTTTCTTCAAGTGCAGTTGCAAAAACCATCAAGCGCTATGATGAAACTGTCTCTCAGGAGGAACGCCACACGAAAGGAAGACCTAGAGTTACCTCCGCTGCAGAGGATAAGTTCATTAGAGTTAACAGCCTCAGAAATTGCAGCCCAAATAAATACTTGTGGTGGTTAATTTCTTTACTATCAAATAATGAGAGACAAATTTATCACAAGTCAGTTATACTTAAACTAAATCTTTGTTCACTTATTAATAAGGGAGCAGGTCAATACAACACCCACATATAAAGTTAATTAATTGACTGCTCTACATTAATGATTGCTGGTCAACGAATGCGCTTAATTTAGCATGCGCTACCCTTAGACACAGCAAAATGTATCTCGCCACCGAGTCTAACAATTCACTCCCATATTATATCATTTGACTGGTCTCTCTTTCCATAACCATATAACATTATCCTGGTATCGTTACTAAATGTAATACTTTTTTTCTGTCGCAAATATAGTCAATTTCTCAGCCTAAGGAATCAGTGATATTTGATCCCAGGCATCTATTAAAAAGTCTCCCATAACATACATACTGTAGGGGACTTCCATCAGTCCCGGAAGGAAGAATCCTACTCAAAACACATCAGATAATACAGTGTTTCATTAAGTGGAATCGACACCTAAAATAAACAAACAAACCCGTAAGCCCTTTCCAGTAATCTAACCATTTCAAACTGTTGCATTAATTTAGTAAAAATATAAACCTGTTTAACAAATCTAGAACTCTAACTGTCGACTGCTATGATGTGGGCGTGCCCCTAGGGTCAATACTGTTCAGCCTGTACATTAATGATCTGCCTTCTGTCTGTACTGGGTCTGAAGTTCAAATGTATACAGATGATACAGTGATATATGTGCATGGAAAGAACAAACAACAAGCTGCACAAGAACTTACTACTGAAATGGTCCAGGTTACAAAGTAGCTCAGTGACTCATGTTTGCATCTCAATGTGAAAAAAAACTGTCTGCATGTTCCTCACAAAGAGGGCAACTGACGCCACTGAGCCAGATGTCTATGTGTCAGGGGAGAAGCTCCAGGTGGTATCCGATCTTAAGTACCTTGGCATCATACTTGATACCAACCTCTCTTTTAAAAAGCAGATGAATAAGGTAACTCATATAACCAAATTCAATCTAGCTCATTTCCAATATATACGAAATTGTTTGACTACAGACGTCGGAAAACTGTACTTCAAATCTATGATACTCCCCCACTTAACATACTGCTTGACTAGTTGGGCCCAAGCTTGCTGTACAACATTAAAACCCATTCAGTCTGTCTACAGACAGGCTCTCAAAGTGCTTGATAGGAAGGCCAATAGCCAACATCACTGTTACATCCTCAGGAAGCATGAGCTTCTGAGTTGGAAAAATCTTGTGCAATACACCGACGCATGTCTTGTATTCAAGATCCTAAATGGCCTGGCTCCCCCTCCACTCTTTTGTTAAACAGAAAACCCTAACCTATGGCTGCAGAACCACAAGGCCTGCAATGAGAGGTGACTGTATAGTTCCCTTAAGGAAAAGCACCTTTAGTCAATCTGCTTTCTCTGTGAGAGTTTCCCATGTCTGGAATAGCCTGCCATCAGACACACACAACTGTACCACATATCACACCTTAAAATAAAGGACATGGCTAGAGGCCAATCAGACTAGTGAAAATAATCCCTAGCTGTGTATTGCCATTTTCCATGTTGTCTGTAGCTGGTGAGGTGTGGAAACACTTTGTTGCTTTTATGTATTTTGTATTGTTGTTTTTTGCGTGCTACGCATTTGCTTGTTCTATGTTGCTCTGCGTGTGCTCACTGCTCATTGATTGTCTGTATTGTTATTGTAATTGTTTTTAATAACCTGCCCAGGGACTGCTGTTAAAATTTGCTGGTTGGCTAAAACCGGCTCTTTTACTGAAACATTGATTAATGTGCGTTATCCCTGTAAAAATAAAAATAAACTCAAACTGCAATCCACTTTAATGACCGAACATTGTTCCACGTAATGGAAACCGATTATAATGTTAGAATACATTAACCTCCTGCTCAAATTCACTGGTGTTACCTAAACTATAAAACCAGAAACAGTAATCAGAAATTATCACAGAATGTTTCCGATTCAACTATTCAGACCTCTACTGCAAATATCCCACTGCATCCCTAGCGAGCACGACTAACTCTTCTATTCTTACCAGTAGGAAAAAAATATAACCCTTTCTCAAACAATGTTCTGCGCTTACCTCTATAGTAAGTTTAAAAACAAACTTGACAATTATCTGTTCTCTTTCTGCTTCCTACTTATGAAATGTCTAAGACTTTAAAAGTAACATGTAATGCGCCGAAATGATCAAATACAAAAAAAACCCATTTTGGTGAGCACAATACTACAGCCATTTACTTCCCACAACTTCAGTTCATTGCAGTTGTATCCTGCAATAAGTAATACCCATGTTTAGATGTCAATTATGATCATGGTCACAGCTCTATCGCAATTACCTATCCGCTATTATTATAATTAATTAGATATAGGTAACTGTCGATTATTTGATAAAGTTATTTAAATACGACTCCATTCTCAATATGTTATTCCAGCAGAACATTTAGGCAACAGACAACGTATTACATCGAAATCGCCTCGCTATTTATGTTGAATAAATTTGCCTTTCAATTTGAACTAAGCAAGTCATTAAAACATTCAGTTTATATCTTAAACAAACACTGGTGGCACTATCTATCCAGGCAAAACATACCAATACTTGAATTACAATCAGAAACCTATATTTTTGTCAATATCACAGACCCAATGCTATTGAAATGACGAAGAAATCCCGCAAATAACCCAATTACAATGGTTTGTAGTATTAACATCTGGCACATAATAATGACACAATTCCCAGAAAATAGCCTTAATTAAAGGTCCAAGCATTTCTCCACAAAAATTCTCACATGCGCAAAAGGAATATATTAACAGTCAACGAGTTAACCTCTTGACGGTCGTCTAGGATAGCGGGCGCTACAGCGATTTTTGAAAATTTGGTGCCCATTTTAAACGGCCTCCTACTCAAACTCAGAAGCTAGGATATGCATATACTTGTGGATAGAAAACACCCTAAAGTTTCTAAAACTGTTTGAATGGTGTCTGTGAGTATAACAGAACTCATTAGGCAGGCCAAAACCTGAGAAGATTCCAAACAGGAAGCGCCCTCTCTGACTATTTATTGGCCTTGTTGATCATCTCTATCCAAAACAGGGGATCTCTGCTGTAACGTGACATTTTCTAACGCTCCCATAGGCTCTCAGAAGGCGCCAGAACGTTGAATGATGCCTTTGCAGCCCATGGCTGAAAAACAGTTTTGACTTGAGAAGCACAAATGGCTGCACACTTGATCTGGGGAAACTCTGGGGAAGTGCTTTGGCTCTCATCGAAGTGAGAAGTTTGTCCGGCTGAGTAATTCCTCAAACATAAATTGTGATCAACAGTGAAATGGGCCAATTCTACATGAATTAATAAGGAGGCAGAACACAATTAGAAATTGACAAGTGGAAATTTAGCCTTTAGATATTTTTTCAGGCAGAGGGCCTTAGTTTGAGGGCAGCGTGGGTTAACTGTCCTGTTGCGCAACAATCACATTTTGGAACAATGGGTGCATTCTGACATCATGCGCATAAAAAAAACTTGCACTGGGGTGAGCATTAGAGATATTTGGAACTCACACGTGAAAAGGTTAAGGACATTCTCTGAAATTACAGAACAAAAAAAAAGATATATATAATATCCTGTGTAGCACCTTTATGCCCCTTTATGCAAATTTTTTTGTTATTTAAAATATATTTCACAGCGATTTAGATGGTATAATGATTCCCTACACTATTCAGTGCTTGTTTTCTTATATAAACTGAGCGATTCCCACTAAACAAAGTCAGAACAACTTTCCCATTCTGACAACAGATGCCGCTCTGGCGGGAGAAATCAATAGGCGAATATCGCAGCCAATCACAACACTGGCAAGTAAGCAATACTGTAAATCATTCCACTATTACTGCAGATATGGTATAATATGGACATTTTCTGAAATTACAATGCAAAAAAATAAACGCTGTGTAGCACCTTTAATTGAAACGGTCATAAATTCTAGCAGGATTATATGTGAATGTTTCATAGGTCAGCCTGAAGCCTGTGAACATTTCTAAATGCTTGACACATGTTTGTCTCTGTATTTATTATTACAATTCTCGATTAAAAACATAAGATTTTGGTTTTCATACATCATATTAAATAACGAGACGCCTACGGAATCATAAACCTCAAACCATAATGTTTGTTGATCCCCCCCAACTCGCTTCATAACAGCTCTAAACTATTTTTTTTTACAAGATTAAACGAGTGAGAGAGAAAAGTAATTTATAAAACATGCATATTCTGCATATCAAAGTGAACTTCTAGGCAGCATAATGTCATTAATTTGCCAGTGTACGTGGCGTCGGTTGCAGTCTACCGCATGACCACAGGCTGACTGAGTCATTCCTTCCATTGCAGTGCTGCCAAATGGCCCTCAGTTCATATGGGGCTGACTTCTGAGGACATGCACTCTGCTGTTTGGCACATTCTGACGGATAGAAGATGGTCTTTCTATGGGATTTGAGGAGAGGGAGACAACTGAGGATGGGGTATGGAACCATATGTTCGCCAATTCCACTGTTTACCAACAGATGGATGCTACTGAAAATGTAACACAGTCCAAGAACTGATGGCTGTGTGTGAAAATTGAAAGATATTTAGGTGATATCAGAAGTGGTGTAAGATTATGGTTAAATTCTGCAATTGGGGTCCTTTTGTATCCTCCACACACTGCACTCTAAACATAGTCGTATCAAATTGCCATGGTTCCAAGAGCAGACTCAACCAAATTGGATACAATTTTACAGACTATATGCTTGGAATACATCCAATCAACTCCCCAACCCTATGAAATGCCCCCAACCCTCCACCCCTCAACAAACACACACCCCACTCATGGCAAATGTATTATATGCTAAAGCATAGTTCAGCAAGTGCCACTATAGACCAAATTACTCCCTTTTAGGATTAGCAAACCCATATAATCATATGGGTTTGTGGCTGTTTGTAGCAAGATCACAAATAATACTACACTGTGTAACCTTGACTTATAGCTAAACAATATCTTGAGACCTACACTATTTAGATTTTCTCTACTCTATTTTAAACAAATCTTACTCTATTCAAATGTATAGATTAGTTATTTTTACATAAATAGGAATCAAACAATTTCTCATCGATGCACAGTGGTACCATATGCGAAATAAATAAATGTGAATGTTCTACTGACTCTTCATGTTTCCTATGTTTGGTCAGTTATCCTGTTAGGGATAGGGGGCAGTATTTACACGGCCGGATAAAAAACATACCCGATTTAATCTGGTTATTACTACTGCCCAGAAACTAGAATATGCATATAATTATTGGCTTTGGATAGAAAACACCCTAAAGTTTCTAAAACTGTTTGAATGGTGTCTGTGAGTATAACAGAACTCATATGGCAGGCAAAAACCTGAGAAGATTCTGTACAGGAAGTGGCCTGTCTGACCATTCCTTGAGCTTCTTGGCTCTGTTTAAAGAAAATGTAGGATCTTTGCTGTAACGTGACACTTCCTACGGCTCCCATAGGCTCTCAGAACCCGGGAAAAAGCTGAATGATGTAATTCCAGGCGCTGGCTGAAAAACTTTAGCGCGTTTGGATGGTGGTCGATCAGAGGGCCATCAGACTGAGGCTCGTGCACGAGGGGATCCCATGCTTTTACTTTCGCTCTCTTTGTACTAAAAAATGATTTCCCGGTCGGAATATTATCGCTTTTTTACGAGAAAAATGGCATAAAAATGTATTTTAAACAGCGGTTGACATGCTTCGAAGTACGGTAATGGAATATTTAGACATTTTTTGTCACGAAATGCGTCGTGCTCGTCACCCTTCTTTACCATTCGGATAGTGTCTTGAATGCACGAACAAAACAGAGGATATTTGAACATAACTATGGATTATTTGGGACCAAACCAACATTTGTTATTGAAGTAGAAGTCCTGGGAGTGCATTCTGACGAAGAACACCAAAGGTAATAACATTTTTCTTATAGTAAATCTGACTTTGGTGAGTGCTAAACTTGCTGGGTGTCTTAATAGCTAGCCCTGTGATGCCGGGCTATCTACTTAGAATATTGCAAAATGTGCTTTCACCGAAAAGCTATTTTAAAATCGGACATATCGAGTGCATAGAGGAGTTCTGTACCTATAATTCTTAAAATAATTGTTATGCTTTTTGTGAACGTTTATCGTGAGTAATTTAGTACATTTTTAGTAAATTCACCGGAAGTTTGCGGGGGGTATGCTAGTTCTGAACGTCACATGCTAATGTAAAAAGCTGTTTTTTGATATAAATATGAACGTGATTGAACAAAACATGCATGTATTGTATAACATAATGTCCTAGGTGTGTCATCTGATGAAGATCATCAAAGGTTAGTGCTGCATTTAGCTGTGGTTTTGTTTTTTGTGACATTATATGCTAGCTTGAAAAATGCGTGTCTGATTATTTCTGGCTGGGTACTCTGCTGACATAATCTAATGTTTTGCTTTCGTTGTAAAGCCTTTTTGAAATCGGACAGTGTGGTTAGATTAACGAGAGTCTTGTCTTTAAAATGGTGTAAAATAGTCATATGTTTGAGAAATTGAAGTAATAGCATTTCTAAGGTATTTGAATAACGCGCCACAGGAATCCACTGGCTGTTACGTAGGTGGGACGATTTCGTCCCGCCGACCCCAGAGAGGTTAAACTATACTTGTATGGTATGTATAGGTACGTATTTGGATTCCAGCATTGTGTTCTATTTTATTTAATGTATTGTAATGTATTGTCATTCACAGAGTGATTAAAAGTGCAGTCAAAAGTGAATTTGCACCTTTCTGTACGTCAAGTTTTGTGCATCTGCAGTATCTCAAGTTAAGATTGTTCGGATCAATTCTAACCTGGTCACGGAATTAGTCGATAGCATACTTTTGGCTTGAAAACTTTTATGGCATTTTCATTTCACATTATTTTAACTAGCTTTTTCTTTCTTCCATTGTTGTACACAAACGGTATCAATCCCATGACCATTTATTTGAAATGCAAAACACAAAATGAGTGTTGCGAAACTCAAGATGAGTTTCTGACAATGTCCCGAGGTTGGCTAACAATATCACACCTAGGTCTCCTCCTTCATTATGTCATGACAGGTTCAAAGCAGCGTCATATAGAGGAGAGGAAACCCAGTCCCCCCCTTAAGCTAGGACACCTTGTACTTTCACCTTGGCAGGTGTCTTGACGGCACTCTGTGAATAGACAACGAATAGGTAACGACAGTTTGGCATCACCTGTGAACCACGTGTCCATCTGAACCTTTCCTTACACATAATTTTTCCAACATGGAGCCTGGCTCTGATGATGTACCCTCAATTAACCTTCACCATATACAGTACCAGTCAAAAGTTTGTAGAATAACAGTGAAGACATAAACTATGAAATAACACATATGGAATCATGTAGTAACCTAAAGTGTTATACAAATCACATATGTTATATTTTAGATTCTTCAACGTAGCCACCCTTTGCCTCGATGACAGCTTTGCACACTCTTGACATTCTCTCAAACAGCTTCACCTAGAATGCAGCCAACAAATGCTGAGCATTTGTTGGCTGCTTTTCTTTCACTCTATGGTCGTCCCAAACCATCTCAATTGGGCTGAGGTTGGGTGATTGTAGAGGCCAGGTCATCTGATGCACCACTCCATCACTCTATCCTTCTTGGTCAAACAGCCCTTACACAGCCTGGAGGTGTGTTGGGTCATTGTCCTGTTGAAAAACAAATGATAGTCCCACTAAGCGAAAACCAGATGGGATGGCGTATCACTGCAGAATGCTGTGGTAGTCATGCTGGTTAAGTGTGCCTTGAATTCTTAATAAATCACTGACAGTGTCACCAGCAAAGCACAATCATACCTCCTCCTCCTCCATGCTTCACGGTGGGAACCACACATGCAGAGATCATCCGTTCACCTACTCTGCGTCTCAGAAAGACACGGCTGTTGGAACCAAAAATCTCAAACTTGGACTCATCAGACCGAAGGACATATTTGCACCGGTCTAATGTCCATTGCTCATGTTTCTTGGCCCAAGCAAGTCTCTTCTTCTTATTGGTGTCATTTAGTAATGGTTTAGTAATTCGACCATGAAGGCTTGATTCACGCAGTCTCCACAAATTAACTTTTAAACAAGACACTTGTTAATTGAAAAGAATTCCAGGTGACTACGTCATGAATCTGGTTGAGAGAATGCCAAGAGTATGCAAAGCTGTCATCAAGGCAAAGGGTGGTTACTTTGAAGAATCTCAAATATAAAATATATCTTGATTTGTATAATACTTTATGGTTTACTACATAATTCCATATGTGTTACTTCATAGTTTTGATGTCTTCACTATTATTCTACAATGTAGAAAATAGTACAAATAAAGAAAAACCCTTGAATTAGTAGGTGTGTCCAAACTTTTTACTGGTACTGTAGATAGATGGACAGGGACACCTGTATCCTTACTTTTTCTCCTCTTATGTAAATGAAATAGCCATAGACGCTGAAAGGATATTCACAAGATGAGTGATGGACCGTGGTTGAGGACTGGTTAATCATTATTGCGTTCAAAGTGTTTTCCCACCCACACACTATACATTATAGCAAGAATCTTGTTTCGGATAGAATTTATTCCTGCTCTGTAAAGTTAGTATTCAAGATGATGGATAATATCAAGAGAGGAAAATGGTCTTTAAAGATCAACTCAGCCCCTCTTAGGTTGGAGCCACACGAGCCCTCATGACCATTCATACCACCTGGATAGTATAAGAAGACCATTGAAACCTTCAGTCCAAACAAGGTAGGTTATCCAGAGTGTAGTTTCACCTCAAAACCAGCAAAATCAACAAAAACAAATGTAATCTATCCTCTGAAATGCGACATAAATTACAATACCCTCCCAAAAAAATATACCCTCCAAAAAAAAATCGCACAGACTTTTAACCTCTACGGGCCACGGGGGCAGTATTGAGAATTTTGAAAAAAATATGTGCCCATTTTTAACTGCCTCCTACACCAACTCAGAAGCTAGGATATGCATATTATTAACACATTCGGATAGAAAACACTCTGAATTTTCTAAAACAGTTTGAATGGTGTCTGTAAGTATAACAAAACTCATATTGCAGGCAGAAACCTGAGAAAAATAGATTTAAAAAAATGAGAATTTTGTGGCTGTACTATTTAGTGTCATTGTTTTAAAGATACCACAGTGAGAAAGGATTCAGTTCGCAACTCCTACTGCTTCCACTAGATGTCAACGATCTTTAGAAAGTTGTTTGAAGCATCTGTGATAAATACACACCGAATTAGAAAGCTTACAAGTTGACACGTCATCACTTCATTTTTTGCGCCTGCGCATGAATCTGAGAAGAGTGCCTTTGTCATTATCGTTTATTCTAGACACTTGATAGGTTGTGTGAAAATATTACTGATGTTTACTGATGTTTCACGTTAAAAATGGAACAAAAGATTAGTGCTAAACAACGTTTGACATGTTTAAACAAACGTAAATAGATTATTTACTAGGTTTTCTTTAGTTTTTCGACGTGACTTTACACTGCCCACCTCATTTTGTGGGAGCCTACTGAACGCTAACTATTTGGACATAAATTATGAACTTTGTCAAAAGAAACCACATTTGTTCTGGACCTGGGATCTCTGGCAGCGCCTTCTGATGGAGATAATCAAAGGTAAGGGGATATTTAGAATGTTATTATCGATATTAGATGATGCTAATGCTAACGGTATAGCTTAGCTTAGCTTAGCATATAGCTTATTGTTGTTAGCATAGTACCCAGTTTATACAAAATGTGATTTCCCAGTAAAGTTATTTTGAGATCTGGCCCTTCGGTAGCAATTACGAGATGATAATATATTATTCTTTGAATGACAATATTATAATTTACCAATGTTTTCGAATAGTAATTCCGTGATTTGTAATGCTGGATTCACTGGGTGCATTCGAGCCGAAAAAAATTCTGAATTTCACCGCGACTGTAAATGCTGTTTTTGGATATAAATATGAACTTGATGGAACTAAAAATGCATGTATTGTATAACATAATGTCCTATGAGTGTCATCTGATGCAGATTGTCAAAGGTAAGTGCATAATTCTAGCTAGTTTTCTGTCTGTTGATGCCCTTCTTTGAATTGGCTAAACATTACACGCAGCTATTGTCAATGTACTCTCCTCACATAACCTAACTTTATGCATTCTCCGTAATGCCTCTGAAAATCGGACAGCGTGGTTAGATTTAGGAGATATATCTTTCAAATGGAGGAAAATAGTTGATTATTTGATTTTTTGAAATGATTACTCTTGCAGTTTTGAATTCCCCGCCATGGTCACATGACAATGAATCCCAATACCGGGATAAGATCGGGATAAGATCCTCAACAGGTTAATTGGAACCAACTACACTTTCTCATGAAGTACTTTGAATTACTCTCAGCTAAATTAGCATCTCACAAACTGTGTTACTGTGTGTTATTGTGTATTACCCTAGTCACAACATCAAAACGCAGACGCCACAGGAGAGTTTAAAGATGTGTGTGTGTCACCGTGTAGTCATTGAGAACAAGATTATTAAAAAAAGAGGACATCCTGCATGCTACGCATGACCTGTGTTTGTGTACCTTTTGTCTGCCATGTGCTCTGAATGGCTGTGTGTTGCTGCTACTCTGGCTCTTCCAGGGCACCACAGGGTCTACAGCGGAGTGTCAGGATCCTAGCAACGCCTGCCCCCTGGAGAAACTCCTTGACCGGGACATCTAACACACCGAGCTTATCTACCTGGTCTCAGAGGAGTCGCTAACCTTGTTTGTAAGTACACATCACTGGAAATGTACATGTTAAAAATGTGTTGGAAATTCAATAATTACACAATCAATGTTTTCATTGTAGCACAAATTAAATTGTATTCTACATCGTCTTTGCTTTCACAAACATGAAAATCTAGTTTGGAGTGCTTCTTTTTGTTTCTAAAAACATTTAAATATATTGGAAACAGGTGATCAAGAATTTTCACATGCCACATCCACGGTGTGGTAAAGTCTGTCTTGGTTAGTCTTTTCTTTCATTCAAACCCTCTCTTGATTTGCATAGATTGGATAACTTCTATGGATATGGACCTATCGTTCAGGGACGTAGATGGAGCTCATGTAAAATGTCTTCATAACCTTTTTTAAACTGTTCATAGCTGTATTTTCTGAGAAGTGTTAGATGTATACTGAACAAAAATATAAATGCAACACGCAACAATTTCAAAGATTTTACTGAGCTACAGTTCATATAAGGAAATCAGTCAATTTAAATAAATAAATTAGGCCCTACTCTATGGATTTCGTATGACTGGGAATACAGATATGCATCTGTTGGTAGGGGCATTGATCAGAAAACCAGTCAGTATCTGGTGTAACCACCATTTGCCTCAGGCAGCACGACATATCTCCTTCGCATAGAGTTGATCAGGCTGTTGATTGTGTTCTGTGGCATGTTGTCCCACTACTCTTCAATGGCTGTGCGAAGTTGCTGGATATTGGCAAGAACTGGAACACGCTCTCATAATTGTTGATCCAGAGCATCCCAAACATGCTCAATGGGTGACTCAATGTCTGTCTGGTGAGTATGCAGGCCATGGAAAAACTGGGACATTTTCAGTTTCCAGGAATTATTTACAGATCGTTGCAACATGGGGCCTGTCTCGGCCGTCGTATGAATTGGACCAAAATGCAGCGAGGATGTGAATGCTCATTTTCTTCTTTATTAAAGTTAAATGAACACTGAACAAAAAGAACGACGAAAACAGTCCTGTCAGGCACACAGCTAAACAAGAAACAACTACCCACAAAACTCATAGAAAAACACCCCTACTAAATAGGACCTTCAATTAGAGGCAACGAGGAACAGCTGCCTCCAATTAAAGGTCAAAACAATAAACTAAACATAGAAATAGAAAAACTAGAAAATAGAACATAGAAATACAAAACATAGAACACTACCCAAAAACCCCGACAACACAAAACAAACACACCCCTGCCACGTCCTGACCAAACTACAATAACAAATAACCCCTTATACTGGTCAGGACGTGACAGGGCCATACATTATCATGCTGAAACGTGTAAACGTGTACTCTTATTATTAAAAAAAGGCTAATATACACAGAAAATCAGCCAGTTTAAAAAACAGTGTCAGTGTCAAAATTGCTTTGTTGGACTGCATTTTCTCCCCACTGCACTGGTCTCGCTCATGTCTTAGTCAGAGACCATTTTGGTATTTCTTTTTTGGTAACACTTTACCTAGAATTATAACACGTTATGACACGGTCATAACCATGTCATAATTTGTCATTACAGCTGACATAACTTGTCATAACCTGTTATAATATAGCCATAACACTGTCATGACACATATTTAGACCTGTTGTGACATACAGTGCATTCAGAAAACAATACCCCATAATGACACAGCAAAAACATGTTTTTAGAAATGTTTGCAAATTTATAAAAATAAAAAACAGAAATTCACATAAGTATTCATACGCTTTGCTATGAGACTCAAAATTGAGCTCAGGTGCATCCTTTTTCCATTGATCATCCTTGAGATGTTTCTACAACTTGATTGGAGTCCACCTGTGGTAAATTCAATTAATTGAACATGATTTGGAAAGACATACACCTGTCTATATATGGTCCCACAGTTGACAGTGCACGTCACAGCAAAAATGAAGCCATGAGGTCAAAGGAATTGTCTGTAGAGCTCTGAGACAGGATTGTGACGAGGCACAGATCTGGGGAATTGTGGCAAGCCATGAGCCAGGGCCAAGCCATGAGGCACCCAAGGGGTGCCGTGAATTGCACCACATTTTGCCATGCTGTCAGCATGGTCATTGCTAAGTTTGTCACGACCAGGTGATTTGGAGTGTCCCTTGACTTTCTTCCAATACACCTGTATGTTGTGTTTGGTGATGAGGTCATCGCAAGCTAGAATGAGCTCTTTGTTTTTCACTTCTTTGCCACTTGAAGTGGTCAAGTGGCATAAGAAGGTAAGTCTGGCGTAGTCTGAGTCGGTGCAGATTGTGAGTTCTGACCAGTCGTGTTTCACCGCTGTTTGCAGTGTGATAAGCATGCCCGCGACTTCTGTGAACTGGCTGGTCTTGTTGCCTATCATCACCACACCGTTAACATACCGCCAAAGCCCCGCCCAAAGGCAGGTTTTCCGCTTTTGCGTAGTTGACTACTACATCATGACTCTGCAGCATTATCAGCCAAGCCGCTATTCTGCTGTTGTGTACAGCACCCCCACGAATTCGTTGGCTTTTCAGAAAAGTCACAGGCTGGTGACATGTTTCTATGATACATTTTTATCCGCCGACATAACTGGTGAAGTGTTTGACCACCCAGACTGTCGACAGCAGCGACTTTTCGCAGTCTGAGTACTTGTGTTCAGCAGGGTTGAGTGTTTTGCTCGCGTAAGCAACCACACGTTTGTCTTGGTCGTATTTTTGGTACAACCCAGCAATAAGGCAGCGCTCTGAGAAACCGACTTCCAATTAGAACGTCTTGTCTTTGTTGGGGTATACCAGGCAGGGTGCCTCGCAAAGCAGGTTTTTCAAGGAAGCCACCGCTTCGTTGTGAGTGCCATCCGAAACTAATGGGATGTCTTTGAGGCTTTGACAAGACGGCGTAGTTTTCGATGAATTGACGGGAGTAATTACATACTCCCAAGAAACTGCACACCTCATGAAGGTTTGTAGGTGTTTTGATGTTGCGGACTGCTTGGATTTTGTTAAGACTGTGGCGGGATGCCCTCAGCACCCACCAGAAGCCCAACATAGTTTACCTTGTTCCTGCACCATTGTCCTTTCATGATGGCCAACTTAGCCCCTGCCGTCCCGAGTTGGGCAAGAACGTGGTCCATCTCGTTGAGGTGATGTGACCAAGTCTCACTTCTTATGAGAACGTTGTCCACGTAGATTATCGTCCACCTGGAGGCTGCGTTTGGCATTGCCTTAAGCAGGAAGATGTTGAACTATGACGGGGAGTTTGCATACCTAACGGGCAACGATTGAACATGAAGAGCTTGTTCGAGAAAGAGGAAGCCAACTTGTATTGGTCACGATGGTCGACTATCATGGTCCAGAAACCATTCACCACGTTGACGGTGGAGAAATACTTGGTGTTACATAGTTAGCTAGTAAAATTATGTACAGTTGCTGATGTTACACGTTTGCTAACAAGTTACAAATGCGAGGCATGCTGCAAATACAAGTTAGCAGACTAGCTAGCTAGCCAACTCCAGTCATGTGCTAACATTTGCTGGTAAACCTAGCTTTAGGTGGCTGTTTGTAACATTGTAGCTTGCTATTTAGTAGTTAGCCATATCTACATCTAAAGAGAGAAGAGGTTTTACAAATCGAGATACAAAATATCTCCAGTTGTAAAAGCTCTTCTATTTCTTGTCATAGATTGTAACGGTCGTCGTATATAGTGGACCAAGGTGCAGCGGGTTGAGTGCTCATATTAACTTTTATTAGAACACTTAATGAAACAAAACAAGAAAACGAACGAACGAACGAACAGTAATGCAGGCTAACCCTAGCAGTGCAAAAACAACTTCGCACAAATGACAGGTGAAAACAGGGCTACCTAAGTATGACTCTCAATCAGCAACAACGATGTACAGCTGTTCCTGATTGAGAGCCATACCAGGCAACACAAAGAAATACACAACAGACAGAGCATAGAAATACAAAACATAGAACATAACCAAAAACCGTGGAATACTCTAAACAAACACCCCTCTACATAAACACAAATCCCAACAAACCCCGAACCACATAAAACAAACACCCCCCTGCCACGTCCTGACCAAACTACAATAACAAATAACCCCTTTACTGGTCAGGACGTGACATAGATATGGCTACCGGTAGTTGTTTACCTAGCTAGCTAACTTAGCTAGCTAGTTAGCTACATAGCTAGCTAAGATAGCAAACAAAATAAATATTACATTTCTCCCCACTGTAACACAGTCGAATACACACTATGGGTTTTAGTAGATACAATAATGTTAGCTAGCTATCTAGGTGGCTTGCAGGCAAATAACTTACTTATCTAGGCACCATATTTGTCATCTGCTCTCTTCGTGCTGGCATCGGCTGAAGATGAGCTTCTAACGCTAGCTAAATCCAACTCTATCTTTTGAATACTCTTTCCTATATTCCGGTTAAAACATGTATGTTTGAATGTCACCATGTAGCTAGTAGATGCTCCATCGTCAAATTCATGTTGATGAGAGGAATAACTTGAAGCCATTGCATCTTGCCATTTTTTTCTTTTTTTCCCCAAGGTGTCGGCGGCCTTTTCAAAAAAGCCCACCTTGGTGCAGGAACGGGGGCCAGAGCACACAGCAACACCCAACACAAGTTGAAGTCTTTCAGAGACTGGAAAAAATGTCTGCTTGAATATTTGGCAATGGGATCATCGCTGAAAGACGTCCAATGGCTCTATCAAACAAGGAAAACCACCATATCTACACCCACAAAAACATAGTGTGATCAGTATAACATAGAGCCTTTGCGAAATGCCAGAAATCACGTATGCGTTTTTAGATCTCGCCCCCCCCCCCCCCCCCCCCCCCCTCCATCAATACACCAATAGCCGTCATAGGGTGTATCATTCATCGTGCGAAACCCTGACCTGCCTTCTACCTGGGCAATACTAAACATGGCGGTGTTCGCCTTAGCAATCTCACTGGAATAAAGACCTCCTCCATTCCTGAAAGAGATTGTGATACCTCATATACTTAATGTTAGATCCCTCACTTCCAAGGCAGTTATAGTCAATGAAATAATCACTGATCATAATCTTGATGTGATTTGCCTGACTGAAACATGGCTTAAGCCTGATGAATTTACTGTGTTAAATGAGGCCTCAACTCCTGGTTACATTAGTGACCATATCCCCCGCGCATCCCGCAAAGGCGGAGGTGTTGCTAACATTTATGATAGCAAATTTCAATTTACAAAAAAAATCGACGTATTCGTCTTTTGAGCTTCTAGTCATGAAATCTATGCAGCCTACTCAATCACTTTTTATAGCTCCTGTATACAGGCCTCCTGGGCCATATACAGCGTTCCTCACTGAGTTCCCTGAATTCCTATCAGACCTTGTAGTCATGGCAGATAATAATGTAATTTTTGGTGACTTTAATGGTGACTTTTTGTCCCATGGAAAAGTCCACAGACTCACTCCAAAAGGCTTTCGGAGCCATCATCGATCGATTCAGTGGGTTTTGTCCAACATGTCTCCGGACCTACCCACTGCCACAGTCATACTCTGGACCTAGTTTTGTCCTGTGAAATAAATGTTGTGGATCTTAATGTTTTTTCTCATAATCCTGGACTATCGGACCACCATTTTATTATGTTTGCATTCGCAACAAATAATCTGCTCAGACCCCAACCAAGGATCATCAAAAGTCACTCTATAAATTCTCGGACAACCCAAAGATTCCTAGATGCCCTTCCAGACTCCCTCCGCCTACCCAAGGACGTCAGAGTACAAAATCAGTTAACCACCTAACTGAGGAACCCAAATGAACCTCGCGCAATACCCTAGATGCAGTCGCACCCCTAAAAAACAAAAACGTTTGTCATAAGAAACTAGCTCCCTGGTATACAGAAAATACCTGAGCTCTGAAGCAAGCATCCAGAAAATTGGAACGGGAATGGCGCCACAACAAACTGGAAGTCTTCCGACTAGCTTGGAAAGACAGTACCGTGCAGTATCGAAGAGCCCTCACTACTGCTCAATCATTCTATTTTTCCAACTTAATTGAGGAAAATAAGAACAATCCATCATTTATTTTTGATACTGTCGGAAAGCTAACTAAAAAGCAGCATACCCCAAGAGAGGATGGCTTTCACTTTAGCAGTGATAAATTCATGAACTTCTTTGAAGAAAAGATCATGATCATTAGAAAGCAAATTACGGACTCCTCTTTAAATCGGCGTATTCCTCCAAAGCTCATTTGTCCTGATTCTGCACAACTCTGCCAGGACCTAGGATCAAGGGAGACACTCAAGTGTTTTAGTACTGTATCTCTTGACACAATGATAAACATAATCATGGCCTCTAAACCTTCAAGCTGCATACTGGACCCTATTCCAACTAAACTACTGAAAGAGCTGCTTCCAGGGCTTGGCCCTCCTATTATGAACATAATAAACGGCTCTCTATCCACCGGATGTGTACCAAACTCAGTAAAAGTGGCAGTAATAAAGCCTCTCTTGAAAAAGCCAAACCTTGACCCAGAAAATAAAAAGAAACTATCGGCCTATATCAAATCTCCCATTGCTCTCAAAATGTTTGGAAAAGCTGCTGCGCAGCAACTCACTGCCTTACTGAAGACAAACAATGTATACGAAACGCTTCAGTCTGGTTTTAGACCCCATCGTAGCACTGATCACTGCACTTATGAAGGTGGTAAATGACATTTTAATGGTGTCAGACCGGGGCTCTGCATCTGTCCTCGTGCTCCTAGACCTTAGTGCTGCTTTTGATACCATCGATCACCACATTCTTTTGGAGAGATTGGAAACCCAAATTGGTCTACACGGACATGTTCTGGCCTGGTTTAGATCTTATGTGTCGGAAAGATATCAGTTTGTCTCTGTGGATGGTTTGTCCTCTGACAAATCAAATATACATTTTGGTGTTCCTCAAGGTTCCGTTTTAGGACCACTATTGTTTTCACTATATATTTTACCTCTTGGTGATGTCATTCGGAAACATAATGTTAACTTTCACTGCTATGAGGATGACACACAGCTGAACATTTCTATGAAACATGGTGAAGCCCCAAAATTGCCCTCGCTGGAAGCCTGTGTTTCAGACATAAGGAAGTGGATGGCTGCAAACTTTCTACTTTTAAACTCGGACAAAACAGAGATGCTTGTTCTAGGTCCCAAGAAACAAAGAGATCTTCTGTTGAATCTGACAATTAATCTTGATGGTTGTACAGTCGTCCCAAATAAAACTGTGAAGGACCTCGGCGTTACTCTGGACCCTGATCTCTCTTTTGACGAACATATCAAGACTATTACAAGGACAGCTTTTTCCATCTAAGTAACGTTTCAAAAATCAGAAACTTTCTGTCCAATAATGATGCAGAAAAATGTATCCATGCTTTTGTCACTTCCAGATTAGACTACTGCAATGCTCTACTTTCCGGCTACTTGGATAAAGCACTAAATAAACTTCAGTTAGTGCTAAACATGGCTGCTAGAATCTTGACTAGAACCAAAAAATGTGATCATATTACTCCAGTGCTAGCCTCTCTACACTGGCTTCCTGTTAAGGCAAGAGCTGATTTCAAGGTATTACTGCTAACCTACAAAGCATTACATGGGCTTGCTCCTACCTATCTTTCCGATTTGGTCGTGCCGTACATACCTACACGTACACTACGGTCACAAGACGCATGCCTCCTTACTGTCCTTAGAATTTCTAAGCAAACAGCTGGAGGCAGGGCTTTCTCCAATAGAGCTCCATTTTTATGGAATGGTCTGCCTACCCATGTGAGAGAGGCAGACTCGGTCTCAACTTTTAAGTCTTTATTGAAGACTCATCTCTTCAGTAGGTCCTATGATTGAGTGTAGTCTGGCCCAGGAGTGTGAACGGAAAGGCACTGGAGCAACAAACCACCCTTTCTGTCTCTGCCTGGCCGGTTCCCCTCTTTCCACTAGGATTCTCTGCCTTTGACCCTATTACAGGGCCTGAGCCACTGGCTTACTGGTGCTCTTCCATGCCGTCCATCTGAGGGGTGCGGTACTGGAGTGGGTTGAGTCACTGACGTCATCTTCCTGTCTGGGTTGGTGTCCCCCCCCCCTTGGGTTGTGCCGTTGGGGAGATCTTTGTGGGCAATACTCGGCCTTGTCTCAGGATGGTAAGTTGGTGTTTGAAGATATCCCTGGGGGCTGTGCTTTGGCAAAGTGGGTGGGGTTATATCCTGCCTGTTTGGCCCTGTCTGGGGGTATCGTCGGACAGGGCCACAGTGTCTCCCAACCCCTCCTGTCTCAGCCTCCAGTATTTATGCTGCAGTAGTTTATGTGTCGGGGGGCTAGGGTCAGTCTGTTATATCTGGAGTATTTCTCCTGTCTTCAAATCAAATCAAAGTTTATTTGTCTTGTGTGCTGAATACAACAGGTGTAGACCTTACAGTGAAATGCTTACTTACAGGCTCTAACCAATAGTGCAAAAAAGGTATAAGGTGAACAATAGGTAGGTAAAGAAATAAAACAACAGTAAAAAGACAGGCTATATACAGTTGCGAGGCTACATACAGACACCAGTTAGTCAGGCTGATTGAGGTAGTATGTACATGTAGATATGGTTAAAGTGACTATGCATATATGATGAACAGAGAGTAGCAGTAGCGTGAAAGAGGGGTTGGCGGGTGGTGGGTGGGACACAATGCAGATAGCCCGGTTAGCCAATGTGCGGGAGCACTGGTTGGTCGGCCCAATTGAGGTAGTATGTACATGACTTTATAGTTAAAGTGTCTATGCATATATGATAAACAGAGAGTAGCAGCAGCGTAAAAAGAGGGGTTGGGGGGGCACACAATGCAAAGAGTCCGGGTAGCCATTTGATTACCTGTTTAGGAGTCTTATGGCTTAGTGGTAAAAACTGTTGAGAAGCTTTTTTGTCCTAGACTTGGCACTCCGGTACCGCTTGCCATTCGGTAGTAGAGAGAACAGTCTATGACTGGGGTGGGGTCTTTGACAATTTTTAGGGCCTTCCTCTGACACCGCCTGGTGTACACTCGTGGCCAAAAAGTTATGAGAATGACACAAATATTAATTTCCACAAAGTTTGCTGCCTCAGTGTCTTTAGATATTTTTGTCAGATGTTACTATGGAATACTGAAGTATAATTACAAGCATTTCATAAGTGTCAAAGGCTTTTATTGACAATTACTTGAAGTTGATGCAAAGAGTCAATATTTGCAGTGTTGACCCTTCTTTTTCAAGATCTCTGCAATCCGCCCTGGCATGCTGTCAATTAACTTCTGGGCCACATCCTGACTGATGGCAGCCCATTCTTGCATAATCAATGCTTGGAGTTTGTCAGAATTTGTGGGTTTTCGTTTGTCCACCCGCCTCTTGAGGATTGACCACAAGTTCTCAATGGGATTAAGGTCTGGGGAGTTTCCTGGCCATGGACCCAAAATATTGCTGTTTTGTTCCCCGAGCCACTTAGTTATCACTTTTGCCTTATAGCAAGGTGCTCCATCATGCTGGAAAAGGCATTGTTTGTCAGCAAACTGTTCCTGGATGGTTGGGAGAAGTTGCTCTCAGAGGATGTGTTGGTACCATTCTTTATTCATGGCTGTGTTCTTAGGCAAAATTGTGAGTAAGCCCAATCCCTTGGCTGAGAAGCAACCCACACATGAATGGTCTCAGGATGCTTTACTGTTGGCATGACAAAGGACTGATGGTAGCGCTCACCTTGTCTTCTCCGGACAAGCTTTTTTCCGAATGCCCCAAACAATCGGAAAGGGGATTCATCAGAGAAAATGACTTTACCCCAGTCCTCAGCAGTCCAATCCCTGTACCTTTTGCAGAATATCAGTCTGTCCCTGATGTTTTTCCTGGAGATAAGTGGCTTCTTTGCTGCCCTTCTTGACAGCAGGCCATCCTCCAAAAGTCTTCGCCTCACTGTGTGTGCAGATGCACTCACACCTGCCTGCTGCCATTCCTGAACAAGGTCCTGGTGCTTGCTGGACTTTTTTGGGCACCCTGAAGCCTTCTTCACAACAATTGAACCGCTCTCCTTGAAGTTCTTGATCATCCGATAAATGGTTGATTTAGGTGCAATCTTACTGGCAGCAATATCCTTGCCTGTGAAGCCCTTTTTGTGCAAAGCAATGATGACGGCACGTGTTTTCTTGCAGGTAACCATGGTTGACAGAGGAAGAACAATGATTCCAAGCAACAACCTCCTTTTGAATCTTCCAGTCTGTTATTCGAACTCAATCAGCATGACAGAGTGATCTCCATCCTTGTCCTCGTCAACACTCACACCTGTGTTAACGAGAGAATCACTGACATGATGTCAGCTGGTCCTTTTGTGGCAGGGCTGAAATGCAGTGGAAATGTTTTTTGGGGATTCAGTTCATTTGAATGGCAAAGAGGGACTTTGCAATTAATTGCAATTCATCTGATCACTCTTCATAACATTCTGGAGTATATGCAAATTCCATCATACAAACTGAGGCAGCAGACTTTGTTGAAAATTAAAATTTGTGTCATTCTCAAAACTTTTGGCCATGACTGTAGAGGTCCTGGATGGCAGGCAGCTTAGCCCCAGTGATGTACTGGGCTGTACGCACTACCCTCTGTAGTGCCTTGCAGTCAGAGGCCGAGCAATTGCTGTACCAGGCAGTGATGCAACCAGTCAGGATGCTCTCGATGTTGCAGCTGTAGAACCTTTTGAGGATCTCAGGACCCATGCCAAATCTTTTTAGTTTCCTGAGGGGGAATAGGCTTTGTCGTGCCCTCTTCACGACTGTGTTAGTGTGTTTGGACTATTCTAGTTTGTTGTTGATGTGGACACCAAGGAACTTGAAGCTCTCAACCTGCTCCACTATAGCCCCGTCGATGAGAATGGGGGCGTACTCGGTCCTCCTTTTCCCGTAGTCCACAATAATCTCCTTAGTCTTGGTTACGTTGAGGGATAGGTTGTTATTCTGGCACCATGCGGCCAGGTCTCTGACTTCCTCCCTATAGGCTGTCTCGTCGTTGTCGGTGATCAGGCCTACCACTGTTGTGTCACCTGCAAACTTAATGGTGTTGGAGTCATGCCTGGCCATGCAGTCGTGGGTGAACAGGGAGTACAGTAGGGGACTGAGCATGCACCCCTGGGGAGCTCCAGTGTTGAGGATCAGCGTGGCAGATGTGTAACTAACTACCCTCACCACCTGGGGGCAGCCCATCAGGAAGTCCAGGATCCAGTTGCAGAAGGAGATTAGTCCCAGGATCCTTAGCTTACTGATGAGCTTTGAGGGTACTAAGGTGTTGAACGCTGAGCTGTAGTCAATGAATAGCATTCTCACATAAGTATTCCTTTTGTCCAGGTGGGAAAGGGCAGTGTGAAGTGCAATAGAGATTGCATCATCTATGGATCTGTTTGGGCGGTATGCAAATTGGAGTGGGTCTAGTGTTTCTGGGATAATTGTGTTGATGTGAGCCATTACCAACCTTTCAAAGCACGTCATGGCTACGGACGTGAGTGCTACAGGTCTGTAGTCATTTAGGCAGGTTGCCTTTGTCTTCTTGGGCACAGGGACTGTGGTGGTCTGCTTGAAACATGTAGGTATTACAGACTTAATCAGGAACATGTTGAAAATGTCAGTGAAGACACCTGCCAGTTGGTCAGCACATGCCCAGAGCACACGTCCTGGTAATTCGTCTGGCCCCATAGCCTTGTGTATGTTGACTTGTTTAAAGGTCTTACTCACTTCGGCTACGGAGAGCGCGATCACACAGTCGTCCAGAACAGCTGATGCTCTCATGCATGCCTCAGTTTTGCTTGCCTCGAAGCGAGCATAGAAGTGATTTAGCTCATCTGGTAGGCTCGTGTCACTGGGCAGCTCGTGGCTGTGCTTCCTTTTGTAGTCTGTAATAGTTTGCAAGCCCTGCCACATAAGATGAGCGTTTAGTATGATTCAATCTTAGCCCTGTATTGACGCTTTACCTGTTTGATGGTTCGTTGCAGGGCATAGCAGGATTTCTTGTAAGCTTCTGGGTTAGAGTCCCGCACCTTGAAAGCGGCAGCTCTACCCTTTAGCTCAGTGCGAATGTTGCCTGTAATCCATGACTTTTGGTTGGGGTATATACGTACAGTCACTGTGAGGACGACGTCCTCGATGCACTTATTGATAAAGCCAGTGACTGATGTGATGTACTCCTCAATGCCATCGGGAAAAATCCCGTAACATGTTCCAGTCTGTGATAGCCAACTGCAAACTGATAGCAAACATGTTCCAGTCTGTGATAGCAGTCTCTCTGCCAGCTGCTCCACCAGCTGGCAGAGAGACTATTGTTGTGGGTGCACAGGCGCCTTTGCTCATATGACTCAACGAGGGAGCAGACCTCAAGTCTCGAGGGGTCCCTCGAGATGACGAGTGGTGTTCACACCCTTCATTGTTTTGAATCCTACCACTGATGGCACGGGTGAGATCAGAAGAGCTGTCAATCCTTCTGATAGCTGCCAATCGCTTGGGGGCTCCATGGTTCGCAGAGATTATCCAGATGTTCGTTTTGGCCCCCTGGCCAATTCCACCAGGATGCACTGTCTCAGGCGGGAGAATCAGTAGGAGTGGGGCCTGTACTGGGCCAGCCATTGATGGCTTGGTTATTGAAAGGGACAGGCTAGGGTGCCATGGGCTATCTGCTGCTGTTAACAGCACAATACAATAATCTCATTCAAATAGTACCTGTTTGACAAGCAACATTCACCATCCACTATCAAGGTGTACACCTCAGCAATTTCAGCTTGTCATGAGGGACAAGTGTCTGTGTTCATCAATCCTCTCGTCAAACATTTTCTTCTGGGAACACGGCGACTGAGACCAGCAACCTAAAATATAGTTCCACAGTGGGATTTGATGTTGGTGCTCCATGCTTTCTTTGAGCCTCCATTCAAGTCCTTGGATTAGAGTCCTCTTAAAATGTATATTAATAAAACAGCATTGTTACTAGCCCTGACCTCTATTAAGACGGTCAGTGATTTGTGCGCTCTTTCAACGTGACCCGACTGTGTCGCCATCAATGGCGACTTGAGCCGTGTTATGTCCTAATCCGTCTTTTTTGCCTAAGATTGTTAAGAGCTCCTACAGATCACAGACTTTGGAGCTATGGGCTTTCTCTCCGCCTCCTCACCGGGAAGAGAGAGAGGAACAGCTGGATCACCTCTGCCCAGTGAACGCTGGGACTGGAGGATATTACCTTTTGGATGTGACCTCGAACAGTCCCTTCTGTGAGGGACTTACAGTGAATAGTTCATGGGATTTTAACCTGTGGACGCAGTGTTTTTTGATCCATGAGTATTTTTTTGCCCACCAATCTTTTGACTGGGTGTGGTAACTAGGATATCCATTAGCTGACGCCAGTGGTGACAGCTAGTATTACTGGGGTCCGATGGCATGGGTGAGATCAGAGATGACATACATTTAAAAACATTAACATGTAGTGTGTGTGTGTTTGTGTGTGCATCTATCAGTTACAAATACATGTCAGTTAATACACACAACAAGTAGGTCACATGGGGGAGAGGCGTTGTATTTATTATGGATCCCCCATTAGCTGCTGCCGAGGCAGCAGCTACTCTTCCTGGGGTCCAGCAAAATTAAGGCAGTTTATTAAAAGAAATTAAACATTACTATACATGACCAGATTTCACAACACACTGTGTGCCCTCAGGCCCCTACTCTACCACTACCACATATCTACAGGACTAAATCCATGTGTATGTGTGAGTAGAGTGCGTATGTTATCGTGTGTGTGTGTGTGTCTGTATGCGTGTCTTTGCCTATGTTTATGTTGCTTCACAGTCCGAGCTGTTCCATAAGGTGTTTTTTATCTGTTTTTTAAATCACATTTTACTGCTTGCATCAGTTACTTGATGTGGAATACAGTTCCATGTAGTCATGGTTCTATGTAGTACTGTGCACCTCTCATAGTCTGTTCTGGACTTGGGGACTGTGATGAGACCTCTTGTGGCATGTCTTGTGGGTATGCATGGGTGTCCGAGTAGTTCAAACAAACAGACAGCTCAGTACATGTCAGTACCTCTCATAAATACAAGTAGTGATGAAGTCCACCTCTCCTCCACTTTAAGCCAGGAGAAATGTACATGCATATTATTAATATTAGCTCTCTGTGCACATCCAAGGGCCAGCCATGCTGCCCTGTTCTGAGCCAATTCTGAGAGTCCTTTAGGTGACTTTTGGCATACTCCAAGCGGGCTGTAATGTGCCTTTTACTGAGGAGTGGCTTCTGTCTGGCCACTCTACCATAAAGGCCTGATTGGTGGAGTGCTGCAGAGATGGTTGTCCTTCTGGAAAGTTTTCCGCTGTGAAGATGGGAGCTCTGGTGCTCTGTCAGTGACCATCAGGTTCTTGGTCACCTCCCTGACCAAGGCCCTTCTCTCCCGATTGCTCAGTTTGGCCGAGCGGCCAGCTCCAAGAAGAGTCTTGGTGGTTTAATGCTGTAGACATTTTTTGCTACCGTTCCCCAGATCTGTACCGACACAATCCTGTCTCGGAGCTCTACGGAAAATTCCTTCGACCACATGGCTTGGTTTTTGCTCTGACATGCACTGTCAACTTTTGGACCTTATATAGACAGGTGTTTGCCTTTCCAAATCATGTCCAATAAATTGAATTTACCGCAGGTGGACTCCAATCAAGTTGTATAAACATCTCAAGGATGATAAATGGAAACAGGATGCACCTGAACTAAATTTTGATTCTCATAGCAAACGTTTGGAATACTTATGTAAATAAGGTATTTCTGTTTTCGCTTTGTTATTATGTGGTATTGTGTGTAGATTGATGAGGAAATGTTTATATTTAACACATTTTAGGCTGTAACGTAAATAAATGTGGAAAAAGTCAATGGGTCTGAATACTTTCCGAATGTGGTCTGCACACCATAATGGATTTAATGGTGCTCCGTGGGATGTTCAAAGTTTCAGATTTTTTTTTATAACAACCCTGATCTGTACTTCTCCACAACTTTGTCCCTGACCTGTTTGGAGAGCTCCTTGGTCTTCATGGTGCTGCTTGCTTGCTTGGTGGTGTTCCTTGCTAAGTGGTGTTGCAGACTCTGGGGCCTTTCAGAACAGATTTATATATACTGAGATCATGTGACAGATTATGTGACACTTAGATTGCACACAGGTGGACTTTGTTTAACTAATTATGTGACTTCTGAAGGTAATTGGTTGCACCAGATCTTATTTAGGGGCTTCATAGCAAAGGGGTGAATACATATGCACGCACCACTTTTCAGTTTTGAATTGTTTTCAATTTTTTGAAACAAGTGATATTTGTCATTTCTTTGTACCAATTTGGACTATTTTGTGTATGTCCATTAAATTAAATCCAAATGAAAATCCATTTAAGTTACAGGTTGTAATGCAACAAAATAGGAAAAATGACAAGGGGGATGAATACTTTTTCAAGGCACTGTATCTTTCTCTATCATTTTTGTTGGTGTGGTGTTGGAGATGATGAATATGAAGTTTCCCTTTAAGGTTAGGGCTAAGGATTTGGTAAAGCTAAGGGTCAGTTTTAGATTTTGGTTAGTCGTTTTACACGCCAGGAGTGTTGTTATAGCCCTTCCCATGTGACAGGCTTAAATAAGTAATCAAAATATGTTGTGAATACTGCATTTTGTTCATAAAGTGTGTTTTGTGATTGTGCTGCAAATCAATGATGCCATACTGATTTTAAAATAAACCTCCTTTAGTCTTGATATTGTGTCTAATTAACCAATATGTACCCGGACTAACTATTTAGCGGTCTAACATGCTTGACCACACCGCCCGCGTTGTGTGCGCTGTAACGGTCGTCGTGAACACAGGACCAAAACGCAGTGGGAATATGAATGCTCATCTTTTTTAATATTGAGAAAAGTGAACACTTACAAAATAAACAAAACAACGACTACACAGTTCCATAAGGCAAAGTAGCTATATGGAAAACATCTACCCACAAAACCCAAAGGAAAAACAGGCTGCCTAAGTATGACTCCCAATCAGCAACAACGATATACAGCTGTTCCTGATTGAGAGTCATACCCGGCCGAAACAAAGAAATCCCAAACATAGAAACACGGACATAGAATGCCCACCCAAATCACACCCTGACCAAACCTAAATAGAGACATAAAAAGGCTCTCTCAGGTCAGGGCGTGACATGCGCGAGCATTGCAAAATAAATTTACACATGTTATTCAATCATTGCGTGTGTCAACAGGCGACTGCGTAGCCAGGCGCTAAAATAGAACTTGGTTCTATTTGTGACTCGACATGCTGCATGTCCCGCCTCTCCCATCTCCTCATTGGTTTTAAGGATATACCCATGTGGGTGATTGAAAGATGAACTGAGGTCCACACTCCAGTCGAGTTGGTTGTGGTAATGCACCTTAAAGTTGGTTGCCAACCGCCATATAAAGTCTAAAGAAGAAGAAGCCTGAAGGAAGAGAGATTATTAGAAACAAACTCGGTTTACCCTTTTATCTGAGGATTAATTGTCGGAGTAGAGGACTCCGTAGAGGACATTTCAGGTAAAATAACAACCCAATGTTTATATCCCAGGACAAATTAGCTAGCAACAGCAAGCTAGCTAGCTAAATTGGCATAAATATTTAATGCTTTTCGACCTGTCCCCACATGAATATAGTTGATTCAGAGTTCGTTTTGATATTTCAACCTGCGTGTCCTAATCACTTCTGGTGTGGGTGGACAAAATCATCATGCGAGCGAGCGGTCTGGTCAGCACGTAATGGCTTGGGGGTAGAAGCTGTTCAGGGTCTAGTTGGTTCCAGACTTGGTGCATTGGTACCGCTTGCCGTGCGTTAGCAGAGAGAACAGTCTATGACTTGGGTTGTTGGAGACTGACAATTTTTGGGGCCTTCTTCTGACACTGCCTGGTATAGAGGTCCTGGATGGCACTGCGCTCGGCCCCAGTGATATACTGGGCTGTACGCACTACCCTCTGTAGTGCCTCACAGTCAGATGCCGAGCAGTTGCCATGCCTGGCAGTGATGCAACCAGTGAGGATGCTCTCGATGGTGCAGCTGTATAACTTTTTGAGGATCTGGGGACCCATGCCAAATCTTTTCAGTGTCCTAAGGGGGAAAAGGTTATGTTGTGCCCTCTTCACGACTGTCTTGCTGTGTTTGGACCATGATAGTTCGTTGGTGATGTGGACACCAAGGAACTTGAAATTCTTGACCTGCTCCACTACAGCCCCGTTTATGTTAATGGTGTCCTGTGCGGCCCGCCTTTTCCTGTAGTCTACGACCACGTGTATGGCGTTGTGTGGGCAAGCGTTTTTCTGATATCATCGTTGTGAACAGAGTGCCCCATGGTGGCGGTGGGGTTATGGTACGGGCAGTCATAAGCTACGGAAAAATAACACAATTGCATTTTATCTATGGCAATTTGAATGCACATACTATAGATACCATGATGAGATCCTGGGGCCCATTGTCGTTCCATTCATCCCCGTCATCACCTCATGTTTCAGCGTGATAATGCACGGCCCCTTGTCACAAGTATCTGTACACAATTCCTGGAAGCTAAAAATGTTCCAGTTCTTCCATGGCCTGCATACTCACCAGACATGTCACCCATTGAGCTTGTTTTGGATGCTCTGGATCGAAGTGAACGACAGTGTGTTCCAGTTCCCGCCAATATTCAGCAACTTCACACAAAACATTGAAGAGGAGTAGGACAACATTCCACAGTCCACAATCAATAGCCTGATCAACTCTATGCGAAGGAGATGTGTTGCGTTGCACACCAGATACTGACTGGTTTTCTGATCCACAACCCTAACTTTTTTTTTCTGTATTCCCAGTCATGTGAAATCCATAGATTAGGGCCTAATGAATTTATTTAAATTGACTGATTTCCTTATATGAACTCTAACTCAGTAAAATATTTGAAATTATTGCATGTTACATTCATATTTTTGTTCAGCATATATAGAATGTACTGTTTAGTAAAAATGTATGAAATAAGCAACAAATATCATACTACTCATCCATACTGAAAAGGTGCCATCAAATGAATAATTGCGCATGTTCCCCGCCATCCGTTCATTTTTGTAGACCGTGTCCCCTATTCTGATTATCAGTTGTTCCCTCAATAGCGTGCAGCGAATTCTGCTAGATGAAAAGTTAAAATGAGTATGACATCTTGGCATTTAAAGCATACTACATTTCACATACTATAAAACTATCTATTTTCAAATACACAAAAAGTATTATTTTTAGAACGCAAGTATGGGTATTCAGACACTGTCGCCCGCAAAAAAAATATGAATGGTGACATTTGCGTGATCGGTTTTCTATCGCTCATTTGCAAGGCACATCAATGATATCACGTCACCGTGTGGGACTGTGGGTCAATTAACCTTGTCAGAGTGTGCGCCCTGATTCTATACTGCTCAAAAAAATTAAGGGAACACTCAAACAACACATCCTAGATCTGAATGAAAGAAATAATATTATTAAATATTTTTTTCTTTACATAGTTGAATGTGCTGACAACAAAATCACACAAAAATAATCAATGGAAATCCAATTTATCAACCCATGGAGGTCTGGATTCAGAGTCACACTCAAAATTAAAGTGGAAAACCACACTACAGGCTGATCTAACTTTGATGTAATGTCCTTAAAACAAGTCAAAATGAGGCTCAGTAGTGTGTGTGGCCTCCAGCGAGACATGATGTCCCAGATGTGCTCAATTGGATTCAGGTCTGGGGAACGGGCGGGCCAGTCCATAGCATCAATGCCTTCCTCTTGCAGGAACTGCTGACACACTCCAGCCACATGAGGTCTAGCATTGTCTTGCATTAGGAGGAACCCAGGGCCAACCGCACCAGCATATGGTCTCACAAGGGGTCGGAGGATCTCATCTCGGTACCTAATGGCAGTCAGGCTACCTCTGCCAAGCACATGGAGGGCTGTGCGGCCCCCCAAAGAAATGCCACCCCACACCATGACTGACCCACCGCCAAACCGGTCATGCTGGAGGATGTTGCAGGCAGCAGAAAGTTCTCCACGACATCTCCAGACTCTGTCACGTCTGTCACGTGCTCAGTGTGAACCTGCTTCATCTGTGAAGAGCACAGAGCACCAGTGGCGAATTTGCCAATCTTAGTGTTCTCTGGCAAATGCCAAACGGCCTGCATGGTGTTGGGCTGTAAGCACAACCCCCACCTGTGGACGTCGGGCCCTCATACCACCCTCATGGAGTCTGTTTCTGACCGTTTGAGCAGACACATGCACATTTGTGGCCTGATGGAGGTCCTTTTGCAGGGCTCTGGCAGTGTTTCTCCTGCTCCTCCTTGCACAAAGGCGGAGGTAGCGGTCCTGCTGCTGGGTTGTTGCCCTCCTACGGCCTCCTCCACATCTCCTGATGTACTGGCCTGTCTCCTGGTAGCACCTCCATGCTCTGGACACTACACTGACAGACACAGCAAACCTTCTTGTCACAGCTCGCATTGATGTGCCATCCTGGATGAGCTGCACTACCTGAGCCACTTGTGTGGGTTGTAGACTCCGTCTCATGCTACCACTAGAGTGAAAGCACCGCCAGCATCCATAAGTGACCAAAACATCAGCCAGGAAGCATAGGAACTGAGAAGTGGTCTGTGGTCCCCACCTGCAGAACCACTCCTTTATTGGGGGTGTCTTGCTAATTGCCTATAATTTCCACCTGTTGTCTATTCCATTTGCACAACAGCATGTGAAATGTATTGTCAATCAGTGTTGCTTCCTAAGTGGACAGTTTGATTTCACAGAAGTGTGATTGACTTGGAGTTACATTGTGTTGTTTAAGTGTTCCCTTTATTTTTTTGAGCAGTGTAGTTTGTGAGCTATGCAGGCTACTGCCTGGGAAGTTCTCTCACTCAGAAGTATGAGATGGGGGCACTGAAGGAGGGGTTCGCCCAGGGAGCCATACAAGCTAGAACCGCCACTGCATTGGGAAGTTGCAGCGATGAGACAAGATCTATTTTCTTAACTTCACAAACTTACATTGGAAGTGCTGGGCTCCTACTTACTGTGAGTTTAAATAGAAATCTCTGCTACAGAAGAGACAGGCTGGCGGTTGTTTCATCCGTGGCCTTTGTCAGCTGAGACAGCTCGTGATAATGGAGAAATGCCAATCTCAATTAGCACCATGTCGTCTCAATTACATGCTCATTAAAAAAAAGCTGCCAGAGCTGCCTTTTTTGATAAGGTAAGAGAAAGAAGATAAGAACAGCAGAATTACATTTGCGTACAGAGAAGGAGGTATGACTCATCACAATCCTCCTCTTTCATGTTAGAATTGAATAATATAAAATGGGTTTGACAAGCAGGTTGGATGTTAAATGATGATTGCAGGTTATCGTATTGGAAGATTGTAGGGGTCATGATTGAGAAATACGGAAAGGAATGATCAAACTTCTGGTTTATTATTTTAGTGTTTAGTTGTATAATTCCGTTGCTTATTTGTTACCTCTGCACAATGATATTCCCAGCAGTGAGACAATTTAAAAGTGTTCAGGGATGTCTTTACACTATATATACAAAATGATGTGAAAACCCCTTCAAATTAGTGGATTTCAGTCACACCCGTTGCTGACAGGTTAAAAAAATGGAGCACACAGCTGTGCAATCTCCATCAAAAACCATTGGCAGTAGAATGACCTTACTGAAGAGCACAGTGATTTTCAACATGGCATCGTCATAGGATGTCACTTTTCCAACAGGTCAGTTTGTAAAATTTCTGCCCTGCTAGAGCTTCCCTGGTCAACTGTTAGAGCTGTTATTGTGAAGTGGAAAGTCTAGGAGAAACAACGGCTCAGCCGCAGTGGTAGGCCACACCAACTGTGTGCTGAAGTGCATAGCGCGTAAAAATTGTCTGTCCTCGGTTGCTCACTACCGAGTTCCAAACTGCCTCGGGAAGCAACATCAGCACAATAACTGTTTGTTATTGGGTTTCCATGGCCAAGCAGCCTCACACAAGCTTGATCACCATGTGCAATGCCAAGTGTTGCCTGGAGAGGTGTGAAGCTCATTGCCATTGGACTCTGGAGCAGTGGAAACGCGTTCTCTGTAGTGATGAATCACGCTTCACCATCTGGCAGTCCTACGAACAAATCCGGGTTTGGCGGATGCCAGGAGAACGCTACCTGCCCGAATGCATAGTGCCAACTGTTAAGTTTGGCGGAGGAGGAATAATGGTCTGGGGCTGTTTTTCATAGTTTGGGCTACGACCCCTTAGTTCCAATGAAGGGAAATCTTAACGCTACAGCATACAATGACATTCTAGAGGATTCTGTGCTTCCAACTTTATGGCAACAATTTGGGTAAGGCCCGTTCCTGTTTCAGCATAACAATTCCCCAGTGCACAAGGCGAGGTCCATACAGAAATGGTTTGTTGAGATCGGTGTGGAAGAACTTGATTGGCCTGCACAGAGCTCAGACCTCAACCCTATTGAACACCTTTAGGATTGATGGGTTCTGACCTCAACCCTATCGAACACCTTTGGGATTGATGGGTTCTGACCTGAAATATTTAAATATTGTTAATCATCAGGTATCCTATGGAAAGGAGAAGGGCCACAGTCTGGTTTCTAAACCAGAAGTTAATGGTTATCTGTAGGAGGAATGTATATGGTGGGGTCAATTAAGGTTGGATATGAGCCAGGGGCTTGGAATTTTACTGAGTAAGGGAAAGGCAATCACACAGTTGCAGTCACTGATAAGCTTGGAGGTCTGTGGATTAGTGAGGAATGGGGGCCAAAGTTAGATCAGGTCAGGTCACAGTAAGGGAGAAGGAACCATTTATTACCCACATCCCTTAACTTCCTGCCTAGCAATAAAGATGTTTAGAGGGAAAAAGGAGACTTCACCCAAATTGGGGTATATATACACTTGTGCTGGTGGGAACATGTCTGTCTGTTCAGCTGTCTGACCCATTGGGTGAATAACCTTGGTTTGAGCTTTAATGATCGTCTGAGTTTTTACCCAATTCATTTAGAACCTAACAGGATGAATTGGAACACCGACTGCAAGCCAGGCCTAATCGCCCAACTTCAGTGCCTGACCTCGCTAATGTTCTTGTGGCTGAATGGAAGCAAGTCCCCTCCGAAACATTCCAACATCTAGCGACAAGCCTTACCAGAAAAGTGGAGGCTGTTATAGCAGCAAAGGGGGGAACAACTCCATATTAATGCCAATGATTTTGGAATGAGATGTTCGACTAGCAGGTGTCCACATACTTTTAGTGAAGAGGCAGTGAAAATGCATGAAGTGGCGACTCTGGGATGCTGGCCTAGAAGTCCCGAAGTCGCCTCTTCACTGTTGATGTTGAGACTGGTGTTTTGCAGGTACCATTTAATAAAGCTGCCAGTTGAGGACTTGTGAGGCGTCTGTTTCTCGAACTAGACACTCCAATGTACTTGTCCTCTTGTTCAGTTGTACACCGGGGCCTCCCACTCCTCTTTCTATTCTGGTTAGAGCCAGTTTGCGCTGTTCTGTGAAGGGAGTAGTACACAGCGTTGTACCATAATCTACCGTTTCCAGCTACAATAGTCATTTACAACATTAACAATGTCTACACTGTATTTCTGATCAATTTTATGTTATTTTAATGCACACATTTTTTTGCTTTTCTTTCAAAAACAAGGACATGTATGTTACATAGTCTGTCCATGAGAGATTAGAACAGAGTAATACTGTTAGCTAATGTAGCTATTCTGTGAGGGTCAACGCTGGAGATGAGAAGCAGGTACAGGGAGTTAACATTTAATAAACAACGGACATGAAACAGAACAGGAACAGCGTCTGGAAAGGAGAAAAATAACAGATATAGAGGGGGTAATCAACACAGTAATGGAGTCCAGGTGAGTCCAATATCGCGCAGCTGCGCGTAATGATGGTGACAGGTGTGCGTAATGAAGGGCAGCCTGGCGCCCTCGAGCACCAGAGAGGAAGAGCGTGAGCAGACATGACAGTATCCCCCCACTAGGGGCAACACCCGGCATCCCACCTGGGTGAGCCTGATGGCTGAGGCATGGGCGCTGGACAAGCTGACTGAGGCAAAGAAGCCCGACAAGCTGGCAGAGCCGTAGGAGCCTGGTTAGCCGGCTGAGGCATGGGAGACTGATGAAGGGCCAGCTGAAGCCTGAAGGGCCAGCTGAAGCATTATGTGGGGTGGGTGCCTGCCTGACCTCAACCCTATAGAAATTTTGTGGGCTGAACTGAAAAAGTGTGTGTGAGCAAGGAGGCCTACAAACCTGACTCAGTTACACCAGCTCTGTCAGGGGGAACGGGCCCGAATTCCCCCAACTTATTGTGGGAAGCTTGTGGAAGGCTACCCTAACGTTTGAACCAAGTTAAACAATTTAAAGGCAATGCTACCAAATACTAATTGAGTGTATGTAAACTTCTGACCCACTGGGAATGTGATGAAAGAAATAAAAGCTGAAATAAATCATTCTCTCTACTATTTTTCTGACATTTCACATTCTTAAAATAAAGTGATGATCCTAACTGACCTTAGACAATGGAATTTTTACTAGGATTAAATGTCAGGAATTGTGAAAAACTGAGTTTAAATGTATTTGGCTTATGTGTATGTAAACTTCCGACAGCCTTCTAAATTTACTGGTAATTGAGGACATTTTTAGGAGTTTGGGGATTTTGTTTTACATGTAAAACATAGAATAATAAAAGAAGAATGTGAGAGATGTATTACATCTGCATATGCTAGATTTGTTTTGCACATTGCACCACAGACGCCTCCAGCCAACTCCTCCACACCTCCTTTCTCACTAAATCTCTGATCTCGCCCTGCAGTTAGAATCCTGCTAATAAATGATAAGAGAACAGTGATTATGGGCCTAATGATAAAATGTAGTTTACTAAAGTTCAATCAGGAAGGCTGGTCTGAATGCTCGTTTAACTTCATCATAACATAATTCAATCTGTTTGCTATTACACAGGCATAGTGGGAATTAATGCAAATGTATAATCATCAGCATAGCGTCTCGCTCTTCTCCTCTTCCTATTAGCCATGTGGGGAATGTCATTCATCTGTTTACCTTTAGCCTATTAAAGAACGGCACAATAATGCACATTCTGTATGTGTCACGTCCTGACCATAGAAATAGGTTATTTTATATGGTAGAGTAGGTCAGGGCGTGACGGGGTGTTTTGTGTTTTTCTATGTTTAAGTTCTAGGTTTCTATTTCTATGTTGTTTTTTTTTGGGTTGATCTCCAATTGGAGGCAGCTGGTCCTCGTTGTCTCTAATTGGAGATCATATTTAAGTAGGGGCTTTTCTTCCTGTGTTTGTGGGCAGTTGAATTCTGTTTAGTCTCTGTACCTGACAGAACTGTGAGTTGATCGGTTTTCCGGTTGTTATTTTGTCATTAGTGTTTTGAGTTAATAAATTTCATCATGAGCGCTCAACACGCTGCGCTTTGGTCCCCTCTATACGACAGCCGTTACAGTATGCTTGCTGTTTAACCTATGGGCTCACTCTTGCAATAATCAGTTTCCCACCTCTATCACCCAATAGGTGTAAATCTTGGGATGTATTTAAACATCCACTTACCCATGTTCTCTCACTTGCTGTTTTTTAGCAAAAGTCTTCGACAACCATCCATCTCCCCAGCACCACCAACTATAATAACCTTAAGGCCCGTCATTGGAACTCCTTTCCCCTAATGGGGGGGGGTTCGATGCCAGCTGCCCAGCAAAGGACTACCTGTCATCAGAATCTGGCTCTGAGGAGCATACCCCAAACTATTTAATAAAATTCCATATTGCATCCTGTCTCTGTTGTTCATTCAGCCTCTACTCGATTGAACTGCTGTTGCAAGGTGGGAATCAGCAGATGAAAGAGTGCACACACACATGCACACACACAGCTGCATCTCACTGTGTGGTCTGTGGTAGTACCACAAGGGTCCGGGCCTGGGTCTGAACCTCTCTGTGTGTGCGTACATGCGCGTGTGTATGTACCTCTGTGCATCTGCTTTCTGTGAGGAGTACTCAGACTATACCTGGGAATTGAGAGTATGGATCATTACTGTCACAAAAACCAACCGTTCTTTCGTATTTTTTTGTAACAAGAATTTAAGCTTTCTGCCAATATCAGATATGTCTATGTCCTGGGAAATGTCCTTGTTACTTACAACCTCATGCTAATCGCATTAGCCTACGTTAGATCAACCGCCCCGTGGAAGGGACACCGATCCCGAAGTTAATGCGTTTGAGCCAATCAGTTGTGTTGTGGCAAGGTCGGGGGGTATACAGAAGATAGTCCTATTTGGTAAAAGACCAAGTCCATATTATGACAAGAACAGCTCAAATAATTAAATAGAAACGACAGTCCATCATTATTTTAAGACAAGATTGTCAGTCAATATGGAAAATTTCAAGACCTTTGAAAGTTTCTTCAAGTGCAGTCGCAAAAACCATCAAGCGCTATGATGAAACTGGCTCTCATGAGGACCACCACAGGAATGGAAGACCCCAGAGTTACCTCTGCTGTAGAGGATAAGTTCATTAGAGTTACCAGCCTCAGAAATGTCAGCCCAAATAGATGCTTCAGAGAGTTCAAGTAACAGACACATCTCAATATCAACTGTTCAGAGGAGACTGTATGAATCAGGCCTTCATGGTCGAATTGAGGCAAAGAAACCACTACTAAAGGACACCAATAAGAAGAAGAGACTTGCTTGAGCCAAGAAACACGAGCAATGGACATTAGACCGGTGGAAATTTGTCCTTTGGTCTGAAGTCCAAATTGGAGATTTTTGGTTCTAACTGCCGTGTCTTTGTGAGACGCGGTGTGGGTGAACGGATGATCTCTGCATGTGTATTTCCCACTGTAAAGCATGGAGGAGGAGGTGTTAAGGTGTGGAGGTGCTTTGCTGGTGACACTGTCTGTGATTTATTTATATTTCAAGGCACACTTAACCAGCATGGCTACCACAGCATTGTGCTAGAATTTGTGCCATTGGCCTACACACTATACCTCATAATGTCAAAGTGGAATTATGTTTTCAGAAATGTTTACAAATTAATTTAAAATGAACCCCCTTGTTATGGCAAGCCTAAATAAGTTCAGGAGTAACAATGTGCTTAAGAAGTCACGCAATAAATTACATGGACTTTGTGTACAATAATAGTGAAAGACTACCTCATCTCTTTACCCCACACATACAATTATCTGTAAGGTCCCTCAGTCTAGCAGTGAATTTCAAACAAAGATTCTACCACAAAGGTGAGGGAGGTTTTCTAATGCATCGCAAAGAAAGGCAACTACTGTTAGATTGCCATTTTTTTAAGCAGACACTGAATATCCTTTTGAGCATGGTGTTATTAATTACACTTTGGATGTTGTATCAATACACCCAGTCACTACAAAGATACAGGCATCCTTCCTAACTCAGTTGCCAGAGAGGAAGGAAACCACTCAAGGATTTCACCATGAGGCCAATTTAATGGCTGTGATGGGAAAAATCCTTGGATCAACAACATTGTAGTTACTCCACAATACTAACCTAAATGACAGAGTAAAAATAAGGAAGCCTGTACAGAATAAACATATTCTGTACAGGCACTAAAGTAAAACTGCGAAGAAATTGTCAAAGAAATGTACTTTATGTCCTGAACACAAAGTGTTATGTTTGGGGAAAATCCAACACAACACAACACATCATTGAGTACCACTCTTAATACCTTCAAGCATGGCGTTTTTTTAGGATAAAAAGAAACAGAATAGAGCTAAGCACAGGGAAAATCTTGTTCAGTCTGCTTTCCAACAGACACTGGGAGACAAATTCACCTTTCAGCAGGGCAAAAAACTAAAACACAAGGGAAAAAAAAAATCACTGGAGTTGCTTACCAAGATGACATTGAATGTTCCTGAGTGGCCTAGTTACAGTTTTGACTTAAATCGGCTTGAAAATCTATGGCAATCAGGGCTGTCCATGACAAAAAAAATGTTTTAAATTGATTGACCTAGAGTCGTCTGTGTATTTTTCCCTATATAGACACACTATTTGTTTTAATAAAATCAACTATATACTGAGCTTCCCTGATGCTTTAAACACAGTGTGATTTAATAATTAAGACACAAATGACTCAAGAGGAAGCCAGAGATCAAGATAGCCTAACCAGAAGAAAACCTGTTCCAGACCCTCTGCCTCCTCCTGCTACTAATGGCCATTAAGTTCCTGAAGTTGCCAATGGGCCTAATAGGCTACACCAGGGGTCGGCAACCTTTTCCATTTAGAGTGACAATTTATCTTACCCTTTCTACCGATCTCTGTGCCAGTTATGATTTTCATATGCACATTTTCATTAAACAGTTTCAATTAATTTATAATCTCTCAAAATCATTATCATGTGGTTAATCAACATTCTGAAAGTTACTTCTATTGCCATTGCCAATTATAAAAAAAAGCCTAAATAAAGCCAACAAATAAAAGCATTGCAGCCTGCAGGTTGAAAATATACTGCTAAAAATACATATTACATTGGCTATGCACGGCCTGTCTGCAAGGAACTTGAAATATTGTATGAACTATGAACTTGGTCCGGCATGAAGCACGTGCTAGCAAACTTGCAACATTGTATAAAATCTAGAAAATAGTCAAAAGAAATAAAAACCCTTGAATGAGTAAGTGTATCCAAACTTTTGACTGGTACTGTATATATATATATATATATATTTGCGACCGCTCGACCCAAAAAATATTGGTCGACCAACAGGCTATCGATCAAATAATTGACCAGTTGACTAAATGGGGTGTGCCCTAATGGCAAGACATGAAAATGGCTGTCTAGCAATGATCAACTACCAACATGACAGTGCTTGAAGAATTGTAAAAAATAATCATGTGCAAATATTGTACAATCCAGGTGTGAAAAGCTCTTACAAATGTACCCAGAAAGTGATTTTAACAAGTTGTCAAGCCTACTCCTGCTCTCCCACTCCGGAGCTCGTCTCTGGTTTACTAACTACTGGTCCTGGCAACCCATCATTGCGCACACCTGGCAACCATCATTATGCACACCAGTGCCCAATCATTATGCACACCTGGACTTCATCACTACCTTGATTACTTCCACTTTATTTAGCACTCTATAGCCTCATTCACCAGGCACTATTGGTTCTATTGGTTCTGTTTTCTTGTCCAGACGCTGCTCTTGTTTTGTATCACGCCATGTTCATTATTATTAAACTCACTAACTGCACCTGCTTCCAGACTCCCTACATCTCTGTTACAGAATGCTGCCTCAACAAATGGAAGCAGCAGGTAATCAAGACAGACTTGAACCCGATCAAAGTATATTCATACTTGATATACTTTAAACTACAGCATAATATAACGTTTGCATAAATGGGTTTTAGGTGCTACCATGGTAATATTTAAAAGACTAGGCCTCCTGCTCTTTCATATTTTGAGTTACACCAATTTTAGAATACATTATATACTTTTAAACTACAGTATAATATACATTTTCATAAATGTGTTTTAGAGGCCAATTAAGAACCCTGAAGAAAGCTTTTTCATACTTTATATACTTTAAACTACAGTATAATATACATTTGCATAAATGGGTTTTGGGGGCCACCATGATAAGATTTAAAAGACTAGGCCTACAGCGCTTTCATATTTTGTGTTACACCAATTTTAGAATGTTCAGACTGATACCTCACAATATTTACATAGAGCTTTTTGATACATTTGATACTTTTTAACGTTTCTTGTAGCCCCGGGACAATCAAACCTGATACAGCTTGTCAACTAATCATCAAGCCCTCAATGAGTTGAATCAGGTGAGTTTATCCGGGGCTACAACAAAAATGTGTGCTGTGGGTGGTACTCGAGGACTAGAGTTTGGAAACACTGATATAGGGAGCCATTTGGGAAACATCCATTGCCTAGCCTACTGTCCAGACAAAAGTCTGAGGAGGAATACACAATCGGAATAGTACATCCAGTGAATTAAGCACAGTGTGGCCCAGACAAGATTACCAATTATTATCGTGATTTGGTATTTTATTAGGATCCCCATTAGCTGTTGCAAAAGCAGCAGCTACTGTTCCTGGGGTTCACACAAAACATGAAACATGACATAATACAGAACATTAATAAACAAAAACAGCTCAAGGACAGAACTACATACATAAAAATAAAAAAAGTCACTCATAGCCTACATATCAATGCATACACACAAACTATCTAGGTCAAATAATGGAGAGGCGTTGTGTCGTGAGGTGTTGCTTTATCTGTTTTTTCAAACCAGGTTTCCTGTTTATTTGAGCAATATGAGATGGAACAGAGATCCATGCAACAATGGCTCTATATAATACTGTATGCTTTCTTGAATTTGTTCTGGATTTGGAGACTGTGAAAAGACCCCTGGTGGCATAAGTGTGTGTCCCCGAGCTGTGTGTAAGTTGACTATGAAAACAATTTGGGATTTTCAACACATTCATGTTTCTTATAAAACAAATAAGTGATGCAGTCAGTCTCTCCTCAACTCGTAGCCAAGAGAGACTGGCATGCATATTACTTATATCAGCCTTCTGATTACAATGAAGACCAAGACGTGCCACTCTGTTTTGGGCCAGCTGCAGCTTAACTAAGTCTTTCCTTGCAGCACTGGACCACAAGACTGGACAATAATCAAGATTAGACAAAACTAGAGCCTGCAGAACTTGCTTTTTGGAGTGTGTTGTCAAAAAAGCAGAGCATCTCTTTATTACTGACAGACCTCTCCCCATCTTTACAAACATTGAATCTATATGTTTTGACCATGACAGTTTACATTCTAAGTTAACGGCAAGCAATTTAGTTTCCTCAACTTTTTCAACAGCCACACCATTAATTACCAGATTCAGCTGAGGTCTAGAACTCAGGGAATGATTTGTACCAAATACAATGCTCTTAGTTTTAGAGATGTTAAGGGTTTCAGTGACTTCATTAGCTGTGGTTGCTGATGTGTATATGGTTGAATCATCAGCATACATGGACACACATACTTTGTTTAATGCCAGTGGCAGGTCATTGGTAAAAATAGAAAAGAGTAGAGGGCCTAGAGAGCTGCCCTGCCATACATCACACTTTACATGTTTGACATTAGAGAAGCTTCCGTTAAAGAAAACCTTTGAGTTCTATTAGTGTCACGCCCTGACCTGAGAGAGACGGTTTATTTCTCTATTTTGTTAGGTCAGGGTGTGGGGTGAGCATTCTATGTTTTATATTTCTATGTTTTGGCCAGGTATGGTTTCCAATCAGAGGCAGCTGCCTATCGTTGTCTCTGATTGGAAACCATACTTAGGCAGCCCTTTTTCCCTCGAGTTGTGGGATCTTATTTTTGTACTGCTCGATAAAACCTGCAAGATGTGACGGTCGTTCACCATTGTTTATTATTTTGTTTAAGTGTTCTGAGTAAAAATAAATATCAAGATGAACACTTACCATGCTGCACCTTGGTCTACTCCTTTGGACAACCGTTACAGAAGATCCCACCACCAAAGGACCAAGCAGCGTGGTCAGGAGGACTGGACCTGGGAGGAAATCCTGGATGGGACAGGACCCTGGACAAGGTCTGGGGAGTATCGCCGTCCGCAAGAGGAGATAGAGGCAGCGAAAGCGGAATGGCGGTACTATGAGGAACAAGCACGGTAACAACGGAAGCCTGAGAGGCAGCGCCCCAATTTGTTTTTTTGGGGGGGGGGCACACGGGGAGATTGGCGAAGTCAGGGTTGAGACCTGAGCCAACTCCCTGTGCTTACCGTGGGGAGCGAGTGATCGAGCAAGCACCGTGTTATGCGGTGATGCGCACTGTGCAAGCTCCTCACAGTTGCCGTACTAGAGTTGGCAGTCAGCCAGGAAGAAGTGTGCCAGCTCAGCATTCCTGGTCTCCAGTGCGTCTCTTCGGCCCAGGTTATCCTACGCCAGCTCTACACATGGTACCCCCCGTTCACCAGCACAAACCAGTTCGTCCTGTGCCAGCGCTCCGCCATTGCTGGGCTAAAGTAAACATCCAGCCAGGACGGGGTGTGCCAGCCCTAAGCTCCAGACCTCCAGTGCGCCTCCACGGCCCAGTATACCCTGTGCCTGTTCTGCGCACCCAGTCTCCTGTGCGTCTCCCCAGTCCGGTGAGACCGGTTCCAGCTCCACGTAGGAAGCCTCCAGTGATGATCTATGGCACGAAGCCTCCAGTGATGATCCATGGCCCGGAGCCTGTAGGGATGATCCATGGCACGAAGCCTCCAGTGATAATCCATGGCCCGGAGCCTGTAGGGATGATCCATGGCAAGAAGCCTGTAGGGATGATCCATGGCCCGGAGCCTGTAGAGATGATCCATGGCACGAAGCCTCCAGTGATAATCCATGGCACAAAGCTTCCAGTGATGTTCCATGGCGCGGAACCTGTAGTGACGATCCATGGTCCGGAGCCGCCAGCGACGCTCCCCAGTCCGGAGCCGCCAGCGACGCTCCCCAGTCCGGAGCCGCCAGCGACGCTCCCCAGTCCGGAGCCTCCAGCGGCGCTCCCCAGTCCGGAGCCTCCAGCGGCGCTCCCCAGTCCGGAGCCTCCAGCGGCGCTCCCCAGTCCGGAGCCTCCAGCGACGCTTGAGGCGCTCCCCAGTCCGGAGCCTCCAGCGATGCACCCCAATCCGGAGCCTCCAGCGATGGTCCGCAGCCCGGAGTCTTCAGCGGCGGCCCGAAGCCCGGAGTCTTCAGCGGCGGTCGGCAGTGCAGAGCCTCCGCCGATGATCCGCGGTCTGGTTCCTCCGGTGACACAGAAGCAGGAGGATCAGCGGGCGGAGTGGGGGCTATGCCCCGAACCAGAGCCGCCTCCAAGAATAGATGCCCACCCGGACCCTCCCTTATAGGTTCAGGTTTGCGGCCGGGAGTCCACACCTTTGGGGGGGGGTACTGTCACGCCCTGACCTGAGAGAGACGGTTTATTTCTCTATTTTGTTAGGCCAGGGTGTGGGGTGGGCATTCTATGTTTTATATTTCTATGTTTTGGCCAGGTATGGTTTCCAATCAGAGGCAGCTGCCTATCGTTGTCTCTGATTGGGAACCATACTTAGGCAGACCTTTTTCCCTCCTTGAGTTGAGGGATCTTATTTTTGTACTGCTCGGTAAAGCCTGCAAGATGTGACGGTCATTTACCATTGTTTATTATTTTGTTTAAGTGTTCTGAGTAAAAATAAATATCAAGATGAACACTTACCACGCTGCACCTTGGTCTACTCCTTTGGACAATGGTTACAATTAGATAGATAGCTCTGAATCCACAATATGGCAGATGTTGAAAAGCCATAACACAAGTTTTTTCAACAACAGGTTATGGTCAATATTATCAAAGGCTGCATTGAAATCTAATAGTACTGCTCCCACAATCTTCTTATTAGCAATTTCTTTCAACCAATCATCAGTCATTTGTGTCAGTGCAGTACATGTTGAGTGTCCTTCTCTATAAGCATGCTGAAAGCCTGTTGTTAATTTGTTGACATAGAAATAGTATTGCATTTGATCAAACACAATTTTTTCCAACAGTTTGCTAAGAGCTGGCAGCAAGCTTATAGGTCTGCTGTTAGAACCTGTAAAGGCCGCTTTACCACTCTTGGGTAGCGGAATAAATCATGCTAACTACACAGCTAATCACAGGAAACCCACTGTTGATGTATTTTATGACATTAAGGGGTTAATCCTAACTTTCACTTAACCCTATCAATTCCTAGACTAATAAAAAAACTGCTTTTTATTTATCTGCATCTCAAGCCTTTACATTTATACTCACAATAAAGTGTTTTACCATTTTCTTTTCAGGAAAACCAGGGCTACAAGTAGAACACAAACCAATTTGACATAAACAGTTGTATTCGTGACAAATGTCAATAAAAATAATTATTTCCACCAAAGCAAAAAACAGATAATAAATTAATTTATATGAATGCTGTAAGTACAGAAATGATTTGCTCAGTTGGAAATGAATATCCAACTAGTCAGTGACAACTGTGTGGAGTTTGGAGTTTGTGACAGCAACTATGTGAGTTTATTACAATATTATAGACACTATGTCTGGGATTTCCGTTGATCTTCTGTGTCATAGAGCAAAATAATACATGTGCGTGTTCGTGAGAGTCTCAGCTTTTCATAGATAGCCTTTAATCGTTTTTTTTTGCTCAAACCATTTGGACGCTACAGACGTTTTTGTAGAAAGACCCGGGACCGGGCCCTTTCGGGATCTGACCTTGTCTCAAAAACACAGCTCGAGCTCAGCCCCCATTTAATCACACAGAAAGTCCAATATCTTAAAACACTTGACTGCTGACTTACAAAGCAATTTTGGACTGTATCAACAGGACTAATAAAAAGTCAAACTGTGACGTATTGACATCAATGCATTACAGTGACATCCATGCCTTACTAAGTGAAAATTCAACCTAAGTGGAAGTCAGGATTCACCCCTAAATCAGCAAGTCTTTGGGCTTAAAACAACATAAAGGGTTTATCCTCTACTGGCTTGGTTTACAGTGCATTCAGAAATGATTCACACCCCTTGACTTATTCCACATTTTGTTATGTTACAGCCTGAATTCAAAATTGATAAAATTGATATTTGCAAATGTATAAAAAATGAAATACAGAAATCTGTAATTGACAATTGTATTCACACCCCTGAGTCTACCAATCAAATGTATTTATAAAGCCCTTCTTACATCAGCTGATGTCACAAAGTGCTGTACAGAAACCCAGCCTAAAACCCCAAACAGCAAGCAATGCAGGTGTAGAAGCACAGTGGCTAGGAAAAACTCCCTAGAAAGGCCGGAACCTAGGAAGAAACCTAGAGGAACCAGGCTATGAGGGGTGGCAAGTCCTCTTCTGGCTGTGCCAGGTGGAGATAATAACAGAACATGGCCAAGATGTTCAAGCGTTCATAGATGACCAACATGGTCAAATAATAATAATCACAGTGGTTGTAGAGGGTGCAACAGGTCAGCACCTCAGGAGTAAATGTTTGTTGGCTTTCATAGCCGATCATTCAGAGTATCTCTGCCGCTCCTGCTGTCTCTAGAGAGTTGAAAACAGTAGGTCTAGGACAAGGTAGCACGTCTGGTGAACAGGTCAGTGTTCCATAGCCGCAGGCACAACAGTTGAAACTGGAGCAGCAGCACGACCAGGTAGACTGGGGACTGCAAGGAGTCATCAGGCCAGGTATTCCTGAGGCATGGTCCTAGGGCTCAGGTCCACCAAGAGAAAGAGAGAATTAGAGAGAGCTTACTTAAATTCACACAGGACACCGGATAAGACAGGAGAAATACTCCAGATATAACAGACTGACCCTAGCCCCCCGACACATAAACTATTGCAGCACAAATACTGGAGGCTGAGACAGAAGGGGTCGGGAGAAACTGTGTCCCCATCTGACTATACCCCCAGACAGGGCCAAACAGGCAGGATAAAACCCCACCCACTTTGCCAAAGCACAGCCCCCACACCACTAGAGGGATAACTTCAACCACCAACTTACTATCCTGAAACAAGGCCGAGTATAGCCCACAAAGATCTCCCCAACGGCACAAACCCAAGGGGGTGCGCCAACCGAGATATGAAGATCACGTCAGTGACTCAACCCACTCAAGTGACGCACCCCTCCAAGGGACAGCATGGAAGAGCTCCAGTAAGCCAGTGACTCAGCCCCTGTAATAGGGTTTGAGGCAGAGAATCCCAGTGGAGAGAGGGGAACCGCCCAGGCAGAGACAGCAAGGGGGTTTGTTGCTCCAGTGCCTTTCGTTCACCTTCACACTCCTGGGCCAGACTACACTCAATCATAGGACCTACTGAAGAGATGAGTCTTCAATAAAGTCTTAAAGGTCGAGACCGAGTCTGCGTCTCTCACATGGGTAGGCAGACAGTTCCATAAAAATTGAGCTCTATAGGAGAAAGCCCTGCCTCCAGCTGTTTGCTTAGAAATCCTAAACAATATCATAACCGCCATCGATAAAAGACAGTACTGTGCAGCCGTCTTCATCGACCTGGCCAAGGCTTTCGACTATGTCAATCACTGCATTCTTATCGGCAGACTCAATAACGTTGCTTGCTCAAATGACTGCCTCGTCTGGTTCACCAACTACTTGTCAGTGTGTTCAGTGTGTCAAATCGGAGGGCCTCTGGCAGTCTCTACGGGGGTGCCACAGAGTTCAATTCTCGGGCCGACTTTTTTCTCTGTATATATCAATTATCTCGCTCTTGCTGCTGGTGATTCTCTGATCCAACTCTACGCAGACGACACCATTCTGTATACATCCGGCCATCCTTTGGACACTGTGTTAACAAACCTCTAAACAAGCTTCAATGCCACACAACACTCCTTCCGTGGCCTCCAACTGCTCTTAAATGCTAGTAAAACTAAATGCATGCTCTTCAACCGATCGCTGCCCGCACCCGCCCACCCGACTAGCATCACTACTCTGGACGGTTCTGGCTTAGAATATGTGGACAACTACAAATACCTAGGTGTCTGGTTAGACTGTAAACTCTCCTTCCAGACTCACAATAAGCAGCTCCAATTCAAAATTAAATCTAGAATAAGCTTCCTATTATGCAACAAAAGCCTCCTTCACTCATACTGCCAAACATACGCTTGTAAAACTGACTATCCTACCGATCCTTGACTTCGGCGATGTCATTTACAAAATAGCCTCCAACACTCTACTCAGCAAATTGGATGTAGTCTATAACAGTGCTATCCGTTTTGTCACCAAAGCCCCATATACTACCCACCACTGCGACCTGTATGCTCTCGTTGGCTGGCCCTCGCTACATATTCGTCGCCAAACCCACTGGCTCCAGGTCATCTATACGTTTTTGCTAGGTAAAGCCCCGCCTTATTTCAGCTCACTGGTCATCATAGCAACACCCACCTGTAGCACGCGCTCCAGCAGGTATATTTCACTGGTCATCCCCAAAGCCAACACATCTTTGGTTGCCTTTCCTTCCAGGACTCTGCTGCCAATGACTGGAACAAATTGCAAAAATCACTGCAGCTGGAGACTTATATCTCCCTCAATAACTTTAAGCTTCAGCTGTCACTGCACCTGTACACAGCCTATCTGTAAATAGCCCAACAAACTACCTCATCCCCATATTGTTATTTTTTTTCTTCTCTTTTGCACCCCAGTATCTCTACTTGCACATTATCATCTGCACATCTATCACTTCAGTGTTAATGCGATATTGTAATTATTTCGCCACTATGGCCTATTTATTGGCTTACCTCCCTAATCTTACTACATTTGCACACACTGTATGTAGATTTTTCTATTGTGTTATTGACTGTATGTTTGTTTATCCCATGTGTAACTCTGTGTTGTTGTTTTTGTCGCACTGCTTTGCTTAATCTTGGCCAGGTCACAGTTGTAAATGAGAACTTGTTCTCAACTGGACTACCTGGTTAAATAAAGGTGAAATATATATTTTTTAAATAAATAAAAATGTACGGCAGGACCAAATTGGAAAGATAGGTAGGAGCAAGCCCATGTAATGCTTTGTAGGTTAGCAGTAAAACTTTGAATCAGCCCTAGCCTTAACAGGAAGCCAGTGTAGAGAGGCTAGCACTGGAGTAATATGATCATATTTTTTGGATCTAGTCAAGATTCTAGAAGCCGTGTTTAGCACTAACTGAAGCTTATTTAGTGGTTTATCTGGGTAGCCGGAAAGTAGAGCATTGCCATAGTCTTAACCTAGAAGTGACAAAAGCATTTCTGGACAGAAAGTTTCAGATTTTTGCAATGTTACTTAGATGGAAAAAAGCTGTCATTGAAACAGTCTTGATATGTTTGTCAAAAGAGAGATTAGGGTCCAGAGTGACACCGAGGTGAGTGGCTTCCTCTCCGGCAACTGAGTTAGGAAGGACACCTGTATGTTTTTAGTGACTGTGTGTATTGATACACCATCCAAAGTGTAATTAATAACACCATGTTCAAAGAGATATTCAATGCCTGCTTTTTACATTTTTTTATCCATCTACCAATAGGTGCCCTTCTTTGCGAGGCATTGGAAAACCTCCCTGGTGTTGGTGGTTGAATATGTGTTTAAAATTCACTGCTCGACTGAGGAACCTTACAGATAATTGTATGTGTGGGGTACAGAGATGAGGTAGTCATTCAAAAATCATGTTAAAAACAATTATTGCACACAGAGTCCATGCAACTTATTATGTGACTTATGTGGCTTGCCATAACAGAGGTTGAATACTTATTGACTCAAGACATTTCAGCTTTACATTTTTTATTAATTTGTAAGTATTTCTAAAAACATAATTCCACTTTCACTCCACTACCGTTTCCTCCCTACTGTTTTCTTCCTGTCATTTAGGTCAAACAAACCAGAACAGCATTAGGGTTTCTATACGGCAACAATACCTCATGGCCATTACACAAACGTGCATATTCATTTCTCCATATTTACTGTTTTTGACAGCTATGAGTTGATGTACGTTCATAGAAGTACATATGCAGTTTGTGTGTGTGACTGACTCTCTCTGTGTATTAATTCCTGTGTTCTCATATGAGTTTGAAAGTATAGTTAGCCAAGCTTAGTCTCCAGCACTGAAGCATATGGGTCATTCCACGAAATTAGTTCCTTTTGCATCCCTTTGGTATTTTTAGTAGAAATTGTCAACCAATATTGAATTTTAGAAGCCTGCTATAATGAAATGCCCTTTAAGAGACCACATGGAGAATTCAATAAATCAGATTTTCAATATGATTAAAGACTTGCTAAAGTACCAGAATTCAGCATTTTGACATGCACCGTCTGTTATTTCTAGGAAGATGTTAACACACTTAACCACAACATTTCAAAAAATGTTCACCATCATTGTAAAGCCCTAGTTATTTTGTTGAATATTATTATTTATTTAATGTGATTTGTGATTCATTTACATCTGTCCCACATTTTATGGTCAACCCTGTTATGTGAACTGAACTCTTGTCTTATTAATATGGTAAAACTATAAAAAAAAATCATTTTAAAGAAACATTGAAAATCGTATAGTCAAATCACAGTGTAAAAGCAGGTGAGCTGGTTCTACTCTTTTCTGGTGTTTTGTGGTGGATAACTGAGCGGGTCAAGCATAACACGTCAACCCTATTACCCATAGATAGACAGGCTAGTAATGTTTTATTAAACCATTTTTTTATAATTAAGCTCACATTCAATTGCTCCTCCCTGTTGCATACAACAATCTTCCATTCCCCCTGTCACAAGGGGATTTCTGGCTGATTTAGGATGAAATCGTTAACCCTGTTACAGTCAACCATACTACTTAGGTGGGAAAACATGTTTTTATGACAATGAACATGTACTCATTATGACATCAAGTGTTTCCAAGTTACACTTCTCAAAATGCACCGAACTGGTGCAATTATTAGTACAGTAAATTTTGTTGACCACCTGCCTCTCTCCAGACTGTGTATTAGGAATTGTTAAGGGGTTCACTTCCAGTGTCGCCAGGCTCTTACATGTGTCTTACTACAGTAGCTTTGATGGTTTTGACTCTGTCTGTCTCGGTCTGCAGGCTCGGGGCAGATCCAGCTGACCTACTGGGCACAAACTGGTTGAATCAACGTTTGTTTCAACGTAATTTGTCAAGTTATTGTGACGTTGAATCTGTTTGAAACAGATTTGGATTTGCAAAAAGTCATCAACCAGTACTGTTTTCATATCATTTGAACCAGCGTTGCAAACATTGAAATGAAGGTAAAACTTCAATGTAAATACAATGACTTAACCTGACAAATATGTTGTTACATCAATCTAATTTCAACATATTCATCAAAACTATGTAAAACAATGTAATTCCATGTAGAATGGTTTAACATCTTACGAAGGGTCTACATGTAAATTGCAACACAATTCCTGTCAAATGGTATTGTAAATACATTGACCATGCCACATCAAATCAAATCAAATGTATTTATATAGCCCTTCTTACATCAGCTGATATCACAAAGTGCTGTACAGAAACCCAGCCTAAAACCCCAAACAGCAAGCAATGCAGGTGTAGAAGCACGGTGGCTTGGAAAAACTCCCTAGAAAGGCCAAAACCTAGGAAGAAACCTAGAGAGGAACCAAGCTATGAGGGGTGGCCAGTCCTCTTCTGGCTGTGCCGGGTGGAGATTATAACAGCACATGGCCTAGATGTTCAAATGTTTATAAATGACCAGCATTGTCAAATAATAATAATCATAGTAGTTGTCGAGGGTGCAACAAGTCAGTAACACAAGAGTAAGTGTCAGTTGGCTTTTTCATAGCCGATCTTTGAGAGTATCTCTACCGCTCCTGCTGTCTCTAGAGAGTTGAAAACAGCAGGTCTGGGACAGGTAGCACGCCCGGTGAATAGGTCAGGGTTCCAGCAGGTCTGGGACAACAGGTCTGGGACAGGTAGCACGTCCGGTGAACAGGTCAGGGTTCCATAGCTGCAGGCAGAACAGTTGGAACTGGAGCAGCAGCACGGCCAGGTGAACTGGGGACAGCAAGGAGTCATCAAGCCAGGTAGTCCTGAGGCATGGTCCTAGGGCTCAGGTCCTCCTCCGAGAGAAAGAAAGAAAAAAGAGAGAATTAGAGAGAGCATATTTAAATTCACACAGGACACCGGAAAAGACAAGAGAAATACTCCAGATGTGACAGACTGACCCTAGCCCCCCGACACAAACTACTGCAGCATAAATCAGATCCACATCACATTTTCATTATATTTGAGATGTTGACATATTTGTATATTCTCACTGTTTAATCAATGTCAGTTTTTTCTATCCTATATTCAATATACATGTACAGTATCAGTCAAAAGTTTGGACACACATACTCATTCAATTTTTTTTTTTTTTTTTTTACAATTTTCGACTTTTTAGAATAATATTGAAGACATCAATACTACGAATTAACACATATGGAATCATGTAGTATATATTTGTATATAGTATACAGTGGGGCAAAAAAGTATTTAGTCAGCCACCAATTGCGCAAGTTCTCCCACTTAAAAAGATGAGAGGCCTGTAATTTTCATCATAGGTACACGTCAACTATGACAGACAAAATGAGAAAAGAAAATCCAGAAAATCACAATTTTTTATGAATTTATTTGCAAATTATGGTGGAAAATATGTATTTGGTCACCTACAAACAAGCAAGATTTCTGGCTCTCACAGACCTGTAACTTTAAGAGGCTCCTCTGTCCTCCACTCGTTACCTGTATTAATGGCACCTGTTTGAACTTGTTATCAGTATAAAAGTCACCTGTCCACAACCTCAAACAGTCACACTCCAAACTCCACTATGGCCAAGACCAAAGAGCTGTCAAAGGACACCAGAAACAAAATTGTAGACCTGCACCAGGCTGGGAAGACTGAATCTGCAATAAGTAAGCAGCTTGGTTTGAAGAAATCAACTGTGGGAGCAATTATTAGGAAATGGAAGACATACAAGAACACTGATAATCTCCCTCGATCTGGTGTTCCATGCAAGATCTCACCCCGTGGGGTCAAAATGATCACAAGAACGGTGAGCAAAAATCCCAGAACCACACGGGGGGACCTAGTGAATGACCTGCAGAAAGCTGGGACCAAAATAACAAAGCCTACCATCAGCAAGGGCATTGAAGATGAAACGTGGCTGGGTCTTTCAGCATGACAATGATCCCAAACACACCGCCCGGGCAACGAAGGAGTGGCTTCGTAAAAAGCATTTCAAGGTCCTGGAGTGACCTAGCCAGTCTCCAGATCTCAACCCCATAGAAAATCTTTGGAGGGAGTTGAAAGTCCGTGTTGCCCAGCGACAGCCCCAAAACATCACTGCTCTAGAGGAGATCTGCATGGAGGAATGGGCCAAAATACCAGCAACAGTGTGTGAAAACCTTGTGAAGACTTGCAGAAAACATTTGACCTGTGTCATTGCCAACAAAGGGTATATAACAAAGTATTGAGAAACTTTTGTTATTGACCAAATACTTATTTTCCACCATAATTTGCAAATAAATTCATTAAAAATCCTACAATGTGATTTTCTGGATTTTTTTTCCTCATTTTGTCTGTCATAGTTGAAGTGTACCTATGATGAAAATTACAGGCCTCTCTCATCTTTTTAAGTGGGAGAACTTGCACAATTGGTGGCTGACTAAATACTTTTTTGGCCCACTGTATATTTTATATTTGAGATAATTCAGTAGCCACCATTTGCCTTGATGTCCGCTTTGCACACTTTTGGCATTCCCTCAACCAGCTTCATGAGGTACAGTAGTCACCTGGAATGCATTTCAATTAACAGGTGTGCCTTGTTAAAAGTTAATTTGTGGAATTTCTTTCCTTTTTAATGCGTTTGAGCAAATCAGTTGTGTTGTGACAAGATAGGAGTGGGATACAGAAGGTAGCGCTATTTGGTAAAAGACCAAGTCCATATTATGTCAAGAACAGCTCAAATAAGAAAAGAGAAATGACAGTCCATCATTACTTTAAGACAAGGTCAGTCAATACGGAAAATATGTGTGCAGTCGCAACAACCATCAAGCGCTATGATAAAATTGGCTCTCATGAGGACCGCCACAGGAAAGAAAGACCCAGAGTTACCTCTGCTGCAGAGGATAATTTCATTAGAGTTAACTGCACCTCAGATTGCAGCCCAAATAAATGCTTCACAGAGTTCAAGTAACAGACACATCAACTGTTCAGAGGAGCCTGTGTGCATCAGGCCGTCATGGTCGAATTGCTGCAAAGAAACCCCCACTAAAGGACACCAATAAGAAGAAGAGACTTGCTTGGGCCAAGAAACACAAGCAATGGACATCAGACTGGTGGAAATCTGTCCTTTGGTCTGATGAGTCGAAATTTGAGATGGTTGGTTCCAACCCACCGTGTCTTTGTGAGACGCAGAGTAGGTGAATTGATGATCTTCACGTGTGGTTCCCACCGTGAAGCATGGAGGAGGAGGTGTGATAGTGTGGGGGTGCTTTTCTGGTGACACTGTCTGGGATTTTAGAATACAAGGCACACTTAACCAGCATGGCTACCACAGCATTCTTCAGCAATATGCCATTCCATCTGGTTTGTGCTTAGTTGGACTATCATTTGTTTTTCAACAGGACAATGACCCAAAATACACCTCCAGGCTGTTTGACTAAGAAGGAGAGTGATGGTGCTGCATGAGATGACCTGGCCTCCACAATCACCCAACCTCAACCTAATTGAGATGGTTTGGGATGAGTTGGACAGTGAGTGATGGAAAAGCAGCCAACAAGTTCTCAGCACATGTGGAAACTCCTTCAATACTGTTGGAAAAGCAGAGGCTTGGGAGGTTAACTTTGGCATGTTGTAGAATTTTGGATTAAAGTTTGGCAATGTGCTTAGGTTGACTTTTGAAGTCTTCCTCCACTTGTGTGTAGAGAAAGGCTGGATGTTATTTTACACTTGCATAATTATTTTCAGGCCTACCCAAGGTCTACCCAAGCCCCAACCAAAATATGCAACGATGCACCAGAAAACCTGTGCCACTGCTACCAAGAAGCAAAAGGCTAAAACGCAGCACAAGCCACCAAGTAATGGTGGACGACCCTTTACAATGCAAGCCAACTCCTTATTCTTGATCATTGTATTTGAGAAAGGTATTCTAAGTGTAAAAACTATTTGCATGATGTTGTCCCAATCTTTTATTTCAGAGAATCTTCTTTGTCTCTCACATGGCTTAACCCTGGAGCATGAGGGCTCAATGTCTCCTTCTGCCTGACCCCTAATTGAGGGATCCCCTTCACCAAATTTGGTAGAAATTAGATTGTGTTTAGGTTCCCTTTTAGGTTGCCTTACAAATGTGTGTAGAATAATGCTGGACGTTATTTTACACTTGCATGTGTTCTTTTTTTAGGCCTGCCCAAGCGCTCACTAAAATCTCCTCCGACGTGCCACAAACCTGTGCCAGTGCCACAAAGAAGCAAAGGGCTCAAAAGCCCTGCAAGCTAACAAGTATTGGTGGTGAGGAGAAATAGCAAACTAAAACACAGCACAAGCCACCACGTGTGGGGACGAGGAAATGTCAAACTAAAATGCTATGTAAGCCACCAAGCGATAATAGTGAGGAGGACACTTCAAAATGTAAGCCAACCCCCTATTCTCAATCTTGATCGATGTATTTGGGTATTTTACTGCAGTGAATCTTGAGCCTTCATGCTCCAGGGATATAGGTCTCCTTTTGCCTATTCAGATGAGATCCCCCTCGTCAAAGCCCTGAAAAGGCTCAGACCCTTTTTCTATGACAGAATGACACATTGCTTTTGACACATTGCTTTTTAAACAATTTCTTAGGCTGTTATATTTGGAAGTAAACAAATGTAAAAAAAAAGAAAAAAAGAAAGAGTCCTACAGTATATCTTACTCCGCCGAGTCTGGTTGAGGGATTCGACTTTGTCCTGAACGAGACGGAGGAATATTTATTGAAGATGGAATAGCAACTAATGAAGAATGATTTCGAAAATACACGGTGAGAAATTAAATGTTTCATTGGAGTTCAATAAAATTATAAACTGAGTATACAAAACATTAGGAACACCTTCCTCATAGTTGGTTGCACCCCCCCCCCCCATCCCTTTTGCCCTCAGAACAGCCTCAATTCATCGGGCATGGACTCTACAAGGTGTCGAAAGCGTTCCACAGGGATGCTAGCCCATGTTCACTCCAATGCTTCCCAAAGTTGTGTCAAGTTGGCTGGATGTTCTTTGGGTGCTGGACCATTCTTGATACACACAGGAAACGGTTGAGCATGAAAAACCCAGCAACATTGCAGTTCTTGACACAAACCGGTACGCCTGGCATCTACTACCATAGCCCGTTCAAAGGCACATAAGTATTTTGTTTTGCCCATTCACCCTCTGAATGGCACACATACACAATCCATCTCAAGACTTAAACACCCTTCTTTAACCTGTATCCTTCCCTTTATCTACACTGACTTAAGTGGATTTAACAAGTGACATCAATAAAGGATCATAGCTATCACCTGGATTCACCTGATCAGTCTGTCATAGGAAGAGCAGGTGTTCTTAATATTTTGTATACTCAGTGTATTTTTGTAAAATTATAGATATCTCAAAACTGCAGGGGGTGTGGGGACATCCCGGACCAGGTGAAGAGAGCAATGCACCCGCTAAACCATAGTTGTTTCACTTTTAAATGAGTACATGGTGTGTTGCTTGTATAGTACATATTTTGTGTTCTGTACAGAACTCTGACAAACGGCCTCATGTCAACGATGAATATGAAAGGAAACAAAGACAAGAGGGCCTTTGAGGACTCCAACCTTTGCAGCGTCATTATAGGTACAGTGGAGTCCAAATCATGACATTTTACATGACATTTCAATACCTTCTCTAGCTAATTTTGTTTTCCCCCTTTACAGCAGTTGTGAGTCTCCACACCTCCTGATATAGAGGTCCTGAATAGCATGGAGCTTGGCCTCAGTGATGTACTGAGCTGTCCATACAACTGTCTGTAGCGCCATGCGATCGAGGGCGGTGCTTTTGCCATACCAAGCAGTTATGCAGCCAATCAATTATGCTCTCAATGGTACAGCCGTAGAACCTTTTCAGGATTTGAGGGCCCATGGCAAACTTTTTCAACCTGAGGGGAAAGAGGCACTATCGCGCCTTATTCACAACTGTACGTGTGGACCATTTTAAGAACTCGAAGCGGTCTACCTGCTCCACTGTCACCCCGTCGATGTGGATGGGGGCGTCCTCGCCCCTCCGTTTCCTGTAGTCCACGATCAGCTCCTTGGTTTTTCTGACGTTGAGGGAGAGGTTGTTGTTCCAGCACCTCACTGCCAGGTGTGACATCCCTCCCACTCTGTCTGCTGGGATCTCCTGTTTGGTAATCTGCTTGTATCAGGAGGCCAGTGGGCCTCCCAGCAGATGTGGTGTACCTGGGCAGGTTTGGCCTGCAGGCTATAAATGGTGGCCACACCACCCAACACCTCTCTTTCCTGACTGGCTGGCTGGCTTCCACCACCTTTTGGGTTTTTGGTTTGTTTTCACCCTATCCTCTCATCCACACACTACTGATCCTACAGAGGTCCATAGCTTACAGTATGTTATATTTTTGTATTTATTATTATTTTGTTTAATAAATGTATTCCTTTTTCTATTTAAGTCATGCGTGGTCTCCCTTTGTTGTTATGAACTACGAGCCAGGTTGTAACACAGGTCACTGACCTCCTCCCTGTAGGCTGACTCATCATTGACAGTGATCCGGCCTACCACCGTCGCGTTGTCAGCAAACTTGATAATGGTGTTGGAGTCGTGCATGGCCACACAGTCGTGGGTGAACAGGGAGTAAAAGACGGGACTAAGAACACACCCCTGTGGGGCCCCTGTGTTAAGTGTCAGCGTGGTGGAGGTGATGTTGCTTACCCTCACCACCTGGGGTCAGCCCTTCAGGAAGTCCAGGATCCAGTTGCAGAGAGAGGTGTTCAGACCCAGAGTCCTAAGCTTGGTGACGAGCTTGGAGGGGATAATGGTGTCCAATACTGAGCTGTAGTCAATGAACAGCATTCTCACATAGGTATTCCTCTTATCTAGGTGGGTGAGGGCAGTGTGGAGAGCAATTGAGATTGCATCATCTATGGACCTATTAGGGTGGTATGCAAATTGGAGTGGGTCTAGGGTGGCTGGGATTGTGGAGTTAATGTGTGCCATAACCAGCCTCTCAAAGCACTTCATGATTACAGAAGTGAATGCTACAGGGCGGTAATCATTGGCATGAAGCCTTAGAGTTCTTAGGAACAGGAATGATTGTGGTCATCTTAAAACATGTGGAGATTACAGACTGGGACAAGTAGAGGTTGAAAATTACCGTGAATATGCCTGCCAGCTGTTCTGCACATGCTCTGAGAACGCGCCCTGGAATACCGTCTGGGCCTGTGGCCTTGCGGGTGTTGACCTGATAAAAAAAACCTTCTCACATCGGCTTCGGAGAGCGAGATCACCCAGTTCTCTGGATCGGTGACGGCTCTCACACCTGGCTTGACAATATTTTTTTATAGACACAGTAGTGATTCACAGGAAGTTCACTTTGATAAAATCTGGTCTCATAGAAACCCGCCAAAATAAATATAAATCATTTAATGAATAGTTTGATTTCTTAAATGTTATCTATCTGGCATAAGAGTCAAGGACATTCAGGATAAAAAATTAACAGCCAACATTACCCTCTTGTGGAAATATCATTGTTCAACACCATTCAGTCCAAGGACAGGACCCGTATCCACAAAGCGTCTCAGAGCAGCAAATTGGTCGTAAATGCTGAGAATAGAGACATTTTACTCCTACTCAAATACAAGCAATACATTACGCCTCTTTAGTCATAAGAGTCCCACCTAGTCGACAGATATTTAGGAGACCTCATGAACTGTCCTAACCAGACCACCAGGTGTCTTTATAATAGAGAAAAGTAGCAAGTCAGTGTTTCCTGTGCCACATACAATGGCTTTGGAGTAGAATGTTTTGATATTTCTATATGATCAATCCAGAAATAATCTAGACCTACATGCAACAGTATCTCTTGCACTTTTGACAATGATTTCACGAGGCCTATTTCACATGATATGCCTAAATACTTATAACCACAAGGCTAATAAAGACGGTTTTCTTTTGATTATTCATTTATCATGTTTTTTCAAGTTCTCTCTTTGGAGCGCAACATCACGTTGTTAAGAAAATATGCCTAAATTGGGCATGTCTATAAATTTGGCAATTGAATGCATCTAGGGCTTATGTTAACTTTCATTGTATTCGATGAAAATGATAGACCTTTCAAAACATTGTATGCAACATTGTATGCAATGCAACATTATCAATGAGTGACTGGATGCTTACTGTGCCAAAGCGATTTAAGTTGTTAAATGGGAGTGACGAGTGTGTTGATAAAATAAAAAGGTTATGCATGCCAACATAGTAGACAATAATTAAGAGTAAGCAAAGTGATTGTGTAGGAAAAAATTATATCAAACGTTTTAACATTGCAACATTTGATGTACAGTCACATTCACTGTGGTTGTCTGAAGCGCGCTATAGAGTTCACAGCTGGCGATGCCTCATCGTGATTGTTTATTCCCTATCATTTGCAACATTGGGCGAGTTCGTTTTGCATGGCCCGGCGCTTTAAGTGATAGTAGACTATGTGCTCACCCCTCCTCTCCATAGCATTCTCTGTGTCGTCTGATGCTGTCTCTTGTCTGTCCTCTTCTGTTGCTGTGTCTTAGTATTCTATATTGCTGTCTCTTGTCTACCCTCATCCTGTGCCAGTTGTAAAAAGTGTAAAAGTGAACAATTGTTTTTATAGCAATTTCACTGGCTTTTTCACCTCACCTGCAAATTATTTGTAAACCATGTTTTACTTTTTCGATGTCTGTATTTCACCTGTAATAATATGTCTGTATTTCACCTGTAATAATATGTGCAAATAAATAAATTAGAATCTATAGAGCAGCTTGAAGTGTTACAGTCTATTGTGTGCTCAACAAAATTATTTGTAAACCATGTTTTACTTTTTCACTGTCTGTATTTCACCAGTAATAATATGTCTGTATTTCACCTGTAATAATATGTGCAAATAAATAAATTAGAATCTATAGAGCAGCTTGAAGTGTTACAGTCTACTGTGTGCTCAACCCACCTCTGTTCTCTCCATCTGCCCTCTTCTGTCACTTTCTCTGTGTCTTGCCTGTTGCTGTCTCGGGCTCTTGTTTGTTACTATCTTCTTTGTCTATCGTCTTCTGTTATGGCCTGTTCTGTTCTTCTGGTGTCTCTCCATCATATGGCACCGGAGAAGAAGGCAGACATTTTACGTGTCCCCAACCGATTGTGTTTTTTTGTTAGTTTATTTGCGTATTTTGTAACTTGTTTTTTTACTTATCTTGTACATAATGTTGCCGCTACCATCTCTTATGACCGAAAATAACTTCTGGACATCAGGACTGCGATTACTCACAACGGACTGGCAGAATCCTTTTTTTCCTTTAAAGAGTCTGACGAGCCCGAGGCGAACGATATACTGCTTCTCGGGAACAACGTTTGACCCAAGTTAAACAATTTAAAGGCAATGCTACCAAATACTAATTGAGTGTATGTAAACTTCTGACCCACTGGGAATGTGATGAAAGAAATAAAAGCTGAAATAAATCATTCTCTCTACTATTATTCTGACATTTCACATTCTTAAAATAAAGTGGTGATCCTAACTGACCTTAGACGAGGGATTTTTACTACGATTAAATGTCACGAATTGTGACAAACTCAGTTTAAATGTATTTGGCTAAGGTGTATTACCTCAATTACCTCGACTAACCTGTTCCCCAGCACATTGACGCCTCGTTATTGTTATTTTATTACTTTAGTAAATATTTTCATAACTGCATTGTTGGTTAAGGGTTTGTAAGTAAGCACGGTAAGGTCTGCACCTGTTTTATTCGGTACATATAAGGAATTTTAAAAGATTTATACTTTTTCTTTTGATACTTAAGTATATTTAAAACCAAATACTTTTAGACTTTTACTAAAGTAGTATTTTACAAGCTGACTTTCACTTTTACTCTAGTAACTTTCTATTACAAGGTATCTATACTTTTACTCAAGTATGACAATTGGTACTTTTCCACCGCTGTGTAAATGTGATATATCCAGGTTTTTTGGGGGTGGGGGTTTTACATTTGCAAAACTTTCTACAAACCTGTTTTTATTTTGCCATTATGGGGTATTGTGTGTAGATTGATGATGGGGAAAAAACTATTCAATACATTTTAGAATAAGGCTGTAACACAACAAAATGTGGAGAAAGTGAAGGGGTCTGAATATTTTCCGAATGCACTGTATTTTAACAAATGATATTGGTCGCCTACACATATTTAGCAGATGGGATTGAGGGTGCAGAAATATCTAACAATTCACAACAAAACACACAAATCTTAATGTAAAAGAAAGGAATAAAGAAATATATAAATATTAGGTCGAGCGATGTCAGAGTCCGGAGTATGTACAGTGTGTATATATATATATATATATATATATATATATATATATATATATATATATATATATATATATATATAAATATATATATAAAAAACATGCTGTGCCTTGAGGAACTCTCAGGTGCATAGCTGTGGGAAGTAGGGGTGCTGAGGGTGCTGCAGCACCCCTGAACAACATAAATATATTTCTCTGTCAAATAATGTATGCTAAGATAGCAAGAGCCAGTGTCTGGAATGTGTTCATAAGACACTTGTTCTACAACACCTTGGGGGTAAAAATATGTCGTTCTGCCCTTGAACAAGGCAGTTAACCCACTGTTCCCTGGTAGGCTGTCATTGTAAATAAGAATTTGTTCTTAACTGACTTGTCTAGTTAGTTAAAAAAAATCTTGCTACGAAAATAGCTTGCAACTCAGTTTCAAAGTTTCATTATGTAAATACATGTTACCATGGAAATGGTATCAACTGTGAATTGAATGCCTGGTCTTGAGTCACCCTCAGCTGTCCTAAAACACAATATTTTATAACTTTCCAGTCTCGTCTCTCCTTATGTTCGCTGTTAGAGCTTTTCTGGAGACAAACCCCAGAACTTGCTCCTGAGTGGCGCAGTGGTCTTATGCACTGAATTTCAGTGCAAGAGGTGTCACTACAGTCCCTGGTTCAAATCCAGGCTGTATCACATCCGGCCGTGATTGGGAGTCCCATTGGGCACTGAACAATTGGCCCAGCGTCGTCCGGGTTTGACTGGGGTAGGCCGTCATTGTATAAGAATTTGTTGTTATCTGACTTGCCTAGTTAAATAAAAGGTAAAACTAATAATATCCCTACAACAGGTATAGGCTACATGTGGACATTGCACAAACAATGCCCAGCTTGAGCGTAGATACATCAACAAAAAAATTGGTGAGTGTGTTCGTGTTACAAAGACCAATTTTTTTGCTGTAAATATCATATTGATGTGCTTATAAAGACAGCATGCCTACACTTACCTAGTAAATAAAAATAAGTTGTCTGTAGAGTATAACTTCAGCTGTCTAACCAGAACTAGAATGCATTCTATTTGTCTATTTGGCCAAATCTAAGGATTTGGCTGTCTAACCACACATTGACATGCACAGCCCTCTGGGTGAGGTTCTGTCTTCAAGTTTCCAGTGGGTGATGAAGTCCCTTCCATCTATGTAATGGTTTACAGGTTATGTACAGGTGCAGTCAGGTTGCATGAAGGGTGGAGTGCATGACACTTCATCCTGGATATGACAGAGTTTGCCTCATGGGTCCAGCAGGCACAGTTCAATAACTACAGGCAGATGTGAGATGCAGTTGGATGGCACTCTTATCATACCACTCTGTAGGCTACTGACAAATGCAAAGCTTCCTCCAGGAGTCAGTAGCCTACAGAGTAATATTGCTATTGATTGCAATTGCTGAACTTATTAATGTGGTGTCTTATTAGTAATCACCTTTTGTCCCTTCTGAGGTGTTTACCAATGCCTGATTGAATTGCAGCATAGATCAGCTCCTATATTGGACCCAGCTCCCATACCACAGAGGAGGACAGAGAAGGACTGTTACCATACAGTCATGGAAGCCAACAATAAATACACGGTTGAACAGCCAATCAGAGATCCTGATTTACAGCTAATTCACAAGGGATACGTGCCAGCAGAGTACTGACTGGTTGACACTACTCTATTGGGCCCATGAGTAGTCCATTGGCACAGTAGAAGGGGGCACCTCCTTACAACATACAAGACACACATCACAGATTACATTATTAATGGTGCTTAGGTGAATTCCAGGACATAAAGTAGTTTGACCGTTGAGCAGATCAAATGTGAGCAAGCTGATTCAAGTGTCTTCCATTACTCTGAAGCAGAACTGGGGTCTGGCCTCAGCCTTCTGTAACAGCACCTGATATGGTAGTCAGTGGCATATACTCATGGATGCCAAGGGAAGCCAGGCTTCTCCAAAAATGTTATCAATAAAAAAAGATTAATGTATCTTTCGTCTCTCTCTGTTTCATAATTTTCCTTCAATTCGCAAGAGCCTGAACGTACACTACATGACCAAAAGTATGTGGACACCTGCTCGTCGAACATCTCATTCCAAAATCATGGGCATTAATATGGAGTTGGTCCCCCCTTTGATGCTCTAACAGCCTTCAATCTTCTGGGAAGGCTTTCCACTAGATGTTGGAACATTGCTGCAGGGACTTGCTTCCATTCAGCCATGAGAATTAGTGAGGTCGGGCACTGATGTTGGGCGATTAAGCCTGAGTTCCAATTCATCCCAAAGGTGTCCGATGGGGTTGAGGTCAGGGCTCTGTGCAGGCCAGTCAAGTTCTTCCACAACGATATTGACAAACCATTTCTGTATGGACCTCGCTTTGTGCACGGGGGCATTGTCATGCTGAAACAGAAAAGGGCCTTCCACAAACTGTTTGCATAAAGTTGGAAGTACAGAATTGTCTAGAATGTCATTGTATGCTATAGTGTTAAGATGTCCCTTCACTGGAACTAAGAGGCCTTGCCCGAACCATGAAACAGCCCCAGACTATTATTCCTCCTCCACCAAACTTTACAGTTGGCACTATTTATTCGGGCAGGTAGCGTTCTCCTGGCATCCGCCAAACCCAGATTTGGCTGTCAGACTGCCAGGTGGTGAAGCGGGATTCATCACTCCAGAGGACGCTCCAATGGCGGAAAGCTTTACACCACTCCAGCTGACGCTTGGCATGCGCATGCAGATCTTAGGCTTGTGTGCAGCTAATTGGCTATGGAAACCCATATCATGAAGCTCCCGACGAACAGTTCTTGTGCTGACATTGCTTCGAGAGGCACTTCAGAATTTGGTAGTGAGTGTTGCAACCAAGGACAGATGATTTTTACGTGCCATATTCTCCAGCACTCGGCAGTCCCATATTGTGAGCTTGTGTGGTCTACCACTTTGCGGCTGAGATTTTGTTGCTTCTAGACGTTTCCAATTCACAATAACACCACTAACAGTTGACTGGGGCAGCTCTAGCAGCGCTGAAATGTTATGAACTGAATTGTTGCCATTCTTTGTTGAAAGTCACTAAGCTCCTCAGTAAGGCCATTCTACTGCCAATGTTTGTCTATGGAGATTGCATGGCTGTGTCCTCTATTTCATACACCTGTTAGCAACGGGTGTGGCTGAAATAGCCTAATCCACTAATTTGAATGGATGTCCACAAACTATATATACAAAAGTATCTCACCGGAGAAAGCATCCGAGCGAGTGAAACAGCGCCCCTCTTTCTCAGCATGTGTAGACCATTTATCTGACGCTGTCTGGCCAAAAATAATATAACATTGTTGCCGCCCAAAGCATTGAATACAATGGAAGCCAGCGAGCATTTGGCCTCCCTTGATAAACATAAATAAATAAAATAATAGCAAATCAGCATTGAGCTAAACTGAGCGAGCTTAACTGTGAATGGTCCTGGCGCACCAAAAAAAAGTGTTAAGAGAAGCCAGTTTGGATTTGGCTTCACACTGTTCACATCAAAAGAAGAACGTAATTTACAGAAAAAACTTGAACTGTTGCATCTCGTTGTGTCGTTGTCCTCCGGTGGCTAGTTAGCTAACTTAAATCGTCCCTTTCCTAAATTAGCCATGGATGGAAATAGGGATTTGGACTGGTTTTACTTAATTCTCCGTACTGTCCAGTAATTATAATGGTGATTCTGATCCAACCATAAATTCATACATTGTGCCTCTGACTTGAGAGGATGGAAGTTCAATATGTAGCTAGATAGAGTAGGCTAATGTTAACTAGCTGGCCTGGCGCATTGTTGCCCATGAAAGGAAGTTAGGCTAGTGTGCAAGCATTTTAGCTAGGTAGCCTAGGACAATAAAAACGAAACGCTTGTACTGTATGACAGAGTCATAGACCGTTTCGGCAATATGAAAGCGAGGAGGATGTCATTGGCGTTTCTCTACAAGTAGGGTGAGTCAACATGTTTTTTCTACTTGCACGCATGCAGACAGACACGCACACACAAATCAGTACCATGGACAGCCACATCATATTTAGCTTACGTTGATTGGTTGTTTTTGGTATCTTTTAGTTGTCACTTTATTAAACTAAGCATAGGTGATTTGATGACGTTGAAATATTGAAGTTGAAATGATTGGCATTCTATGTTGGAATAGTGGAATAGTGGATTCAGAACTTTTTTTAAATCAATGGTTGTTTAGTAGTCGAATATGTCGGAAACATTAACTTGCTTGACTATGCTGAAGGTCATGTAACTGTTTGTTACATGCAAAATGCTTTGTGGACTTCACTGGGCAGATTTTGCTCTCCGGTTTTGTGATGAAACAAAGGTGTGGTTGAATTTATTCTGCCACTGTGTCTTCTTATTGTCTCGTCTTTAGGCCTGTATATGACGTTGGCAAGGCATATGAACAAACACGTTATAGAGCCAACAACGCAATTATCACAACACATAGGTTGTATGGCTTTTTTTACCTGGCCCATCGCCCAATAAACACATAGTGAGAAAAATAACTTTCTCTAGTTTATAAGTGATTTATTTGCTAATAGAGGGACTGACTGTAACTACAGAATATATTCATGCCGGTGACGCTGACAACGTTACTATGCAACCAGCTGTGTACGTTGCTGAATGCTTGCTCATAACGTTTGGCTATTTGCTGACAGAGCTATATTTGTAGTAGACAAGTACCATCCTTCATTTATACACAAACTTTTATGAAAACAGGCATGTTGTTTTGGGTTAGCAGACGAAGCCACCTGATGCTTAAAAATCTGGATTAGTTATCACTGCTTTATCCATGTTGAAATGAGTTGGCTAGCCAGCTAACATTAGCTAGCAAGTTGGAGTTGAAACATTATTGAAAGCAAGCTGTCCACATCCTATGATTTGCTAGCAAGCTAGTATCCAAGTGCCTACTCTGTATTGACCTCAATACCAATGTGCTACAGTTAGCTGTTGTTGGCAAGGTAACTAGCTAATGTGAGCTATGCATATCTTCCTCTGACATGCTACATCACATTACAAATTGCATTATATATTTAGCTAGCTACAGTATCATGCCGCTTTCATCTGTGGTATCATACCTAGCTTGGCTCGCTAGCATTATCAAATAATGTTTTATAAACAAAAGTAGCTACTAGCTATCTAGTACCAGCTATCTACTTAGCTAACCTACTCACCAATACCAGTTGTTTGACGGTTGACAGGCAGCAGAACTGACCGTGTCAGCTGTAATCCATTCCTGACCATCTGACAATATTGTTGAAATGCATTGGAAGTTTTCACTTTATGGAAACCCATTTTCACTCCTATTTTCCAAGAAAAATGTGTGCATTGGACACAAATGTGATGCGCTCTATCATAATCATTTGGAAGTCGCTATGGCAAATTTTCATATAAATTGTTTTTTTGTCAACACTTAGATTTGTCTGTTTGTGGGTTTCATCTGGTTTAAACAAAACAATGTCTTTGCTTTTATAATCTGTATGTATCATTGCCAAATTCAGAGTATAACTATAGTTTTTAATCTTATAAACATAGGATGAAACACACTGTTGTGGTTTGAGATCTTCACTGAGTGTGAGCTAAGGTTAAACTAATGCTCAATCACCTCAGCAGCTAACCTTAGCCAGGCTAGCACTGTGAATGTACACTGAACAAAAATGTAAAGTATTGAACCCTTGTTTCATGCGCTGAAATAAAAAATCCCATAAATGTTCCATAAGCACAAAAATGTTGTGCACAAATTTGCTTACTGTACATCCCTGTTAGTGAGAATTTCTCCTTTGCCAAGATAATCCATCCATCTGACAGGTGTGGCTTATCAAGAAGCTGATTAAACAGCATGATCATTACACAGGTGCACATTGTGCTGGGGACAATAAAAGGCCACTTTAAAATGTGCAGTTTTGTCACACAACACAATGCCACAGATTGGCATGCTGACCACAGGAATGTCCACCAGAGCTGCTGTCAGGCAATTTAATGTTCTCTACCATAAGCTGCCTCCAACGTCATTTTAGAGAGTACGTCCAACCAGCCTTACAACGGCAGACCACATGTAACCACACCAGCCCAGGACCTCTACATCCGGCTTCTTCACCTGTGGGATCAGGTGATCAGGTGCTGCCCTTTTGTGGGAATCTGGGTTCTATGCCGGGGCCATACTTCAAGTCAACTACCCCAAAATGACAGTTACACAGAACATGAATGTGCTGCTGACTGGTGATTGGCCAACACTATTGCCAATCACCCCACACGGTAGTCAGGACATAAAATGGGTATATATACACAGTACATTCCTTCAGCACCTACACTAAAGGCAGGAACAATAAAACATTTTCTAAAAACACTTTGCAGAGTAAACAGTTAAAGCAACAAGAATCACATAACAGGTAAGGAATTGTAAAAGAGAGAACTTGTCCCGTACTCAACTAAAAAACAATGCAACAGTCCTCCTTTCTTTTAACCCTCCTGCTGTGTTCCGGTCGATTTGGACCGATTTACAAGTTTTATCTCTGAAAAATGTAGTTCATTTAATCTGCTTGTCATAAGGTTACATGACTTTGTCCACACAGGATATCTGAACACACAAAATACATGTTGATGATTTTCATAAAATTTGGGGTGTTTTATTTAACTTTTGTACACCTGTGGTGTTCCCAGTCAAAAATGGCCGGTCATTAGAAATTAATGGGTGAGACTACAATTAGTGTATGAAATTGAGTTCAGGCACATGGCCATTCATCAGATGGACACACTTCCTCTCAGACCCCCACATGCATGTGTGTTTGAGCACAAACACACACACACACACACACACAGTGAGGCACTTCCCTTCTTGGCTTCCATGGCAACCCCCACGGGAACCTTTCCCCAATACAATCTTTCCCCCACAGGACCCACACCTGTTGGCATTCTCACAGACAATCGCAACATTGTTTCAATAATACAGTTGAAGTCGGAAGTGCCAAATACATTTAAACTCAGTTTTTCACAATTTCTGACATTTAATCCTGGTAAAAAATTCCCTGTCTTAGGTCAGTTAGGATCAGCACTTTATTTGAAGAATGTGAAATGTCAGAATAAGAGTAGAGAAAATGATTTATTTCAGCTTTTATTTCTTTCATCACATTCCCAGTGGGTCAGAAGTTTACATACACTCAGTTAGTATTTGGTGGCATTGCCTTTAAATTGTTTAACTTGCGTCAAACGTTTCGGGTAGCCTTCCACAAGTTTCCCACAATAAGTTGGGTGAATTCTAGCCCATTCCTCCTGACAGAGCTGGTGTAACTGAGTCAGGTTTGTAGGCCTCCTTGCTCGCACACGCTTTTCCAGTTCTGCCCACAAATTTTCTATAGGATTGTGGTCAGGGTTTTGTGATGGCCACTCCAATACCTTGACTTTGTTGTCCTAAGTCATTTTGCCACAACTTTGTAAATATGCTTGGGGTCATTGTCAATTTGGAAGACACATTTGCGACCAAGCTTTAACTTCCTGACTGATGTTGCTTCAATATATCCACATCATTTTCCTGCCTCATGATGCCATCTATTTTGGGACGTGCACGAGTCACTCCTGCAGCAAAGCATGCCCACAACATGATAATGCCACCCCCGTGCTTCACAGTTGGGATGGTGTTCTTCGGCTTGCAAGCCTCCCCCTTTTTCCTCCAAACATAACGATGGTCATTATGGCCAAACAGTTATATTTTTGTTTCATCAGACCAGAGGACATTTCTCCAAAAAGTACAATCTTTGTCCCCATGTGCAGTTGGAAAACGTAGTCTGGCTTTTTTATGGCGGTTTTGGAGCAGTGGCTTCTTCCTTGCTGAGCGACCTTTCAGGTTATGTCGATATAGGAGTCGTTTTACTGTGGATATAGATACTTTTGTACCTGTTTCCTCCAGCATCTTCACAAGGTCCTTTGCTGTTGTTCTGGGATTGATTTGCACTATTCGCAACCAAAGTACGTTCATCTCCAGGAACGCCTCTCCATCCTGAGCAGTATGACGGCTGCGGGGTCCCATAGTGTTTATACTTGCGTACTATTGTTTGTACAGATGAACGTGGTACCTTCAGGCATTTGTAAATTGCTCACAAGGATGAACCAGACTTGTGGAGGTCTACAATTTATGTTCTGAGGACTTGGCTGATTTCTTTTGATTTTTCCAAGCAAAGAGGCACTGAGTTTGAAGGTAGGCCTTGAAATACATCCACAGGTACACCTCCAATTAACTCAAATTATGTCAATTAGCCTATCAGAAGCTTCTAAAGCCATGACATAATTTTCTGGAATTTTCCAAGCTGTTTAAAGGCACAGTCAACTTAGTGTATGTAAACTTCTGACCCACTAGAACTAGAATTGTGATACAGTTAATCTGTCTGTAAACAATTGTTGGAAAAATGACTTGTGTCATGCACAAAGTAGACGTCCTAACCAACTTACCAAAACTATAGTTTGTTAACAAGAAATTTGTGGAGTGATTGAAAACGACTTTTAATGACTCCAACCTAAGTGTATGTAAACTTCCGACTTCAACTGTATATAGAACTTCTCACAGCTCTGGTGTATATAAAGCTTTTTTGAGGCCTTGCTCACAATTCATTCTGTGACAGCACAATGACAAAACTATCAGGGCACAAGGGGAGACCCATATGCAGACAAAGGAGGCAGATGGTTGGAGTCTTACAATGTTTAATAATCCAAAGGGGTAGGCAATAAATGGTCGTGGACAGGCAAAAAGGTCAAAACCAGATCAGAGTCCAGGAGGTACAGAGGGGCAGACAGACTCATGGTCAAGGCAGGCAGAATGGTCAGGCAGCCGGGGGTCAAGGTTCAAAACCGGGAGGACTAGAAAAATCGAGAATAGCAAAAGGAGTTTGGAGAAAACACGCTGGTTGACTTGACTAAACATACAAGACGAACTGGCACAGAGAGACAGGAAACACAGGGATAATTACACTGGGGAAAATAAGTGACACCTGGAGGGGGTGGAGACAATCACAGGAACAGGTGAAACAGATCAGGGCGTGACACAAACTATATACTGTATGTGAGGCTCTTGATCATATCTTTGATCATGACAGTCGTGAGGAGGAGAGAGTCCTTGTTAAACTTTGACACAAAGTAGTGTGTGATAAATAGCACAATATGTTTCATTTGAGTATTTGTTATAGTCAAAATAATCCATACATTATGCTTTTTTTACTCAAAAACAAGTTGAATGAGCTCAGGTCAATGAGGCCTACGGGCCATAATAGCTAATAGAAGTTCAAAACGTGTGATGTTTACAAGAACTCAAGCTCAGCTATAATGGGGCGGTCATTTTGGACCGGGAACACAGAATGAATTAACATGAAATGAACACAACAGGAGGGTTAAACAGACTGTCTCAGCCTGAGTGAGCTGGAAAGAACATGACATGAACTTGGTGGGTGGGGTGTATTGTAGAAGTCTTTGTTAGAAGGTGGAGTGTAGTTGTTGGTCTGAGCTTTCCTGGGCACGTAAGTCGCTTGATATTTGGAGTAGAGAGAACATGTTGGTCTCGTTAGAAAGCTAGGATTCATTACTATAAAACTCTAAATGTGTTTTGGTGTCAATGTGACGGATTATGATAGAGCAAGTCACAAATATCCACACGTCAGCTGGGGCGGACCACAAACTGGGCATCATTGGCATAAGTAGGCATGTAAATAATCCATACCCAACCCTTGTAAATCGTGATGAACTCACTTACAAAACTCAATTTTGGACGAGACTGACTTTATGACCAAAATTATCTTCATTTTACACTATGTAGTAAATTTTGACACTAGAATGAATGCTTCTGACTCATATCAATGCCACAAAGGCCACTTAAAACCAGATAAATTGGTTCTAAGGGGCAGTTACCTATTAAATGGCGCATGGTTACATCTGTATCTTTGTTTTAAGTCCAGTGCCTCAGGCTGTTGTTACATTTGTATCATTTGAGGGGTGCGCATCAAGAGCAAAGTAATTTGTATCGTTTTACTTTTTCTGTGAAAACCATTAGCACAGACAAGTCTGATTAGGCTAAGCCAGAGTCATTTATTTCTTAATATATGTCCCTGGTAGGGCTTACCTATACCACAGCCTCTGTCATAGAAACAAACGGAGCATGGTTTTGTGTCTGCGGTTGCACCTTTACATTGCAGAAAACTGCTCGTCTGTAGCCCAATCATTCAAAACTAAAGACCTATTTTACCTGACCTACATGTTTCTACTTTCTGGCTCAGACTCCTGGGACGCTCTTAATGGGTACACACAAATTAATCATCATAAGTAAGGAACTATCAAAACTATGAAAACATTTAAAATAAACCCTATTTAAATCTATAAATAAAGGTGTCTCACAGAAAATAGCTGATTAGCATTATTGATCAGATGTGATGGAGGTCATTACCACTAAATAAATTAATTTTAGGTGTGCCAAAGAATTTTCTATCACAGAAGGTTTGGAAACCACTGTTTTAAACCATTCCATTGGTCCTTAAGTGAAATGTCCACTCAACCGGGGCCATGCAAAACGAACTTCCTTTGTGGTACATCAAACAATCATTATTACCAGCTGAGATAAATGTTAATGAGTTGATTTTACTCCTGGCTCAGAGTTTGTCTGGGCAGTGTCTTAACATCATTTTAAAATCTACTCTGAGCTGTGTTTTTTTTTTTTGTCTTAAAAAAGGTTTTAACAGGATTCATAGGACCTTTTCAGAGATGCTTTGTGGGATACAGGCCCAGGTGGCAGAAAGGAAAAAACTCAAGGCATTGTCAATTTTTTACAATTTATTCTAACCAGGAATTCTGCTTTCCCTGAGAACAAGTAACTCAATATTACAAAATAAGACATCTACACAATGTAGATTAGTCACATTAATATTCCCAGTCAGTGCAATTAGCAGCTATTCACAGTGTTCTAAAGGAAATAAGACATACATGATGAATCTGTTATGGCACATAATATGTACTTTGTCATTCCAGTTAAGAAAAAGACTATGTAAAGACTCTAGGGAAGCAAGTTCTACCCTATTGTTATTCCTCCATCCCTGACATATTTCATTAAAACAGGCTCAGGTCATAAGCTTCTCATGAATACCCCCTGTGCTTTACTCTCTCTCCCACTCTCTCCTTCAGGTCATGACCAAAGCCCTTTTTAATAGTTACTGTACCTAGTACAATAGTTACTGTTTGTATGTCACAAAGGTGCTTTGAGTGTAATGAGCTGTTCTTACCAACAGTTTAGCTCCTACCGGAGCTTGAAAACACCAGTTCAACATTGACAAGAGCAAACCTCTCAACACAATGTCGTTTTTTCAGCTCTGCTGTAAATGTTGTATTTCCAGTGATCATTGATTTCTTCGGTCTTTTGCGTTGTATGTCATTTTTTAAAACAACACATAAAGGCTGATATTTTGTCTTTTAAAGGCATAGACGTAAATAATACTGAGTTGTTCAGTCTTAACTCAAATGTAATACCAAATGCTCACATGAAGCAAAGTAAAGATTTGCACCATATCCAAGGTGTACATGATTCTTTGGCTCACTGGTTATTAGAACTGGGGCTACTTGTTCATTGTCTATGACTCACTATGAGCCCCTGACCCCAAAGTGAGCTTTCTGTCATCCATATCGGACTGCGAGTCTATAGAGAGGACATGAATACTCTCATAAACAAGTGCTTAATCCACATCACTCTCTGAGAGCCAGGTCCCACATCCTGAGGACTGCTGTCTGTCAGCCTGTGGTTTACAGCGGAAACTTTCAATTTCACCCTCTTTCCTCCAGCTCACATTTTTGTGATATCCATTGTGTCTTGAATGTCAATCACCTCGAATCCGGGGTTGTCAATACCTAGCTTCCTGTGGTGGTTGTTTTGGCTATTGTTGTGGTTGCGTTGGTCTGGATCACTCTGAAAGCATTGGACACAGTGTGGGGTCGTCACCGGCACGGTTCTGGAGAAGTTGGAGAAGTCCACATGGTACTTGCCTGTCTTGGTGCGGGAGATGATGGGCAGGAAGCTGTATCCCCATTGAACCTCCTGGGGGATGAAGGAGGTCCGTACCTGGCAGGCGGAGCTGGTGGACTCGGCCATCCCGTCCAGGAAGACCACCAGCTCAAAGTCCTGCTGCTGGAGGGTGTCCGCTGACATGTCGTAAAACGGACTGGCCTTGTCGATGATGTGGTACAATGTCAGCGGGCAGACAAAAAACAGGTTGTCCTTGCCAGCGTCCACTGCAAAGTCAATGCCTACCTGGTCGAGAATTATAGTCTCACCTTCCGGCGTGACAGTTGTCCTAAGCAGCTTGCCGTAGATTTGGCTCCCGATGAGCAAGGTCTTGCGGAGGTTGGCCACTCGAATAAGCAGGCACAGACTGCCCTTCTTCAAGCAGATGACCGCTGTGTTACTGAAGGTCACTGTCTTTGCCCTCTTCTTGGGAAGGGAGATCTTGGCCAGGATCACCCCACACATGAAGCAGTTGACAAAAACCCCAATGAGTGATTGGACGACGATGAGGGCCACGGTGCCAGGGCAGTGCCCAGTGAGTGCCCGTCCACCATAACCAATTGTTGTCTGGGTCTCCAAGGAGTACAGGAAAGCCGTGGTGAGTCCATTGACATTGTCTATACAACGGACGTGGCTGTCTGTGCGGTTCTGTCCAATCAGATCACCATTGCTCTTGGCAATCCAGTACCACAGAAGGCTGAAGACAAACCAGCTGCCTGTGAAGGAGGCGACAAAGAGGAGGAGGACGAAACGCCAGCGGATCTCCACAACCGTCGTCCAGAAATCCCCCAGGTAGGCAAATTGGTTGTGGTACTCGATGTTGCCAAACTCAATGTTGCAGCGGCCATCTTTGGTCACCAGACGAGTCCGGCGGATTATGCGCTCCATCAGGTGGTCGTGGATGTGCCTCTGGACGAACTGGAACATCCTGGAGCTTTGGGAAAAAGTATATAAGACCGGGATAAACCACAATGGAGAACTAGCAAACACTAATTTAAGTTGGTTATAGAAAATGAACATCAATAAAATTAATATATATTTTTTTTAAATTATAATAGCGTAAGTGTTGTTTATCTCAGTCGAAGTTTTGGGAACGTGTTTACTAATCTTTTTGTTTCATAAAACACCTCGTCAGCAATAGATTTGAAAATGTATCTTTGATATTCCATTCATTTTTATTCCTAACAACACATATTACATTTGTTTTAGATATGAGATAAAAACACAACATTTTGAGTGTCGCAGGAGATTAAATAATTGATAAAAGTGACATTTAAGATTTCACAGTTAATCAACCTACAAAGTGGTGAGGGTACATTTGTGTTTCTAATTGTTCCACTTTTGTTCCACAAAACTAATCCCTGGCAGCAGTTCCACTGAAGGGAAACCAGACAAAAGTAATGACCTTGCACTTTAAAACTCGCTGGCCTACATGACTATGGCAACACAATTAACAGTTTAACATAGGTCACTCATCCTCTAATAAAACTCAATGAGGCAACACTACCATTAAAAGACAACTGCCTTTTTTCAAAATTAGAAAAGTGAAAATGTTCACCCTTCTCTCCTATTCAGCAAACAAAAACGTCTCACTTTATGAAAAATCCCCTAACAATACTTAAGAAATAGATCACTGTCGGTCTGTCTATCTGAACAGCAGAAAATCCACTTCACGTACCTGCTAAGTGAAACCATGGGCCAAACTGCAGAGACAGGATCAGTCTGGGACCTCACACTTATCAGAGTGAGTTGCAATGTAGGCGTTGCAAAGGTTTTAATCCACAGGGAAATTTCCTAATCCCAGCCACATGCCATGGTGTACAGCCCTCATACAGACAGACAAGAGAAGCAAGTTGGAATGTTACGACAGTGCGTCACTATTTTAGCTATTAGACCCAAGTCAACATCCCACCACACTCTCATCCAGAGTCCCCAGTATAGCCACACACTCCATCCCCAGTCAGGGTGTTGTGGTTGGCTGTGGCTCCCTCCCCCTGACCTGGTGGCTCATTGTACATAGTATCTACCACCACAACCACACGTGAAGGCTCAACTCCAAAAATGTAGTATTCTGGATTCCATGGCCGCACAGTTTGCCAGAAGGCACACAATAACTATGGCAGACAGAAGGTGCACCTATTGGAGAGGGGGCAATGTAACCAGTGCAGTACTCATGCTGTTGTTGTTTTCAACTCCCCTGAGAACATTAGGGCTTTGCGTTGAGGGCCACACAAAGAAATCCTTGAATCGCATATGCCCTTTTTTTTCGCTAGTCCCCAACCACCCCTCCTCCTCTCAACTTCAGCCTTCTTAGTATTTGCATCAGAATGAAGTATGCTGGAGTGGCAGGGAGCAGTGGGCAATATTCCAGTGGCAGAATGAGTTTGGAAAATAACATTTTTCTCAACTGTGGAACACATAGTCGGATTGGCCATCTGGCAATTCTGGCAAATGCCAGAAAGCCCGGACCATCTTTTATTGGGGTGGGCTGGTCAAATCGTTTTAATAAATAAATAAGACCGATTTTTTTTTTTTAGGATGTCTCATGGTCTGACAAACACCACTCTAGCTCTGTCACCTTTCACCACAGATGCGGAAGTGAGACATAAGCGTATACATCCAATGAAAAAAAATGGATTTATCAAATCAAATTGTATTAGTCACATGCGCCGAATATAACAGGTGTAGACCTTACAGTGAAATGCTTACTTACGAGCCCCTAACCAACAATGCAGTTAAAAAATATATATATAAAAAATATGAATAAGAAAAATAAATAAATGTAGAAGTAACAAGTAATTAAAGAGCAGCAGTAAAATAACAATAGCGAGACCATATACAGGGGGGGTACCGATACAGAGTCAATGTGAGGGGGCACTGGTTAGTCGAGGTAATATGTACATGTAGGTAGAGTTATTAAAGTGACTATGCATAGATGATAACAACAGAGAGTAGCGGCGGTGTAAAAGAGAGAGGGGGATGTAAATAGTCTGGGTAGCCATTTGATTAGATGTTCCGCCTGGTAAAGAGGTCCTGGATGGCAGGAAGCTTTGCCCCAGTGATGTACTGGGCTGTACGCACTACCCTCTGTAGTGCCTTGCAGTCGGAAGCCGAGCAGTTGCCATACCAGGCAGTGATGCAACCAGTCAAGATGCTCTCGATGATGCAACTTTAGAACCTTTTGAGGATCTGAGAACCCATGCCAAATCTTTTCAGTCTCCAGAGGAGGAATAGGTTTTGTCGTGCCCTCTTCACGACTGTCTTGGTATGCTTGCACCATGTTAGTTTGTTGGTGGTGTGAACCCCAAGGAACTTGAAGCTCTCAACCTGCTCCACTGCAGCCCCGTCGATGAGAATGGGGGCGTGCTCGGTCCTCTTTCTCCTGTAGTCCACAATCATCTCCTGTGTCTTGATCACATTGAGGGAGAGGTTGTTGTCCTGGCACCACATGGCCAGGTCTCTGACCTCCTCCCTATAGCCCGTCTCGTCATTGTCGGTGATCAGGCCTACCACTGTTGTGTCATCTGCAAACTTAATGGTGTTGGAGTCATGCCTGGCCGTGCAGTCATGAGTGAACAGGGAGTACAGGAGGGGACTGAGCACGCACCCCTGAGGGGCCCCTGTGTTGAGGATCAGCATGGTGGATGTGTTGTTTACCTACCCTTACCACCTGAGGACAGCCCGTCAGGAAGTCCAGGATCCAGTTGCAGAGGGAGGTGTTTAGTCTGAGGGTCCTTAGTTTATTGATGAGCTTTGAGGGCACTATGGTGTTGACCACTGAGCTGTAGTCAATGAATAGCATTCTCACATTGGTGTTCCTTTTGTCCAGGTGGGTAAGGGCAGTGTGGAGTGCAATAGAGATTGCATCATCTGTGCATCTGTTAGGGCAGTATGAAAATTGGGTCTACGGTTTCTGGGATAATGGTGTTGATGTGAGCCATGACCAGCATTTCAAAGCACTTCATGGCTACTGACATGAGTACTACGGGTCGGTAGTCATTTATGCAGATTACCTTGGTGGTCTACTTAAAACATGTTGGTATTACAGACTCGGACAGGGAGAGGTTGAAAATGTCAGTGAAGACACTTGCCATTTGGTCAGCGCATGCTCGCAGTACACGTCCTGGTAATCCATCTGGCCCTGCGGCCTTGTGAATGTTGACCTGTTTAAAGGTCTTACTCACATTGGCTGCAGAGAGTGTGATCACACAGTCTTCTGGAACAGCTGGTGCTCTCATGCATGGTTCAGTGTTATTTTGCTTACTAGGACGTATCGATGTAGTTTAGCTCATCTGGTAAGCTCGTGTCACTAGGCAGCTTCCCTTTGTAGTCTGTAATGGTTTTCAAGCCCTGCCACATCCGACGAGGGTCGGAGACGGTGTAGTACGATTTCATCTTAGTCCTGTATTGATGCTTTGCCTGTTTGATGGTTCGTCGGAGGACATAGCGGGATTTCTTATAAGCCTCCTGGTTAGAATCCCGCTCCTTCAAAGCTGCAGCTCCAGCCTTTTGCTCAATGCAGATGTTGCCTGTAATCCATAGCTTCTGGTTGTGGTATGTACGTACGGTCACTGCGGGGACGACGTCATCTATGCACTTATTGATGAAGCCATTGACTGATGTGGTGTACTCCTCAATGCCATCGGAGGAATCCCGGAATATATTCCAGTCTGTGCTAGCAAAACAGTCCTGTAGCTTAGCATCTGCTTCTTCTGACCACTTTTTTATTGATCAAGTCACTGGTGCTTCCTGCTTTAATTTTTGCTTGTAAGCGGGAATCAGGAGGATAGAATTATGGTCAGATTTGCCAAATGTAGGGTGAGGGAGAGCTTTGTATGTGTCTCTGTGTGTGGAGTAATGGTGGTCCGTGGTTTTTTTCCCTCTGGTTGCACATTTAACATGCTGATAGAAATTTGGTAAGACCGATTTAAGTTTCCCTGCATTAAAGTCCCTGGCCACTTGGAGTGCCGCCTCTGGTTGAGCGTTTTCCTGTTTGCTTATGGCAGAATACAGCTCATTTATTGCGATCTTAGGGCCAGCATCAATCTGTTGTAGTATGTAAACAGCTACAAAAAAATACAGATGAAAACTCTCTAGGTAGATAGGTCTACAGCTTATCATGAGATACTCTACCTTAGGCAAGCAAAACATCGAGACTTCCTTAGATATCGTGCACCAGCTGTTATTTACAAAAATACATAGTCCCCCGCCTTACCAGACACCGCTGTTTTATCCTGCCGATATACCGTATAACCAGCCAGCTGTATGTTGATAATGTCGTCGTTTAGCCACGACTCCGTGAAGCATAAGATATTACAATTTTGAATGTCCCGTTGGTAGTTTAATCTTCGCGTAGGTCATTGATTTTATTTTCCAAAGATTGCACGTTTGCTAGCAGAATGGAAGGCAGTGGAGGTTCATTCGATTGCCTACGAACTCTCAGAAGGCAGCCCACCCTCTGGCCCATTTTTCTCCGCCTTCTCTTCACGCAAATGAGGGGGATCTGGGCCTGTTCCCAGGAAAGCAGTATGTCATTCATGTCGGGCTCGTCGGATTCGTTAAAGTAAAAAAAGGATTCTTCCAGTTCATGGTGAGTAATCGCAGTTCTAATTTCAAGAAGTTATTTTCAGTCATAAGAGACGGTAGCAGCAACATTATGTACAAAATAAGTAAAACATTTATGACAAACAATGCAAAGAAACAAACAAAAAACAATTGGACAGAATTACGTAAAACGTCAGCTTGTAAGATTTTTTATGGGGATTTTTTTATTATGCAATTATATTTCTGTGAATGCGCAGACTTCTACCTTAATAGAAAAACAACAACATTTGGTTTTCTGTGATCACAACAATGCTTAAACCACATCAGAGGACGACTTTTGAAGTCGGGGAAAAATGTAAGAAACTTTGATTCTTGAGTGTAGTTGCCCTTTAATTCAGTGTGCATGCGCTACACTCATCACATGTGCAGTAAGCGCACACGTGATGAGTTTGAAAAGCAAATGCCCACTTGTAGTGCCACTGGACAGCAAAAAACAAGTAAGTTAACAATTTTTTATTGTGATTTAAATTAGTTTGTAGTAGTTAAGTGTTGCGTTAGCTCACATAGCTAACTCAATATTTATTTCAAATAATTTTGGTGACTTCATAGAAATTGCTTGCTAGCTAATGAAATTTAGATAGCTAGCACGCTCAGCAAAATAAAAATCTCTCTCTCTATATACACTGCTCAAAAAAATAAAGGGAACACTTAAACAACACAATGTAACTCCAAGTCAATCACACTTCTGTGAAATCAAACAGTCCACTTAGGAAGCAACACTGATTGACAATAAATTTCACATGCTGTTGTGCAAATGGAATAGACAACAGGTGGAAATTATAGGCAATTAGCAAGACACCCCCAATAAAGGAGTGGTTCTGCAGGTGGTGACCACACACCACTTCTCAGTTCATATGCTTCCTGGCTGATGTTTTGGTCACTTTTGAATGCTGGCGGTGCTTTCACTCTAGTGGTAGCATGAGACGGAGTCTACAACCCACACAAGTGGCTCAGGTAGTGCAGCTCATCCAGGATGGCACATCAATGCGAGTTGTGGTAAGAAGGTTTGCCGTGTCTGTCAGCGTAGTGTCCAGAGCATGGAGACGCTACCAGGAGACAGGCCAGTACATCAGGAGACGTGGAGGAGGCTGTAGGAGGGCAACAACCCAGCAGCAGGACCGCTACCTCCGCCTTTGTGCAAGGAGGAGCACTGCCAGAGCCCTGCAAAATGACCTCCAGCAGGCCACAAATGTGCATGTGTCTGCTCAAACGGTCAGAAACAGACTCCATGAGGGTGGTATGAGGGCCCGACGTCCACAGGTGGGGGTTGTGCTTACAGCCCAACACCGTGCAGGACGTTTGGCATTTGCCAGAGAACACCAAGATTGGCAAATTCGCCACTGGCGCCCTGTGCTCTTCACAGATGAAAGCAGGTTCACACTGAGCACATGTGACAGACAGAGTCTGGAGATGCCGTGGAGAACGTTCTGCTGCCTGCAACATCCTTCAGCATGACCGGTTTGGCGGTGGGTCAGCCATGGTGTGGGGTGGCATTTATTTGGGGGGCCGCACAGCCCACCATGTGCTCGCCAGAGGTAGTCTGACTGCCATTAGGTACCGAGATGAGATCCTCAGACCCCTTGTGAGACCATATGCTGGTGCGGTTGGCCCTAGGTTCCTCCTAATGCAAGACAATGCTAGACCTCATGTGGCTGGAGTGTGTCAGCAGTTCCTGCAAGAGGAAGGCATTGATGCTATGGACTGGCCCGCCCGTTCCCCAGACCTGAATCCAATTGAGCACATCTGGGACATCATGTCTCGCTCCATCCACCAACGCCACGTTGCACCACAGACTGTCCAGGAGTTGGCGGATGCTTTAGTCCAGGTCTGGGAGGAGATCCCTCAGGAGACCATCCGCCACCTCATCAGGAGCATGCCCAGGCGTTGTAGGGAGGTCATACAGGCACGTGGAGGCCACACACACTACTGAGCCTCATTTTGACTTGTTTTAAGGACAATACATCAAAGTTGGATCAGCCTGTAGTGTGGTTTTCCACTTTAATTTTGAGTGTGACTCCAAATCCAGACCTCCATGGGTTGATAAATTGGATTTCCATTGAATATTCTTGTGTGATTTTGTTGTCAGCACATTCAACTATGTAAAGAAAAAAGTATTTAATAAGATTATTTCATTCATTCAGATCTAGGATGTGTTATTTTAGTGTTCCCTTTATTTTTTGAGCAGTATATATATATATATATGTGTGTGTGTGTGTGTGTGTGTGTGTGTGTGTATATATATAAATATACAGCCTCCTGTCATATACAGCCTTGTGTCATAGTCACATCATGAGATTTATACATGAAAGAGGAATATAATAATATTAATCTAATGGAGTTTCCCCATCTCCCCATTTAGAGTATTTCTGGGCAGCACAAACATGCCCTTATTCAGATGGTGTGACAAAGGTATTTCCTAACAGACCTGCTAACTTTCTTTGTTGTTACTTTTAAGGTTGGAACCAACAAGCAGTACCTCCAGCAGGTAGAGAGGCAAGAACATACGTCCGCCAGCTCAGGGAAAAGTTACACTATTCACAGCCCTGTGTAATGTTCAATGTAATTGCATTGCTGAACTTTTTGAAACTTAATGTATTTGTATTGTTGTGAAAATGGAAAAATAAAAGGAAATGTATGGTTTAAACAGTGATAATTCCAAGTATTAATACATTTGTGTTTACATCATAATGACCAAAGGTGTCTGACTTTACAGTAAGTACCGCACCATATGATATAAGGCATTTATGTATGTGTTTTGTCATTCATAAGGGGTCTGACTTTAAAGTAAGTACAGCATCATGCGATATAGTGTCTTTATGGATGTGTTATAAATGACCGAAGGTGTCTTAGTTCAAACAAAGTATTACAGGAGATTATATTGGTTACTAACATTCTGCTGATTTATTATGGACAGCCACAAAGTCCTAAATATTTTGATGTGTTGGTGCACCAGAACTTCCGCGCATTTGGGCAGAATTGCCTGGGAATGAGATAAGGTTTAATGTGACTAACATGACTTCACTTTAGTGTGTGTGCCATCCTTCATCACAACATGTAACCCTTTATAAAGCACATGTTTATGTCATATTTAACATAAGTGGGTTATGTCAGTTTTGACATTGATGATTATGTCACACAGTTATGGCACATTTATGAACACTTTATAAAGCATGACATACGGTTATAGATGTTTTGTAAAACATTAATGTAGTGCTTATGAAGGCTTTATGAAGCCTTTATAAGCTGAACGTCATTTAAAGCTGGACTGAATGTGCCACTATAAACAATTACATGATAATTAAAACATAAATTACTCATAAAATGTAGTTAGGTAACACTAAATGGCTACACTGAATTATCGGATGATGATGTTGAAGAACTACTCAAAAAAAATAAAAAATGTAAGTAATTGCAACTCAATTAGGACAACCAAATGATGAACTTACCATTTTTTACGAAGAGCTTGTGAAAACTACAGAGAGAAGTATGGTAATTATCAGTTGATGGACAAAAGTATATGGACACCCCTTGAAATTAGTGGATTTGGCTATTTCAGCCACACCCTTTGCTGACAGGTGTATAAAATCGAGCACACAGCCATGCAATCGCCAGACAAACATTGGCAGTACTGAAGGGCTCAATGACTTTCAACGTAGCACCGTGATAGGATGCCACCTTTCCAACAAGTCAGTTTGTCATATTTCTGAGCCGCTAGAGCTGCCTTTTTTTTGTCCTTGAACGCACTGAAGTCGGAAGTCAGATATTTCCCAGCTCCGAGTTCCCAGTTGTTTTTAACGTGCATTAAAAAAGATTATGCCAAAGTCTCCAGTCGTAAAATGACAGAGAATTGCATGAAATCCGTTTTATAAAAGGCCAAAAAAAGTGCCTCTACTCAACTGCTCAATGCCACTACGCATATTATATGATATGCATGCAATGCTTTATTATAAAGGTGTTTTGTTTTATCTCTTGCGTTCCGGAACCTCAGAGCTCCCCAGGTCACTCCTCTCTCACGCTCACTTTTTGTTCCGGCACATAACGATTGACAAATTAAGCACTGAGAGTATACCATTTAAAGTGAAAAAAGTGAGTGAGAAAGAATTGTTTCCACAGACTAGACAAGACAGTATTGAGTTTGTGGTTGAACCGTTGAGAAGAAGGTCAAGTGAAGATTTTCAAATGGGTGTGACAGCCTACTACAGTTGGAAGTTTACATACACTTAGGTTGGAGTCAATAAAAATTGTTTTTCAACCACTCCATTATTAATGTATGTGTTAACAAACTATAGTTTTGGCGAGTCAGTTAGGACATCTACTTTGTGCATGACACAAGTAATTTTTCCAACAATTGCTTACAGACAGATTATTTCACTTTAATTCACTGTATCACAATCCCAGTCGGTCAGAAGTTTACATACACTAAGTTGACTGTGCCTTTAAACAGCTTGGAAAATTCCAGAAAATTATGTAATGGCTTTAGAAGCTTCTAATAGGCTAATTGACATAATTTGAGTCAATTGGAGGTGTACCTGTGGATGTATTTCAAGGCCTACCTTCAAACTCAGTGCCTCTTTGCTTAACATCATGGAAAAATCAAAAGAAATCAGCCAAGACCTCAGAAAAAAAAATGTAGACCTCCACAAGTCTGGTTCATCCTTGGGAGCAATTTCCAAACGCCTGAAGGTACCACGTTCATCTGTACAAACAATAGCACGCAAGTATAAACACCATGGGACCACGCAGCTGTCATACCGCTCAGGAAGCAGACGCGTTCTGTCTCCTAGAAATTAACGTACTTTGGTGCGAAAAGTGCAAATAAATCCCAGAACAACAGCAAAGGACCTTGTGAAGATGCTGGAGGAAACAGGTACAAAAGTATCTATATCCACAGTAAAACGAGTCCTATATCAACATAACTTGAAAGGCCGCTCAGCAAGGAAGAAGCCACTGCTCCAAAACAGCCATAAAAAAGCCAGACTACGGTTTGCAACTGCACTGGGGACAAAGATCGTAATTTTTGGAGAATGTCCTTTGGTCTGATTAAACAAAAGTAGAACCGTTTGGTCATAATGACCATCCATATGTTTGGAGGGAAAAGGGGGGGGCTTGCAAGCCAAAGACCACATCCCAACCGTGAAGGACGTGGTGGCAGCATTATATTGTGGGGGTGCTTCGCTGCAGGGACTGGTGCAGTTCACAAAATAGATGGCATCATGAGGCAGGAAAATTATGTGGATATATTGAAGCAACATCTCAAGACATCAGTGAGGAAGTTAAAGCTTGGTTGCAAATGTGTCTTCCAAATGGACAATGACCCAAGCATACTTCCAAAGTTGTGGCAAAATGGCTTAAGGACAACAAAGTCAAGGTATTGGAGTGGCCATCTCAAAGCCCTGACCTCAATCCTATAGAAAATTTGTGAGCAGAACTGAAAAAGCGTGTGCGAGCAAGGAGGCCTACAAACCTGACTCAGTTACACCAGCTCTGTCAGGAGGAATGGGCCAAAATTCACCCAACTTATTATGGAAAGCTTGTGGAAGGCTACCTGAAACATTTGACCGAAGTTAAACAATTTAAAGGCAATGTCATCAAATACCAATTGAGTGTATGTAAACTTCTGACCCACTGGGAATGTGAAGAAAGAAATAAAAGCTGAAATAAATCATTCTCTCTACTATTATTCTGACATTTCACATTCTTCAAATAAAGTGCTGATCCTGACTGACCTAAGACAGGACATTTTTACTAGGATTAAATGTCAGGAATTGTGAAAAACTGAGTTTAAATGTATTTGGCTAAGGTGTATGTAAACTTCCGACTTCAACTGTATCATTTGATAGCTACCAGCACTTTTTTAATTTGACCTTTATTTAACTAGGCAAGTCAGTTAAGAACAAATTCTTATTTACAATGATGGCCTAGGAACAGTAGGCTAACTGATTTGTTCAGGGGCAGAACGACAGATTTTTACCTTGGGGATTCAATCTAGCAACCTTTCTGTTACTGGCCCAACACTCTAACCACTAGGCTACCTGAGACCAAACCTTACTGTTGGGATGTCATAAGAATGCCCCTGCCTCGTTTCCAATGGGAAAAATTCAGAGGAAAAGCAGATTGAAGTTTCCTCGCCTGTCTGTGTGTTATTTTAAAAAACAAGGGTCATTTTAAGATGTCAGGCCTGAAATTCCGTTTAGCCATTTTCCCACAATAAGTCACTACCCAAACCAGATCAAACCAGACGCATCTGGTTTCAAGTGGCCAAGATGCATCATGTGATCTTTTACTGCAATCTAGTGGACGAACTGGGAAATTGCATGAGCTCTGATTACGTCAGTGAAAAGGTTATGACTTCAGCTTTCTCCTCATATGTATATCAGTCCTGTAAGATGAAAAATGAAGACACGCACAAGCCATGCACAAGTGTGTACATGTGACCGTGTGTGTGTGCGTGCGTCCATGCATGTTTGTGTGTGTCTAATCCTGGAATAATCCAGTGTAACAGATGTATATCGTACTCTCCTTGCGTTGTGTTTTCTCCTAATAACTCACATCAGCCAGTGGTCCCAGTTGAGCATCATTTATTCCTGTTGTTAAATGAGAAACAGCACGGTAGTTGTGCAGGGCTTAATGATACTGATGGCTGTCGATGGCAAAAGCCCTTGCATCACATTTTCATACTGTTAAAAAACAATCACATTTTTTTTGTTATTTTTTTCATTTCACTTCACCAATTCGGACTATTTTGTGTATGTCCATTACATGAAATCCAAATAAAAATCCATTTAAATTACAGGTTGTAATGCAACAAAATAGGAAAAATGCCAAGGGGGATGAATACTTTTGCAAGGCACTGGGGATTACTCCAAATATCACACATGGAAATTTCTTATGGCTGGACTCATTCAATATCCTGGACATCCTATTTTCTCTCTTCATTTTGACAAATACTGACTGTATACATCGCATATCTGTGTTTTCTCAGAACATTCAAGATATGAAGCTATATTGATTCCAGATATGCTTCTCTTGGCTGAGGTTCATATCCGGATCTTGATATTGTTTTGATATGCTGAAAATAATGACGATTTCTGATGCATTTCTGAGTTTTCAGAACATTCTCAATAATTTGACAAATATGAAATCCATATTTTTCTTTCATGCACAAATACATTTTGAATTCCCTGCAGATAACATACATGATATGGCCGGATATTCACTCATTAGATATGCTAAAATAGGTCTATGTGGACATCTTATTATCTCTATATGATGACAAACACTGACAGTAGGCCTACATAGTATATTTTTCAGCACATACAATGCATATGCTCTTGACTGAGGTCCATATCAGGATCTTGATATGCATTTTGATATGCTAAATAAGGACAATTATAACACCACAACAACCTGCCAAGAAAGGGCCACCCACCAAAACTCATGGACCAGGCACGGAGGGCATTAATCAGAGAGGCAACAAAGAGACCAAAGATAACCCTGAAGGAGCTGCAAAGCTCCACAGCGGAGATTGGAGTGTCTGTCCATATGCTGTGGGGATGTTTTTCATTGGCAGGGACAGGAAAACTGGTCAGAATTGAAGGAGTGATGGATGGAGCTAAATACAGGGAAATTCTTGAGGGAAACCTGTTTCAGTCTTCAAGAGATTTGAGACTGGGACATAGGTTCACCTTCCAGCAGGACAATGACCCTAAGCATACTGCTAAAGCAACACTCGAGTGGTTTAAGGGGAAGCATTTAAATATCTTGGAACGGCCTAGTCAAAGACCTCAATCCAATTGAGAATTTGTGGTATTAAAGATTGCTGTACATCAGCGGAACCCATCCAACTTGAAGGAGCTGGACAAGTTTTGCCTTGATGAATGGGAAAAAATCCCAGTGGCTAGATGTACCAAGCTTATAGAGACATACCCCAAGAGACTTGCAGCTGTAATTGCTGCAAAAGGTGGCTCTACAAAGTATTGACTTTGGGGGGTGAATAGTTATGTACAGTCAAGTTTTCCGTTTTTTTTGTCATAATTTGTTGTTATATTCACGAAAAAAAATATTTTGCATCTTCAAAGTGGTAGGCATGTTGTGTAAATCAAATGATACAAACCCCCAAAAAAATCTATTTTAAGTCCAGGTTGTAAGGCAACAAAATAGGAAAAATGCCAAGGGGGTTGAATACTTTCGCAAGCCACTGTATGTATTTGCAGTCAGTATATTCAGCTGGTAAAACATTATGGCACGATTGAATCTTGTTACAGATCTATCAAGAAATATGCTTGTTTGGACCTGGTACTAACTGCATTATAGTTACACCCCCTTATCAGAAATGTCATTATTCACTTTTCATATCACAGATGTGCACTTTCCCAATTGCTGAAACTTAGAAGGAGACGATTGCTCACAACCAGACAAAGAGCATTTGTTTTGCCATTCAAAAAGGACAGCTGTCATGGAAGCTAACACAAGATACTGTAAATCATGAAATACAGATTGCAAATGCTGATGAGACCAATTGTCAATTTCAACCTACTGAGGCTCATGAACATTTGCTCCATATTGATGGAGAAGTACACTGAATTGCAATAGAACACCCCCCCCCGCCCCTTATCTGTCAGAATTAAAAAGTGTTGGAATAAACATGAATGCAGGTATGAATGCATACAGTGCATTCGGAAAGTATTCAGACCCCTTGACTTTTTCCACATTTTGTTACGTTACAGCCTTATTCTAAAATGGATTAAATACACATTTTTACTCATCAATCTACAAACAATACCCTATAATGACGCAGTGGTCTAAGACACTGCATCCCAGTGCAAGAGGCGTCACTGCAGTACCTGGCCGTGATTGGGAGTCCCATAGGGCGGCGCACAATTTGGCCCAGCATCGTCCAGGTTTGGCCGGGGTAGGCCGTCATTGTAAATAAGAATTTGTTCTTAACTGACTTGCCTAGTTAAATAAAGGTTAAATAAAAAAATGACAAAGTGAAAATATATTTTGATATTTTGTAAGCAATTGTTAAAAATAAAAAAACGAAATACCTTATTTACATAGGTATTCAGACTCTTTGCTATGAGACTCAAAATTGAGCTCAGATGCATCCTGTTTCCATTAATCATCCTTGAGATGTCCCTACAACTTAATTGGAGTCCACCTTAATTGATTGGACATGATTTGGAAAGGCACACACCTGTCTATATAAGGTCCCACAGTTGACAGTGCATGTGCTCCGAGACAGGATTGTGTCAAGGCACAGATCTGGGGAAGGGTACCAAAACATTTCTGCAGTATTGAAGGTCCCCAAGAACACAGTGGCCTCTGTCATTGTTAAATGGCAGATGTTTGGTACCACCAAGACTCTTCCTAGAGCTGGATGCCTGGACAAACTGCGCAATTGGGGGAGAAGGGCCTTGGTCAGGGAGGTGAACAAGAACCCAATAGTCACTCTAACAGAGCTCCAGAGTTCCTCTGTGGAGATGGGAGAACCTTCCAGAAGGACAACTATCTCTGCAGCACTCCACCAATCAGGCTTTTATGGTAAAGTGGCCAGATGGAAGGCTCTCCTCAGTAAAAAGCACATGACAGCCCGCTTGGAGTTTGCTAAAAGGCACCTAAAGACTCTCAGACCATGAGAAACTGGTCTGATGCAACCAAGATTTACCAAGTGTCACGTCTGGAAGAAACCTGGCACCATCCCTACGGTGAAGCATGGTGGTGGCAGCATCATGCTATGGGGATATTTTTCAGTGGCAGGGACTGGGAGACTAGTCAGGATCGAGGGAAAATTTAACGGAGCAAAGTACAGAGAGATCCTTGATGAAAACCTGCTCTTAAGCCACTCAGGACCTCAGATTGGGGTAAGTTCACATTCCAACTATCAGGTATGAAGGTAAGACCCAGATGTAGACCACGTCGAATAAACAATAATTTAATATTCCAATAGGGGCAGGCAATAGACAGGTGAAAGCAGGCAGGGCAGTAAATCCCTGCCTGCCTTGGAAACGGGAGACAAAGGGCTGTGAGACATGGGTTTGACTCTGGACACATGAAAGGTGGGATGTATACGAAGGGTACAGGGCAACAGAAGACGAACAGCAGAGGGGCTAATGATTTTGGAGATGGGGAACGAGCCGATAAATCGGGGGGAGAGTTTGCGGGATTCCACCCAGAGGGGCAGATCCTGGGTGGATAGCCATACCTCTGCCAAGACGATACCGGGGTGCCGTGGTCCGATGGCGATCCGCTTGTCATTTATACCTGGAGGTGGTCTTGAGGAAGGCCGACCAGGCTCTCCTCCAGGTACGACAACAGTGGCGGACAAACAGCTGGGCAGAAGGTATGCCGAACATTTCACGGTAAGGTCTACACTTGTTGTATTCGGCGCATGTGGCTGCAGCCAGCCCAAAAAGCAGGTGTAGACGTCGGTGTTCCCCCACCACTGCCGTCGTCTCCATGGGGGACCGGCGGAATGTGTCTGATGTTCAGGGATCTCCGGAACTCGCACATCGTGGAGGCCTTTGATCAAGTCCAAGCAGACCAAGGAGGGGGAGTTCATCCCGCTCAACCAGACGGACATCAACATCAGCTTCAAACCGGGGGACAAAAGGCTCTTCTTGGTGTCACCCCTCATCATCTCTCATGAGATCAACAAAAGGAGCCCCTTCTGGAAGTGGAGCATAGCCAAGATAGAGTCAGAGGAGTTTGAGATTGTGGTGATTCTGGAGCACATGGTGGAGGCTACAGGTTGGTGTTACATGACCTGTGTGGTGTCCATAATTAGGACAGCCTCAAAAAAGTTCTGCTGAGACTGAGAGTGTCCTAATATGGACACTATAATAGTTGAACTCTGAAATGTTTGGTGTAAGAAGAAATGTATTTTGTTTGGACTGAGTAATGCCGTGTCTGACATAGGTGTGCCATAATGACTGTTGATTCAAAGATTTGAAATAGAAGGGTAGTAGAAAACCCAAAGTTGCTTTTCAATATAGCCTACAAATAATATCGAAATTGAGTGTGATTGCTGTTATCCCACTGAGCACACACTGGTTGAATCAACATTGTTCTACATCATTTCAATGAAAATACGTTGAACCAACATGGAATAGACGTTGAATTGACATTTGTGCCCATTGGGAGGCACTGCATGCAAATCCTGTGGTAAAAACAAAAAGAAAGTGGCCAGGCCTTATTTAATTTGGTAGTCTATGGCCTAATCCGGATACCTTTATACTAACTACACTGCAAAATTTCACTCACTGCTCTCTCCCAAAAACCATACCCTCAGGAAACATTTCAAAGTGAGAAAAAATGACTACCCCCATTCTCCCGGAAGAAAAAGTGTCAATTTCTTTAGCATTCACTATACTAATATCATAATCAGCAACCAAAAGGTTTTAACTACTACAACAAAACATGATAATGATAAGTCCATTGCCCTCAAATCTTTAATAATTTATTTTAATGTACCCCAATGTTTATGTGCTCTTAATTTAGCATGCGCTACCCTTAGACACAGCAAAATGTATCTCGCCACCGAGTCTAACAATTCACTCCCATATTGTATCATATGATTGGTCTCTCTTTTCCATAACCATGTAAAATTATCCTTGTATCGTTACTAGACCAATGTCCAACAACATTTGTAATAGCTGTTTCGCCTTCTTATTTACAATGACGACCTACCCCGGCCAAACCCGGACAACGCTGGGCCAATTGTACGCTGTCCTATGGGACTCTCAATCACGGCCAGATGTGATTCAGCCTTAATTTTCAATATTAATTTCAATCTACTTAAACAGATTATAATTTTAGAATACATTAACTTCCTGATCAAATTCACTGGTGTTACCTAACTATAAAACCAAGCAACAATTATCAGAAACTGTCAAAGAATGTTTCTCATACCTCTACTTCAAATATCCCACTGCCTGCTCGCTTTCAACCGCAGCTCAATCCCTCTACTCATCATTTAACCTTGTATTACTAAAATATCACATCATTATTGTGCTATCAACAACAACAAAAAAACACTAAACATACCATTCACATACTGTCAACACTCAAGTTAACATCAACCCTCGTTATCAATGTTACTCAATGTTACATTTTTAATACCAACCTCTGCTTCACACTCATTAAACACCTGTTATTTTAAGATTAACTTGTAATGCCCAAATGTATAAAATACATCAGCCAAATCTTAATCAATCCAAACAATTAAAATTCTAAATTCTTACTTTCCAATTGACTTACTCTCCTTTGTTACCTCCCTTAAACTCAGAAAACTCTCTACAATCTCAACTATACACTGCGTGCACAATTATTAGGCATTTGAGTATTCTGATCTTATCATTGTTTCTATTCACATTTTCGAACTCCAAACCATATAAACTTGAATGCTTATTGGATTTAATCATTTTCAGGTGATATGTATTTGTGTAATGAGGGAGGGTGTGGCGAAAGTGAATAACACCTTATATCAAGGTGTGCATAATTATTAGGCAGCCTCATTACCTCAGGTAAAATGGGCCAAAATAGAAATTTAACTGACACTGAAAAGCCAAAAATGTAAAATGCCTTTCAGACAGATGCGACACTCTTTAAATAGCTAAACGATTGAGGCGTGACCACCGGACATGCAAACGTTTTTTGGAGAATAGTCAACTGGGGCGCAAAAAAACGCATGGGGAAGAAAAGGCGCAAATGAACGGCAAAAGACTTGAGAAGAATTAAACGTCAAACTACCAGGAACCCATTATCCTCCAGTGCCACCGTATTCCAGAACTGCAACCTACCTGGAGTGTTCAGAAGTACAAGGTGTCAAGTGCTCAGAGACATGGCCAAGGTCAAGAAGACTGAAACAAGACCACCACTGAATAAGATTCACAAGTTGAAGCGTCAAGATTGGGCAAAGAAATACCTGAAGACAGATTTTTCAAAGGTTTTATGGACAGATTAAATGAAAGTGACTCTTGATGGACCAAATGAATGGGCCCGTGGCTGGATCAGTAATGGACACAGGGCAGCACTTTGAGTCAGGTGCCAGCAAGGTGAAGGAGGGGTACTGGTATGGGCTGCTATCATTGAGGATGAGGTAGTTGGACCTTTTCGAGTTGAAGATGGACTGAAACTCAACTCCCAAACCTACTGCCAGTTTCTGGAAGATTCTTTCGTCAAACAGTGGTACAGGAAGAAGTCCTCAGCATTCTAGAAGGCCATGATCTTTATGCAGGACAATGCTCCATCACATGCATCCAAGTACTCCACTGCTTGGCTAGCCAGCAAGGGCCTCAAAGATGCCTGAATAATGACCTGGCCCCCTTCCTCACCTGACTTAAATCCTATTGAGAACTTGTGGGCCCTTCTCAAATGTGAGATTTACAGTGATGGAAGACAATACACCTTTTTGAACAGCATTTGGGAGGCTGTGGTTGCTGCTTCAGCGAAAATTGATCGTGAACAGATCAAGAAACTGACAGACTCCATGAATGGAAGGCTCATTGCAGTTATTGAAAATAAGGGTGGCTATATTGGTCACTGAATATTTTTGAAAGGCCAAAAATGTAATTGTCATTTTGTGTTACTTATCTATTACACTTACTCTAAAAATTGTGAATAAACAAGTGAGTTGCGAGAAATTATTTTTGTAATTTAGTTGCCTAATAATTGTGCACACTAATAATTGCCTAATAATTGTGCACACTTATATATTTCCCTGAGAAAGACAAAACTCACTTTTCCTTTGTTAAACATTCAGGTTTGAGGTTCAATAACATTTTGGATTGACTGAGAGCATTGTGTTTGTTCAACAATAAAATGAATCCAGAGGAATACAATTTGCCTAATAATTGTGCACGCAGTGTACTCTACCTCTGTATTTCTGCTACCTCTGTCTTTCTGTCCAACGTTACGTTACCAGGTGAATTTAAAAAAAATGATAGTCAAACATAACTTCTGTTCACAGGGAGGCCACTTTATCTCTAGCTCATTTTCGTTATTTCAATAAACCTATTTTAGAATAAAATGAAATAAAGTCTCCCTTTTCTGATCATCACTTGATTTCCCTGAATTTACAAGCTACTAAAAAATCAAAAGGTACTCGAGGATATTGGAAATTAAACAACACACTTCTTAAAACCTCTTGGGGATCGAGGGTAACCTAATCCCACTGACGGGATTGCTAGCAAGGCGGGAAATTCAAAACATAAAAAATCTAATCATTTCAATTTCTCAAACAATCAACTATTTTACACCATTTAAAAGATAAACATCTCCTTAATCGAACCACATTGTCCGATTTTCAAAGAGGCTTTACGGCGAAAGCATAAAGTTAGATTATGTTAGGAGAGTACATAGCCAAAAAAGTACACACATCCATTTTCAATTCAAGGACAGGCGTCACCAAAAGCAGATAACCAGCTAAAATTATGCACTAACCTTTGACAATCTTCATCAGATGACACTCCTAGGACATTATGTTAGACAATACATGCATTTTTGTTCTATCAAGTTCATATTTATATCCAAAAACAGCATTTTACATCGGCGCGTGTCGTTGAGAAAATGTGTCTCCCCCAAAACTGCCAGTGAATTTACAAAAAAATACTCATTATAAAACGTGGTTAAAGTATTAAACTGTTATTCAAAGAATAGCATTGACAGATTTCAAAATAACTTTACTGGGAAAGCATACTTTGCAATAATCTGAGTACTCTGGTCAGAAAAATACACTAGGCTATACAGATAGCCACCATGTTGGAATCATCTAAAATCATGAATAACATTAGCAATATTCCCTTACCTTTAATAATCTTCATCAGAAGGCACTTCCAGGAATCTCAGGTCCACAACAAATGTTATTTTTTTTTATGAAGTTCATAATTTATGTCCAAATAACTCCATGCTGTTCCGTGTTGTTAGCGCGTTCGGTAGGCTACTCAAAATGGGAGGGAAAACGTTGTTTAGCATCAATCTTTTGGTCCATTTTTAACGTGAAACATCAGTAATATTTCAACCCGACCTCTCCTGTGTCTTGAAACAAGTTTTGAAAAATGTCTCGCCTCACATGAACGCGCATGTGCGCGCAATAATGAAGTGACGACATCCCAGGGACGTCAACTTCCCTTCCTTCTCATTCGGTCTCTGTTCATCATAGACGCTTCAAACAACTTTATAAAGATCGTTGACATCTAGTGGAAGCCATAGGAAGTGCAAAATGATTCCTTTGTCACTGTGTGTTTTATTGCCAATGACTTCAAAATAGTACAGCCACAAAATTTTCATTTCCTGCTTGTATTTTTTCTCAGGTTTTTGCCTGCCATATGAGTTCTGTTATACTTAGAGACACCATTCAAACAGTTTTAAAACTTCAGAGTGTGTTCTATCCAAATCTACTAATAATATGCATATTCTATTTTCTGGGCCGGAGTAGTAACCTGTTTAAATTGGGTACGTTTTTCATCCGGCTGTGAAAATACTGCCCCCTAGCCCCTAGATACTACTCTCATTGAAAACATCAAATCGTTTGCTAAAGATATTTTTGCAAGAAAAGACTTGGGTCATGGAAGGAGATGGGAATTTTTCAAATATAAAGTCAGAGTGGTAGCCATTAAACGCGCCAAAGAGCTGATGCAATTAAAGAACCTTAGAGAAAAAGAGATGATGCGCAAGCTTGACAGTTTTCTAAAGAAAGATAATCTATCTGAAGAAGAGGAGTCTGTATTCAAGTCTTTACAACTACAATTAGAACAGCTTTACACAGATCTGGCAACGGGTGGCTTTGTAAGGTCACGTGCAAAATGGATTGAATAGGGGGAAAGAAACACTAGTTACTTTTTTGCACTTGAAAAGAGAAACTACAAAAGAAAATCTATAACTGCACTCAATATGAACGATGTTTTATGCAAAGATCCCATTACAATATCATCATTTGTCAATTACTTTTATGAAAACCTTTACAGCTCTTAATTTCAGGAAGATGGTTGTGAAAGCTACATTTGTCACATTCAGAATTATGTCCCTGTAATTGAGGATGATTTCCACTCAGTTTGAGATTCACCTTTGTCAATTGAAGAAATTAGAGAGGCTCTGAATTCAATGAAAAAAAGGGAAATCACCTGGCCCTGATGGCCTGTCAGTTGAATTCTATAGACAGTTTTGGGAGTTACTAGAAGACCCGATTTTTGAAATGTTTCAAGATTGCATTAAAAGTGGGTAAATGGTCTCCACTATGAAACAGGGCCTTATTTCATTGATTCCGAAGCCCGATAAAGACCCTTTTCTCATTGACAATTGGAGACCAATTACTTTATTAAATATTGATTACAAATTGATTGCTCTGGTTTATGCCAAAAGATTAAAGAAAGGAATAGATATCATTATAAATGACACTCAAACAGGATTTATGAAGGGCCGTCACATACAGTGAGGGAAAAAAGTATTTGATCCCCTGCTGATTTTGTACGTTTGCCCACTGACAAAGAAATGATCAGTCCAGAATTTTAATGGTAGGTTAATTTGAACAGTGAGAGACAGAATAACAACAAAAAAATCCATAAAAACACATGTCAAAAATGTTATAAATGTATTTGCATTTTAATGAGGGAAATAAGTATTTGACCCCTCTGCAAAACATGACCGTTTAGACAGTCATATTAATGCTTTTAACCTTATCTAACAAATTATCCATAAAGAGACCACTCTGAACATACGCACGTCTACGTATGGGTTGTTTAAATTGCATCTCATTATATTCCCAGTATTACTTTATCAAATCTCTAGTAATCGATTATACACACCTACAATTTCCCAATCTTTTTTTTCATGTCTTCACAGAATCGATATATAACGTGGGAAATCTTAGGTACTCACATTAAACTCAGCTTCCAACGACTCTTCATCCATACACTCCCAGCGGAACCCAAAAACGTCAGTTTCCCGGACGCTGCCCTATGGGAATAATGCTCAACGGTTCTCGAGTCTTCCAGAAATTATAGACTTGCCGTTACTTTCTAAAATAACATCTAGCACTTAATAATACCACCCCGTGATATCCCATGATGGGCAGTGATGGACAGAACCCCAAGACAACGTTATATCAAAACGTATTATCCAAATTTCAATCATCTTATTTAGCAAATATCTATGTCTTATTATCCAAATGTAAGATTAACACTTATTTGTACCCTCACACACTCATTCACACAGTCCTGTTCCCAAAACATACTTCCCTCACACACTCTCTTATCACATTCACAGAAAACACAAACAAAAAACACAGGGGAATGAAACAGACGAAAGGAGAAATTGGATAGCGCTGTTTTTTAGATTTCAAAAGCCTATATATATATTGTGGCAAACCTCTTCAAAGCTAGGAGCGTTTGTCACAAATTAAGTGAGAAACTGTCACCAAAGTCAGCCCAGAATTAAAAAGTTCTTTCGAACATGACAGTACCTGTATGTTTGTTTCTCTGTCCTGGTCCACCCAGGCCACAGGTAAGGTCAAGGATAGCAGGGTTCGGTACACAAATCTGGTTCTCGGTAGGTCCAGGTCTAAACGCCAACAGGTAAGTCCAAAACAGTCCAGCTCGTACACGGTAAATCCAGCCAATGTAGAATGTCTCTCTCTCTCTATGGTTCATAGATCCTTCCCGCCCTCTCTCTCTCTCTCTTCCTGGTTTTTCTTGACCTTTTATCTGTGGGTCGGCTCCACCTTCTGAGGGTTCCCCTTGCTTCTGGGAATTGTAGTTTTGGCAGTCGGCCATTTTGTGATCTGTAGTTCTGATCGGGGTGGCCATTTTAGTGATCGGGCAGAGCCCGTTTATTAGTTCTGCCCTCACATATCTGCCATTTATCACTCGACTCCCTTCTTTGCCACACATCTCCCCCCCTAGATCCGACCCCCTAGGTCGGGCTACCGCAGCAAAATATGCGTGCATGCGGGATAACCCATCCACATTTCCCATTTCCTTTCCTGCTCTGTGTTTCAAGTCAAAGTGAAACGGTTGGAGACTCAAAAACCACCGCATCACCCGAGCGTTCTTCTCTTTAGCCCTATGCATCCAGGTGAGTGGTGCATGGTCACTGATGAGGGTGAAGTGGCGCCCCAGCAGGTAGTATTTCAGGCTTTCCAGAGCCCACTTTACTGCCAGCGCCTCTTTCTCAACAACTGAGTAGTTGGTTTCCCGTGGTTCCAGCTTCCTGCTTAAAAACAGGATGGGGTGTTCCACCCCTTCTACCTCTTGGGACAGCACTGCTCCCAAGCCGACCTCTGAAGCATCCGTCTGAACCACAAACTCTCTCTCAAAGTCTGGTACCACCAGCACTGGATTACAGCAGAGGGCCTCCTGTAATGTCCTAAATGCTTTGGTGGCCCTTTCATCCCACTTGACCATGTTTGGCCCTCTGGCTCTAGTCATGTCGGTGAGTGGGGCGGCCACTGTGGCATAACTTGGGATGAACTTCCGGTAGTACCCGGTCAGCCCTAGGAAGGCTCGAACCTGCTTCTTATTTACTGGTTTCGGCCATTCTCTAATTGCCTCCACCTTCTTACGTTGGGGTTTGATTAATCCTCTTCCCACGGTGTATCCCAGATATTCCGTTTCCTCTAACCCCACATAACACTTGGCAGGGTTCGCCGTGAGCCCTGCCTTTCTAAGGGCGTCTAACACCGCCTGTACCCGGGGTAAGTGGGATTCCCAATCTGGGCTGTAGATCCCCACGTCATCTAAATAAGCTGCGGCGTATGCTTGGTGCGGTTTTAGGACCTTGTCCATGAGCCGTTGAAAGGTGGCTGGGGCCCCGTGTAGGCCGAATGGCATGACGGTGTATTGAAACAAACCGTCAGGGGTTGCAAATGCTGTCTTTTCTTTGGCCCTGGGGGTCAGAGGAATTTGCCAGTACCCTTTTGTCAGGTCCAGGGTCGTAATGTACCGAGCTTTACCAATTTTCTCCAGTAGTTCGTCTACTCTGGGCATGGGGTAGGCATCAAACTTGGAGATTTCATTTACCTTCCGAAAGTCGTTACAGAACCGCAAAGACCCATCGGGCTTGGAGACCATCACAATTGGGCTAGACCACTCACTATGTGACTCTTCGATCACTCCAGCTGTCAACATTTTCTCCGTCTCTGCTCTAATCGCTGCCTGTCGAGCCTCGGGTACCCGATATGGCCTCATGCTCACTTTTCTCCCTGGTAGGGAAACGATATCATGAGCTGTAACCTCAGTTCGGCCGGGTACTTCTGAAAACACATCTCTGTTTTTCTGGATCAGGGTCTTTACTTCCTGTACTTGTGCTGGGGACAAAGTAGGTGAAATATTTACTTCAGCTGTCTCCTGAGTGTGTGTGGGGTACGTGACCATTAGTGTTTCTCTCTCTCTCCATGATTTTAACAGGTTTATGTGATAGATCTGTTCCTGGGGCCGTCGACCTGGCTGTCGGATCCGATAATTAACTTCTCCTATTCTCTCCAGTACTTCATATGGTCCTTTCCATGTGGCTAGTAGTTTGCACTCTACCGTGGGGATCAGCACTAACACCTTATCTCCCGGTTGAAATTCCCTCAGGGTAGCCTGCCGGTTATAAGTGTGCCGCTGGTGCTCTTGTGCTTGTCTCATGTGCTCTCTGACGATGGGCATGACTGTGGCTATCCTGTTTTGCATTGCCGTGACGTGCTCTATGACACTAGTATACGGGGTGGATTGGTGTTCCCAGGTTTCCCGGGCAATGTCTAAGATTCCCCGGGGGTGCCTCCCATATACCAGCTCGAAGGGAGAAAACCCCAGCGAGGCTTGAGGAACCTCTCTAATGGCAAACATCAGATATGGCAACATGCAATCCCAGTTTTTCCCATCCTTGTCGATTACCTTCCTGAGCATTGACTTCAGGGTCTGGTTGAATCTCTCAACCAGCCCGTCCGTCTGTGGATGGTAAACCGATGTCCTCAACTGTTTCACCTGCCACAATTTACAAAGGTCTGCCATAAGGCGGGACATAAAGGGGGTCCCCTGGTCAGTAAGGATCTCCTTTGGGACCCCAACCCTGGTGAACAATAGCACTAGTTCCTTGGCGATATTTTTGGAAGCCATTGTCCGAAGGGGAATGGCTTCTGGGTAGCGAGTGGCATAATCTAGAATGACCAGAATGTATTGGTGCCCTCTGGCAGATTTGGGTAGTGGGCCCACTATGTCCATCGCTATCCTCTCAAATGGCGTTTCGATTATGGGGAGTGGCACTAACGGGCTTCTAAACGCTGGTCGGGGAGCTGTTACCTGGCACTCCGGGCACTCTCCACAATGCCGAGCCACTTCAGCCTGAATTCCTGGCCAGTAAAACCTCCTTACAATCCGGTCTCGGGTTTTATCGATACCAAGGTGTCCACCCAGAATGTGCCCATGAGCTAGATCCAGTACTGTCTTTCTGTACCGGGTGGGGACCAACAACTGTTCCACCACATCAACCCCTATTTTTGAGACTCTGTACACCAAACCATTTTTCATGATGAAGTGGGGAAAACTATTAGGCATCATCCTATCATTTATGGGAGTACCATCTATGACCTGCACGTCTGCTCTGGCTTGCTGCAGGGTTGGATCCTGGTGTTGGGCCGTCCCGAAATTAGTCATGGACCCTGCCAGGTCTGCTGGTTCTAGATAGTCGTCCTCTGGATTCAGATCGACCCCAGCCCCACTAGTACTGGGCTGTTCATTATCAACGAGGTTTGCCACTTCATCCTCATCCTCCCCTACTAGTACCTGTGAGGTTGGCCCCTGGGAGACCTCTTTTCTTGACCTTGGTTGAAGGCCCCATGCTTCTTCCTGCTTGGTCAGGGTTGTTGGCTTCTCAAATATGCCGTTCTTTTTACCTAACTTTGCAAAGTTAGGAAAGTATCTACCCAATATTACATCATATGGCATCTTTGGGACCACGCCGACCTCATAATCCAGCAGACCGTCCTCTGTTTGTATGCTCACTAATGCTGTGGGGTACAGACGGGTATCCCCATGAATGCACGTAACACTGATATCCTGACTTGTATCCAGTTTATGCGTCGGCACTAGGTTTGCAACGACCAGGGTTAGCATACTGCTGGAATCCAGTAGTGCTTCAACCTCCTTCCCTTCAACCTTCACCCTGCACATATGTTTGTTTCTTGATCTTTCAAGTACAGTGGTTACCACGGGACATGCATACCATATCTCATCTTCTTTTTCACCGAGGTTACATTGCATTGGCTCTTCTTTAATAGGGCAGTAGGCTGCAATATGTCCCGGTCGATTACAATTGTAACAGGTAATAGGGTTCCGGGGGGGAGACCTCCTCGACCCCCAGTCCCGGTTTCCGGTTTTTCCCTTAGTGTCTCGGCCCGATTCTGATTCTTTCCTCATGGCCCCACGCTGCTCTCCTCCCCCTCCCCCTGTTGGCACAGTCTTACCCTGTCCGCTGGTTCGCCCAGGCCTGGGGAATGGAAATCTTTCCTCCTGCGCCTGCTCAGCTGTTCCTGCCGTACAATACCGTTCAACCAGGCCCACGAGATGGTCGGCGGAAAGTACCTCGTTCTGGCCAACCCATCGTCGCACTTCTTGGGGTAGACCTCGCTGAAACTGGTTGAGTACGATGGTCTCGACGACCTCGGTGGACGAACGGGTCTCCGGTCGCAACCATTTCCGTGCCAGGTGAATCAAGTCGAACATCTGTGTTCGGGGGGGTTGTCCCGGTCTGTAGGACCACTGGTGGAAGCGGTGTGCCCTCACGGTATCGGTCACTCCCAGTCTAGTCAGAATCTCTCCCTTGAGTTTATCGTAATCCTGTGCATCCTTCAACTCCAGGTCGAAATATGCTTTTTGAGCATCCCCTGCCAGGTATGGTGCCAGAAGCCCTGCCCATTCTTCTTTCGGCCACTTCTCCCTCTCTGCCGTCCTTTCGAAGGTGGTAAGATATGCTTCCACATCATCATGCGCTGTCATTTTTTTAAGAAAATGATTGGCCCACCTTTGGGTATTTGCAGCTGGTAACTGAGCCCCAATTTGGTCCGCTAGCCCCTTTAGGCCTTCTCTTAACTCCCGGGTGTTTCTCTCTTGCTCTTCTCTGAGCAGCTGGTTGGTGTGGTGCTGGACCTGTAACGTGTCCTGATACATTCGCATTGCATCCTGATGAGCTATTTGTTGAGCTCTAGTTGCCTCTTGTTGGGCGGCCACCGCTTGTAACAGGGCCTGTATGGCTCCCTCCATACTAATTTTCCTGAAAAAAAGTCCTAACCAAACAAAGCCACAAAAAAAACAAAAAAAAACCTGACTCCCCTTTGGAGTGCTAACTAAACTTTTTTTTAATTAATTTTTTTATTTTTTCTACCTAACCAGCGGTATGGTTAATCCAGTGCCCACATTCTCCACCACGTGTGGCAAACCTCTTCAAAGCTAGGAGCGTTTGTCACAAATTAAGTGAGAAACTGTCACCAAAGTCAGCCCAGAATTAAAGTTCTTTCGAACATGACAGTACCTGTATGTTTGTTTCTCTGTCCTGGTCCACCCAGGCCACAGGTAAGGTCACGGATAGCAGGGTTCGGTACACAAATCTGGTTCTCGGTAGGTCCAGGTCTAAACGCCAACAGGTAAGTCCAAAACAGTCCAGCTCGTACACGGTAAATCCAGCCAATGTAGAATGTCTCTCTCTCTCTATGGTTCATAGATCCTTCCCGCCCTCTCTCTCTCTCTTCCTGGTTTTTCTTGACCTTTTATCTGTGGGTCGGCTCCACCTTCTGAGGGTTCCCCTTGCTTCTGGGAATTGTAGTTTTGGCAGTCGGCCATTTTGTGATCTGTAGTTCTGATCGGGGTGGCCATTTTAGTGATCGGGCAGAGCCCGTTTATTAGTTCTGCCCTCACATATCTGCCATTTATCACTCGACCCCCTTCTTTGCCACAATATATATATATATATATATATATATATAAATAAACAGGGAAACCCATACCATTATCAAATATTACCTAATGAGTGGTCCCAAAACCGGGCTTTGTATCTACACTGGGATATCGCCTACTGCGATTACTATAGTATAGATTATGTTATGTCTATCCAAATGTGCAAAACTACCTACCGAGTACCCATGTCTCCTATCTAATTATGTAACACGGTCCCAAAAAAATCCAACCTTACCTTATTTTCTTTTCAACCTTACCTTTTTTCAGCAGGAGCGGTAGAGATACTCTCAAAGATCAGCTATGAAAAAGCCAACTGACACTTACTCTTGTGTTACTGACTTGTTGCACCCTCGACAACTACTATGATTATTATTATTTGACCATGCTGGTCATTTATGAACATTTGAACATCTTGGCCATGTTCTGTTATAATCTCCACCTGGCACAGCCAGAAGAGGACTGGCCACCACTCACAGCCTGGTTCCTCTCTAGGTTTCTTCCTAGGTTTTGGCCTTTCTAGGGAGTTTTTCCTAGCCACCGTGCTTCTACACCTGCATTGCTTGCTGTTTGGGGTTTTAGAATGGGTTTCTGTACAGCACGTTGACATATCAGCTGATGTAAGAAGGGCTATATAAATACATTTGATTTGATTTGTAAGTGTCAGGAATAACAAAACACTTACAATAACACCTAACAATAGTAACCCAGATGCCCTCGCAAAGCATCACCTGCATTATAGTCCCTCATTCAATGAGCTTCACCAAGCCGAGATGTCAGACTGTAACAACAGTTTGAACAGGAGCACTGGTATTTACAACAACTGTGTTTGAATACCGTAGTATTGAATACTAACCGTAGTATTTGTGCCATAAATTGAGTGTATAGTATGCTTATTGGTCATAGTATGGACATACACTGCTCAACAAAATAAAGGGAACACTAAAATATCACATCCTAGATCTGAATGAAATAAATAATCTTATTAAATACTTTTTTTCTTTAAATAGTTGAATGTGCTGACAACAAAATCACACAAAAATAATCAATGGAAATCCAATTTATCAACCCATGGAGGTCTGGATTTGGAGTCACACTCAAAATTAAAGTGGAAAACCACACTACAGGCTGATCCAACTTTGATGTAATGTCCTTAAAACAAGTCAAAATGGGGCTCAGTAGTGTGTGGCCTCCACGTGCCTGTATGACCTCCCTACAATGCCTGGGCATGCTCCTGATGAGGTGGCGGATGGTCTCCTGAGGGATCTCCTCCCAGACCTGGACTAAAGCATCCGCCAACTCCTGGACAGTCTGTGGTGTAACGTAGCGTTGGTGGATGGAGCGAGACATGATGTCCCAGATGTGCTCAATTGGATTCAGGTCTGGGGAACGGGCGGGCCAGTCCATAGCATCAATGCCTTCCTCTTGTAGGAACTGCTGACACACTCCAGCCACATGAGGTCTAGCATTGTCTTGCATTAGGAGGAACCCAGGGCCAACCGCACAGGCATATGGTCTCACAAGGGGTCTGAGGATCTCATCTCGGTACCTAATGGCAGTCAGGCTACCTCTGGCGAGCACATGGAGGGCTGTGCCACCCCACAAATGCCACCCCACACCATGACTGACCCACCGCCAAACCGGTCATGCTGGAGGATGTTGCAGGCAGCAGAACGTTCTCCACGGCATCTCCAGACTCTGTCACGTCTGTCACATGTGCTCAGTGTGAACCTGCTTTCATCTGTGAAGAGCACAGGGCGCCAGTGGCGAATTTGCCAATCTTGGTGTTCTCTGGCAAATGCCAAACGTCCTGCACGGTGTTGGGCTGTAAGCACAACCCCCACTTGTGGACGTCGGGCCCTCATACCACCTTCATGGAGTCTGTTTCTGACCGTTTGAGCAGACACATGCACATTTGTGGCCTGCTGGAGGTCATTTTGCAGGGCTCTGGCAGTGCTCCTCCTGCTCCTCCTTGCACAAAGGCGGAGGTAGCGGTCCTGCTGCTGGGTTGTTGCCCTCCTACGGCCTCCTCCACGTCTCCTGATGTACTGGCCGGTCTCCTGGTAGCGCCTCCATGCTCTGGACACTACGCTGACAGACACAGCAAACCTTCTTGCCACAGCTCACATTGATGTGCCATCCTGGATGAGCTGCACTACCTGAGCCACTTGTGTGGGTTATAGACTCCGTCTCATGCTACCACTAGAATGAAGGCACCGCCAGCATTCAAAAGTTATCAAAACATCAGCCAGGAAGCATAGGAACTGAGAAGTGGTCTGTGGTCACCACCTGCAGAACCACTCCTTTATTGGGGGTGTCTTGCTAATTGCCTATAATTTCCACCTGTTGTCTATTCCATTTGCACAACAGCATGTGAAATTTATTGTCAATCAGTGTTGCTTCCTAAGTGGACAGTTGGATTTCACAGAAGTGTGATTGACTTGGAGTTACATTGTGTTGTTTAAGTGTTCCCTTTATTTTTTTGAGCAGTGTAGTTAGTATGCCAAAAATTCCCAGATGTCGTACTACATTCACCAAAATACGAAGTATACAAGCAGTGGACACCATTTTTGTGCTTTTTGAGCCCATAATGCAATTCTTCAGAAAATGGGCCAGAATTCACGACGTTTTCAGATTTGAAGAAAATATGCAGCCGAAGAAAAGATACAAATTCATTGCTTTAACCTGGTTATTATCTATGCAAAGTCACTTTAACTCTACCTAAATATACAGTGCTGTGAAAAAGTACTTGCCCCCTTCCTGATTTCATTATTTTTTTGCACATTTGTCACACTTAAATGTTTATGATCAAACAAATGTAAATATTACACACAGATAACCCAAGTAAACACAAAATGCAGTTTAAATGATGATTTTATTTATTAAGAGAAAAAAGCTATCCAAACCTTCATGGCCCTATGTGAAAAAGAAATTGCCCCCTAAACCTAATAACTGGTTGTGCCACCCTCAGCAGCAACAACTGCAATCAAGCGTTTGCGATAACTGGCAATGAGTCTTTCACATCACTGTGGAGGAATTTTGGCCCACTCTTTGCAGAATTGTTTTAATTCAGGCACATTGGAGGGGTTTCAAGCATGAACCACCTTTAAGGTCACACCACAGCATCTCAATCGGATTCAAGTCTGGACTTTGACTAGGCCACTCCAAAACCTTCATTTTGTTTTTTTTAAGCCATTCAGAGGTGGACTTGCTGGTGTGTTTTGGATCATTGTCCTGCTGCAGAACCCAAGTGCACTTCAGCTTGAGGTCACGAACTGACGGCTGGACATTCTCCTTCAGAATTTTTTGGTAGAGAGCAGAATTCATGGTTCCATCAATCACAGCAAGTCATCCAGGTCCTGAAGCAGCAAAGCAGCCCCAGACCATCACACTACCACCACCATATTTGACTGTTGGTATGATGTTCTTTTTCTGAAATGCTGTGTTACTTTTACGCCAGATGTAACAGGACGCACACCTTCCAAAAAGTTCAACTTTTGTCTCGTCAGTCCACAGAATATTTTCCCAAAAGTCTTGGGGATCATCAAGATGTTTTTTGCCAAAAGTGAGACGAGCCTTTATGTTCTTTTTGGTCAGCAGTGGTTTTCGCCTTTGAACTCTGCCATGGATGCCATTTTTGCCCAGTCTCTTTCTTATGGTTGAGTCATGAACACTGACCATATCTGACGCAAGTGAGGCCTTGCAGTTCTTTAGATGTTGATTTGGGTTCTTTTGTGACCTCTTGGATGAGTAGTCGCTGCATTCTTGCGCTAATTTTGAAAGGCCATCCACTACTGGGAAGGTTCAACACTGTTCCAAATTTTCTCCATTTGTGGATAATGGCTCTCACCGTGGTTCGCTGGAGTCCCAAAGCTTTAGAAATCGCTTTGTAATCCTTTCCAGACTGATAGATGTCAATTACTTTGTTTCTCATCTGTTCCTGAATTTCTTTGGATCGCGGCATGATGTCTTGCTTTTTGAGATCTTTTGGCCTACTTCACTTTGTCAAACAGGTTCTATTTAAGTGATTTCTTGATTCAACAGGTCTGGCAGTAATCAAGCCTGGGTGTGGCTAGTGAAATTGAACTAAGCTTTCCAAAAAATGAGATTAACCACAGTAAATTCATGATTTAACAGGGGGGGGGGGGGTGTAATTACTTTGTTACATAGGGCCATGAAGGTTCGGATAGCTTTTTTCCCTTAGTAAATAAAATGATCACTTAAAAACTGCATTTTGTGTTTACTTGGGTTATCTTTGTGTAATATAACAATTTGTTTGATCTGAAACATTTAAGTGTGACAAATGTGCAAAAAAATAAGAAATCAGGAAGGGGCAAATACTTTTTCACAGCACTGTACATATTACCTCGACTAACCTGTGCATAGATAATAACCTGCCCCCGCACATTGACTCTGTACCGATTCCCCCTGTATACAGCCTCACTACTGTTATTTTACTGCTGCTCTTTAACTATTAGTTATTTTTATTTTTTACTTATCTATTTTTTACTTGACACTTCTTTTTCTTAAAACTGCATTGCTGGTTAAGGGCTTGTATGTAAGTAAGCATTTCACTGTAAGGTCTACACCTGTTGTATTCGGTGCATGTGACAAATAACATTTTGTTTGATTTGATTGTAGAGGAATACAAATATCTGGATGTCCTTTTGGACAATAAGCTTCAGTGGAGTAAATGTACGGACCAAAAAGAGTCAACAGAGATTGTACTTTTTCAAAAAGCTGGGATATTTTAATGTTGACTGACTCTGTTTTACAAATCTTTAAATGAGTGTATTTGAACTTTTTTGGATTGTTTGTTGATTTGGCAATACCACTGTCAGCCAGAGAAATATGCTGAGAAAGATTATCACAGCAAGCAAGGTACCTGGAGTCAAACAGACAGGCCTGGATGAGATCTTTAAGGTCATGGCCCTCCGCAAGGCTCACAAAATAATTTTAGGCCCAAGTCACCCCCTGTACCTGGACGTTGAACTACTCCCCTCTGGGCGCAGGTATAGGGCACCCCTCGTCAGGAAAAACAGAACTAGACAATCATTTGTGCCAGGTGTGATATCCCTCCTAAATAGCTCGGGCTAATGTTCCTATCTACCCAGTAAGGCCAGCAGGCTAGTCTCTTTTTATTGGTATGTAACTGTTTTTGAAAGTTGTATTATCAATTTGATTTGTATTTAAACGGCACTTTAAATGTTTACATGACACTACAACAAAATTTCCCCATGGGACAATAAAGTCAATACAAAAAATAATTTCCCGCTTGGATTGTTCTGGTGCTTTCAAGACAACTGGGGAAAAACGAGGTGAAATCATGACGTCAATGATCTTCAGGTCGGAAAGTCAAAGCTATAGAAAGAGGCCTGAGTTCCCGAAGTCTGAGTTGGATAACCATTCAAAACTATTTTTTTTCTGAGTTCACAGCACTGAAGTTGGAGAATTCTGAGTTCCGAGTTGTTTTGAATGCGGCATTATGTCCTCCTTTTCTAATATTTCTGAAGAGTCACATTTACACTCACTTTCACTTTAAGTTGAGGATCTCAGCCTCTCTCCTCCCGCTTCCCTTTCTTTACTTCCACCCACTGGCAGAACCAGGAGGTCCCCTCCCATAAAAGCAGTTTTGGGCAATTATAAAAAAAAATTGAAAAGAAAAAAAAAATCACAAATTAATTTAAGGTTATGGTTAGGCATGAGGTTAGCATTGCGGTTAAGGTTAGGTTTAAAATCACATTTGAAGAAAATAAATAGTGGAAATAGGCGGGGTTAATGACTTTCTAGCTGTAAACTCTTATGAGAAAACGAAACCTACTATTATGGATATACTGTCTCTCCACCCTAACAATGGGAGTTGTTGTCCACAAAACGGCATGGTGGACTGTCTAGCTTCCGCCAACACTTTTTTTGGATTGGTGGATACATGTCATTGTTTTAATAATTTTGTTGAATATTTGATGAGGGTTGTTGACGTCAACTGCCTGTATTCAATGGAGAGAGACGCAATGTTACTGCCTCATGTCATGAATTTGCATAGCCAACTCGAGACAACTCCATATAAAGTGTTTTTTCTCAAAGTTCCGGAGGGATGTCACATCGTACTTATATCAGTACACTCGTAACAACTTAAGCACCACAAAACTTATATTCAACCAAATAAACCTCACGTAGTAAATAAGACGTTTTTTTTTGCTGACCAAATTCGACACTCTCTCATTGACCGCCATACAAAAAATCCTGGTTTGTTGGGCGAAACAACGAGAGAAAAAACGCCACCTGCTGGAGGGAGACAGATTTTCAGCTGAGTTAAAGGCCATGATACAGTGTCAGCTGGGGCAGAGGACTGAGAAAGCCGTTCTTACACTATTCTTCCTGTACACCGTCAGAACCGTAGGGTAAATAAAGGGGCCATATAAGCAGACAATGAAAGCTCTTACAATATTCGATGATTACATTTCTCTAAAACAGGTTATAAGCTACATGTTCACCACCAAGTCAGAAGAGTAGGCGAAATTAAGAGGGGAAAATAGACCAAATTATTAGGGAAAAAGCTTACTACACAACATACACTTAGTATTCTTTTCTTAGCTACAATATACATATCTCCCTGGCATGTTACATCATTTATACAGTAGCATACAAGACCTTTTTGGACTCACCTTGTTGTGCTGTGTTCACTTGAACAGGAAGGTGGAGTGGCGGTCCTTTGTGGGCAAATTTTGTCATCAAAGTCTGGCATTCTCTGGATTTATGGTGCTTTCAAGACAACTGGGAACTCGTAAAAAACAAGGTAGAATCATGATGACATCAGTGATCTTCAGGTCGTATTTCTAGAAAGAGGCCAGAGTTCCCGACTTACAACGGATGACCGTTCAAAACATATTTTTCTAGTCGGAGCTTATTTTTTCCTGAGTTCCCTGTTGTCTTGAACTCCCTGAAGTCAGATTTCCCAGCTCTGAGTTAAAAGTTGTTTTGAGCGTGGCAGAAATCATGCTTGATTGCCAGCATTGCCAATGTTGAATGTTTATAATTTTAAGCTTGGAAAAGAGACCCCTAAACCCAGACTTGGGACCACACAGCCACTCCACAGAATAGCAGGCTAGTGATTGCTTTGCAATACTTGCAGTTAGCCACCGATTCCTTCCAAACCACTCATTGTTGAATTTGCAATTCCTAACTTATTGTGTAATGTTTAGGTCCAATGGACGATGAGCAGCGATATGTTTTATCTATAATTTCTCTTCATTATTTCTCTTCATATGACAAGAATCAAAAAGGATTTGCCAGTAGATTGTCGACTTCTTCCATGATGATGACTGCTAGCTAAGATTTCGAAAGTATGATGTTGACATGATCAGTCCAATCAAAGCTACGGTAGATATAACGTGATTTGCCTTCATTTTATCTGTGGCCAATGTCCTTGAGCCTTCTTGGATGGACACTTCTACTGTAACTCTATGGCAGCACCCAAGGGGCTTGAATTTTTTAGCTCTACCCGTAGATTTGGCGATGACGTAGTGTCTCCATGAGTGACAGAACACTGACCCAATCATGGCGAAACTAAAGAACATTGCCAACCCCTATGCTCTGTATTTTCCGCTGGCTACCCGACCACCACAGAAAGCACTGAGCTAGGCTGAAACACCTGCATTTTGTAGCTGCCTTACTCACTAAAGCAAAAAAGAGACCATGTTTGTATGCGGCTTTAATAACTCAATGATTTGTTTAAATGTGGGACTCTGAATGACGGGTTGCCACTGGCGATTAATTTATTCGGAGTATTGAGTCTCAATCATTTACACTCTCTCCACACTTATTAGTCTCAGTGTATCTTCAGCATCGTTGTCAGTCCTCTTCAGTACTTTGGAGATGTAAGACTGTCCGAGCTGAGACAGTAATTTGAAGAGTTCCTTAAACGAGAATGGACCAAGATCTCCACTAGAGGTGGGTTGAAAATAATACTGAAATATACTGTATGTCTTGTAAGAACAAAAACTGTACACCAATGAGATATAGCCATTTCTTCATATTGTGTCATATGGTATTGCAATCATATCCCCTCTCTTTGTGAATGTGTTTGTGTGTCTGTAGTAAAACAAGTGGATGTTTTACTGCCTCCAGAGCCCAAGACCATCTTACAATGCAAGTCTCTTTATTCTGAAGTAACTCTTTTTCGAGACACTCCTCACAAACTAAGATCAAAATACAGTAGGTAACAATAGCAGATCTAGTCCAAGAAGACAGGGTAGACAGGGTAGATACAGTATCTGGCTTAACTTATTGCTCCAACTCCCCTCATTTGTCTCTGCTCTTCTCCAGATTCTTGTCAGCTTACACTGGACCCAAACACAGTAAACAACAATCTCTCTCTGTATGAGGGGAACAGAAAGGTGACATAAAAACCCAATCATATCTTGACCATCGAAATAGATTCACTGGCTTGTGGCAGGTATCGTGTAGAGAGGGTCTGATTGGACGATGTTACAGGGAGGTGGAGTGGCGTGGTAATGGTGTTTGTCCAGCAGTCTCATATAAAGACATCAGCAGAAAAGGGCAAGGCAATGACTTATCATTTGGATACAATGACAAGTCCTGGAGTTTACAGTGATCTGATAGTGTTCGTTTCAGTCACAATAATGTTCAGACTGAAGTATCAGCCCCTCAATCCTCCAGAATAGGAGTGCATTCTATCCTTCTACAATGTCTCTGATACAATGACCCTCCTCCACAGAGTCCAAACTACATTCACTCAGCCCCTCTATCCCGGATTTTGGCCTTGTGGGTGGTATGATTGTACTGCTGAGCTTTTTCAGCTGGAGTAGAGGTACTATAGAATATGGTTGTTTTATAATTTTAATATTATATAATATCATATTGTTAGTTTTTCTGTACAATTGTTCTCAGTTAGTTGATCTTTAGAGAAATGGTTAGTTGAATGCACTAACTAAGTCTCTCTGGATAAGAACAGCTGCTAAATTACCAAATATAAAAAAAATGTAATAAAAAGTATAAAATATTTTAAAGCAAAAATCTGGAATTAGTTTCCAGAAAAACTGCCACCTCTTGAAATTGTACCCTAATATAATGTATATACAACTCTGCTCCTGTGAAAAAAAAACAGCAGAACTGTATAGAATGGATTATACAGTTGAAGTCGGAAGTTTACATACACCTTAGCCAAGTACATTTAAACTCAGTTTTTCCACAATTCCTGACATTTAATCCTAGTAACAATTCCCTGTCTTAGGTCAGTTAGGATCACCACTTTATTTGAAGAATGTGAAATGTCAGAATAATAGCAGAGAGAATTATTTATTTCAGCTTTTATTTCTTTCATCACATTCCCAGTGGGTCAGACGTTTACATACGCTCAATTAGTATTTGGTAGCATGGCGTTTAAATTGTTTAACTTGGGTCAAACATTTTGGGTAGCCTTCCACAATAAGTTGGGTGAATTTTGTCCCATTCCTCCTGACAGAGCTGGTGTAACTGAGTCAGGTTTGTAGGCCTACTTGCACGCACATGCTTTTTCAGTTCTGCCCACAAATGTTCTATAGGATTGATGTGAGGGCTTTGTGATGGCCACTCCAATACCTTGACTTTGTTGTCCTTAAGCCATTTTGCCACAACTTTGGAAGCATGCTTGGGGGTCATTGTCCATTTGGAAGACCCATTTGCGACCAAGCTTTAACTTTCTGACTGATGTCTTGAGATGTTGCTTAAATATATCCACATAAATTTCCTGCCTCATGATGTCATCTATTTTGTGAAGTGCACCAGTCCCTCCTGCAGCAAAGCACCCCCACAACATGATGCCGCCACCCCTGTGCTTCACGGTTGGGATGGAGTTCTTCGGCTTGCAAACCTCCACTTTTTCCTCCAAATATAACAATGGTCATTATGGCCAAACAGTTATATTTTTGTTTCATCAGACCAGAGGACATTTCTCCAAAAAGTACAATCTTTGACCCCATGTGAAGTTGCAAACTGTAGTCTGGCTTTTTTATGGCGGTTTTGGAGCAGTGGCTTCTTCCTTGCTGAGCAGCATTTCAGGTTATGTCGATATAGGACTCGTTTTACTGTGGATATAGATACTTTTGTACCCGTTTCCTTCAGCATCTTCACAAGTTCCTTTGCTGTTGTTCTGGGATTGATTTGCACTTTTCGCAACCAAAGTGCGTTCATCTCCAGGAGACAGAACGCATCTCCTTCCTGAGCGGTATGACGGCTGCGTGGTCCCATGGTGTTTATACTTGCGTACTATTGTTTGTACAGATGAACGTGGTACCTTCAGACATTTGGAAATTGCTCCCAAGGATGAACCAGACTTGTGAAGGTCTACAATTTTTTTCTGAGGTCTTGGCTGAGTTCCCCCCCCCCCCCCCTTGATGTCAAGCAAATAGGCACTTAGTTTGAAGTTAGACCTTGAAATACATCCACAGGTACACCTCCAATTGACTCAAATTATGTCAATTAGCCTATCAAAAGCTTCAAAAGCCGTGACATCATTTTCCAAGCTGTTTAAAGGCATAGTCAACTTAGTGTATGTAAACTTCTGACCCACTAGAATTGTGATACAGTGAATTATAAGTGAAATAATCTGTCTGTAAACAATTGTTGGAAAAATTACTTGTGTCATTCACAAAGTAGACATCCGAACCGACTTGCCAAAACTATAGTTTGTTAACAAGAAATTTGTGGAGTGGTTGAAAACCTAAGTGTATGTAAACTTACGACTTCAACTGTATATAGAATTGTTGCTTTTTAATAACAATGGAGAAAAAAAGTATGACAATCCGGTTGGAGAAGGCATACAGCCAATAGTATCCTGCATAGTAAACTAGATTGATCAGTGTCAATAAAAATGTCACACTAATATTATATGATAACTTTTCATGGAATTTTATGATGATTCATGCAGGAAAGTTAGGGGTGATACCTCTAGTTTTGGACTAACTCCAACTGTTTTGGATCTTTGTTAGGATATAGATTGTCATTTGTTTAGAAATGTATGAATAAAACTCAAGACATTAAATATATTGGGTTATTTATTATGTGCATATTTGCTCAATTCAACATATCAAACATTTGGATTGTATTAAAGGAAATTCATCCAAATATACATTCTGAGTACAGATGTGAACAAAAATGACCAATAAGAACCATTAGACATAAGGTCCAGTCAATACCTAACAAATAAAATGTTGTTTGGGCGGCAGGTAGGTATTTACACTGCCGATATGAAAAGAGTAGGAGAGAGAGTACCGCTACCAGACACACACATCAGCAGAAGAGACTGCCTAGAGTGTAGCCTGTTTGCCAGATAGCCAGTAGAGAGGATGGATAAGACACACCAATGTGAACACAGCACAGGGGGTAACCCAACTAACAATATCTCATGCAATAACGGTTAGAGCAACTCCGAGACAACTTCATAGAGGCAATAAAGAACCCAGTTATCAACATTAGATTATTTGCAATCATTAGTATTCATTCACAGCGAGGAGTATGTAGGTGCACAAATGTGTATGTGTGTGTTTGTCCAAAACCAAAAAAGCCTTTAAATGTCCCAAAGTCTTTTAGGCCATACACAATAGTCCCACAATAAATCCATTAATTCAGTTCAAACTATTTCCCACATTCATAGCCACAGTGCAAACATTATGGCTAAGGCCTAGATTCAATCAGACCATTATGAGCAAAACCACACGATCTGGTTTTGTTTTTATGTTGTTTTAACTGGAATGATGTGGTAAAGCCTTTTTTGCACAAAGAACATCTATATGGTCTTTCCCCTGTGTGATTCCTCATATGCACTCGCAGATGTCCAATATGACCGTAGCATTTCCCACATTCAGTGCAGAAATAAGGTTTCTCCCCTGTATGGGTCCTCATATGCCTTTTCAAAGAAGATGCCCAATTGAACCATTTGCCACAAACATGACACCTGTATGGTTTCTCCCGGTTGTGAAAAGCCATATGCACCTTCCTCATATGCCGCTTTAGATGTCCGAACTGACGATAGAATTTGTCGCAGTCATTACAGCGAAAAGGTTTCTCCCATGTATGGGTCTTTATATGCCTTTTAAAATCCCAGTTACATTTGAAACATTTGCCACAAATATGACAAGTAAGTGTTTTATCTGATACACTGTAGCAGACTCCATCAGGTTCTGTTTTCATCACTTCAATTATGTTGGTGGGTGAATCCACAATTTGGATTTGGAAAAAATGTGAGGGCTGAGATGGTTCCTGATTTTCCGCAGTGGTAGGAGTAAATATGAACTCTTTGGTATCCGACTCTAGCCCTTTAAGCTGCTCTCCCCTCTGACTTGTCCAGACTTCCTCATGTTCCTCTTTAATCTGTTTGGACTCTGGGTCCTCTTGCCCCAGACTGGGGCTCCACTCCTGCCCACAGTGCTGCTTAGGGGGAACCTCTTCAGAGACCGGGAGAGAAAGCTGCTGGAGGTCTGGAGAGAAGGATAGAAAATAAAAATCAGTTTTATACATATTTTCAGAAGAATTGGGACCCTATGGCCTATGGGGTTGTTTTACATTAATTCAAATCACTGACTGCACCCCTTTTAATTTTAATGAAACCTTCCATACTTGCCCATGGTAGAAGTGGTCAGAAAGTGGGCATAGTTTTTCTGATGTTATCCATCGGGATTTCGCCTTTCGGATATGATTAAATGCATAGAAATAGAGTGGAGAAATCATTGACTTAAATGGGGACTTGTTCTATTCATTCTATTTGTATGCATTTAATTGCATCCGAAAGGCGAAATCCCGATAACTTTTGAAAAACTGGTCCCAGGAGATATAGGTGCTCAAAGTTCCCCCATTTTGCATACCTCACCCTACCATGAGACATCCATGTCTTCATCACTGAAAAAAGATAAACGGTTGAGGTTGATATCATTTGAAAGCTTATAAACAGGGTTGTCAAATTTTTGTATGATTTCTTGAATTATTCTTTTTTATTTTATTAAAATTACTTTAACCTTTGAGGGCAATGATCTAAAAATGGGTAAACTCATTTTCATAAATGTTGTAGCTTAGACCCTATTTCACATCATCAGAGGTGTTTTTGTTGTGCCTGTCATCGTTGAATACAGGTTGGGCGTCATTACAATCATAGAAATATAATCAATAGAATGGATCTATCCCTTCAGACCACTGCAATTTAGCTGGTAGACCATTGAAATGTACATTGAATTGAAACTTTAACTTTCAAGTATTCTACTACTAGAAAGATGCTCGCCAGGACTCCCAACATCTAATATCAACTTTAATGGGAATGTCTATTCTATCATCTATATTTCTATGATTTGCTATTGAAGGTTAACAGTTTAATTTATAACTATGGATATTCCCTCTCATGTGCGGATCTCAAACCATCTTTGTGGTACCATTTGAAAGTGAAAATGTCTAATTGTAATTTATTTATTTTTTTCACCTTTATTTAACCAGGTAGGCCAGTTGAGAACAAGTTCTCATTTACAACTGAGACCTGGCCAAGATAAAACAAAGCAGTGTGACAAAAACAACAACACAGAGTTACACATAAACAAACGTACAGTCAATAACACAATAGAAAAATCTATGTACAGGCAATAAAAAGGCAATAAATAGGCCATGGAGGCGAAATAATTACAATATAGCATTAACACTGGAGTGATAGATGTGCAGATGATGATTTGCAAGTAGAGATACTGTGGTGCAAAAGGGCAAGAGGATAAATAACAATATGGGGATGAGGTAGTTGGGTGTGCTATTTACAGATTGGCAGTGTACAGGTACAGTGATCGGTAAGCTGCTCTGACAGCTGATGCTTAAAGTTAGAGAGGGAGATATAAGACTCCAGCTTCAGTGATTTTTGCAATTCGTTCTAGTCATTGGCAGCAGAGAACTGGAAGGAAAGGCGGCCAAAGGAAGTGTTGGCTTTGGGGATGACCAATGAAATATACCTGCTGGAGCACGTGCTACGGGTGGGTGTTGCTATGGTGACTAGTGAGCTGAGATAAGGCGAGGCTTTACCTAGCAAAGACTTATAGATGACCTGGAGCCAGTGGGTTTGGCGACGAATATGTAGTGATGGCCAGCCAACGAGAGCATACAGGTCACAGTGCTGGGTAGTATATGGGGCTTTGGTGACAAAACGGATGGGTAGAGTGTTGGAGGCTATTTTGTAAATGACATCGCCAAAGCCAAGGATCGGTTGGATAGTCAGTTTTATTAGGGTATGTTTGGCAGCATGAGTGAAGGAGGCTTTGTTGCGAAATAGGAAGCCGATTCTAGATTTAATTTTGGATTGGAGATGTTTAATATGCGCCTGGAAGGAGAGTTTACAGTCTAACCAGATGCCTAGGTATTTGTATTTGTCCACATATTCTAAGTCAGAACTGTCCAGGATCGTGATGCTAGTCGAGTGGGCGGGTGGGGGCAACAATTGGTTTTACTAGCATTTAAAAGCAGTTGGTGGCCACGGAAGGAGTGTTGTACGACATTGAAGCTCATTTGGAGGTTTGTTAACACAGTGTCCAAAGAAGGGCCAAATGTATACAGAATGGTGTCGTCTGCATAGAGGTGGATCAGAGAATCACCAGCAGCAAGAGCGACATCATTGATATATACAGAGAAAAGAGTTGGCCCGAGAATTGAACCCTGTGGCACACCCCCATAGAGACTGCCAGAGGTCAGGACAACAGGCCCTCCGATTTGACACACTGAACTCTATCTGAGAAGTAGTTGGTGAACCAGGCGAGGCAGTCAATTGAGAAACCAAGGCTATTGAGTCTGCCGATAAGAATACGGTGATTGACAGAGTCGAAAGCCTTGGCCAGATCAATGAAGACGGCTGCACAGTACTGTCTTATCGATGGCGGTTATGATCTTATTTAGGACCTTGAGCGTGGCTGAGGTGCAACCATGACCAACTCGGATACCAGATTAATAATCTGTAATTATTAGTAATCACATTTTAGTATATTTATCAGCCAAAACATGACACACAAACACCTCAAATAATGTAAAAAAGGTATTAGGTGAACAATAGGTAGGTAAAGAAATAAAACAACAGTAAAAAGACAGGCTATATACAGTAGCGAGGCTATCAAAGTAGCGAGGCTACATACAGACACCGGTTAGTCATGCTGATTGAGGTAGTATGTAGATATGGTTAAAGTGACTATGCATATATGATGAACAGAGTAGCAGTAGTGTAAAAGAGGGGTTGGCGGGTACTGGGTGGGACACAATGCAGATAGCCTCATGCAGCACGACACCTCTCCTTCCCATAGAGTTGATCAGGCTGTTGATTGTGGCCTGCGGAATGTTGTCCCACTCCTCTTCAATGCCTGTGCAAAGTTGCTAGATATTGGCAGGAACTGAAACGCGCTGTTGTACACGTCGACCCAGAGTACACAAAAATGCTCAATGGGTGACATGTCTGGTGAGTATGCAGGCCATGCAAGAACTGGGACATTTCCAGCTTCCAAGAATTGTATACAGATCCTTGCAACATGGGGCCATGCATTATTATGCTGAAACATGAGATGGCGGCGGATGAATGGCATGACAATAGGTCTCACGATCTCTTCATGATATCTCTGTGCATTCAAATTGCCATAGATAAAATGCAATTGTGTTCGTTTTCTGCAGCTTATGCCTGCCCATACAATAACCCCATTAACACAGGGGAACTCTGTTTACAACTTTGACATCAGCCAACCACTCCCCCACACAACACCATACACGTGGTCTGCGGTTGGATGCACTGCCGAATTCTCTAAAACGACATTGGAGGCGGCTTATGGTAGAGAAATTAACTTTCAATTGTCTGGCAACAGCTCTGGTGGACATTCTTGCAGTCAGCATGCCAATTGCACGCTCCTTCAAAACGTAAGACATATTTGGCACTGTGTTGTGTGACAAAAATGTCCATTTTAGAGTGGCCTTTTATTGTCCCCAGCACAAGGTGCACCTATGTAATGATCATGCTGTTTAATCAGCTTCTTGATATACCATACCTGTCAGGTGGATGGAGTATCTTGGCAAAAGAAAAATGCTCACTGACAGGGATTTAAACAAATTTGTGCACAAAATTTGAGAAATAAACTTTTTCTACATATAGAACATTTCTTGGATCTTTATTTCAGCTTATGAAACATGGGACCATTACTTTGCATTATGCGTTTATATTCGTCGAACATCTCATTCCAAAATCATGTGCATTAATATGGAGTTGGTCTCGCCTTTTCTGGGAAGGTTTTCCACTAGATGTTGGAACATTACTGCAGGGTCTTGCTTCCATTCAGCCACAAGCATCTGTGAGGTCGGGCACTGATGTTGGGCGATTAGGCCTGGCTCGCAGTCACCCTTCCAATTCATCCCAAAGGTGTTCGATGGGGTTGAGATCAGGGCTCTGTGCAGGCCAGTCGAGATATTCCACACCGATCTAGACAAACCATTTCTGTATGGACCTTGCTTTGTGCACAGGGGCATTGTCATGCTGAAACAGGAAAGGGCCTTCCCCAAACTGGTGCATAAAGGTTGGAAGCACAGAATCGTCTAGAATGTCATTGTATGCTGTAGCATTAAGATTTCCCTTCACTGAAACTAAGGGGCCTAGCCCGAACCATGAAAAACCCAGACCATTATTCCTCCTCCACCAAACTTTACAGTTGGCACTATGCATTGGGGCAGGTAGCCTTCTCCTGGCATCCACCAAATCCAGATTAGTCTGCCGGACTGCCAGATGGTGAAGTGGGATTTATCACTTCCACTGTTCCAGAGTCCAATTGTGGCGATCTTAGGCTTGTGTACGGCTGATCGACCACGGAAACCCATTTCATGAAGCTCCTGACTAAGAGTTCTTGTGCTAACGCTGCTTCCAGAGGCAGTTTGGAAGTTGGCAGTGAGTGTTGCAACCGAGGACAGACTATTTTTAAGCGCTTCAGAACTCAGCGGTCCCGTTCTGTCTGTGAGCTTGTGTGGCCTACCACTTCACATCTGAGCCGTTGTTGCTCCTAGACGTTTCCACTTCACAATAACAGCACTTACAGTTGACAGCTCTAGCAGGGCAGAAATTTGACAAACTGACTTGTTGGAAAGGTGGCATCCTATTAAGGTACCACATTGAAAGTCATTGAGCTCTTTAGTAAGGGCATTCTACTGCCAATGTTTGTCTATGGAGATTGCATGGCTGTGTGCTCGATTGTATATACCTGTCAGCAATGGGTGTTGTTGAAATAGCCAAATCCACCAATTTGAAGGTGTTTCCACATACTTTTGTATATATACACACTACCATTGAAAAGTTTGGGGTCATGTAGAAATGTCCTTGTTTTTGAAAGAAGAAAAAAAAAATTGTCCATTAAAATAACATCAAATTGATCAGAAAGACATTGTTAATGTTGTAAATGACTCAACTTGCAGCTTCATTAAATAGTACCCGCAAAACACCAGTCTCAACGTCAACAGTGAAGAGGCGACTCTGGGATGCTGGCCTTTTAGGCAGAGTTCCTCTGTCCTGTGTCTGTGTTCTTTTGCCCATCTTAATCTTTTCTTTTTATTGGCCAGTCTAAAATATGGCTTTTTCTTTGCAACTCTGCCTAGAAGGCCAGCATCCCGGAGTTGCTTCTTCACTGTTGCTGTTAAGACTGGTGTTTGCGGGTACTATTTAAGAAGCTGCCAGTTGAGGACTTGTGAGGCGTCTGTGTTTCTCAAACTAGACACTGTAATGTACTTGTCCTCTTGCTCAGTTGTGCACCGAGGCCTCCCACTCCTCTTTCTATTCTGGTTAGAGCCAGTTTGCTCTGTTCTGTGAACGGAGTCGTACACAGCGTTGTACGAGATCTTCAGTTTCTTGGCAATTTCTCGCATGGAATAGCCTTCATTTCTCAGAACAAGAATAGACTGACGAGTTTCAGAAAAAAGTTCTTTGCTTCTGGTCATTTTGAGCCTGTAATCGAACCCACATATGCTGACGCTCCAGATACTCAAATAGTCTAAAGGCCTGTTTTATTGCTCCTTCAATCAGGACAACAGTTTTCAGCTGTGCTAACATAATTGCAAAAGGGTATTCTAATGATCAATTAGCCTTTTACATTTTTTTTTCTCCACCTTTTTAAACCAGGTAGGCCAGTTGAGAACAAGTAAAAAAAATATATAAACTTGGATACGCTAACACGACGTGCCATTGGAACACAAGAGTGGTGGTTGCAGATAACGGGCCTCTGTACGCCTATGTAGATATTCCATTAAAAGTCTGCTGGTTCCAGCTACAACAGTAATTTACAACATTAATGTCTACACTATATTTCTGATCAATTTGATGTTATTTCAATGGAATTTTTTTTCCTTCCCTTTCAAATACAAGGACATATCGAAGAGACCCCAAACTTTTGAACGGTAGTATATACACGTGAAGTTGGAAGTTTACATAAATGTGTTTTAATGACTCCAACCTAAGTTTTTCAACCACTTAGGACATCTACTTTGTGCATGACAAGTAATTTTTTAAACAATTGTTTACAGACAGATAATTTCACTTATAATTCCCTGTATCACAATTCCAGTGGGTCAGAAGTTTACATACACTAAGTTGACTGTGCCTTTAAACAGCTTGGAAAATTCCAGAAAATGTCATGACTTTAGAAGCTTCTGATAGGCTAATTAACATCATTTGAGTCAATTGGAGGTGTACCTGTGGATGTATTTCAAGGCCAAGCTTCGAACTCAGTGCCTCTTTGCTTGGCATCATGGGAAAATCAAAAGAAATCAGCCAAGTCCTCAGAAAAACAAATTTGGACCTCCACAAGTCTGGTTCATCCTTGGGAGCAATTTCCAAACGCCTGAAGGTACCACATTCATCTGTACAAACAATAGTACGCAAGTATAAACACCACGCAGCCGTTATACCACTCAGGAAGCAGACGCGTTCTGTCTCCTAGAGATGAACGTACTTTGGTGCGAAAAGTGCAAATCAATCCCAGAACAACAGCAAAGGACCTTGTGAAGATACTGGAGGAAACAGGTACAAAAGTATCTATATCCACAGTAAAACGAGCCCTATATCGACATAAGGCCGCTCAGCAAGGAAGAAGCCACTGCTCCAAAACCGCCATAAAAAAGCCAGACTATGGTTTGCAACTGCACATTGGGACAAAGATTGTACTTTTTGGAGAAATGTCCTCTGGTCTGATGAAACAAAAATAGAAGTGTTTGGCCATAATGATCATCCATATGTTTGGAGGGGAAAGGGGGAGGCTTGCAAGCCGAAGAAAACCATCCCAACCGTGAAGCACGGGGGTGGCAGCATCATGTTGTGGGGGTGCTTTGCTGCAAGAGGGACTGGTGCACTTCACAAAATAGATGGCATCATGAAGAAAAAAAATATTGTGGATATATTGAAGCAACATCAGTCAGGAAGTTAAAGCTTAGTCGCAAATGGGTCTTCCAGATGGACAATGACCCCAAGCACACTTCCAAAGTTGTGGCAAAATGGCTTAAGGACAACAAAGTCAAGGTATTGGAGTGGCCATCACAAAGCCCTGACCTCAATCCTATAGAAAATTTGGGGGCAGAACTGATAAAGCATGTGCGAGCAAAGAGGCCTACAATCCTGACTCAGTTACACCAGCTCTGTCAGGAGGAATGGGCCAAAATTCAACCAACTTATTGTGGGAAGCTTGTGGAAGTCTACCAGAAACATTTGAACCAAGTTAAACAATTTAAAGGCAATGCTACCAAATACTAATTGAGTGCATGTAAACTTCTGACCCACTGGGAATGTGATAAAATAAATAAAAGCTGAAATAAATCATTCTCTCTACTATTATTCTGACATTTTACATTCTTCAAATAAACTGGTGATCCTAACTGACCTAAGACAGGGAATCTTTACTAGGATTAAATGTCAGGAATTGTGAAAAACGGAGTTTAAATGTATTTGGCTAAGGCGTATGTAAACTTCCAACTTCAACTGAATGTTTAATATATATATGAAAAAAACATTAAAAAGATACATTTAAAAATATAGATATTTTATTCAAAAACATTTTTTAATAGATCATTAAAATAGTTTGACAACACTAATCTTTCAGATTATATAAAACTCAACCGTTTATCTTTATAGTGATAAAGACATGGATGTCTCATAGTAGGGTGGGGTATGCAAAATAGGTCAACTTTGAATGGCAGGTAGCCTAGTGGTTAGAGTGTTGGGCTAGTAACCGAAAGGTTGCAAGATCGAATCCCTGAGCTGACAAGGTAAAAATCGGCCGTTCTGCCCCTAATAAGGCAGTTAACCCACTGTTCCTAGGCCGTCATTGAAAATAAAAATTTGTTCTAAACTGACTTGAAGGAAACAGAAACGCATGATCAATTTAGATGGGGATTGACTGGGAATGTGATCATCCCCAGGTTCAAAATGTTAGATTCAACAGTCAATTTTAAAAACACACCATATTCTAGAATACAGCTGTACAATTTTTATTCACAAAAGTTAGAGACTGCATACAAATCCTAAATATCCTCGCCAAAAACAACAAATGTGTTAATGTAATAATTTGATAATGTTCTACAAGTCCATTAGTCAACTCATAGTGATCCAAACAAATGACACGTTCATGTTTCCTCCCTCTGGTGAATAAGGTGTTTCTCGTTTACTTTTCAAGATATCCAAATCCAATCTTTCTAAACCATTTTCTGAAGTTCTTGCACTGATGTGATGTTACTTCTTTGAATTCGTTGCTGGAGCATTAAAATGTGGACACAAAATACATTTTCTCCTCTGTGTAAATCATGTAATAATTTTTTCCCCCACTCCAGTTGAAGCATTTGCTGCATTAATTGCTCCTGTGTGATTCCTCATATGCCGTAACAGGTTCCTCTTCTGCCTGAAGGATTTAACACATTACTTGCACTGATACGGTCCCTCCCTAGTTTCACGACTGTTACCAGTGCACAAACGAGATTTGGTTTTGGATGGCCCCGGGATTATATTACTCCCCTGCGTGTGAGTGATTTTAATTGGGATGCTGTGATGAAGTATTCTCCACACAAAAAGCATCTGTATGATCTCTCCCCTGTGTGTCCCCTCATATGCACTGTCAGATTTCCTATCTGACTATAGCATTTGCCACATTCACTGCAGCAATAAGGTTTTTCGCCAGTATGAGCCCTCATATGCCTTTCCAGACCAGATTTACAGTCAAAACATTTACCACAAACATGACAAGAAGAGCTTTCACCAATGTGACATGGTTTCATCTTGATCTCTTTAGTTGTACTGGTGGGTGAGACCACAATTTGCATTTGGAAAAGATGTGAGGTCAGAGGTGGTTCCAGGTTTTCCACAGAGGGAGTGAATATTAACTCTTTGGTATCAGACTCTAGCTCTTTAAGCTGTTCTCCCCCTTGACTGGTCCAGACTTCATGTTCCTCTTTAATCTGTGAGGGCTCTGGGTCCTCTTGCTTCAGACTGGGGCTCCACTCCTGCTCACAGTGCTGCTGCTCAGGAGAAACCTCATCTGGGAGATAGAGCTGATGTAGGTCTGGAGAAAAGGAAAGAAGAATCTTTCAAAACAATTAACTCCTTAACCATTGTCTTACATGGTTAGTTGGTACACTTATGTTAAATTTACACTGAGTGTACAAAGCATTAAGAACACCTACCTAATATCGAGTTGCACCCCCCTTTTGCCCTCAGAACAGACTCAATTGGTTTGGGAATGGACTCAACAAGGTGTCGAAATCGTTCCACAGGGATGTTGGCTCATGTTGACTCCAATGCTTCCCACAGTTGTGTCAAGTTGGCTGGATGTCCTTTGAGCGGTGGACCATTCTTGGAACACACAGGAAACTGTTGAGCGTGAACAACCCAGCAGTGTTACAGTTTGACACAAACCGGTGTGCCTGGCACCTACTACCATACCCCGTTCAAAGGCACTTCAATATTTTGTCTTGCCCATTCACCCTCTGAGTGGTACACATACACAATCCATGTCTCAATTGTCTCAAGACGTCTCTAACCAGTGTCCTCCACTTCATCTACACTGATTGATGTCACTTGTTAAATCCACTTCAATAAGGGATCATAGCTTTCACCTGGATTCACCTGGTCAGTCTACAGTGCATTTGGAAAGTATTCAGACACCTTGACTTTCACCACATTTTGTTACATTACAGACTTACTCTAAAATGGATAAACAAAATGTTTTCACACAATACCCCATAATGACAAAGCGAAAACTGGTTTAGATTTTTCTGCAAATTTTAAAATAAAAAACTGAAATACCAGGATTGTGTCAAGACAGGATTGTGTCAAGGAATACCAAAACATTTCTGCAGCATTGAAGGTCCCCAAGAACACAGTGGCCCCAATTCTTAAATGGATGAAGTTTGGAACCACTAAGACTCTTCCAAGAGCTGGCTGCCCGGCCAAACTAAGCAATCATGGAAGGGCCTTGGTCAGGGAGGTGACCAAGAACCTGATGGTCACTCAGAGCTCCTCTGTGGAGATGGGAGAACCTTCCAGAAGAACAACCATCGCTGCAGCACTCCACCAATTAGGACTTTATGGTAGAGTGGCCAGACGGAAGACACTCCTCAGTAAAAAGGCACGACAGCCCGCTGGAGTAGGCAAAAAGGCACCTAAAGGACTCAGACCATGAGAAACAAGATTCTCTGGTCTGATGAAACCAAGATAGAATGCTTTGGGCTGAATGACAAGCATCACATCTGGAGGAAACCTGGCAACATCCCTAGGGTAAAGCATGGTCGTGACAGCATCATGCTGTGGGGTTGTTTTTCAGCAGCAGGGACTGGGAGACTAGTCAGGATTGAGGGAAAGATGAACGGAGCAAAGTACAGAGATCTTCAAACTGGGGCGAAGGTTCACCTTCCAACAGGACAACGAACCTAAGCGCACAGCCAAGCCAAGACAACGCAGGAGTGGCTTCAGGACAAGTCTCTATGTCCTTGAGCAGCCCAGCCAAAGCCCGGACTTGAACCCGATCTAGCATCTCTGGAGAGACCTGAAAATAGCTTTGCAGCGACACTCCCCATCTAACCTGACAGAGCTTGAGAGCATCTGCAGAGAAGAATGGGAGAAACTCCCCAAATGCATGTGCCAAGCTTGTAGCGTCATACCCAAAAAGACTTGAGGCTGTAATTGCTGCCAAAGGTCCTTCAACAAAGTACTGAGTAAAGGGTCTGAATACTTAAGTATTTAATCCAATTTCAAATAAAGCTGTAACGTAACAAAATGTGGGAAAAGGGGTCTGAATACTTTCCAAATGCACTGTATGTCATGGAAAGAGCAGGTGGTCTTAATGTTTTGTAAACTCAGTGTATATTGGATGGACGCTTGGCAGTGAAGTACTGTCGCTTATGTGCATTTGAGTTTGGAGCAGTCTAACCGGAAACCTTTATATCGGATTCTCCCAAAGAATCTTAAAGCCTCAGACGCTTGACCTGCTATCACGCTACACTAAAAACGTCAAATTCCTATGATTTACCATGTTAAATAACACTAATATGTGAATCAACATTGTGAACTAATGTTCCATTTTGTCGCTAGGAAGGAATGTGAAAATAGCTTAGAAAATCTGGTGGGGATCAAGTCTACCTCAAAACCCACAATATAGGCCTTATGGTCTTTCTGGGCAGGGCCACAGGCCAGCTGTCACCAGCCTAGATGGCGGCTGACTGATGGCTAGCTAACGTTACTTTCAGCATCCAAATGTTAAACTAAAAAGTAATATCATGTTTTAATGTTCCCGCTATGTTGCCTACAGTTAGCCAGACAGCTAAACTAGCCATGTCCCTCAATCAACCCGCCTAATTTACACAGATACAGTTGAAGTCGGAAGTTTACATACACCTTAGTCAAAAAAAATTAAAAACTCAGTTTCACAATTCCTGACATTTAATCCTAGTAAAAATTCCCTGTCTTAGGTCAGTTAGGATCACCACTTTATTTTAAGAATGTGAAATGTCAGAATAACAGTAGAGTGATTTATTTAAGCTTTTATTTCTTTCATCACATTCCCAGTGGTCAGAAGTTTACAACATACACTCAATTAGTATTTGGTAGCATTGCCTTTAAATTATTTAACTTGGTTCAAACGTTTCAGGTAGCCTTCCACAATAAGTTGGGTGAATTTTGGCCCATTCTTCCTGACAGAGCTGGTGTAAGTGACTCAAGTTTGTAGGCCTCCTTGCTCGCACACACTTTTTCAGTTCTGCCCACACATTTTCTATAGGATTGAGGTCAGGGCTTTGTGATGGCCACTCCAATACCTTGACTTTGTTGTCTTTAAGCCATTTTGCCACAACTTTGGAAGTATGCATGGGGTCATTGTCCATTAGCAAAACTGATAAGAGAATTATCTAATAAAAGGTAAATGAATCAATAAACCATGATGAATTATTAGTCATACAGCATGGTTAATGAATAATCAATGTAATGATCAATGTAGTGATCGATTGGTCTGATTAGTCCCAGAAAGTCCAGGAACCACTGGAGAGGGAAAGAAATGTGTGTATGTAATTAGTGTAGAGAGCAGGGGACAGATGGTAAAGGGAGTAAAACTTCAAGGGGTTCCTAACCTTGAGGGAAAGGAACAGGCTGAGCTGGATAGTGATAAACAGTGTGGGAAGTCAATGGGGGATGCAGGTCACCAACAGTTTGTGTGTAAATGCATGTGCGTAAGTAAGCAAGAACTATATAATGATTGTTTTGTTATCCTGACCTTAGAATGTTCTCTGAATAAAGCTACAGAAACCTTTTGCGGAAAGCTAAGTCCTTGCCTAATTATTTAACCCATTGTCTTACAAACCTTGGGCATTAGTCAAGGCGTATTGATTATTATCATCAATATCTCAAAAACCCATTTGCAACCAAGCTTTAACTTCCTGACTTATGTCTTGAGATGTTGCTTCAATATATCCACATAATTTTCCTGCCTCATGACATCTATTTTGTGAAGCGCACCAGTCCCTCCTGCAGCAAAGCACCCCGACAACATGGATGCTGCCACCCCTGTGCTTCACGGTTGGGATGGTGTTCTTCAGCTTGTAAACCCCTTTCTTTTCCCTCCAAACATAACAATGGTCATTATGGCCAAATAGTTATATTTTTGTTTCATCAGACCAGAGGACATTTCTCCAAAAAGTACAATCTTTGTCCCCATGTGCAGTTGCAAACCGTAGTCTGGCTTTTTTTATGGAGGGTTTGGAGCAGTGGCTTCTTCCTTGCCTTTCCGGTTATGTCGATATAGGACTCGTTTTACTGTGGACATAGACACTTTTGTACCCATTTCCTCCAGCATCTTCACAAGGTCCGTTGCTGTTGTTCTGAGATTGATTTGCACTTTTCACACCAAAGTACGTTCATCTCTAGGAGATAGAACACGTCTCCTTCCTGAGCGGTATGACGGCTGCGTAGTCCCACTGTGTTTATACTTGCATACTATTGTTTGTACAGAAGAACATTTCTTTTGATTTTCCCATAATGTCAAGCAAAGAAGCACTGAGTTTGAAGGTAGGCCTTGAAATACATCCACAGGTACACCTCCAATTGACTCAGATGATGTCAATTAGCCTATCAGAAGCTTCTAAAGCAGGGGTGTCAAACGTCCGGCCCGCGGGCCGGATCAGGCCCTCAAAGGGGTTTAATCTGGCCCGCGAGATGATTTTGTAAAGTATAAAAATGAGCTGCAATTTTTCAATAAAATAAACTGCTGTTCCAATTGCGTCCACTGGATGGCGCAATAGCAATTGTGTTAAGCAAGCCAACTGTTTATACCGGAGCAGAGCAAGTAGGTCAAGCAAGTGCAGCCAGTCCGGATGAGCTACTTTGTTTTGCCCGCGATATTTATTATTGCTTCTACTTATAACATTATGTGCTTTGGCACCCTCATTGCCCCAATATGTCTCTGTCAAAAAAGAGAAAAGTGGACGCAGAGTGCAGAGTGTTCCAAGAAAAATGGTCATCCTATTTATTCACGGAATTGAATGGGAAAGCTGTATGTTTGGTGTGTTCACAGCATGTTGCAGTGCTGAAAGAGTATAACCTTCGTCGCCACTATGTGAGTCTTCATGCCGACAAATATGACAACTTTCAAGGACAGCGGAGAAGAGAGAAGGTGAATGAACTGTTGGCGGGTCTGAAGAAACAGCAGTCTGCGTTTACTCACAGCCGAGACATCAGTGACGCTGCAGTGAAAGCTAGCTACCTCATTGCTAATGAAATCGCAGTGGCTTCAAAACCATTTAGTGAGGGTGAATTTGTAAAAACATGCATGATGAAGGCAGCGGAGATTGTGTGCCCTGAAAAGCACCAGGCTTTTGCAAATATCAGCCTGACAAGAAACACAGTTGCAGACAGGATTTACGATCTTTCAGTGGATTTGGACAGCCAGTTGAAGCAAAAAGTAAAGTCATTTATTGGGTTTTCAGTTGCAATTGATGAAAGCACGGACATTACAGATGTTGCACAACTGGCCATTTTCATCCGCGGAGTTGATGACACATTGACCGTCACCGAGGAGTTCGTGGAGTTGGTGCCGATGACAGATACAACGACAGCATCTGATATTTTCACCGCACTCGTCGGCGCGCTGGACAGGGTCGGAGTGGACTGGTCCCACGCTGTCAGCCTGGCTACAGATGGTGCGCCCTCAATGATCGGGAAAAAAGCAGGCGTTGTGACAAAGTTCAGAGAGAAAGTGCAATCTGCAAATGGAGGACGTGATTTTTGGACTTTTCACTGTATTTTGCACCAGGAGGCTTTGTGTTGCAAGTCATTAAAGATGGATAACGTCATGAAGGTGGTCATCCAAACTGTTAATTTCATCCGATCCAGAAGCCTGAATCACCGTCAGTTTGACAGCCTTCTCAGAGAGAAAGACCACATCTATGGCCTGCCATACCACACTGAGGTAAGATGGTTAAGCCGAGGTGCTGTGCTTAGGCGTTTCTTTGATTTACGAGAAGAAATTGAACAGTTCATGGAAGAAAAGGGCAAACCAGAGTTAGAATTTCATTCCGCAGAATGGATGCAGGACCTTGCATTTATGGTGGATGTTACAGAGCACCTGAATAACTTGAACAAACAGCTGCAAGGGCGCAACAAAGTCATCACGCAGTATTATGACAGCATACGTTCTTTCAAGTTGAAGCTGTCATTGTGGGAGACGCAACTCGCCGGTGGTGATGCAGCTCACTTCCGGTCTGAAAAATGTGTGCGCGACCCAACATGTGGCAGACATGAAGCGGTTCAAAGATAAAATAACGGGACTGTTACGGGAGTTTGAGCAATGCTTTCAGATTTTTGGTGAACTGGAGAAAGACTTCAACGTTTTTTGCTCGCCATTCACCGTGAATCCCTCTGATCTGCCCGTCAGCATCCAACTTGAAATAATAGACTTGCAGTGTGACTCGGATATGAAGGGCAAATTTGCCGCAGCTGGCTTGGACACATTTTATCAGAATCTCTTGCCAGGTTACCCCAACTTGACAGCCCTCGCTGCAAAACTGTTGTGCATGTTTGGAACCACATATCTTTGTGAGCAAGTTCTCTGTAATGAGCATAAATAAAACAAAGCTGCGCTCAAGGCTCACGCACAAGCACTTGAATCATATCCTGAAGTTGGCTGCCACTCAGGATGTGACGCCTGATATTGATGCGCTGGTGAAAGCTAAAATATGCCAGGTATCAGGAGTCAAATAAACTATGCAACCCCACTTAAAGTGCTGCATGAGACACCCTGATATAGTTCTGTGATCTGTGATATACTTCTGTGAATCACTGAGGCATTGTGTGTTTGTGTGTTCTTTTTCTTTAGAATTTTCAAATAAACTTGGTGTTTTATGATTAATAGTGATGTTGTGCTTGTACTATTGTGGACACACTGTCCTCAGGCTCCAACTTTATGTTTTATGTTGATCGTATTAAAACAAAAAAAACAATCTGAAGTTGTTGTTTTTAAGTTATATATATACACCATGATTTTACCGGGGAATAGATTTTCCTCCATGTGGCCCCTGAGCTAAAATGAGTTTGACACCCCTGTTCTAAAGGCATGACATCATTTTCTGGAATTTTCCAAGCTGTTTAAAGGCACAGTCAACTTTGTGTATGTAAACTTCTGACCTATTGGAAATGTGATAATCTGTCTGTAAACAATTGTTGGAAAAATTACTTGTGTCATGCACAAAGTAGATGTCCTAACCGACTTGCCAAAACTATACTTTGTTAACAAGAAGTTTGTGGAGCGGTTGAAAAACGAGTTTTAATGACTCCAACCTAAGTGTATGTAAACTTCCAACTTCAACTGTAGCTACATACTTATGATTATTTTCTGACAATTTGGAACACTGTAAACACCAAATAAATAAGTAATACCAGAGGCTGTCCTAACAAACAAGTGTTAAACATTTATTACACCACAGCAAAGATTAAAAACAGACGAATTTGTGAAATTGTTTATCAGACGAGTGGTTGCTTGAGGCTTGGTGCTCATGGAATCAGTAGCCAATTAAACAAACACTCAAACAGGCACCACAAGCAGGATCTGTCTTATTTCTGTAGCTAGATATACAGTGCATTCGGTAAGAATTCAGACCCCTTGACTTTTTCCACATTGTTACATTACAGCATTATTCTAAAATGGAGTAAATAGTCCCCCCCACAATCAATCTACACACAACACCCCATAATGACAAAGCAAAAACAGGTTTTTAGAAATGTTTGCAAATGACTAGTATCAATCAAATCAAGAGACTAACAAAACCATTTTGCAGTGACAAAACATAGCTAGTCCAATAACGTTTCACAGACTTCCTTTGGAAGACCCAGAATTACTGAGGCTTTGGCTAGTGGTTATGCAAAGACGCATAAACACTCCCATCCACAGACTTTGTGCGTTGGCCCTACTTGTTTGTAGCGAGCCCTTCTCTGATGACGACTTCTGTCAACCACCAACAAGAAAAATTATTGGTACAAACACATTAAGAAAACAGCAAAACATTTTCTGTATACAATGTCACCAATGCTCCCTGGAACAGAATTTCAAATGTGAAATCACCCCTAAATTGAACATGAGCTGGAGGTAGACACGAAGCCACTGTATTGAGTAATGCCATGGTTCTATTATTGGGTAGGCTAATGTGTAGAATACATAGTGTGGGATCCTGGCTAGGGTGGATACAGTTCTATTTATCCATGATATGCAGGCTCATGTCAGTGGCAGCACAGAAATTAGTGGGTTGCCCATGGCTGCTGAGATATCCAGTTTACCAAAATCAACTACTCACCTACCAAAAGCCAACCTGGAACCCATGGAAAATCTGCATCAGAATCTGTAGATATCACAGAACTGAGATTGCTACTCTCCAGTCCACAACAGGCAAACCCACGCACAACACGTTCCACCTCAGGGATCTACCATGCGTTACCCTTACCACCTGGGCAAGTGCAATGATAAATATGTTTTATATATAGTTAACAGAAATAATACTGCTTATCAATAATGCTTTAACTTATATGTATAAATGACTGATTTTGCATTGTCTTTTTTTTGTCACAAGAAACCAAAAGTGTGGATTTTTCAAGGCTATGTTACATGTTTTGTAAGGACTATTTGACCTTGTACACATTTGCAGCTAAAAGTAGAATTGCAGTATAAAGTAAAAAATAACTAATGCAAAAAGGAGAATAGAAAGGGGAGGGAAAGGTAATGAGCCATCGGTGGAAGGTTGTTCAAAAGGATACTGAAAGCACTAATCTGCCTTGAATCCAGTGTAGACACCGGTGGGTGAGAGGTACTTGTTACGGATGGTGACAACACAACTGGGTAACACTCGTCTCTAACCACATCCAAGTCGTTCGCTTTTCAATTCCCATTCCAAGACCACTCTGTAAGCCACAAGTCTATATTGCCTAAAAAAATAATAATAAAAACATCAGCTCGCTGTGCGGAAGCAGAATAACACTAGGTTGGTCTACTGATGACCATATGGGTGACTCATGACATATAGCCTATAATACTGTAAAGTCTATTTATCACACACAAACTACCTGTACTTACTTTATTGACAGCTGGCCATTAGGTCCCTATGGTCAAGGTCTCTTCTTCCAGTTCATTTTCAGTACACAGAAAAACATTTCTACAACTGCTGGGTTTATAAGGGTTGGAAAAGTAATTGTCAATGATTAAACAGTATGGTGGGCTCGCGGGACAACGCTATCTCGTCGCCGGACAATTCTAGATTTTCCAAGGCTGGCATAAGCAGGTACCAATCCACACAGCAAAGACACTCGTCTTCAGTGGGCTTCACTTTGCATTGCAGGTACACCACCAGTTCCCAGATGGTGAGTCGAGCATCTGCTGCTAGTTGAATATCTGCCTGAGCCTCTGCTCCGTCTCTCTCCCTCATCCTCGATCCGTTAAAGATCCTCGTCTGTGTATTCCAATTCAAATAAATAAGCCTTGCCTCCTTGTATTCGTAGTCAGACAAGTTGGTAGCGTAGTAGTTTGAAAAAAATAAAAGAATATTCGGTTGCTTGGTAGATTAGAAGCTCTGTTTACAGTAGGGCTGGGCGATATATCAAATTAATTTGAATGTATGTTTTTCGTGTATTGATCTAAATGCATGTAGCCCAATTTTTTTTTTATGAGCGTTCTGTCTCTTTTTAGTGTAGTCTCCTTCACTCCTCCTATGCTGTGTGCACTTTCCCACTCGCACAGACATCAAGACCCTCCCCTACCACTCACAACAAAGGCAAAAGATTCACTTCTTCCTCTCTGACAAGAAGCAGTTTAACTCACTATTTGCATTTGAGGCTTGATTCAACAGAATCAGTCAAATGGACACAAATGCTTAAGAGACATTATTTTACTGTAATAGATGAGAACTTACCCTTTTTATGTCCCAACTCACAAAATGTAGAACAGAGCAGACCCAACTAAAACGAGAGTATCAATGAACATGTAGAAAATGTATGCTCAGTTTGTCGTGCTCTGAATTGTGATACCGCTAGCAGTATTTTAGCCACAGACGTGTTAGCTGTCTGTTTTATAAGTGTGCAATGATCATAAAAATATGCATTTATATAAGGAATTGGCAACTCGTTCTCATTCTGAGAAATAAGCATGTTCTTATCCACATCTAAACAAAGTGAACAGGCTGCTGTTCAAAGAGTTGGAGATGGACAGGAGGGTCTATTCATAACAGTTCAACTGTTCTACCTTGTTAGCAAGCAAATAGATCCAAGATGGCTAGACTTGATATGTAAAGATTAGCTGGCTATTCACTAGCACGTGGCCTTGTAGTTGAGAGATTGTGTATGAGACCTGTGTTGAGTTTCTATAATGCCTGCTACAAGAAGTCGGTCATTATTAGTGAATGTGCATGGTTCTGGTAACATTTGTAACAAAAAAAAGGGCATTTCATAGACAGACTTGAAAGCCAGATTAGTGATTATTGCAAAAAAGCAGGTTAAACTACTTTGAGAAAATAATGAAACTATTAGTGGGTCTTATGGTTGTCAAAGGCTTATATTTAGCCTAGGTATAATTTTCCATTCCCTGAATTCATTTCATTATTCCTGACTGTTTGAAATGCAGTGTATTGACCTTTATTTGTAAAGCAAAGCTTTTTGATATCATGAATCAGCCATAAATTTGAAAGAAATCAAGATCAGTTTTAGGCCTTATTGCCCAGCCCTAGTTTACAGTGGACACGTTGTGGACCTGGCTAGTATGCTTCTGATCCAACTTACATGCCGGAAAATATCACTCGAGTTTAACAAAATGCATTATAACCTTGCAGATCAAGTAAGGTATGACACAATTTCATGTGTACAACATTAAAGACCTGCATAATGAGGCTAATTAAGTCAATTTCGTCAGTTTGGGACCTTCTATAACAGGGCTTTCCAAACCTGTTCCAGGAGTGCTAGCATCTTGTAGGTTCACTACAAACCTAATGTAGTACACCTGATTATAATAATTAGCTGGTTGATAAACTGAACCAAGCTAGTTACAACTGGAGGGTAAGCTCTCCAGTTACAGGGTTGGAGACCCTTGTTCTACAACATTACATTTACATAATATATACAGATTAGGGTCCTAAATAGTGGAATTCTCCTATAAGGTGTTTGTAATAGAATAAACGTGGCAAAAACCAAATGCAGACATGAATAAATGCATTTATATTGCTTCCAAAATATTATTTTTACAATATGGGGGCGATGTGGCTTCAAAACATCACCCCATGTCAGTCTTCCAGAATAAACCATTCGATGCACATGCGTTGACCCATGTTCGTTACGACTATGAGAGTATTCACAAACCCCAGGTAGGAGAAGACCTAGTTCGAATACTTTTCCTTCCATATGAGTTAAATACGTATTTTTGGTTGAAAAGACGTATTCGCAACGTCTTGTGCTGACCAAATCCCTCCCTTCCATAAAGTAGGTAATCAGTGATCTGCAAATCTGTGGATAGCTCAAAAAGATTTAGAAATTCATCTATTGTTTGGGAAACTCATGGAGCCTTGCCCCCCATTGAAGAAGCGGTGGACTGTGGCCTAAAACATGTATCCTATTAAATTACTGTTAGTATTCTAATTCCATGTTACACGTTTCAAATCGTGACTCTGCACAGTATTTGCTACAAACCTGCTCGATGTAATTTTATCTCGGGATTGAAAACCAAATCCAGCAGCCGCCGTAAACGCTTGATCTCCTCCTTCGAACTGGAAATTTCGTTATCGTATTCTATTATGGTTTTTTCCACTTCCACATATATCTCCACAGCAGCCGCAGTTAGTCGCTTGGTAAGAAACACATTCAACAACTGTAGTTTGGACATTTTGCAGGAGGTAAAGTAAAAGTCGGACAGCCCGAAAAGACTAGCTAACGTTACTAGCCAAGATATGGTGGAACCCAAATGTATCCACGTGACCTCAATATGAGCCGCAAACATCGTCATTTGATCAAAAGAGGAGGTGTGGTTGTCACTAGTTACCAAAGCCACACAAAATTAACTATGTAAACATGAATGAAAAAAATGTATGTATATATATATATATGTGTATATATATATATATGTATGTGTGTATATATATATATATTTGATCTTAATTTAAGGTTGGACAAAAGGTTAACAGTATGGTTAGGGTTAGGTTTAAAATATGATTTTATGAAGATAAATTGCAGAAAGCCAGGTTGAGTGGAAGGGCCTGAGATATTTGATTATTAACCTTCAAGGTTCCCCATGAAAAGACAAAATAATTGTGTTTGATAGTGACAAGAATGAGCACACTTTTTCTGCTTATTATATGGTACCATCAATTCAGTATGTATCTCCTTTTCGTTATCTTTAATGCATTTACATTCACATCTAAGCGTGTTAACCCATGCAAGGCTGACGGCCCAGAAGTCACCCCTAGCCGTGTCCTCGGAGCATGTGTAAACCAGTTTGCTGGAGTGTTTAGAGACATATTCAATCTCTCCCTATCCCAGTCTGTTGTCCCCACTCACTTCAAGATGTCAACACGGGGCCCCACAAGGGTGTTTGCTCAGCCCCCTCCTGTACTCCCTGTTCACCCATGACTGCGTGGCCACACATGTCTCCAACTCAATCATCAAGTTTGCAGACGACGCAACGGTAGTGAGCCTGATTACCAACAATGAAGAGACCGCCTACAGGGAAGCAGTGAGGGCCCTGGCGGAGTGGTGCCAGGAAAATAACCTCTCCTCAACGTCAACAAAACAAAGGAGCTGATCATGGACTTCAGGAGACAGCAGAGGGAGCACGCCCCCATCCACATTGATGGGGCCACAGTGGAGAGGTTGAAAAGCTTCAAGTTCAAGATCTAAATTAAAGAAGATCTAAATGCATATTCCCATGAAACTAAATGAGATCAAATTATTGGCATGTAGACGCAGTTTGGACATTTTAACGGTAAAACGTGCAGAATTATCATTCACGACAGACTGTGATGGCCTATTTTGAAATGAGTTATGCTTAACTTGGTATTAAAAATAAAAAAAATTATTGAGACTATATGTGTGGGCATAGGCAGAAGTTGCAATTGGAGCATGCATTTTATTCATATTCTATAATAATATTCAATAGGCTACATCTATCGGTACAAACTTTGATTGAGAATTGATTACCTCTTTTTTTTTTTTAAATAGTGCTACTCCACTGCCCCTAAGACCCTCATGAACTATTGAGAGCATCCTGCCGGGTAGGGCTGCATGATTAATCGAATTCAGATCGAAATTGCGATATTGACGTGCAAGAGGCTGCGATTTTCTCCTTTCTTTGACACTTCATTAATTAATACAATAAAAACTAGGCTATGGTACCTCCCCAAATGAGATGCCCTAGACTCTGTTCATTCACTCTATACATGAACAGAGGATGCTGGCCAATCACAAGCGGACTCTCTCACTCCCTGCATGGTATGCACATGCTGGACAATCACAAGCTCCCCCTTTAGAGCACGCAGTTAGTGCTGCAAAGGAGAACATTCATTTGGTGCCAAAGAAGGGCACATCTTCAGTAGAATGGCAGTATTTAGGCTACAGGCTAACCAAATGCAAGTGTTGTGCAGAAAAGTGCCTGAGTCAGGGGCACAACTCCTCCCCCCCATTGTGATACCAAAGCGGCATCGGTGTGCTTTAGGACCATGCGGACGCATCAGAGCGGTTGGGTAGGGTGTTTGGTGGTTCAGCCAGCTGGATTTAGAACCTGGTGGACACCACAGAGCATGCGGACAGGCTTAAGAAATCCTCAGCAATCTAAATCAGAGTACAATTTTCATCTACGAAACAAATTATTATGTTGATACTGATCATTCTCCCCTTGGTCAGCATAGTGGAAATAACTATTTCCATCCCAGAAACTAAAATTAGCATATCTTATTGGACAAATCCAGGTGGTAACTCCCGCTTTAAGTAAAATGTATTGTGTTGGTGCCTAATGAACATGACCCAGGACAAGCATCATGATTCCTCTATTTATAAGGCAACGCCTATGGACTCTGTGTGCCATTAGCACCATACCTGCTACAATTCCAGAGTTGTATCATTGTCATCGAAAATGTACTTTGGTAATGGATATAAGTCAAATAGATTAGGATCAGTTTCATTCTCAGGATCAGAGTTCACCCTCTCCATTCACCAGGGCATGCTGAGAATAGTGTCAATATCTTTAGTTCACACAACTTCTTTACCCATGTCACAATTAGTACATCAACAATCAAAACAATCAATCCCTAATACATGAATTGCTTCACTCATACAGTCGTGGCCAAAAGTTAAGAATGACACAAATATAAATTTTCACAAAGTCTGCTGCCTCAGTGTCTTTAGATATTTTTGTCAGATGTTATTATGGAATACAGAAGTATAATTACAAGCATTTCATAAGTGTCAAAGGCTTTTATTGACAATTACATTAAGTTGATGCAAAGAGTTCATATTTGCAGTGTTGACCCTTCTTTTTCAAGACCTCTGCAATCCGCCCTGGCATGCTGTCAATTAACTTCTGGGCCACATCCTGACTGATGGCAGCCCATTCTTGCATAATCAATGCTTGGAGTTTGTCAGAATTTGTGGGTTTTTGTTTGTCCACCCGCCTCTTGAGGATTGACCACAAGTTCTCAATGGGATTAAGGTCTGGGGAGTTTCCTGGCCATGGACCCAAAATATCGATGTTTTGTTCCCCGAGCCACTTAGATATCACTTTTGCATTATGGCAAGGTGCTCCATCATGCTGGAAAAGGCATTGTTCGTCACCAAACTGTTCCTGGATGGTTGGGAGAAGTTGCTCTCGGAGGATGTGTTGGTACCATTCTTAATTCATGGCTGTGTTCTTAGGCAAAATTGTGAGTGAGCCCACTCCCTTGGCTGAGAAGCAACCCCACACATGAATGGTCTCAGGATGCTTTACTGTTGGCATGACACAGGACTGATGGTAGCGCTCACCTTGTCTTCTCCGGACAAGCTTTTTTCCAGATGCGCCAAACAATCGGAAAGGGGATTCATCAGAGAAAATGACTTTACCCCAGTCCTCAGCAGTCCAATCCCTGTACCTTTTGCAGAATATCAGTCTGTCCCTGATGTTTTTCCTGGAGAGAAGTGGCTTCTTTGCTGCCCTTCTTGACACCAGGCCATCCTCCAAAAGTCTTTGCCTCACTGTGCATACAGATGCACTCACACCTGCCTGCTGCCATTCCTGCGCAAGCGCTGTACTGGTGGTGCCCCGACCCCGCAGCTGAATCAACTTTAGGAGACGGTCCTGGCGCTTGCTGGACTTTCTTGGGCGCCCTGGAGTCACATTCAGAACAATTGAACCGCTCTCCTTGAAGTTCTTGATGATCCGATAAATGGTTGATTTAGGTGCAATCTTACTGGCAGCAATATCCTTGCCTGTGAAGCCCTTTTTGTGCAAAGCAATGATGACGGCACGTGTGTCCATGCATGTAACCATGGTAGACAGAGGAAGAACAATGATTCCAGTCTGTTATTCGAACTCAATCAGCATGACAGATTGATCTCCAGCCTTGTCCTCGTCAACACTCACACCTGTGTTAATGAGAGAATCACTGACATGTCAGCTGGTCCATTTGTGGCAGGGCTGAAATGCAGTGGAAATGTTTTTTTGGGGGATTCAGTTCATTTGCATGGCAAAGAGGGACTTAATTGCAATTCATCTGATCACTCTTCATAACATTCTGGAGTATATGCAAATTGCCATCATACAAACTGAGGCAGCAGACTTTGTGAAAATGTATATTTGTGTCATTCTCAACTTTTGGCCACGACTGTAGTTATTAACATACTAAAAATCATTCAGTTTCCAAATCATAATCAATAACCCAATTAATTATCCAACCAAAATTGAGAATGACATTCTTCAGTGATTCACATTGGTTCTCTCGCTCAATGTTAAAACCCACAATTTAACACATCGACAATGGCAGAATGTACAATTATATTAACATACAGTATAATTATCCTATAATTCTAGTATTAACTTTCTTATCACAATTTTAATTAAAGATCAGGGGCGCTAGGTAGCCTAGTGGTTAGAGTGTTGGGCCAGTAACCAAAAGGTTGCTGGATCGAATCCCCGAAGGCAGTTAACCCGCTGTTCCCTGGTAGGCCGTCATTGTAAATAAGAATTTGTTCTTAACTCACTTGCCTAGTTAAAAAAACAACAACATTATCTTAATGCATTCTTAATATAAATTTAGCAGTGTATAGACCTCTACAATCAACCGGATACCCTAAAATAAGTCTAAATCAATTATGGGCACAGTTGACCAAGTCCCCCTTCAGGCACTCAATCTTCTGGCGTCTCTTCATTGGTTCTTCTTCAGATAACTTTATAGTTCAAAGTGGATGGCCCGTGATAATGTCCCAATTTCAATGTCTCACCTGGGCCGCCACCACCTTTACCACCCATTATATCTTGACCATTTGCCAACCAGCATACCAGCAACATGAGAGAAGTTTGGAACAGATCTCTCTCCATGCTCACTCCACGTGGACGCCTTTGTCCTTCTTCAGCCGCTTAGAGGGCTTTTGAGGTTCACACCATTCTCGGCCGAATTATCACTGCCATGCATTAAGACACCATCTGACGTCACCTTTCATGTTAACCTCGAGAGAGGACAAATCAGAACAACAGTTTAGTTCAGTTCATTTCTTATTCAGGAAATCCAGACAAGCGTTGACCGTATGACAAATTATTACTTTTACCAATTATTCTTAATACCAATTTCTAAACGTATGTCAAAGAGAATAACAACACATTCTGTTGAAACAATTTTAAAAAATTGGCTTACACTGCCCATGACACTGTCAACTTCATCGCAGAGCCACAGGATCAGGAAGTTAGACCTCTAACCCATCGGGAGAAATCCCAACAATCCAGTAGACACAATCTGGGAGATTTGTATCAAAACAGAACAAGCAACATGACAATAAACTCCTTCATATGCCACTCGATACACTTCTACATATCACTCAATACACTCCTACATTAGTGTTGGGCCAGTAACAGAAAGGTTGCTGGATCGAATCCCCGAGCTGACAAGGTAAAAATCTGTCGATATGCCCCTGAGCAAGGCTGTTCACACTGTTCCCTGGGCACCGAAGACTTGGATGTCGAATAAGGCAGCCCCTCTCAGATTCAGAGGGGTTGGGTTAAATGCAGAAGACACATTTCAGTTAAAGGCATTCAGTTGTACAACTGACTAGGTATCCCCCTTTCCCTTTCATATCACTTGAGGTGTGTAAACTTCAATCCAAAACCTCAGAGGACTGGTAATTCCCCCATTTTGACACGGCTCACAATGTGAGTAATGTGTAAAAAAAAAAAAACACAACTATTGGTTAAAATATAAAACAAAACAATTTTAAATAACTAAATGGAATTACAATCACTAACCATGATAACACCATAAAGAAAACAATTGTACACATACGGTCATAGGAAAGTAGTCAAAAGCAACGCCCTCTCCTTCCCATTGGTCCGGATCACAAATATGGCTATGAACTATAAACTTCATAGCCGTATTTAGTTGAGCTAGGTAGGTTTGTGCTTTGTGCGTGATTGTCTATGTCAGGACTGATGTCGTTTTGAGGAACGTATATTTTCCCTCTGCCTGTGTTTTTGTTTGCCGCAGAAGTTTTGTGGGCTGCGTCCCTGTTTAGTGGTTCAGCGGGGTGTTTTTGGAGCATTTGTTTGTATGCGCCCTGCCCTACCGTGTTCAGACATTGTGGATGCCCATTAAAGTGTGTTCACGGATTTTCTGTCTCCTGCGCTTGACTCTGCCTCTCCTGCTTCCTTGAGCCAACCTTGACAATATTGGACTAATGAAAAACAGTCAAACATTTCATACATTTCATATCCCAGGTTTCCAGTAAGTTTCCAGTACATTTCAATTCAAAATAATTCATGTGTTTAATTAAAACTCAGAAAAGAAAGACTTCAGAAAATTCCATGTGTGCGTGTCCCTTTAAGATACCTCGGCACTAACCCATATTCAAAACCATTAATTTGTGTGTGCGTGATGGTGTGTGTGTGTGTGTGTGGTAAACCATATGGTAAAAACAAACAAAAATGGCCAGGCCTTATTTAAGTTGGTAGTTCCCTTTACCGCCAAATTCAGGATACCTTTACACTTTTAAAACTGACGAATTTCACTAACTGCTCTCCCTAGACCATAACCTCAGGAAACATTTCAAAGAGAGAGAAAATGACTACCCCCATTCTCCTGGAAGAGAAAGTGTACATTTCTTTAGCATAAGGAATCAGGGATATTTGATCCAAGGAATCTATTAAAAAGTTGTTTGAGACGTGGTCTCCTACATCTCCCTTAACATACATACTGTACTGGACTTCCATCAGTCCTGAAAGAAAGAATCCTACTCAAGACACTTCAGATAATACAGTGTGCCATTAAGTGGAATCGACACCTTCTAAAATAAACAAACCCATAACCCTTTTCCAGTAATCTAATCATTGCAACCTGTTGCATTAATTTTGTAAAAATATAAACCTGTTGTTTAACAAATCTATAACCTTCAAAAAGTTGGTGCTGTCTTATCAGCTTAATATTCAATACTTATTTCAATCTACTTTAATTACTGGACACTGTTCCACGTAATGGAAACTGATTAGCATTCTAGAATACATTAACTTCCTCCTCGAAATTCACTGGTGTTACCTAAACTATAAAACCGATCAACAATAATCAGAAACTGTCAAAGAACGTTTCCGATTCAACTATTCAGACCTCTGCTTCAAATGTTCCACTACGTCTCTTACATCCTGATATAGCCCAGAGAGCACGACTGGCTTTCACCAGCGGACTAAAACATGGCATTAGTAGAGTATATAAAAAAAAAAACACTAATAACATACTACCATTCACATACTTTCAACACTCATGAAGTTACATAAATCCTCTTTATCAATGTCTTCGTCACTGTTACCCATCGTAAGGCTTAGAAAATAAAAGAAACCAAACATGATTATTCTCTCCTCAGTAGAAGGAAATGTTTTCATTGTAGTCTACCCTAACAATATTACTCTATATTTTTATACACTTATTAAATGTCTTATTTTAAGATTATCCTGTAATGCGGCAAATGTATAAAATTCATCAGCCAATTCCGTTGGGCACAATACTACAGCCTCTTACTGCCCACAACTTCGATTTTAGCCTAGTTTTATCATGCAATAATTAATACCCATGTCTAGTTATCAATTAAGATCATGTTCACAGCTCTAAATTGTAAAGCGTCTGTGTGTAGCTGGTGAGATGAGTCAGGCGCAGGACAGCAGATAAGAGTAAAGAAAGCAATTGTACTCAAAATATATCACAATACACGTCGTAAATACAAGGCCACAGAATACGGACCGCAATACAATAAACAATTACTCACAAACAAACATGGGGGAACAGTAGGTTAAATAATGAAGAAGTAATTTGGGGATTGAAACCAGGTGTGAAAGACAAAACAAATGGAAAATGAAAAGTGGATCGGCGATGGCTAGAAGGCCGGTGACGTCGACCGCCGAACGCCGCCCGAACAAGGAGAGGGACCGTCTTCGGCGGAAGTTGTGACAGTACCCTCCACACTGGTCCCCTATTCAGCAGTGAGGTAATGGGAGCCGCTACCTGACCAAAACCCCGGATAAACTTCCGGTAGTATTTGGCAAACCCTAGAAACCGCTGCCCTTCCTTTAACGTGGTGGGAAGTCGACCGTAGTCGCACCGATGGAAACCCCTACACACCTCCCTGAGCACTTTCGTGACCACCCCTTGAGAGCCCTCTGTTGCCACGAAATAGTGGGGTCATGACAGGCCAACCAGGGTAGGCCCAGCACCACGGAAAACGCAGGAGAATCAATAAGGAAGAGACTGATTCTCTCCCAGTGACCCTCCTGCGTAACCATGCTTAGTGGAGCCGTGGCTTTCCTAATCAGCCCTGACCCTAATGGTCGACTATCTAGGGCGTGTACAGGGAAGGGCATATCAACAGGAACAAGGGGGATCCCTAACCTATGAGCAAATGAACGGTCAACAAAATTCCCAGCTGCGCCTGAATCTACGAGCGCCTTATGCTGGGAATTCGGGGAAAACTCAGGAAATGTAATTAACACATACATGTGAGCAACAGGAGGCTCTGGGTGAGCCTGGTGCCGACTCACCTGGGGTGACACGATAGTGCCCTGCCTGCTGCCTCGACTCCCTGAGGAACCCCCCAGCACCGACCAGCAGTGTGCCCTCTGCGGCCACAGATGGTGCAGGGAATGGCCCCTCCTCCGGGCGCCCTAAGTGCAGCACCTCCCAGCTCCATGGGGTGTCAGAGCGGAGGTGCTGGGGGATGGAACTGACAGGCCCCGATCCGGACGTCCGCGGGTAGCCAGCAGGTTGTCCAGCCGGATGGACAGGTCCACCAGCTGGTCCAACGTGAGGGTGGTGTCTCGGCAGGCCAACTCCCGATGGACGTCCTCGTGCAGACTACACGGGTTGTGATCAATCAGGGACCTGCCGTTCCATCCCGCGCTGGCGGCCAGGGTCCGGAAGTCCAAAGCGAATTCCTGCGAGCTCCTCGTCCCCTGCCTCAGGTGGAACAGACGTTCACCCGCTGCTCGACCCTCAGGCGGGTGGTCGAAAACTGCCCGAAAGCGGCGAGTGAACTCTGTGTAATGGTCCAACGCCGCATCTCCTTCACTCCATACGGCGTTGGCCAACTCCAGGGCTTTGCCTGAGAGGCAGGAGAAGAGGATGGACACGCTCTCACATCCCGAAGAAGCCGGGTGGACGGTCGCCAGGTAGAGCTCAAGCTGGAGGAGGAACCCCTGGCATCCAGCAGCCGTCCCATCATACTCCCTCAGGAGCGCGAGCCGAATTCCGCTGGGACCGGGTGAAGGAGGGGTGGACAGTGGGGCCTGCTGTAGTGGGGCTGGTGGAGGCACTGGACGACCTCCTCCCCTCTCCCAACGATCTATCGTCTGCAGCACGCGATCCATGGCGGTGCCCAGATGTTGCAATATGGTCGCGTGCTGCTGGACGCGCTCCTCTATCGCCACATGGAGGGCGTCTGCTCCTGCTGACTCCATTCTTGGTGAGTAATTCTGTAAAGCGTCTGTGTGTAGCTGGTGGGATGAGTCAGGCACAGGACAGCAGATAGAGTAAAGAAAGCAATTTTACTCAAAATATATCACAATACACGTCGTAAATACAAGGCCAATACAAAGACAATACGGACCGCAATTCAATAAACAATTACTCACAAACAAACATGGGGGAACAGAGGGTTAAATAATGAACAAGTAATTGGGGGATTGAAACCAGGTGTGTAAGACAAAACAAATGGAACATGAAATGTGGATCGATCGGTGATGGCTAGAAGGCCAGTGACGTCGACCGCCGAACGTCGCCCGAACAAGGAGAGGGACCGACTTCGGCGGAAGTCGTGACATATATATTGCAATTGCCTATCTGCTATTATTAGAATGAATTAGATATAGGTAACGGTGTGTGTGTATATATATATATATACACACTGCTCAAAAAAATAAAGGGAACACTTAAACAACACAATGTAACTCCAAGTCAATCACACTTCTGTGAAATCAAACAGTCCACTTAGGAAGCAACACTGATTGACAATAAATTTCACATGCTGTTGTGCAAATGGAATAGACAACAGGTGGAAATTATAGGCAATTAGCAAGACACCCCCAATAAAGGAGTGGTTCTGCAGGTGGGGACCACAGACCACTTCTCAGTTCCTATGCTTCCTGGCTGATGTTTTGGTCACTTTTGAATGCTGGCGGTGCTTTCACTCTAGTGGTAGCATGAGACGGAGTCTACAACCCACACAAGTGGCTCAGGTAGTGCAGCTCATCCAGGATGGCACATCAATGCGAGCTGTGGCAAGAAGGTTTGCTGTGTCTGTCAGCGTAGTGTCCAGAGCATGGAGGCGCTACCAGGAGACAGGCCAGTACATCAGGAGACATGGAGGAGGCCGTAGGAGGGCAACAACCCAGCAGCAGGACCGCTACCTCTGCCTTTGTGCAAGGAGGAGCACTGCCAGAGCCCTGCAAAATGACCTCCAGCAGGCCACAAATGTGCATGTGTCTGCTCAAACGGTCAGAAACAGACTCCATGAGGGTGGTATGAGGGCCCGACGTCCACAGGTGGGGGTTGTGCTTACAGCCCAACACCGTGCAGGACGTTTGGCATTTACCAGAGAACACCAAGATTGGCAAATTCGCCACTGGCGCCCTGTGCTCTTCACAGATGAAAGCAGGTTCACACTGAGCACATGTGACAGACGTGACAGAGTCTGGAGACGCCGTGGAGAACGTTCTGCTGCCTGCAACATCCTCCAGCATGACCGGTTTGGCGGTGGGTCAGTCATGGTGTGGGGTGGCATTTCTTTGGGGGGCCGCACAGCCCTCCATGTGCTCGCCAGAGGTAGCCTGACTGCCATTAGGTACCGAGATGAGATCCTAAGACCCCTTGTGAGACCATATGCTGGTGCGGTTGGCCCTGGGTTCCTCCTAATGCAAGACAATGCTAGACCTCATGTGGCTGGAGTGTGTCAGCAGTTCCTGCAAGAGGAAGGCATTGATGCTACGGACTGGCCCGCCCGTTCCCCAGACCTGAATCCAATTTAGCACATCTGGGACATCAGGTCTCGCTCCATCCACCAACGCCACGTTGCACCACAGACTGTCCAGGAGTTGGCGGATGCTTTAGTCCAGGTCTGGGAGGAGATCCCTCAGGAGACCATCCGCCACCTCATCAGGAGCATGCCCAGGCGTTGTAGGGAGGTCATACAGGCACGTGGAGGCCACACACACTACTGAGCCTCATTTTGACTTGTTTTAAGGACATTACATCAAAGTTGGATCAGCCTGTAGTGTGGTTTTCCACTTTAATTTTGAGTGTGACTCCAAATCCAGACCTCCATGGGTTGATAAATTGGATTTCCATTGATTATTTTTGTGTGATTTTGTTGTCAGCACATTCACTTATGTAAAGGAAAAAGTATTTAATAAGATTATTTCATTAATTGAGATCTAGGATGTGTTATTTTAGTGTTCCCTTTATTTTTTTGAGCAGTATATACATATAAAACAGTATATAACAGTCCCTTCTGATTAGATTACAGTTAATAAAAACAAACACTTGCTGTTGTTGACAAGCATATATTCAGTTCATATCCATATTATTAATATTTGATTCAGTGATTTAAATACGACTCCATTCTCAGAGGTTATTCCAGCAGACCATTTAGGCAACAGAAAAGCATATTACCTCGAAATTGTCCCTCCATTCATGCTGAATAAATTTGCCTTTAAATTCGAACTAAGCAAGCTGCTAAAACGTTAAGTTCATATCTTAAACAAACACTGGCTGCAGTATCCGTCTAAGTAAAACATACCAATGGTTTAATTTACAATAAGAAACACAGATTTAAGTCAGTACCATAGACCCAATGCTATTGAAATTACAAAGTAAATCCTGCAAATAACCCAATTCAAATAATTTGTAGTCTTAACATCTTGGCACATAATAAAGACACAATTACCAGAAATAGCTAGAAAGGTCCTCCAAGTGTTTCTCCACAGATATTTTCACATGTGCAAAAGGAATAGATTAGCAGTCAACGAGTTAAATTGGCATTCATTGATTAGGAAACATCTCTTGCCTTTTAATAAAAGCGGATTATGTTTTCTCATGCAACATATTTAAATTACTTCACTAAATCACATTAACTCCACAATGATCATTTGTTTGATGAAAAACCGTAAGTTAGGCTTTGTACGACGTTATAAGTTACGTCGAGATTCCATCTTAATTTGCTCTAACTGTATGGAAAAAAAGGTTTTATTCGATAAATATAGCAACTCCTCTCATACTGCCTTATGGGCAGTTTCATGTTAAATGTAGTACCTGGATGGAGAAAATCGCATAAGTGTCACGGTTGTCGTAGGAAGGAGCGGACCAAAGTGCAGTGTGTGTGTCGTTCCACATTTTATTTTCACTGTGAATCTATGCAATATATACACATTAACTAAAGCACAAATACCAAAAACCGTGATGCAGAGGTGAAACATACACTAACTCAATCTCCCACAAACCCAGGTGAGAAAAACACCTACTTAAGTATGATCTCCAATTAGAGACAACGATGACCAGCTGCCTCTAATTGGAGATCATCCCAAACAAAACCCAACATAGAAATACAAAACTAGAACATAACAACATAGAAAAACTCAACTAGAAAACCCCCCTGTCACGCCCTGACCTACTCTACCATAGAAAATAACAGCTTTCTATGGTCAGCACGTGACAATAAGTGTTTTAGTTACATCGTTAGGGTAAGTTAACCAAAAGTGGATACGCGCCAATCTTTTTCTGAGACTATTGCCCAGACGTTGTAGACAGTTTAATAATGTTTAAACCTGATCTTTATCAAATGATCCATAAAAGGGACCAACTCAGAAAACTTGCATTTATTATTTTCCCACCCGACGTACGTCTACATCTGGGTGCGCAAGTTAGTATATTATTATCGTTTAGTTCCATCATTAATTAATCAAATCTCTAGTAATCAATTATACACACATACAATTCATCATATCTTCACAGAATCCATATAGAACGTTATAAATTTTTAGGTACTCACATCAACCATTCCATTTGCGTTTTCAATGACTCTCCATCACCCTACGCCCAGTGGAAAAAAACTGAAGTTCCCCGGATGGTGCCTGGCCGGTCATGGGATCCTTAATGGTTCTCTATCCTCCCAGAAACCATGGCAAAGTCTAGCCTCCCAGAAACTATAGACTTGCTGCTACTATCTAAAATAACATCCCGCTCTCCATACCACCCCAAGATATTCTATGATGGGCAGTGATGGACGGAACCTCAAGTTATATAACGTTATACCAAAACTAATTATCTATATTTCAATCATCTGATTAAGCATATTTCTATATCATATTATCCACATTTAAGATTAACACTTATTTCTACTCTCACACACTCTCGTATCACATTCACAGAAAACATAAACAAAAACACACAAGGGAATGAGACAGACAAGGAAAACCGGTTAGCGCTGTTTTTAGATTTCAAACCCTGTCTATATGAACAGGGAAACCCATATCATTATCAAAATATTGCCTAATTAGTGGTCCCAAAACAAAACACTCACATAGAGTAACCCAAGGTATACCTGGCTAGCACATTTAACCTGTTAGGGCTAGGGGGAAGTATTTACACGGCCGGATAAAAAACGTACCCGATTTAATCTGGTTATTACTACTGCCCAGAAACTAGAATATGCATATAATTATTGGCTTTGGATAGAAAACACCCTAAAGTTTCTAAAACTGTTTGAATGGTGTCTGTGAGTATAACAGAACTCATATGGCAGGCAAAAACCTGAGAAGATTCTGTACAGGAAGTGCCCTCTCTGACCATTCCTTGAGCTTCTTGGCTCTGTTTATTGAAAACTTAGGATCTTTACTGTAACGTGACACTTCCTACGGCTCCCATAGGCTCTCAGAACCCGGGAAAAAGCTGAATGATGTAATTCTAGCCGCTGGCTGAAAAACATTAGCGCCTTTGGTAAGTGCTCTATCAGAGGACCATCAGACTGAGGCGTGTGCACGGGCGACACCATGTTTTTATTTTCTCTCTCTTTGTACTATAACACGATTTCCCGGTCGGAATATTATCGCTTTTTTACGAGAAAAATGGCATAAAAATTGATTTTAAACAGCGGTTGACATGCTTCGAAGTACGGTAATTGAAAATTTCGAATTTTTTTTGTCACGAAACGCGTCGGGCGCGTAACCCTCATTTACCCTTTCGGATAGTGTCTTGAACGCACGAACAAAACGCCGCTATTTGGATATAACTATGGATTATTTGGGACCAAACCAACATTTGTTATTGAAGTAGAAGTCCTGGGAGTGCATTCTGATGAAGAACAGCAAAGGTAATAACATTTTTCTTATAGTAAATCTGACTTTGGTGAGGGCTAAACTTGGTGGGTGTGTAAATAGCTAGCCCTGTGATGCCGGGCTATCTACTTAGAATATTGCAAAATGTGCTTTCACCGAAAAGCTATTTTAAAATCGGACATAGCGAGTGCATAGATGTCACGTCCTGGCCAGTATAAGGGTTAATGGTTATTGTAGTTTGGTCAGGACGTGGCAGAGGGTATTTGTTTTATGTGGTTCAGGGTGGTGGTTTTGTAGTAAGGGCATTTGATTTAGTATTCCGGGGGTTTTTGGGCACTGTTTGAGATTCATGTATTCTATGTTTAGTCTAGGTAGTCTGTTTCTATGTTGAGTTAATTGGGGTGGACTTCCAATTGAAGGCAGCTGTGTGGTGTTGCCTTTGATTGGAAGTCCTATATTAGTTGGGTTTGTTTGTCTGTGTGTTTGTGGGAGATTGTTCTGTGTTTAGCCTTGTCAGACTGTTTGTTGATCGGTCGGTCTCGTGTTTGTTATTTTTTGTACGTTCATTCTGAGTTAATAAACGTCAAGATGAGCTTACACATACCTGCTGCGTTTTGGTCCTCCATTACCAACGACAACCGTGACAGAATCTCCCACCAAAAATGGACCAAGCAGCAGAGGAAGGAGCAAGGGGAATTCGGTGAGGACCGGGAACGCTACCAAGGAACGCGACTGGCGTTTAAACCGGAGAGGCAGCCCCAATAAAAAAAATTGGGGGGGCACACGGACAGATCGGCGGAGCGGAGGATGGAACCAGAGCTAGTGAGGGGAAAAGTGGAGGAAAGAGAAACAGAGACTATAAGGGAGTTGATGGGAAAATTGGAGGAGAAAAGGATGAGAGAGCTACTGTGTTGGTGTTTTAGGCACGACATTCGCCCTACAGAGCGTGTCCTAATGTTATCACCTGGAGTAGCGTTTTTTAATAGTCCTGAGGTGCGTGCTAGCTGTCTGGTGAAGATAATACCAGCACCACGCACCAGGCATCCAGTTCGTCAGCCCAGTCCGACTCGTCCTGTTTCCGCTCCCCGCACTAGCCTGGAGGTGCGTGTTCCCAAGCCGATACCTCCAGTACCAGCGCCACGCATCGGGCTTTTAGTGCGTCAGCCCAGTCTGACTCGTCCTGTTCCCGCTCCCCGCACTAGCCTGGAGGTGCGTGTTCCCAGGCTGATACGTCCAGTACCAGCACCACGCACCAGGCTTCAAGTGCGTCATCCCAGTCCGACGTCGCCAGAACTGCCCGCCAGTCAACAGTCACCAGAGCTGCCCGCCAGTCGTAAGTCGCCAGAGCTGCCCGCCAGTCGTAAGTCGCCAGAGCTGCCCGCCAGTCGTAAGTCGCCAGAGCTGCCCGCCAGTCGTAAGTCGCCAGAGCTGCCCGCCAGTCGTAAGTCGCCAGAGCTGCCCGTCAGTCGTAAGTCGCCAGAGCTGCCCGCCAGTCGTACGTCACCAGAGCTGCTGTAATGAGTTAATAAAGTCGCAGACAAACATGGTCTCTTTTTGTTTTCTTGAGTAAGGCGTCTCCAAAATGCAGGTGTTTCATCCTAGCTCAGTGCTTTCTGTGGTGGTGGGGCAAGCCAGCAGAAAATACAGAGTGTTGTGCAGTGATTGGCTCAGTGTTCTGTCACTCATGGGGACACTACGTCACTGCCAAGTCTAAGGGTAGAGCTAGAAAATTCTAGCCCCTTGGGTGCTGCCATAGGGTTACATTAGAAGTGCCCATCCAAGAAGGCTCAAGGTCATTTGCCACAGATAAAATGATGTCACATCACATTATATGTACAGTAGCTTTGATTGGACTAATCATGTCAACATCATACTTTCAAAATCTTAGCTAGCAGTCATCATGAATCAAGTCGACAATCTACTGGCAGATCCTTTTTAATCCTTGTCATATGAAGAGAAATAATGAAGAGAAATTAGAGAGAAAATATATCTGTGCTCATCAGCCATTACAGACATAAACATTACACAACAAGTTGGAAATCGCAAATTCAACAATGAGTGGTTTGGAAGGAATCAGTGACTAGCCTGCTGTTCAGTGGAGTGGCTGTGTGGTCCCAAATCTGTGATTAAGGGGCTCTTTTCCAATTTTAAAATGATAAATATTCAACATTGGCCATGCTGTCAATGAAGCATGATTTGTGCCGTTCTCAAAATAACTGTTAACTCGGAACTGCGAAAACTTCACTTCAGTGAGTTCAAGACAACTGGGACGTCGGGAATAAACAAGCTCCGACTGGGAAAATAAATTTTAAGTCATCCAACTCGGAATTGTAAATCTGGCCTCTTTCTAGAGCTACGACCTGAAGATCAATGACGTAATCATGATTCGACCTTGTTTTTTTCAGAGTTCCCAGTTGTTTTGAAAGCACCACAAATCCAAAGAATGTCAGACTTTGATGACAAAATGACAAAATTTGCCCACGAAGGACCGCCGTGCCACCTTTCTGTTAAAGTGAGTAGAGCACAAGGTGGGTCCAAAAATGTATTGTATGCTGCTGCATAAATGATGTAATATGCCAGGGAGATATGTATACTGTAGCTAAGAAAGTAATACTACGTGTTCTGTATGTTGTGTAGTAAGTTGTTAGTAGCCCATGTGCCTCACCCTAATAATTTGGTCTATTTACACCTCTTAATTTAGTCTACTGTTCGGACTTGGTGGTGTACATGTAGCCTATAACTTGTTTTTAGAGAAATGTAATCATCGAATAATGTAAGAGCTTTCATTGCCTGCTTATATGCCCCCTTTATTTATCCTACGGTTCTGACTTGGTGTACAGGGAGAACACTGTAAGAACGGCCGATGTTCTGAATTCTGTCGCTGTACATTTCAAAAGTGCTAAACAAATAATAATTATATTGACTACGTCCGTCCTAGCTCGCTCATTAATGTCTTAATCGAAATTAGAAAACATTAGAAACCACATTTAACCTCCCTGGGCGAGGTGGGACGCTTGCTAGTCAGCAGCCAGTGGAATCGCGTGGCGCGAAATACAAATACCTCAAAAATGCTGTAACTTCAATTTCTCAAACATATGACTATTTTACACCATTTTAAAGACAAGACTCTCGTTAATCTAACCACACTGTCCGATTTCAAAAAGGCTTTACAGCGAAAGCAAAACATTAGATTATGTCAGGAGAGTACCCTGCCAAAAATAATCACACAGCCATTTTAAAAGCAAGCATATATGTCACAAAAACCAAAACCACAGCTAAATGCAGCACTAACCTTTGATGATCTTCATCAGATGACACTCCTAGGACATTATGTTATACAATACATGCATGTTTTGTTCAATCAAGTTCATATTTATTTCAAAAAACAGGTTTTTACATTAGCATGTGATGTTCAGAACTAGCATACCCACCGCAAACTTCCGGTGAATTTACTAAATAACGTTCACAAAATACATAATTATTTTAATTATAGATACAGAACTCCTTTATGCAATCGCGGTGTCAGATTTTAAAATAGCTTTTCGGCGAAAGCACATTTTGCAATATTCTGAGTACATAGCCCGGCCATCACGGCTAGCTAATTTGACACCCACCAAGTTTGGCCCTCACCAAACTCAGATTTACTAAAAGAAAAATTGGATTACCTTTGCTGTTCTTCGTCAGAATGCACTCCCAGGACGTCTACTTCAACAACAAATGTTGTTTTGGTTCCAAATAATCCATAGTTATGTCACGTCCTGAACAGTATAGAGGATTTTTTGTATTATTTGGTCAGGGCGTGGCAGAGGTATGTTTGTTTTGTATGGTGGGGGTTTTTGTGTATAGCTTAGAGGGGTGTGTTATTTATGTGTTCTGGGGTTTTGTGGTGTATGTTTTAGTATGAGTAGGTTCTAGGTTAAGTTTTCTATGTGCAGATTTGGTTGCTGGACTCTCAATTGGAGGCAGGTATTTCTAGTTGCCTCTGATTGGGAGTCCTATAAGTAGGTGTGTGTTTTTGTTTGTCACTTGTGGGTAGTTGTATGTTAGCACTGCTTTTGTTTAGCCTGCTACACTGTTCCTGTCGTGAGTTTTGTTTATTGTTTTTTCCTCGTGGTCACATTTAAAATAAATGATGATGAGCACGCAATGCGCTGCATATTGGTCCACTTTGTCTGACAGCGATTACAACATATCTTCTGACGAAGAGGTTTGTGACAAGTTATATCCAAATACCACCGTTTTATTTGTGCGTTCAGGTAACTATCCAAAGGGTGACGCGCGAGCGCATTTCGTGACAAAAAAAATCTAAATATTCCATTACCGTACTTAGAAGCGTGTCAAACGCTGTTTAAAATACATTTTTATGCTGTTTGTCTCGTAAAATAGCGATAATATTCCAACTGGGTGACGTTGTATTCTTTCAAAAGCTGAAAGAAAAAAATTGAGAATTCTCATGAAAGCGCTTCTCAGTCTCACTGTTCCCAGGCTGACCACTCACAAACAGAGCTGCTGTACTTCGCCCAGAGACTGCAGACACCCCGTTACACTTTCTGGCGCCTTCTGAGAGCCAATGGAAGCCTTAGAAAATGTCACGTTACAGCAGAGATGCTGTATTTTCGATAGAAATGCAACTGAAGGACAACAAATTGTCAGACAGGGCACTTCCTGTATGGAATCTTCTCAGGTTTTGGCCTGCCATATGAGTTCTGTTATACTCACAGACACCATTCAAACAGTTTTAGAAACTTTACGTTTTCTATCCAAATCTACTAATTATATGCATATTCTCGTTTCTGGGCAAGAGTAGAAACCAGTTTAAATCGGGTACGTTTTTTATCCGGCCGTGCAAATACTGCCCCCTAGCCCCAACAGCAAGTCAGCCATATCAGCTATGTTTTTTTAAAGGCAGTAAATGAGGCTAAATGAACTGTTTCGCTACCAGACAAGGCTTCGATGATAGCCAGGTGTAGCAGTGGTAAGATGTTGGGACTGCTGTTGGGGCAGCTTTATGTAGGCCCTTACAATTTGTGGGCACCGCTTGCCACTGTTATAGTGCAATTAATGTATTGTTTAGTGTTGTAGCTTTGCTGGCATACATCCCCTGGTATTTTAATTTTTTGGGGGGGCCCACCAAGATTTACATGCTAAAATCGCCATTGGCTATAGCTATGGTGTGATCCATGTTATATAACCTCTATATGGTTTCTCTATAGAACTGGAGGTGCAATGGATGCACGGAGAGAAGGGCCAGGGCCCTGGACAGTTCTACATCCCTATCTAATTAATCAAAATAGGTACTGCAATTCTCAATTAAACCATAAGGTGGGAGCACGACCACAAATGACATTTTCTGATGTTTCCTTGAGATTTACTTTGTGAATGTGCTATCTAGTGAAAAGCAGATTTCAGATTCTTGCTTCTGACAATAGAGTGCTAATCTATCTAATTTACATATTTCACGAGATATCAATAACCTTGAAATGGTATGCCATTGCCTGAAATCGCATGTAAAAGAACTTGCTGCATGCAAGATTCGAACTCGTGAAGTAAGTGTCACGAGTCAAGTGAGCAAGTCCACTACGGTACAAATGATTATCTTTACACTCATGTGTAGGTGACTTAAATTGGCACTGGCACTTTCAAGAGGGTACGGTTAGCCGCTCTGCCTTCTCACACAAGAAGCCAACTCTCTGCCTTCTTGCACAAGTGAAGGGCTTGTTGAGGTACACTGAACAAAAATATAAACGCAACATGTAAAGTGTCATGGGACCAAGCATATTTCTCTCAAATTTTGTGCACAAATCTGTTTATATTAGTGAGCACAACACAATGCACAGATGTCTCAAGTTTTGAGGGAGTGTGCAATTGGTATGCTGACTGCAGGAATGGCCACCAGAGCTGTTGCCAGAGAAGTGAATGTTCATTTCTCTACCATAAGCCACCTCCGTTGTTTTAGAAAATTTGGCAGTATGTCAAACCGGCCTCACAACCGCAGACCACGTGTTTGGCGTTGTGTGGACGAGCGGTTTCAGTGCCCTGTGGTGATGGTGGGGTTATGGTATGGGCCAGCATGAGCTACGAACAATGAACACAATTGCATTTTATCGATGGTAATTTGAATGCACAGAGATACCGTGACGAGATTGTTGTGCCATTCATCCGCAGCCTTCGACTCATGTTTGAGCATGATAATGCACGGCCCCATGTCGCAAGGGTCTCTACACAATTCCTAGAAGCTGAAAATGTCCCAGTTTATCCATGGCCTGCATACTCACCAGACATGTCACCCATTGAGCACGTTTGGGATGCTCTAGATCGACAGCGTGTTCCAGTTCCCACCAATATCCAGCAACTTCTCACAGCCATTGAAGAGCAGTGGGACAACATTCTGCAGGCCACAATCAAAAGCCTGATCAACTCTACACGAAGGAGATGTGTCGTGTTGCATGAGGCGGTATCTGTGATGCATATCTGTATTCCCAGTCATGTGAAATCCATAGATTAGGGCCTAATGCATTTATTTCAATTGACTGTAACTCAGTAAAATTGTTGAAATTGTTGCATGTTGCGTTTATATTTTCATTCAGTATAATTTGCTAGCAGAGAGGGTTGCATGATGTAATCTCTTGGCGGGCTATGGAAGATGCACTCTCTTGAGACTTTTCTACTCCGAGGCTGTTCATTCACACTGGCATATGAGATATTGCGTCTAGTTAAACAAAAATACACACATTTAGTGTAGTGTGAGGTTAGCGCATCTGAACAGTAATAATTTGGGCAGGGTTCTCAATAGCTGCTATAGTTGTTGTTTTTTTGCTCTCTCAAAAGCAACACAGGCCTAATAAGGTAGATATATAGATGCATGCTATTTTATGTCAATCATATTGCTGTTTGAAGCATATAACTAACTTAAAGATAATCTTCTGAAAATGGTCTTATGGTCTGTGGTCTTATGCTGCCATCTATTGGAAATACATTTAGCAATTTCAGTATATTTTACCTTTTTTAAAAGTCCCTAGAGTCGATGTCTTCGCCCGCGTGGAAATCGAATTAGCATAATAAAAAAATACCTTTGAAAATCTGTCAGTTTAAGATAGAGCTATCTGTTTTTAGAATGGGGTTTGTCTCAATCCACCGCATCTGACGATGTTGCCCTTCTGCATCTGTGGTTAAAGGTGGCAGAGCTAGAGCAGTGTTTGTCAGACCATGAGACATAGCCGGTTTGGCCTACAAAAATCTCACAAACACAACACTAGTCTGAAGGGAGCCAGGTACCAGTTTAGAAAACGACATAATCTGTTTCAGTAGCTATAGTTAGCTAGCTAACAATATAGCTAGGTGTCATCTAAAATAACCCTAATTTATTTGATTAAATCTCTGCTAGGTAAAGCCCCGCCTTATCTCAGCTCACTGGTCACCATAGCAGCACCCACCCATAGCACGCGCTCCAGCAGGTATATCTCACTGGTCACTCCCAAAGCCAATTCTTCCTTTGGCCGCCTCTCCTTCCAGTTCTCTGCTGCCAATGACTGGAACGAACTGCAAAAATCTCTGAAGCTGGAGACTCTTACCTCCCTCACTAACTTTAAGCACCAGCTGTCAGAGCAGCTCACAGATCACTGCACCTGTACATAGCCCATCCAATCTACATCATCACCATACTGTATTTATTTATCTTGCTCCTTTGCACCCCAGTATCTCTACTTGCACATTCATCTTCTGCACACCCTACCATTCCAGTGTTTAATTGCTATATTGTAATTACTTCGCCACCATGGCCTATTTATTGCCTTTACCTCTCTTATCCTACCTCATTTGCACATGCTGTTTATAGATTTGTCTACTGTATTATTGATTGTATGTTTGTTTATTCCATGTGTAACTCTGTGTTGTTGTATGTGTCGAACTGCTTTGCTTTATCTTGGATAGGTCGCAGTTGCAAATTAGAACTTGTTCTCAACTAGCCTACCTGGTTAAATAAAGGTGAAGTAAATGGCGGTCGAACCCATCTATGTGAAGCTAGCCACAGTAAGGATTAGCCACAGTAGTGGACTTTGCTGTTAGCCTTCAAAATAAAAGTTTGTCATTGACAGTGATGCAAATGAATACAAATAGTAGAATTATGCCATAATTGAATAGATCACGCTAAACGTGGTTGGAATGTTATATAAAATCAACAAAAGACAATAATTTGTTAATTTGATAAAACTTTGTTCAAATCACACTGGATGTAGTATACTTTACAATTACATTGGGGGCATACTTATTTCACTGTACAGCCTTACCTATGGAGTGTGGATCAATGACATGTGGTATCAGTCTACTCAGTGACACCCAGAGAACATTAGCTCGTAGCTCTTATTGTGGGACTCTGAAACAACTGTGAATTGAGCCACATTTGTCAACCTATGTGCATTGAACACTATTCCAGAGAGAAAACAATACTGCGTGGATGTTTTTGAGTCTGATAACTCTGAGGAGGACGTTGGGAAAACATATATTGGGTATTGAGAAGACTGATACCCAATTTCATTGATCCCCAATCCTTAGGTAAAGCTGTACAGTGCAGTATGAATGTCAATACACACAATAGGCTGACGGAGGGGATTTCACTCAGTCACAGTCCCACGATAAGAGCTATAACGCTAATATTTGCGTAAACTCTTCACAGTTGTGTTCTGTGGGTGTCACCAAGTAGACTGATGCCCCATTTCATTGTTTCAAATTCCAGCCTTGTTTAACATTATCTAGTCTAAATATGGCATTATTCCACGAATTGTAAACTTCTGCATCACTTTTAAATAGGTACTGTAACGACCCTGGGTTATAACAACCCTGGGTTTATAAGCCCGGATATCGACTCTGCTGCTTGAGCATGCTTTTGCGGCACAGTCGATAGCGCGCTTGACTTCGGGCTAGAAGGTCGAGGGTTGGTGTCAGAAGTGATCAGACCTTGCATTCACGACAGTGCGTGTGCTTGGCAAGCTATCGCGAGGACGCACTCTTTGACTGGGTTTATAAGCACGGATATCGACTCTGCGCTCGAGCATGCTTTTGCGGCACAGTGGATAGCGCGCTGGACTTTGGGCGAGGGTTGGAGACCTGCTCCCTTCCGTTTCATTTACAGTACTTTTATTTTGAAAGCAACCCACAAATTCCATTATTGTGCCTAAACCTTATTGTGGCTATCGTCACAACACATAACCCGGTCCAGTCGAGCTTCATGAAGCTAGCTGGCTGCTTATAACCTTAGCTTTTGGCAACAGGGTTTAGTAGCTGGCTAGCTATTTATTTTCAAGAACTGGTTCAATTTCAATAGGCGAACAAGTGGTTACCTAGCTAATACTTACAAGGATTCCTAAATCATTGTCAACAATAATGAAAATAACTGCAGTTTCTACTGGTCATTGTTTTCAGGCTGGTTGTATTTGTGCTAGCTAGGTACCAAGCTAAATCTAGCTACCCAGGTACCAAGCTAAATCTAGCTACTCAACATTCTACAATTAAACTGTGTTATTTGACACGCAAATCTTTTTGACACGCAAAGACCCAAACGGCGTTCCATAAAAAGATACGTCAAATAACACTATTTGACATGTTAAATAAGCTTTTAATTTTATTGACGTATATTTTTGACACGCAAAGACCAAACAGCGTTCCATAGGAAAGTCGGAACTCTATGCCGAGTTCAAAGCAATTTCGAGCTTTGGAACTCGGTTTCCGACTTCAGTTGTTCACGACAACTGGGAACTCGGACGAAAAACGAGCTCGGAATTCCAAGTCGGGAACTCAGGCCTTTTTCTAGAGCGCGGTTTTTTCGACCTTAAGATCACTGACGTCATGATTTGACCTAGTTTCTTTCCCCGAGTTCTCAGTTGTCTTGAACCCATCAATAGAAAGAGGCTCGATTTCCCGAGTTGGAATTCCGAGTTGGATGACCGCTCAAATCGATTTATTTTTGTTTTCAGTTGTTTGAACGCATTGAAGTCAGCGATTTCTCAGTTCCCAGTTGTTTTGGAACGCGGCAATTATACCCAAAGATGGTGGTACGAAGAACGTCAACAGTGACGTAAATGGTCCTAAAACTAGGGGTAGAAAAAGCGCCTATTTGGATTGATGTCAGTGCATAACTTTGAGTTTATTTTTAGAGGTCTTTAAATTATTCTGTATGTTAAAAAAAATATTGGTGTTGGCGATTCCTAACTGGATCCATATTTGTTCGAAACAATGGTGATAATTTCCAAGTTATGTGTCAGTCCAATCCAGGCTTATGTTTAGGCAGCATTATTTCAGGCCCGAGTGTTTTGGCGTCGTTCAATCATGGCGGAATGGAAGGTCTATTGAACTGAGGTGGATCCTCAGTAAATAAAAACATGTATCTGTCATGTTTTGGCGGGTGCAACTGACTTTGGATTTATATGTAGCGAATCGCTTCATCCTGTAAATCAGGACTGTAATAACGACGTTGTGCTTGTCTCAACGCTACATGGTAAGTTGGAAGACGGGAAGTTCACTCCGAGTTAGCCGAATAACTTCGGTAACGAATCTAGCTAGCTTACTTGCAAAACATTTCTGGGGGATGCTTGGACAATTTTAAATCCTTGATAACAACAGTTATGCAAACACAGTTTAACAAGATATTATACGAATATACACTGAGTTACACCCCCCCCCCCCCCCCCCCCCTTTGTCCTCAGAACACCCTCAGTTATTCAGTGAATGGACTATACAAGGTTTCGAAAGCGTTCCACAGGGATGCTGGCCCATGTTTACTCCAATGTTTCCCACAGTTGTGACAAGTTGGCTGGATGTCCTTTGGGTGGTGGACCATTCTTGTTACACACGGGAGATAGTTGAGTGTGAAACCCAGCGGCGTTTCAGTTCTTGACACACTCGAACCATTGCGCATGGCGTCTACAACCATACCCCGTTCAAAGGCACTTAAATATTTTGTCTTGCCCATTCACCCTTTGAATGACAAACATACACAATCCATGTTTCAAGTCTTAAAAATCCTTTAACCTGTAACTTTTCCTTCTTCTGCACTGATTGAAGTGGATTTAATAAGTGACATCAGTAAGGGATCATAGACTGACCAGGTGAAAACTGTCATGGAAAGAGCAGGTGTTACTCATATTTTGTACACAGTGTTTATTTGCTGTAATGTTTAAAGTTGGTAAGTTATATATGGCACCCTTTAGCTTCGGACCGCAACTTTGATCTAGACTAGGTAGATAGCTACAGTCGTAACGGGATATGCGAGTCTCCATATTGCAATTACAGCTTCGCTAGTGTAAAGTTTAGCAAGGAATGTTTCAACTAATCTATTCTTGCCAATATTTCTTAAGTTCTTGATTTGGAAGAAAAGTGTATTTTATAAATGTCTGTCCAGTTGCATGTGGTTCTAAAAAAAACTGAGAAATGCAGAAAGATTTTAAATCCAAGTGAGGAATGACTCATGCATGTGTGTAGGTCTTTGTTTTGGTTGCACTGTGACATGCTGTCACTTCTACATGTGGCCGTGTTGAGAAATGCGAGATGTCTGGCAGCCAAAATGAAGAGGGAACTCCTGTCAGTGCAAAAGGTGGATTTAATATCTGTCTATATTATTATTGTTTCTTTTTTTAGAGCCACCTGCAACTGGACACCGACCTTTATGGTAACATTTTCTTCAGACTCGAGATACGACAAAAGCGTTGCCAAGTAAGTTTCAAGTTAATGTCACATGCACAAGTACAGTGAAATGCCTTCCTTGCAAACTCAAAACCCAACAATGCAATAATCAATAACAATGCATTACTAGAAAAAAAGTCTATCTCCTTATTGCAGCCAAACAGCAGCCTATGTACAACCTTACATTTTTCACTTCCATTCTTTGTGTCCCTTGACAAAACAAAGTAATGACGGGCTTCTCCTTCTTCATTAACAAACACCGGCCCCCTTGGCAGAGGTCACTTAAAATGATACTTTTATCAAAAACTATGGATTTTAGCACCCAAAGAAAAGCTTGCAGTTACACATGACAAACCATAGGTACAAGGAAAGCATGAAATAATGGACATCGACTGGTAGACTCGATGTAGTCAGTGGTATACTCCACTGACACTCATCGCAACTAAACTCTGTTGGAAGGAGTTGAGTTTACTAAGCTAAGATCCTAAACCCAATATTCTGTTGATCCTATTTGTGGTCTGAAGCTAGGCACCCGTAAGCTAGACCCGTAGGCAAAGTTAAACCATAAATCTATGCACAATGACTACTTTTAAAAATTTCCACAGAATTTTACAAAAACACTTTTACTTGAATAACAGATGTAAAGTTTGACGGTTGGTGCCGTCATTCTGTTACCAAACTTTGCATCTGCACTGTTATTTAAGTAAATGTGTTTTGTAAAATGTTCAATGGAAATTGTTAAAAGTCGTCCTTGTGCATAGATTTCTGGTTTAACTTTGCCTACGGGTCTAGCTTACGGGTGCCTAGCTTCGGACCACAAATAGGATCGAAGGACATTGTGTTTAGGATCTCTTAGCTTAGTAAACTCAACTCCTTCCAACAGAGTTTAGTTGCGATGAGTGTCAGTGGAGTGTACCACTGACTACATCGAGTCTACCAGGTTGTATGGTTTGTTTAACTTTGCAATCATTGTTTTTTGTTTGGCATACATTTTAAAGGGGAAAATCAGAAGCTTAGCATCATTCTGTTACTGTGTAATTGCCCCTAGGCTACTGAAAGAGCTAGCCAACTAGCTATGTCATTGATGTCTAGATGGTAACATTATAGCTAACCCTGATTTTTGGATTATTTAAACCTCTTACTGAAAGCATGGTCAGCAGGTTCCAACTCAGGGAATAAGCGTACTCATAACAGACCTTAGGTTAGTTGGCTTGTTTCAATCTAGTTTCGGACAGCAACTAGGATCTTGACGGGACATTCTGTGCCCAATATCCTGTCAAGATGCTAGTTGCAGTCCGAAGCTAGTATCAAGCCTGATTTGGAAGCCGCTGGCCGTGCTTGTTTATAGTAACATCCAGAATTGAAGGAACTCATTCATATTTCAAATGAAGGATTTGTATTGTATGGATAATCTGGAACACATTTTTATTGTAACTCTGGACAAGCACACCTAATTCAACTTGTCAACTAATCGTCAAGCCCTGAATGAGATGGGGTTTCCAGGGCTGCAACAAACATGTGTACTGTTTGGGATACTTGAGGACGAGGGTTGGGCAACACTGATCTAGAAGATGACATATGTGCCATGTCCTCTCCTCCTCTGCTCACTCTAAATGTAGTTGATGATTCAGCAGGTGAAACCGCATCTGACCGGCACCATGCCTGTGGTGTGGCCCACCCTCCTTGACCTGGGCAGGGATGAGTGTAAGAGAATCCTCCGTAAACTTGGTAAGACCCTTTCAACTTCCTCTCTGGCTTGCCTCATGCGTTAAGTGACTTGTCACTTTCAAAGGACCCAAAATGTTTCTGATGTTTCAGAGTGAAAGCAAAGTTGTTTTTAATGATAGCCTGTATTGCTTCAACAGAGCTGGAGGCGTACGCCGGAGTAATCAGTGCTTTGCGAGCCCAAGGCGACCTCACCAAGGACAAGAAGGACCTCCTTGGAGAACTCACTAGAGTCCTCAGGTAAACCTGCAAAGTCACTGTATTTTTTTTTTCTCCATTGCTAGAGGAACCTACGAAATTTAGGTCCCTTTGTAAATACAAACTTTGCCTGTGACTTAATTGCTCATTCTTACTTAGCTAATTGTATGGTTGTCTCCCACAGCATTTCAACAGAGCGTCATCGTGCCGAGGTCCGTAGGGCCGTCAATGATGAGCGCCTTACCACCATTGCCTATCAGTAAGTCATGTTACCCCCCCAAGATGATCAATACTAAAACTACATACACATTATGACTTACTACCAAATACTAGTACACTCATCAGTCCATCAATTTACCATGACAATTCTCATTTGTCACAGCATGTCGGGTCCCAACAGCTCCTCGGAGTGGTCAATCGAGGGACGTCGGCTGGTCCCCTTGATGCCCAGACTGGTCCCCCAGACGGCATTCACCGTGACTGCCAACGCAGTGGCCAGTGCCACAGCCAATCAGAATGCTTCTCTCTTGCTGCCTGCGGAAACAGGAAATAAAGAAGGTAAGATCACCAACAGCTCAAGGTGGAAATTGCCCTTAACCACAGATTTAGGATCAGATTACTTTACTCCTAATCATAACCGGAGGGATTTTGGAGATGAAAAAATATACCTGCAGGATCAAAGGAAGGGGGAGGAAGACTATAAATGATGAATGACTTATCTCTCCTTATAGTGTATTTTTATATGAAGTATGGTTGTTATTTGTTTGCAGTGGTTGTTTGCTACTCCTACACAAGCACCACGTCCACCCCCACCAGTGCCACGGCGCCCAGCGGCAGTGCAACAGCCACGGTGAAATCCCCCCGTCCGGCCAGCCCTGCCTCCAACGTGGTGGTGCTGCCCAGCGGGAGCACTGTCTATGTGAAAAGTGAGTGTCAGAACAGAGATTCCATGTTTGTTTATTCCTTTACTTTGGAAAGAAAAATAACTGTTTAAGAGCGTTGCATTGGTTAAGGGATCTCCGGTGTAACACTCCTTAAACAGAACCTGCAAATCGGAACAATGCAAAACCATTTAATGTATCAATGAATTTTTTTGTCTCAAATTCCATTTGTCTCTGTCTGTATGTTTTAGTTTTTCTCTCCCTCTGTCAAACTCTCACTCCCAGGCGTTAGCTGCTCTGACGAGGACGAGAAGCCACGCAAGCGGAGGCGGACCAACTCCTCAAGCTCCTCCCCCGTGGTGCTGAAGGAGCTGGCCAAGGTTGCCCCTCCCTTGTCCAAGACCATCACCGTGCCAGTAAGCGGCAGCCCCAAGATGAGCAACATCATGCAGAGCATCGCCAACTCGCTGCCACCGCACATGTCCCCCGTCAAGATCACCTTCACCAAGCCCACCACCCAGACCACCAACACCACCACGCAGAAGGTGAGCAGGAGAGAACTGTCCGTAATTCATAAAAAAGACTCTTGTTCTATAGTCAGAGTCAATATAGCTAGGTGTAAGACAAATACTATAGGAATGGTTGAATATGTTTGTATGATTGTAATTTTTGCATAATGTCTGCAAACTTGATGTGCAAGTGATTTTGTACACACACTGAACAGAAATATATATAAAGCAACAATTTCAACGATTTTACTGAGTTACCGTTCATATAAGGAAATCAGTCAATTGAAAGAAATTCATTAGGCCCTATGTATTTCAATTGACTGGGCTGGGGCCCCACAAAATGGCTTTATTACAGACAGAAATACTTCTCAGCACCCCCCCAGACAATCCCATCTTTTATTTCAGCCAACACTTTACATGATGCGTTACTATTTTTGTTTAGTATATGAACTTGATTGTACGTGGCTGTATAACTTACTGTATAATGTCTGATTTGTCAGGTAATCATTGTGACGACCTCTCCAAGCTCCAACTTCGTTCCCAACATCCTGTCCAAGTCTCATTCCCACAACTACGCGGCGGCCATGTCAAAGCTGGTTTCCACCTCCATGCTGACCTCGGCCAGCCAGAAACAGACGGTGTTCATCCCGGCCAGCTCAAGTCCCTCCTTGGCCCCCAACACTGTCGCTGTGACCACCGTGGTCTCCTCCAGCCCGTCTGTGCTCATGTCGACCATAGCGCAGAGTAGGTTTGAGTGTCCCGTAAAATCACATTTTACTAGTCACATACACATTTAGCAGATGTTATTGCGGGTGCAGAGAAATGCTTGTTCTCCAACAGTGCAGTAGTATCTGAGTGCCTTAGTATCTAAAAACGATTCACAACAATAAATCTAAAAGTAAAAGAATGGAATATATACAGTTGAATTCGGAAGTTTACATACACTTAGGTTGGAGTCATTAAAACTCGTTTTTCAACCACTCTACAAATTTCTTGTTAACAAACTATAGTTTTGGCAAGTCGGTTAGGATATCTACTTTGTGCATGACACAAGTAATTTTTCCAACTATTGTTAACAGATTATTTAACTTATAATTCACTGTATCACAATTCCAGTGGGTCAGAAGTTTACATACACTAAGTTGACTGTGCCTTTTAAACAGTTTGGAAAATTCGAGAAAATGATGTCATGGCTTTAGAAGCTTCTGATAGGCTAATTGACATTTGAGTCAATTGGAGGTGTACCTGTGGATGTATTTCAAGGCCTACCTTCACTCAGTGCCTCTTTGCTTGACATCATGGGAAATCAGCCAAGACCTCAGAAAAAAAATTGTAGACCTCCAAGTCTGGTTCATCCTTGGCAGCAATTTCCAAACGCCTGAAGGTACCACGTTCATCTGTACAAACAACAGTACGCAAGTATAAACACCATGGGACCACACAGCCGTCATAACGGTCAGGAAGGAGACGCGTTCTGTCTTCTAGAGATGAACGTACTTTGTTGCGAAAAGTGCAAATCAATCCCAGAACAACAGCAAAGGACCTTGTGAAGATGCTGGAGGAAACAGGTACAAAAGTATCTATATCCACAGTAAAACAAGTCCTATATCGACATAACCTGAAAGGCTGCTCAGCAAGGAAGAAACCACTGCTCCACCCCCGCCATAAAAAAAGCCAGACTACGGTTTGCAACTGCACATGGGGACAAAGATTGTACTTTTTGGAGAAATGTCCTCTGCTCTGATGAAACAAAAATATAACTGTTTGGCCATAATGACCATCCTTATGTTTGGAGGAAAAATGGGGAGGCTTGTAAGCCGAAGAACCTTATCCCAACCGTGAAGCACGGGGGTGGCAGCATCATGTTGTAGGGGTGCTTTGCTGCAGGAGGGATTGATGCACTTCACAAAATGGATGGCATCGTGAGGTGGGAAAATTATGTGGATATATTGAAGCAACATCTCAAGACATCAGTCAGGAAGTTAAAGCTTGGTTGCAAATGGGTCTTCCAAATGGACAATGACCCCAAACGTACTTCCGAAGTTGTAGCATAATGGCTTAAGGACAACAAAGTCAATGTATTGGAGTGGCCATCACAAAGCCCTGACCTTCATTTTGTAGAAAATCTGTGGGTAGAACTGAAAAAGCGTGTGTGAGCAAGGAAGCCTATAAACTCAGTTACACCAGCTCTGTCAGGAGGAATGGGCCAAAATTCACCCAACTTATTGTGGAAGGCTACCCGAGATGTTTGACCCAAGTTAAACAATGTATAGGCAATGATACACTCATTTGGTATGTACACTTCTTACCCACTGGGAATGTGATGAAAGAAATAAAAGCTGAAATCACTCTCTACTACTATTCTGACATTTCACAATCTTAAAATAAAGTGGTGATCCTGACTGACCTAAGACAGGGAATTTTTACTAGGATTTAATGTCAGGAATTGTGAAACTGAGTTTAAATGTATTTGGCTATGTAAACTTCAACTATATATATGTATTTGATCAAGCAAATACAGTAAATATGAGTTGAGTAAAGCAGTATGTAAACATTATTAACGTGGCCAGTAATTGTATGTATATTTTAATTTAACCTTCATTAAACTAGGCAAGTCAGTTAAGAACAAATTCTTATTTACAATACCCCGGCCAAACCCTAACCCGTATGACGCTGGGCCAATTGTGCACCGCCCTATGGGACTCCCAATCACGGCCGGTTGTGATACAGCCTGGAATCGAATTGGGGTCTTTATTGACTCCTCTAGCAATAAGATGCAGTGCCTTAGACCGCTGCGCCACTCGGCAGCAGCCTCTAAGGTGCAGAGTTGCTTAACTGGGTGGAAGCTGGCTAGTGATGGCTATCTAACCATCTGATAGCCTTAAGATAGAAGCTGTTTTTCAGTCTCTCGGTCCCAGCTTTGATGCACCTGTACTGACCTCGCCTTCTGGATGATAGCGGGGTGAACAGGCTGTGGCTCGGGTGGTTGATGCCCTTGACATCGGATGCTGTAGGTGTCCTGGTGGGCAGGTGGTTTAGCCCCGGTGATGCGTTGGGCAGACCGAACCACCCTCTGGATAGCTCTGTAGTTGCATGCGGTGCAGTTGCCGCTCTCAGTTGTGAATCTGTAAAAGTTTGAGGGTTTTATGGGTCAAGCCAAAATAAATATATATATATATATATATATATATATATATATATATATATATATATATATATATATATATATATATATATATATATATATATATATATATATATATATATATATAATATATATATATATATATATATATATATATATATATATATATATATATATATATATATATATATATATTTATATATATATATATAAATATATATATTTATATTATATATTTATATTATATATATATTTATATATATATTATATATATATATATATATATATAATATATATATATTATATATACACACACACACAAAGACACGATGTCTACCGGTATAATGTCCATTGCTCATGTTTCCTGGACCAAGCAATTCTCTTCTTCTTGTTGGTGTCCTTTAGTAGGGGTTTATTTGCAGCAATTTGACCATGAAGGCCTGATTCATGCAGTCTCCTCTGAACAGTTGATGTTGAGATGTTTTTTACTTGCAATCTTTGAATCATTTATTTGGGCTGCAATTTCTGAGGCTGGTAACTCTAATGAACTTAGCCTCTGCATCAGACGTAACTCTGGGTCTTGCTTTCCTTTGGCGGTCCTCATGAGAGCCAGTTTCATCATAGTGCTTGATGGTTTTTGCGACTGCACTTGAAGAAACTTTCTGAATTGACTGACCTTCATGTCTTAAAGTAATGATGGATTGTCGTTTCTTTTTGCATATTTTAGCTGTTCTTGACATAATATGGACTTGGTCTTTTATCAAATAGGGCTATCTTCTGTATACCACCCCTACCTTGTCACAACACAACTGATTGGCTCAAACACATTAAGAAGGAAAGAAATTCCACAAATGAACTTTTAACAGGCACACCGGTTAATTGAAATGCTTTCCAGGTGACTACCTCATGAAGCTGGTTGAGAGAATGCCAAGTGCATGCAAAGCTGTCCTCAAGGCAAAGGGTGGCTACTTTGAAGAATCTCAAATATAAAATATATTTTGATTTTTACACTTTTGGTTACTACATGATTCCATGTGTGTTATTTAATAGCTTGGATGTCTTTACTATTATTCTACAATGTAGAAAATTGTAAAAATAATGAAAAACCCTGGAATGAGTAGGTGTGTCCAAACTTTGGACTGGTGCTCATTGGACATCTAATTCCAAAATCATGGGCATTAATATGGAATTGGTCCCCCCTTTGCTGCCGTAACAGCCTCCACTCTTGTCATGCTGAAACAGGAGAGGGCCTTCCCCAAACTGTTGCCACAAAGTTGAAGCACAGAATTGTCTAGAATGTCATTGTATGCTGTAGCGTTAAGATTTCCTTCCACTGGAACTAAGGGGCCTAGCCTGAACCATGACAAACAGCCCCAGACCATTATTCCTCTTCCACCAAACTTTACAGTTGGCAGTAAGCATTGAGGTAGGTGGTGTTCTCCTGGCATCAGCCAAACCCAGATTTGTCTGTCTGACTGCCAGACAGTGAAGCGTAATTCATTACTTCAGAGAACACGTATCCGCTGCTCCAGAGTCCAATGGCAGCGAGCTTTACACCACTCCATCCGATGCTTTGCATTGCGCATGGTGATCTTAGGCTTGTGTGCGGCTGCTCGGCCACGTAAACCCATTTCATGAAGCTCCTGACGAACAGTTCTTGTGCTGACTTTGCTTCCAGAGGCAGTTTGGAACTCAGTAGTGAGTGTTGCAACCGAGGACAGACTATTTCGACGTGCTTCAGCACTCGGCGGTCCCGTTCTATGAGCTTGTGTGGCCTACCACTTCGCAGCTGAGCCGTTGTTGCTCCTAGACATTTCCACTTACTACACTTACAGTTGACCGGGGCAGCTCTAGCACGGCAGAAATGTAACAAACTGAATTGTTGAAAAGGTGGCATTCTATGACTTTGCCACGTTGAAAGTTGCTGAGCTCTTCAGTAAAGGTATTCTACTGCCAATGTTTGTCTATGGAGATTGCATGACTGTGCTCGATTTTTATACACCTGTCAGCAACAGTGTGTGGCTGAAATAGCCAATTCCACAAATTTGAGGTGTCCACATACTTTTGTATCTATCTTTTAAGTACACATTTTAAACTGGAATTGTGCATCTCTGATTGGGACCCTATTTCCTTTCCTCTCCCTGTGCCAGGTGGCTCATCGGCAGGGGTGAAGGTGGCCTCTGCCAGGCTCCCCTCTCCTAAGACCATGGTGGGCTCTCCCACCCAGATTCTGTCCCAGTTCCCCAAGCAGCACCCGCAGTCCCCCAAGCAGCTGCAGCAGGGCTCCCCCATGGGGGCTGGCACCATGGGCCAGGCCTCCAACATTCCATCCAGCTCCAAGCCCATCATCCAGATCAAGCAGGAGTCGGGTGAGTACAGGGCGTAAACCCCAAACCCACTGGTGTTAGTACTCTACACTGAGTTTCCCATTTTCTTTTTAATGAGTGTGCAATGTTTCATTTTCTGGACCTTCTCGCCTGAACTTTAAGTGTACAGAAAATCTGGGGAGAGGACAAATATGTGACCTATGTAATTACTTATTTGTCTAATTGTTCCTATAGGTGTGAAAATCATCACCCAGCAGATGCAGCCCAGTAAGATCCTGCCCAAGCCCTCCTCTGCAGGCATGCCCAGCAGCAGCTCCTCCCCCATCATGGTCGTCAGTAGCAACGGGGCCATCATGACCACCAAGCTGGTGTCCCAGCCCACAGGTGTAATTTCTCATAGAAAACTCCCTAAACAGACAGAACTCTCGTCCAAGCATGTATATAATACTCAATTGTTAATTGTTTAGGCGTTGTTCTGTGTGCTTTTACCTTTATTCTATCTTTAAATATTGATGTGGTGAAAGAAAACTGTGCTAAGCAAGGCCCTTTTTAAATTGAGGAAAAACATTGTTTTTGTTCAGGCACCCAGGCCACTTACTCAAGGCCCGCCATGAGCTCCACTATTGGAGCCAGGATGGCGACGTCTGCCAGTGGTGCCACCTATGTCAAGACCACCAGTGGCAGTATCATCACGGTGGTCCCGAAGTCTCTAGCCACACTGGGCGGCAAGATCATCAGCAGCAACATTGTGTCTGGTGAGACTGGTATTATTATTTTTATACAGTTTAGGGGTGTGAACATTTAAACATAAAAAAAAAAATGTCATCTTTAACTTGAAGAAAAAATCCTAACTGAAAAACATATCAAATTCTATTCACAGTGCAGTTATCACAAAACGATCATAAAACGGGTCCCGATCAACATCATAGGAAAATAAGTTTAATTAACAAATACTTAACCCAACAAAGCTGTAACTTTAGGAGGAGAATATATATTTTTTGCTACTTCATTAACCGGAGCTGTAATGTACGAGGGAGAGAAGCAGCAGAGTTACTGGTGTGAGTAACGAGGGGTGCAGGGAGGGGCAACTAAGCCGACTCGTGCTGGTAGACTAACGTATTGCTAGTTAGTTATCATCTCATCTGATTACATAGTGTCTGTCTTGACTGTATCAAACCAAGATAAGTTAGCTAGCTAGCACTAGTTAGGCTAATTAAGACTACGTAACTGTGCACTTTCTCACCTTCCTACAGTAAATAAAAACTCCAAACTCCATATTAAAGGGGAATATAGGCAAATTTTGAAAATGTGTTTGTTCCTAAGTCCAACAACAAGTCAGAGGGGTCGTCTGTCAAAGTGTGCACCCCTCTCAGGGAGAGCGAGGTAGAGCGAGAGCTATGTCACATGGTTATACTGCAGCACTAGATAGAACTTATATAAACGTTCTGTCAGAGAGATAGGGCTGTCCCCATGTCGATAGGTTGTTGATCGACTGAGATTTCTTTAGTCGAGCAGTAGCAAAACCTTTTTTTATAAAAAATGTCATGGTGCGCAAGATACCTGTCTGATTCACGCTTGTCTGAGTGGACTGATCCATTGTGGAGGCCGTTGGGATCGCACAGTCCATTAGTTGACCGAGATTTCTTTAATTGAGCAGTGAAAAATATACAGTACCAGTCAAAGGTTTGGGCACCTACTCATTCCAGGGTTTTTATGGAATCATGTAGTAACCAAAAAATTGTTTAATAAAAATAGATTTTATATTTGAGATTCTTCAAAGTAGCCACCCTTTGCCTTGATGACAGCTTTGCACACTCTTGGCATTCTCTCAACCAACTTCATGAGGGAGTCACCTGTAATGCATTTCAATTAACAGGTGTGCCTGTTAAAAGTTCATTTGTGGAATTTCTTTCCTTCTTAAAACCTCTTACATCTAGACGTTCCGCTAGCGGAACACCTGCTCCAATATCCAATGATGGGCGTGGCGCGAAATACAAATTCCTCAAAAATCCCAAAACTTCCATTTTTCAAACATATGACTATTTTACACCATTTTAAAGACAAGACTCTCCTTTATCTAACCATACTGTCCGATTTCAAAAAGGCTTTACAGCGAAAGCAAAACATTAGATTGTCAGCAGAGTACCCAGCCAGAAACATTAGATTATGTCAGCAGAGTACCCAGCCAGAAATAATCAGACACCCATTTTTCAAGCTAGCATATAATGTCACAAGAAACAAAACCACAGCTAAATGCAGCACTAACCTTTGATGATCTTCATCAGATGACAACCCTAGGACATTATGTTATACATGCATGCTTTGTTCAATCAAGTTCATATTTATATCAAAAAACAGCTTTTTACATTAGCATGTGATGTTCAGAACTAGCATACCCACCGAAAACTTCCTGTGAATTTACTAAATGACTCATGATAAATGTTGACAAAATATATAACAATTATTTTAAGAATTATAGATACAGAACTCCTTTATGCAAACGCTATGTCATATTTTAAAATAGTTTTTCGGCGAAAGCACATTTTGCAATAGTCTGAGTACATAGCTCGGCCATCACAGGCTAGCTAATTTGACACCCACCAAGTTTGGGGCTCACTAAACTCAGAATTACTATTAGAAAAAGTGGATTACCTTTGCTGTTCTTCGTCAGAATGCACTCCCAGGACTTCTACTTCAACAACAAATTATGTTTTGGTTCCAAATAATCCATAGTTATTATCCAAATACCTCCGTTTTGTTCGTGCGTTCAGGTCACTATCCGAAGGTAACGCGCGAGCGCATTTCGTGACAAAAAATGTCAAAATATTCCATTACCGTACTTAGAAGCATGTCAAACTCTGTTAAATAGCATAAAAATTGATTTTATTCTTGTAAAATAGCGATAATATTCCAGCCGGGCAACGTTGTATTCATTCAAAGGCTGAAAGAAAAAAATGGAGAACTCTCGTGAAGGCGCATCTCAGTCTCACTGTCCCCAGGCTGACCACTTACAAACTCTGCTGCTGTACTTTGCCCAGAGACAGCAGACACCCCATTCCACTTTCTGACGGCTTTAGAGAGCCAATGGAAGCCTTAGAAAGTGTCACGTTACAGCAGAGATCCTGTATTTTCGATAGAGATGCAACAGAAGGACAACAAATTGTCAGACAGGGCACTTCCTGTTTGGAATCTTCTCAGGTTTTGGCCTGCCATATGAGTTCTGTTATACTCACAGACACCATTCAAACAGTTTTAGAAACTTTAGAGTGTTTTCTATCCAAATCTAGTAATTATATGCATATTCTCGTTTCTGGGCAAGAGTAGTAACCAGTTTAAATTGGGTTCGTTTTTTATCCGACCGTGAAAATACTGCCCTCTAGCCCCAATAGGTTAATAACCTACTGATTCTGCAAGGACCAAGCCTCATGCAATGACATGTCAAGTAAAAGGTTTCACAAATTCCGCTGTGTTTAATCTTTTCAATGCTTTAATAAAGGCTTTACACTTTTTCTCATTAAAACAGCCTCTCTGGTATTATTTAGTGTTTGCATTGTTCCAAACGGTCAGAAAAACTATAATTTAATCTACGCAGCACCTGTTTGGCACACATAATATGCACGCAGTGCTTGCTCCTTATCTTCTTTTTCTTGATCTCCAGTATTTCCCACAACTTGGCAAATTTATTCCACACATCTTACTTTCCCTTCACCTCTTGAGCAACCAGTAAACATTCCCCATTTTGAGTTTTTGTCACATCCTTTGCATCCATTTTGCTGTCATGTGTTACGGTGTTCAGAGTTTGTTATAACCAATTTATTGATGTGATATGATGCTATAGGTAAGGACATATTGTGCCCTATTCAGACAGGATTCATTTTACTGGGGTAATGTAATTATGTGCACGAGCACAAAACACCACATCTGTAATTTTAGTCCTGTCCAAATATGCCATGTCAGTAATTTCTACATGGAAGGAGAGTAACAATTCCAGCCCGAATAACCTACTTTTTGGGGGCGAACTCCAATGTCCTCGGATAATACTAGTCCAGTGCAAATCGACATCCCTGTGTTTTAAGAGAAATGTCTGAGTTTGACAGGTGTTGCTCCGGTTTGTGCAAGAAAATAATAACTGATTCGATAAATTTAACTAAGTGCTGCGCATAAGCTATATATGAATACATGTAGGCCAATGAACTTTCACAGTGAATGCTTTTCTTTGTTTTTGTGCAAATTCATTTAATATTGCGAAATGCATTAGTAAAAAATATATTTCATGCAACCCTTTCTGTTAATAGATCGTAAAGCAGCGTACAACTAACCTAAACGTTTGGAAATTATATGTTTTTAACTTTCTCATCCATAGCCTTATAACGCACCTCAAGTGCAATTGCACTGTTTAGCTCACATCTGAAGGCTGGAGGGCATTGTAGTACATACTGTGGATTGCTAAAATATCCTAATGATTATGATCACACTTCATCAATTCAAATATTATGGCGTCACTATACCAAAGATGGTTTAGAAACTTGGGAACCAAGCTTGAGTTATCAGTGTGACCCTATCACCTGGACATGTTGAAATGCTGTATCCCGTGTGGCTCAGTTGGTAGAGCATGTCACTTGCAACGCCAGGGTTGTGGGTTTAATTACCACGGGGGACCAGTACTGGGGGAAAAGTATGAAAATGTATAGACTCACGTCTGCTAAATTACTAAAATGTAAATCTTCACGTTATAACTTCACTCTTCTGTCATAACTGCCAATTTATTGAAAAAAAAACAAAAAAACAATTTGAATTACAGGGGTCAGTTGTAAAAAACGGATCCTGTCAGAATTGTCCTCTGGAATAACGGACATTCTGGAGTAATAATTACATAACCAACGTTCTTTAGTAATATTAGTCCCATGCGAATATGTTTTGTCACGTGCATGCGATGCATACATGAGTCACGTAAAGAGAGAAAGGGTTAAAGGAATAGGGAATGTTTTTCCTAAACAAATGAGGGATTTCGGCAACAGAACTTTTCAGTCAGAAATGGCTCTAATTATGTTGCAGCTTCAGCAACACCTACAGCGCGATAAACACGGATGTTCTGTGGTGTTCGCTGCACCAGGGAGGCGAGAGAGAACGGGTGCTAGTCACATAGCAAGTGACTCTCTCTTTTTTTTAAAGAAATTATTTTAAGAAATGTACACAAAGCAGCAAGTCTGAGCCCAGCCTGGCATAATCAAATCAATTGCTGGTTGGACTCCCTCTAGTGATTTGTGTGTCAATTATTGAATCAAACGGTGTGCTTAAATTATCATACAAGCTCAGTGCATATCAACTCAGGAAAAAAAAGAAACGTCCTCTCACTAAACTGCGTTTATTTCAGCAAACTTGACATATGTTCATACAAATATTTACACAAGTTTCAACAACCTGAGACATAAACTGAACAAGTTCCACAGACATGTGACTAACAGAAATTAAATAATGCATCCCTGAACAAAGGGGAGGGGCCAAAATCAAAAGTAACAGTCTGGTGTGGCCACCAGCTGCATTAAGTACTGCAGTGCTTCTCCTCTTCATGGACTGCACCAGATTTGCCAGTTCTTGCTCTGAGATGATACCCCACTCTTCCACCAAGGCAAGTTCCCGGACATTTCTGGGGGGAATGGCCCTAGCCCTCACCCTCCGATCCAACAGCTCCAAGACGTGCTCAATGGGATTGAGATCCGGGCTCTTCGCTGGCCATGACAGAACACTGACATTCCTGTCTTGCAGAAGGAGCAGTATGGCTGGTGGCATTGTCATGCTGGAGGGTCATGTCAGGATGAGCCTGCAGGAAGGGTACCACATGAGGGAGGAAGATGTCTTCCCTGTAACGCACATCGTTGAGATTGCCTGCAATGACAACAAGCTCAGTCCGATGATGCTGTGACACACCGCCACAGACCATGACGGACCCTCCAGTTGACAGTGAGAGAACGTTTATTTTTTTGCTGAGTTTTTGACCCACCGCCTCGATTTGGTCTTATGTAGCAAAATTTGTAATCTTTTATTATTTATTTTTTATACATTGGATAAAAGTGGAGTGAGAAAATGGTATCATACACTGCAGTTGAGGAACAATGGGGAAAGTAATTCTGCTTTGAAAGTTGATAAACTTGTAATCTCATTTATGAGAAAATGGCCCTTGAATGGTTCATCTACTGGAGCGCTCTTTGTCTTCACCCATTCTGCATCGTTCACACCCTCTTAAGCCTTAGCCCCACCCATCTCTTTAAGGATTCACATGTGAGGCCATGTGCTAAACAGAGTGAGTAGTTTAGTAAACATCCAACGATTTCAAGACTGAAAGTGGACAAAGTAGTAGCCTACAATAAGGAAAAACTCCAGGTAAAAATACACTATCAGTCCTTTGCCTATATCCTAATCTGACTTTGGTGCAGGTAATGTTGTTGTTCACATTACCATCTCTGGTAAACACACTATCAAATAAAATCAAAGTTTATATGTCACATTCACAGGATACAGAAGGGTTATGTGAAGGAAATACTACAACCACCCCTCAACCACATCTAGTTTAGTGGATAGGTCACTATTTTCTAGACATGTAGATAGATGGCCGTAATCACCCCCAGACGCACCCTGCTAACTTGATGGGTCATGTAATCATTTGGCGAAGTTTATACATGTAGCTAGCTAACTAAACAATGAACTGGCATAATCCAAACTCATACTACTACCAATACAAACATTGTCATAGCTATTTTATGAATCTGCAGGTAGATAAAGCTTACAACTAGGTTAAATGTTAGCTAGCTAGCTAACATTAGGCTTTAACTAGCAAATGGGTTTCTGACTCAAATAATATTGCTACACAGATCATACACGTAACGTTAGCTAGCAAGCCAGCAAGCTAACGTTCACTAGCTAACAGTATGCTTTAACTTGTGATGAAAATAACTTTGATCAAATTAGAAATGTATAATATCTGAAAATATAGCTAGACTCTTACCCGTATACATGGATGAATGCTTCACGGCAGACTAAAACCATTAACTCAGTTTTGTTTGTAACTTGTTTGGCCAGTGTTGTCAAGTCTCTCTGGTTCACACTGACTGTGGCGTGTGCAGAAAGTAGCCCGTCACTTTTTCTAACTGATCTGTCGATTTAACGCCTGCTAAAAATTCAGGGCATCAGTGTTGTTGAGAAAAGTAGCTCAACTTTTGTAGTTCCCGATGGCTAATGTTATATCTTTCAAAAACGGTGTGGTAGAAAGGAATATCAACACATACTGAGCATGCTACATGGCAGACCAATCCAATCCAAACTAATCTCATGTCCAGCCCATCCATTATCTCAGCCAGCCATGCCTAGCGGGAAGGTTCCTGTCTCGTAATTTAAGCTCGTTATTTATTTTACTGATGGAATACAAGTTTGTTATTAATGCACTTGGAAGTTCACTTGTTCCAGAACACATTTCTGGCCAAAAATGCATTTTTATAAAATAAATAATGTTTACGTTCAAATGCCTCTCCTGTGATGTACGACATACGCCTAGTTTCCTGAAACGAGTCACATATGAGAGAGAGACAGACAGACAGACAGACAGACAGACAGACAGACAGACAGACAGACAGAGGTTCCTCCTTTAAAAGTTGTGAGCTTACACTGCGGGATTTAGAGGTACCCAGCGTCATGGCTTTATTGCTCCAGACCCCCGCGAGGCGGAATTAGAGCACTGATTATATGCATTTGAGTCCCAAGGTTTTTATATGACCAATCATATCGAGTGGTTCCAATTTGACGCGAGCCACCTGTCCCTGGTGACTTTCTTCAGCAAAGATGGCTGACAAAACATGGTGGAAGCAAATGTAAGTAATTATGTCATAATGAGTCAAGCAAAAAATGTACAATTTGAGAGGAATATGTTAGTTAATGTAGAGACAAACGATTGTGCATATTTTTTGGTCAAAGTTCATTTATGAAAATCGTTTTTTTCCCCTTCTCAATCATATCCAATACCAGGTGTATCAAACTCCATTATTTGAATGATGCTGTGTCTGCATGTATGTATTACAATTATACACTTCAACAGTGTTTACCGCTCCTGGGACATCAATGATTACACATTGTAACTATGCAATAGACTAGAAACATGATTTAAGTAAAGGCTGATTTGTAATTCGTATATACAGAATAAAAAAAACGTACATCCTGCCAGCACACCCACAAGCGAGCGGAGGCGGAGAATGACGCGTGGAAGAGATTGAGGAACAAGATGGGAGTAATAATCCAGGCTATTTGCTCTGAGACCGGCAGAATAATGTAATGAAACAAGCAGGGAGCAGGTTTCAAACTCTCTTGACATTCTAGCCCGAAGTCCAGCATGCTATCGACTGTGCCCAAATGTATTAATTGGGGTTGGGGTGATTGGGGCTAAAAAAAAAACTTTATCAATTGGAATCTTTTAACATGTGGAAATGGGGGAAAAAGTATTATTAGTTTTTCACAAGCGTAGCAGGATGGGTTATTAGCTGAACAATAGACTATTCAACCTTTTTACTAAAGAATTGTCTAATAGCCGAGCTAGGTGTGAAACCCCCCGCCTCAGGCTGGACTGAGGGCTTGTACGCAGGTCATCACCGGCAACAACGTCGCCTATGGGCTCAAACCCACTGTCGCTGGACCAGACAGGATTGGCAAAAAGTGCTCTTCACTGACGAGTTGTGGTTCTGTCTCACCAGGGGTGATGGTCGGATTCGCGTTTATCGTCGAAGGAATGAGCGAGAGGACGTTTCTTTATTTGCTGAGTTTATATAGTCCCTGGTTCGATTTCAGGCTCTATCACATCCGACCGTGATTGGGATTGCCATAGGGTGGCGCACAATTGGCCCAGCATCATCCGGGTTTGGCCGGGGTAGGCGTCATTGTAAATAAGAATTTGTTCTTACCTGACTTGTCTAGTTAAAGGTTCAATTAAAAAAAATTACTGGCGGCAACTGCAGCGCAATCAATAGGAGGTGAACAGTGGCTGGTGCTGAATATATAGCTAACATGTTATGTTTTTTGTTTTTTTAGGCCTACTTGCAATTGCAACTGGTCAAAAATGTATCATCCTACATAAAACAATATAACTAATAATGAAAAGTGCACATTTGTAAATCCCAAACTCTAAAAGTAATTGGGAAGGTAGATACAAATTGTGACATTGTGGTAACAATAAAGAATTGAAACAGGATGCTGACTTTTCACATCTGTAGCAGGTGTAGCCCATCATGCAAATGTTAACTATTAGCAGGACAATATACTTTTTATAGCCCGGCTACTCTTGTGAAAATCCCTCAAATTAGAATTCGGTTACAATCAAATGCCGACCGCATTATCTACTAAGAGAATTCTCTTCGATTATAATCACAGTCGTGTGTATCCCACCCAAGCAGACAGCTCTACGGCCCTGAAAGAACTTCATTGGACTCTATGTAAACTGGAAACCACATATCCTGAGGCTGCATTTATTGTAGCTGGGGATTTTAACAAGGCTAATCTGAAAACAAGGAATTAAACACTGGTCTCCCGCGTGCCCCACAGGGATTCTTTAGCTAAATAGCCCAGTACTGTGCTGCCGACCGTCACGTTGTACAGCGCCATATTTTCCGTTCCATCCTAATTGAAACCCAGAGGGTTTTTCATGGATTAGAAAAAACATAATATTAATCAGATTAATTAAGCAAGTACCAGTCAAATGTTTGGACACCTACTCATTACAGGATTTGTCTTTTATTTTTACTATTTTCTACTTTGTAGAATAATAGTGAAGACATCACAACTATGAAATAACACCTATGGAATCATGTAGAATTCGTTAAGAACAAATTCTTATTTACAAGGACAGCCTACTCCTTCCTCCCTGTCGGGGATTTGAACCCCGGTCTCCGGCATTCTGCAGTACAGACATGGCCTGCTCTCCCTTATGTAAGGAATTAGGCACCCATGTTTACTACAGTTTGTATTGTAGACAGCACAGTAGCCTAATCAACAAATGCAGGCGGCTTATATCTTCAAAATGCTTTATCCAAATGTTAAAGCATATACTGTACAGTACTGTATTTCTTCATCTGCATGCTTTCGTTAATCAAATAATGATAAAATTACACTTTCAAAATGCAGATGTTGATTTAGTTATGGATCCATAATGAATTACTATGGGAATAAATGTCACTGATTTACAGAAATATTGTAACAAAGTTGTCTAATAAAGGCAAACAATTTAGTCATCCACCCTACTCCCGACCGTATATCGCCATATTTTCCATTCCATCCTAACGGAAACCCTGACACGGAACCCAAACAGGCTGCGCACGTGCACCATCGTGCATAAATATATTTTGTCCCCCAACACCAAACGCGATCACGACACGCATGTTAAAATATCAAAACAAACTCTGAACCAATGACATTAATTTGGGGACAGGTCGAAAAGCATTAAACATTTATGGCTTGTTAGCTAGTTAGCTTGCTCTTGCTAGCTAATTTGTCCTATTTAGCTAGCTTGCTGTTGCTAGCTAATTTGTCCTGGGATATAAACATTGAGTTGTTATTTTACCTGAAATGCACAAGGTCCTCTACTCCGACAATTAATCCACACATAAAACGGTCAACCAAATAGTTTCTAGTCATCTCTCCTCCTTCCAGGCTTTTTCATCATTGAACTCCAATGGTGATTGGCATCTAAACTTTCATAGTATTACCACGACGACCGGCAAAACAGTTCGTCTTTCAGTCACCCACGTGGGTATAACCAATGAGGAGATGGCATGTGGGTACCTGCTTCTATAAACCAATGAGGAGATGGGAGAGGCAGGACTTGCAGCGCGATCTGCGTCAGAAATGGGAACGACTTCTATTTTAGCCCTTGGCCACGCAGGCAATAATTGAATAACATGAATTTCTAAATGTATTTTGCGACGCGAGCGGTGTGGTCAGCCTATGAGGATTTCGTTTTTCATTTTTTTCTTGGAATAGAAACACCATAATGTTAATTAAGCCACATTTCTTTATCAATCCCATATACTATGTTATTACAAAAAAGGTTTTAAATTATCTGGTTATGCCAATATGGAAGACTTTCAAATGCTTCTCAAAGATGCCCTCTGGTGGTCAAACTAGCACTAACTTGCATTAACAGAAAAAATGGCTGACAATTAGATAACGTGCCACAGAATGCTGCTGCAACCCGCAAGGTGTGCCGCAGTATGACACAACTTTTAAAGGAGGAACCACTGTAATCAATACATTAGGTTATTTGATGCAAGGGTATTTATACTTTTGCTTTTTTTTATTTTATTAGCCTACATTATCACATCTTGCTCGCTCGAGAAAGGCAATTTGGCCCTGGCTTGCAAACGAAATCCCCTGCGTCATCTTGTAAATGATTTGTGATTATTCTATCTATTTTTGAGAATGTAAATGTAGGCTAATAATAAATGTCATAATACCATATTGGACATTGAGCATAAATTGCATTTTCATAGCCTAGGTACTGATGCATCTGTCTTATCTGATTTTACAAGGATATGTTCACTGTCATCAGGCTACTGTAGGAAAGTGACAATCTAATGAAATATTTGTTACATAAATTAGCCTTCATCCCGTATGTGTAATCCTCTGAAGTGGACGTTATGTTGCACACTCACTGGTCTTTCCCTCTAATTTTAGAAGATATTTTGCCTTAATGATCTGATCACACCATGCAACGAGGGATGTAGCCTACAGTCAGAGACAAGATGGACAATGTTAATTGGCAGGTGAAATGATGTCCAATGGGGTTGCAAGGTAAAAGTGGGAAGTAGGATTAGGTTGCATCCTTTCTTCCTTGCTTGGCAGTTCTCAGAACCCACAATCCACATTTTTGTGATAAATTTATATGCCATATCTCACAATCGATTGGACTTCACAAATTTAGTATTTTCGCTGTGACATAATGTTTTTTGCGTTATTCCACAAAATTCTATCTAGCGTCAGAGGGGTTTAGGAACATGGACACATTTTCGAAATGTGCCGATATTCCCCTTTAAGTAGCAGCCTACCTGTTGCCTCTTGGTGTTGTAGTCTGTCCTTCCCATTTAACTTTTAGTTCTGTCATTTTATTTTCATCTTCCATTAATTAGCCTAGATATCTCCTAATAACTTGCCACACTAAGGCTCTAGCGCTGACTGTTGCCTAGTGCCGGTTTGATGACTTGTGATTGGACGACGACCGCAACAAGCTACACAGATCACTCTCGTGAAAAACGAGAGCAGCAGCAGCAGCATAAATGTAAAAATATATATCTTTCTCCACGGGATGTGCGATGTAGACCATCTACATTTGGAATTTGGGTCTAATTTATGTTTTTTTCCCTTATTGTTTTAAAGGAAAATAACATTTTAAAAAAGTGCCAATTTCCTTAGTCGTGTTACAAGAGTTGCAAAGAGAAGGAAAATAACCAGTAACGTTTACAGAATTTTGTAAGCTTTCAGGGATTTTGGGTAATTGTCATAACATGTAAAATAGATTTTTTTTAATGAAAAATAGAATCACAAAGCTGTGAAACATTATCTTATGTATAACCCATTACCATTGCTGTTTAATACAAACATTCCTGCGTGTGTTATTTTAGTACATAATATCTTTGTTGTAAATGCTTTTGGCCTTAACTGGTGTAACTAGTGAAATAAGTCAATAGTTGGAAGAAACACATGGACACAGATATAGAAAAATATATTCATACATATTTTAAAAAGTTAAGTAAATTACCAACGTTTACATAGATTACCAATATTATCTGTTAATTACCAAAAACTAATTTTAAATTCTGATAATATTGATAAATTACCAGGTGTTTTGCAACCCTAAGTGTTACCAATTCTGACAGACAATTCTGCAACTAAATGTTCAAATTATAGTGACTTAAAAGGTTGTGTTTTGGCAAACCTTTTAGATCTTCTTTGCCCCTCCATTGCAGGTACAACAACTAAGATCACCACCATTCCCATGACGTCCAAACCCAATGTTATCGTGGTGCAGAAGACTACTGGCAAAGGAACGACCATCCAGGGTCTGCCTGGCAAGAATGTGGTCACCACATTATTGAACGCAGGGGTCAGTTCAACATAATTTTTTATTATTAATTAAGCCATTTTGTGATGTTACATTTTATCTAGATTGTAATGATTTATTTCAGAATCTTTCAAATGTATTGACCCGACAACTTATTTTAGGTTTACAGGTAGTTTTAGTTTAGCCTTTCCGTCTGATCAGTCTATTGCTTTAATCATATTATACGTTAAGGTTTTTAATTTTACTCATTTAGCAGACACTATTATTAATAACTTAGATTAAGACAACCACATATCACAGTCATAGTAAGTCAGTGCTAGTAAGAAAAGACCAGTGAAAGTGTTGGTGCAAGAAAGGCAAATGACTATGGTAGCGTGAGAAATGTCACCCTATTCCTGTTATAGTGCACTACTTTTGACCAAGGCCCATTGGGCTCTGGTCAAAAGTAGTCCACTGTATAGGGAAACGGTGCCATTTGGTACGTATGCTAATTAGGGCTGTCAAAGTTAATGCTAGCTTTAATGCGTTACAATTTTAATGTCGTTCATTTTGTTGACGCCATTAACGCATTTTTCTTAGTTTGACCCCCTGATCCTTATTTCAAATTCACGCCCCGGCAGCCGATGCGCTACTTTGACAACTAGTTTACTAGCTAGCTACTTGTATGACTGATTGATGGATAATGCTATTAAGGGGCTTTTAAATGGCAAATTCTATTTTAAAACCCTCCCAATTGGCTCTCTGGATAAAAACCAAATTAATTTGTATCTACTGCAAGGCTGAATTTGTTTAGCACCGAAGTACATCGAGTCTTCGTTATAATTTACAAGCGAACAGACGGCAGAAATACAAGTAACGTGACTAGTAGCAATGTAGGACATCTTCGTCAGGCTAAGCTAGAAGTGTATGCACGCAGGAGGCCTGTGGACAAGTCGACGAGCATCACATAAGCAATAGCCAAGTGGATAGCTACAGCTTGCAGGCCAGTCGACAAGGCTTGAGGGATATCATTCGGATCTCATCGAATCACTCAACATATGAGTTACCCTCGAGCCAGAAGAATTCACGAGCTGTATGAAAGCGAGAGGGCAATGAAAGCGGAGGAGTTGAAACATGCAGCGGCTGTTGCTCTCACTTGAGACCAATGGACTATATATACATATATATACATATTTTAACTGACTTGCCTAGTTAAATAAAGGTAAGAACAAATTCTTATTTTCAATGACTGCCTAGGAACAGTGGGTTAACTGCCTTGTTCAGGGCAAAACAACAGATTTTTACCTTGTCAACTTGGGGATTCGATCTTGCAACCTTTGGTTACAAGTCCAACGCTCTAACCACTAGGCTACCTGCCACCTACTTTGGTGAGTAACCACAACTACCTTGGGGTTACTGCGCACCACATCGGTGAAAATTGGTCACTGCATTCACACCCTCTGGCCATAATGAAGACAGAAGAGGCACAATGCTGAAACGTAAGCCAAGCATTTCATGGATGTAGCAAATCAGTGGGAACATTGAAAACAAAGTTACCACACTTTGCACAGACAGTGCATGGAACATGATTGCAGCTGCGAGACATCTTCCTTTTGAACACCTACCATGCACAGTCTCCAAAGGTCCATCAGTGTCCCTACAGAACAGCGGGTTCGACAATGCCCTAGCCAAATGCTGATTTATTTTTGGGCATTTCAAACACAACCCACCAAACATTGCAGAACTAGGACAACAACAAGTTGCAAATGGGCAAAAGGAGTCATCACTTGCACAAGATGTCACAACAAGATGGAATTCCACTCTGGAAATGGTAAAGCTCGTCCGCAGAAACCAACAACCACTGAGAGATGCTCTGGCCGAACAGAAAACGAACATCACCATGCCAACCACAGCTGAACTGGACAAACTGCAGAAGCTGGAGCCACAACTGGAGACCTGCCGGTTATCTTTATCTCACTGTTAGTGTTATAATAATATTTTGTGTGTGTGAGAGAGCTAGTGTGTAAATTGTGTGTGCGAGAAAGAGAGCGGTGTGTCTGTATTAGTCTCTCACAATTGACTGAAGTGATTTTGAATGATCTTCCATTGCAGGCACTTGACTGAACTACATTTCCTGCTCAGTGGTGTTGCCCGCTTTGTGCCTGCTTTGTGCCATCTCCTTCGGGTGATGGAGAGCTCTGATGATGACCCTGCCTTAGTGGTAAGATTCATGCTGACATTCACAACAGACCTGGAGAAACGCAAGGAAAACACCAACCTCACATGGATGAAGATCGCCACAGCACTCGACCCAAGGTTTAAGGACCTGAAGTGCCTTCCCAGCCTGACGGGTGAGGTGTGGGCTTTGGTCAGCAACTTGCTGGAGGATGAGAGGCCTGCACAGCAACCTGATAAAGCAACAGAGTCAGAGCCACCAAAGAATAAAGCTGCCCTTTTCTTGTTCTTCTGAGCCTGATGAAGAGGAGTCCATTGAGAAATATATGGGGTGTTACAAAGTAGAGCCCAGCATCAACATGGAGGTATGTCCACTACAGTGGTGGTCATAGTATGCAGGTGCACACACCAGGCTGGCCTGAATTGCACCAAGGTACCTGGCAACGCCTGCCACATCAGTGCCTTGTTGTTTTCACTCTCTGGACATATCGTACAAAAGAAGAGAGCAGCTTTATCATCATGTTAACAGGCTTGTTTGTCTTTGTAACTGGCTTAGTCAAAATAAATAGGAGGATGTCTGAAATGTATAGTCACAGGTTTATGTTCTGGGGAATTCATGACATTCTTGGACAGGTTTTTGCTCTTTGTCTTTTTTTTCTCTTAGAGCCAACCCTCCAATAAGTAATTGGGAGAACAATCCTTTGGAATGGCTGAAGCTTTAATTGTGTGTGTGTGTGTGTGTGTGTGTGAATTTGAGGGAGCATTAGCAGGCCTACTGGGAGCATTAGTAAGTTACAGGACTTTTTATTGCTTAAGTTGTTAATGGTGACTATGCCATTAAAAACATTCTGACACAATGTTTTGTGTTTCAGTCACTACATGCCTATAACTTTTTTTTTAAATGGAAAAATCTTTATTTAGCACCAAATTTGAGCAGAATTTAATCGCGATTCATTATTTTAATCGTTTGACAGCCCTAATCCTAATATGAATTTCTCTGTGCCTTAGGGTGAGAAGACCCTACAGGGTGTTCCGGGGTCCAAGCCAGCCATCATCACAGCCTCCAGACCCATCACCAAGATGATTGTGACACAGCCCAAAGGCATGGGTTCCGGGGTGCAGCCCACCACCACCACCACCAAGATCATCCCCACCAAGATAGTGTACGGCCAGCAGGGCAAGACCCAGGTCAGTACCAGACCAGCGACGTTTCAGCCGGTGTAGGGGAAAGTTGCCCCTTGCCGCTGGGTCTTGGGTCTGTTTTGTCTTTCCCCCGACTAATGGTTAGGATTGGGGGAGGGGAAACTGATCTTATCTGTTTGTACCCAGGGGAAACTTAACCCGTAGAGTCTCAGCCACCCAACAAGTAGTGTCAACAAGTGTGGAGTTTGCACTCAAAGCTCCTTTGTCTTGGCTATTGAGTTTGAGTTTATTTTATTTTTACAGGGACAGTGCACATTAATCAACGTTTCAGTAAAAGTGCCGGTTTTAGCCAGCTGGCTAATTTTCAACCGAAGTCCCTGGGCAGGTTATTAAAAACAATTATAATATAGACAATCATTGAGCAGTGAGCACACGCTGAGCAACATAGGACAAGCAAGACATAGCATACAGACAGAGCAACATAGAACAAAAAGCAACAAAGTGTTTCCACACCTCACAAGCTACAGACAACAGAGGTTTAAGGACCTGGATAGCGGCAATACACAGCTAGGGATTATGTTCAAAAATCTGATTGACCTTTAGCCATGTCTTCATGCATTTTGTGAAAGTGTGATATGTGGTGCAGTTATGTGTGTCTGATGGCAGTGTATTCCAGACTTTGGAAGCTCTCACAGAGAAAGCGGATTTACTAAAGGTGCTTTTCCTTAAGGGAACTATACAGTCACCTCTCATGGCAGACCTTGTGGATCTGCTGCCATATGTTTGGGTTTTCTGTTTAACAAAAATACTAAGTGGAGGGGGAGCCAGGCCATTTAGGATCTTGAATAGAAGACATGCGTCGGTGTATTGCACAAGATTTTCCCAACTCAGGAGCTCATGCTTTCTGAGGATGTAACAGTGATGATGGCTATTGGGCTTCCTATCAAGCACTTTGAGAGCCTGTTTGTAGACAGACTGAATAGGTTTTAATGTTGTACAGCAAGCTTGGGCCCAACTAGTCAAGCAGTATGTTAAGTGGGGGAGTATCATAGATTTGAAGTACAGTTTTGCTACCTCTGTAGCCAGACAATTTCGTATAAATCGGAAATTAGCTAGGTTGAATTTGGTTATTTGAATTACCTATATTTAAATCTCTGTCTTGAATTACCAATACATCAAGTCAGTGGAGCTATAATTCAACAAATCAATGCTGTAGCTTTAAGATATTAAGTCTGTACTATTTTATATAGCCACATTAATTAACTGTATGATGTAAAAAAGGAACACCAGCCAGGACACTTGACAATGGTCTCATCTCTGCTTTACATTACGGAAAAAGTCAAATAAAAAAAACAATTTCCCTGGTGCCATTCACTGAGACTATTCTACGTGTGTAATATTGAATAATGTTTATTAACCTTTTATGCCTCTCCAGGTGCTAATCAAGCCCAAGCCCATCTTCCAAACAGCGGTTGTGAGCGAGCAGACCAGACAGCTGGTGAGCGAGACCCTGCAGCAGGCGTCCCGGGTGGCCGATGCGGGTCCGGCTTACGCACAGGAGAGGGCACTCAAGGATGAGTCGGGTGCCATCGCTGAGGGCAGGTCCCCGCCTGCCGAGGGCTCCCACGGAAGCGGTCACGGTACGTTGCATCACTCCACATCACAGAGCAAGAAATCCGTAATATAGTCTGCAGGCTAATTACGGGAATATAAGTCTTGGTCAAGTTAAAACTGCTGTGTATAGCTCTTGCATTGTGGTCTCACACAGCCGTTACTACTACAGCCGTAGTATGAAAGTGTATCTATTCTCACTAGTGTTCAACATTTCCCTTCACCTTCAAGTTTCAAATGGTAAAAGGTCCACTCACATAATATAATTGTTTCAGTTATTTCCTTCTACTTGAATGCCATGCCTAAATCGATCGGAATCTAAAGGGAATGAACCCAATTTGATATAAAACATGAATTGCAATGGTTGTCATCTTCGATCAGACTCCCAGTCCGTAGTGCACATCATCTCCTCCAGGGGGCAGGATTGGGCTGAGCAGCATGAGGTGTCGGTGGAGTCCAGCCCAACCATCATCTACCAGGACGTGTCTACGGGTGACGTGTCCCAGTCGGCCACCTCGACCATCAAGGCCCTGCTGGAACTACAGCAGACCACAGGTGACTGACCGTCGTCATCATGGCAACTATCACGCCACTTACCAGGGTTGGGGTCAATTCCATTTCAATTCACAAACTGAATTTATTGAATTGGAATTGGCCCTGCCACTATCTCTACTCTCTCTCATGTGAACATTACATTTTAGTCATTAAGCATACACTCTAACATACTCTCTAAAGGGCTCGACATTATGACTTGTCCTCTTGTCCGAGGCAAGTAAAACAAATAATTGAAGGAGATCCAGAATATAGATTTTTTTTAAATCACCCCAAAATCACTATCAAACAATTACTCCGATCAGAATTGGATCAGGTAGCGCACAGCAGGGGAGTACATGGTTGACATTCTGAGTAAATTGCTTATAGGCTATAGCAAATAGGAATATTTCAATAAATACGTTATAATAATTAACACAAAGCAAAATAACAATTTAGACAGAGCTAAGAGTCTTACCAAAGCAATGCAAAATATCCAGTCTGCGAATTGTTTGTTGAGACATTTTCATTGGCTAAATTAAATTAGATCTGTATTTTTAATTGTCTGTTCCATATTTAGTTCAAGATGGGTTATAAGGGTCTGTTGTAAAATAAATAACATCAGCCTATTTCAGTCATTTGTTGGGTAGGGTAGGCACTTGCCTTTTTTGGTAGAAAAAGTTCTGTATCCTGTTCAGAACTTTTGAAGGTTTAAACTATTTCATTCTGTTGAGACATTTTCTTTGGCCAAATTAAGTTCTAACTGTCATGCTGTGTTTGCGCAATATTATAGCCTGCTCCTATATTCGTTATAAATAATGGATTGACTTACTTTTGATATTACCCTAATAAAGTTCAGAAACATTTGTAAAGGTTTGGTATGGCTATTAAGCTTTAGCTACTGCAAACCTGTGATATGAAGGCAGTGCGCACCAGCACTCCAATTGACTACCACAGTCGAACTTGAGGTGACGAAGAATGTTTCAGGCCTACCTGAGTTACTCCTAAAATCGAACAATATATTACTTATCTTTATACAAAATATTCTGTTTGAAAATGTACAAATGAACCTCCTGTAAGTTTATATATGTATCGCAGACACAGTAGCCATCTAGCATAAAGAAATGCATGTCGGTGTCATAGCATGTCGCTGGCATATCTCTATCTCTCTGGGCATAGGCCTAAGCTTATCTTCCTTTTCTTTATTTATATATATATAAACTCAGCAAAAAAAGAAACGTCCCTTTTTCAGGACCCTGTCTTTCAAAGTTATTTCGTAAAAATCCAAAACTTCACAGATCTTCATTGTAAAGGGTTTTAACACTGTTTTCCATGCTTGTTCAATGAATCGTAAACAATGAATGAACATGCACCTGTGGAACGGTCGTTAAGACACTAACAGCTTACAGACGGTAGGCAATTATGGTCACAGTTACTTAGAACACTGAAGAGGCCTTTCTACTAACTCTGAAAAACACCAAAAGAAAGAAGCCCAAGGTCCCTCCTCATCTGCGTGAACGTGCCTTAGGCATGCTGCAAGGAGGCATGAGGACCGCAGATGTGGCCAGGGCAATAAATTCCGATGTCCGTACTGTGAGACGCCTAAGACAGCGCTACAGGACGGACATCTGATCGTCCTCACAGTGGCAGACCATGTGTAACAACACCTGCACAGGATCGGAACATCTGAACATCACACCTACGGTACAGGATGGCAACAACAACTGCCCGAGTTACACCAGGAACGCACAATCCCTCCATCAGTGCTGACTGTCTGCAATGGGCTGAGAGAGGCTGAACTGAGGGCTTGTAGGCCTGTTGTAAGGCAGGTCCTCACCAGACAACAACGTCGACTATGGGCACAAACCCACCGCCGCTGGACCAGACCGGGACTGGCAAAAAGTGCTCTTCACTGACGAGTCGCGGTTTTGTCTCACCAGGGGTGATGTTTGGATTCGCCTTTATCGTCGAAGGAATGAGCGTTACACCGAGGCCTGTACTCTGGAGCGGGATCGATTCGGAGGTGGAGGGTCCATCATGGTCTGGGGCAGTGTGTCACAGCATCATCGGACTGAGCTTGTTGTCATTGCAGGCAATCTCAACGCTGTGCGTTACAGGGAAGACATTCTCCTCCCTCGTGGGACCCTTCCTGCAGGCTCATCCTGACATGACCCTCCAGCATAATTTTTTACCACAAGGACAAGTTATAAGATAACTGCCTTAGTGGAGCATGTGATAACACCTTTTATTGGGATCTGTTTCCCTGTTTGGGGGTGTTTGAAGGATCTACATTTATAAGTGCCATTACATTGAGCACAACCATTACACTTGTAGTTTCCATCCAGTAGGGGCGCAAATACATGGTTTCTGTCCCGCAAGAATACGACCAAGGGAAGGTCCGAAAACACATTACTAATACTATCATCAGATCTTAGAACGTGCCAATGTTTGAACGATTCCTTTAATTTGTTCAGAGCACTTTGAATAGCGGGTAGTTAGAACGCAAGAATGCTTTTGCGAGACTGACCTTGAAAAAGGTCATGTTTTGTTTAGAATTTTCTCAATGGCAGTATTAATCTGACCATTTTGTACCCCCTCTCCTTGAATTTTCTTTGCGTCTCAACCATATGTTTTTTGTATTGAGAAAATTCCAAACAAAACGAGACATGACCTTTTTCAAGGTCAGTCTCGCAAAAATAAGCATTCTTGCGTTCTAACTACCCGCTATTCAAAGTAAAATAGACTAGAGACAGGTTTCCCTCATTCAGGGGCAGCACTCTCTCCTTCTCGTGGTCTGAATCACACATAGGACTGTTGATAAATTATAAACTTCTTCCTAATTTTCAGTGTTTACATATTACATTTAAATGTCACCCAATGTCTCTAGCTTTTCTAGTGAGGGTGATCAGGCCTCACCAGGAAGTCAGAACAGAAGTCAGAGGTCATTTAACCCCATTAAGTGAGTTTATTTCCCTGTACTTCAGACCCATTATTTAAAGACATTTGAAACATTTAGTGTACCAGGTTTTTTATTTATTTTTTATTTTTAGTACACGTGTGCAACCAAAACTCGGATAATAGATACCTACTAAAATGTAATTCCTGTGCCCTTTTTAAGGGGCATCTTTCTAACCCATGAAAAACCCACTAAAAGCAAATAAAAAGACCCCACAATTAATCAAACGGTGTTAGCACTACTAACAAATATTCATAACAGGTGGGCTGTTTTTTTATCCTGTTAAACTCCCCAGTCCTTAACGATGGTAAGCATACCTATAACATGATGCAGCCACCACCATGCTTGAGAATATGGAGAGTGGTACTCAGTAATATGTTGTATTGGATTTGCCCCAAGCATACATAACACTTTGTATTCAGGACAAAAAAAGTCAAAAAACATATTTTCTTTTGTGCAGGGCTTTGCTGCAAACAGGATGCATGTTTTGATATATGTTTATTCTGTACAGGCTTCCACTCTGTCAATTATGTAACTACAATGTTGTTGATCCATCCTCAGTTTTCTCCTATCACAGCCATTAAACTCTGACTGTTTTAAAGTCATCACTGGCCTCATGGTGAAATCCCTGAGCGGTTTCCTTCCTCTCTGGCAACAGAGTTAGGAAGGACGCCTGTATCTTTGTAGTGACTGGGTGTATTGATACACTATCCAAAGTGTAATTAATAGCTCACCATACTCAAAGGGATATTCCTTATCTGCTTTTTTTTTATTTCTACCAATAAGTGCCCTTCTTTGCTTGGCATTGGAAAATCTCCCTGGTCTTTGTGGTTGAATCTGTTTGAAATTCACTTCTTGACTGAGGGACCTTGCAGATAATTGTATGTGTGGGGTACAGAGAGTATGTACTGTAGTCATTAAAACAGTCATGTTACACAATGTTATTGTTACTTGTTAAGCACATGTTTTACTCCTGAACTTATTTATCCTTGCCATAACAAAGGGATTGAATACCTAGACTCAAGACATTTCAGCATTTCATTTTTTATTAATTTGTAAAAATGTAGAAAAATAATATTGTGTGTAGGCCAGTGACAAAAAAATCTAAATTCAATCCGTCTTAAATTCGGGCTGTAACACAAAAACATTTTGAAAAAGTCAAGAGGTGTGAATACTTTCTGAAGGCACTGTATCTACCTCTATTTGGAAATGGCACTGACCCTGTATATACAGTGCCTTCAAAGTATTCAGACCCCTTGAATTTTTCCACATTTTGTTATATTACAGCCTTATTCTAAAATAAAATAAAATAAATTTCCCCCTCAGCAATCTACAAACAATACCCCACAATGACAAAGAGAAAACAGGTTTTTAGACATTTTTGCAAATGTATAAAAACGAACAGAAATACCTTATTTACATACAGTTGAAGTCGGAAGTTTACATACACCTTAGCCAAATACATTTAAACTCAGTTTTTCACAATTCCTGACATTTAATTCACTGTCTTGGGTCAGTTAGGATCACCACTTTATTTTAAGAATGTGAAATGTCAGAATAATAGTAGAGAGAATGATTTATTTCTGCTTTTATTTCTTTCATCACATTCCCAGTGGGTCAGAAGTTTACATACACTCAGTTCGTTTTTGGTAGCATTGCCTTTAAATTCTTTAACCTGGGTCAAACATTTTGGGTAGCCTTCCACAAGCTTCCCACAATAAGTTGTGGGAATTTTGGCCTATTCCTCCTGACAGAGCTGGTGTAACTGAGTCAGGTTTTTAGGCCTTCTTGCTCGCACATGTTTTTTCAGTTCTGCCCACAAATTTTCTATGGGATTGAGGTCAGGGCTTTGTGATGAGCACTCCAATACCTTGACTTTGTTGTCCTTAAGCCATTTTGCCACAACTTTGGAAGTGTGCTTGGGGTCATTGTCCATTTGGAAGACCCATTTGCGACCAAGCATTAACTTCCTGACTGATGTCTTGAGATGTTGCTTCAATATATCCACATCATTTTCCTGCCTCATGATGCCATCTATTTCGTGAAGTGCACCAGTCCCTCCTGCAGCAGAGCACCCCCACAACATGATGTTGCCACCCTCGTGCTTCATGGTTGGGATGGTTTTCTTCGGCTTGCAAGCCTCCCCCTTTTTCCTCCAAACATAACGATGGTCATTATTGCCAAACAGTTACATTTTTGTTTCGTCAGACCAGAGGACATTTGTCAAAAAAGTACGATCTTTGTCCCCATGTGCAGTTGCATACCGTAGTCTGGCTTTTTTATGGCGGTTTTGGAGCAGTGGCTTCTTCCTTGCTGAGCGGCCTTTCAGGTTATGTCGATATAGGACTTGTTTTACTGTGGATGTAGATACTTTTGTACCTGTTTCCTCCAGCATCTTCACAAGGTCCTTGGCTGTTGTTCTGGGATTGATTTGCACTTTTTGCACCATAGTACGTTCATCTATAGGAGACAGAACTCGTCTCCTTCCAGAGCGGTATGAGGGCTTCATGGTCCCATGGTGTTTATACTTGCGTACTATTGTTTGTACAGATGAACGTGGTACCTTCAGGCATTTGGAAATTGCTCCCAAGGATGAACCAGACTTGTGGAGGTCTACAATTGTTTTCTGTGGTCTTGACTGATTTCTTTTGATTTTCCCATGATGTCAAGCAAAGAGGCACTGAGTGAAGGTAGGCCTTGAAATACATCCACAGGTACACCTCCAATTGACTCAAATGTCAATTAGCCTATCAGAAGCTTCTAAAGCCATGACATCATTTTCGGGAATTTTCCAAGCTGTTTAAAGGCACAGTCAATTTAGTGTATGTAAACTTCTGACCCACTGGATTTGTGATACAGTGAGTTTTAAGTGAAATAATCTGTCTAAACAATTGTTGGAAAAATCACTTGTCATGCACAAAGTAGATGTCCTAACCGACTTGCCAAAACTATAGCTATAGTTTTAATGACTCCAACCTAAGTGAATGTAAACTTCCGACTTCAACTGTAGGTATTCAGACCCCTTGCTATGAGACAAGAAATTAATCTCTGGTGCATCCTGTTTCCATTGATCATCCTTGAGATGTTTCTACAACTTGATTGGAGTCCACCTGTGGTAAATTGAATTTTTTTGGACATGATTTGGAAAGGCACACACCTGTCTGTTTAAGGTCCCACAGTTGACAGTACATGTCATACCAGAAACCAAGCCACGAGGTCGAAGGAATTGTCCGTAGAGCTTCGTGACAGTATTGTGTCGAAGGACAGATCTGGGGAAGGGTACCAAAACATTTCTGCAGCATTGAAGGTCCCAGAGAACAGTGGCCTCCATCATTCTTAAATGGAAGAAGTTTGGAACGGTCAAGACACTTCCTAGAGCTGGCCGCCCGGCCAGAGTGAGAAAGATTCTCTGGTCTGATGAAACCAAGATTGAACTCTTTGGCCTAAATACCAAGTATCACATCTGGCGGAAACCTGGCACCATTTCTACAGTGAACCGTGGTGGCAGCAGGAGCATGCTGTGGGGATGTTTTTCAGCGACAGGGACTGAGAGACTAGTCAGGATCAAGGGAAAGATGAAAGAAGCAAAGTCCCGAGAGATCCTTGATAAAAAACTGCTCCAGGACCTCAGACTGGGGTGAAAATTCACCTTCTAACAGGACCAATGTCCCTAAGCACACAGCCAAGACAAAGCAGGAGTGTCTTCGGGACAAGTCCCTGTATGTCCTTGAGTGTCCCAGCCGAAGCCCAGACTTGAACCCGATCAGACATCTCTGGAGAGACCTGAACATAGCTGTGTAGTGATGCTCCCCATCCAACCTGACAGAGCTTGAGATGATCTGCAGAGAAGAATGGGAGCAACTCCCCAATTACAGGTGTGCAAAGCTTGTAGTGTCATACCCACGGAGACTTGAGGCTGTAATTGCTACCAAAGGTGCTTCAACAAAGTACTGCGTAAAGGGTCTGAATACTTATGTAAATGTGATATTTCAGTTTTCTATTTTTCATATGTTTGCAAAGATATTTTTGCTTTGTCATTGTGGGGTATTGAGGGGGGGACTATTAATACATTTTAGAATAAGGCTGTAACGTAAGAAAGTGGAAAAAGTCAAGTGGTCTGAATACTTTCCGAATGGTATGTATGTATATTTTGATATTGATTACTGCACTGTTGGATAGAGTATGCAATTTAAGCATTTCACTGTACTTGTGCATGTGACAATTAAACTTGAACTTGGGACGATAGTCCCAGCTCCCGACACCTGAGTTTTCAGACTGCTCCGAACTCTAATTCACATATAAGCGACAGTACTTTGTCACCCCACTTCCCTCCAATATAAATGGAGTAGGTTATGAGATGATTGTCACTATCAATCTCTATTGCCCGCACAGTGAAGGAGAAAGGGGAGGCCAAGCCCAGGCAGCAAACCATAGACCTGAGCCAGATGGCTGTTCCCCTTCAGTTGGCCCAGGAGAAGAAGCAGCAGGCCCTAGGCTCCCCCGAGATGTCCACTGTAGAGGCTGAACCACCCATTAAATATATCACTGCCGGTACGTGACCTGACCACTCTGTATTTCCCAAATGGCACCCTATACAGTAGTGCACTATATCGAGCAGGGCTGTTCAATTCCGGCCCTGGAGTGTCGAAACACTTCTGTTTTTTGTTTATACCTAGTAGTGAATTGCTCTCACTAGGTGTCCCAGGTCTGAATTAGTCCCCTATTAGGAGAGGATGAAAACCAGAAGTGTTTCGGCCCTAAATGGATGTTGTTCACTGCCTTTTCATAATGTGTTGTTAAATACATTGAAGTATATCATACGTAGTCACCACTTAATAAAGGTATTACACCATGGATGTAAAATAATGCACTTTTCTGCTCATGTATTCTTCAGGGGTTTACACACAATTGTTGCCTCCGCCCTAACCCGGCTAAAATTAGCTAAGTGAAAAAACAACAGGCTGTTCGGTACTTCCCCATGCTCACTAAGGAATGGCTCGAAGTGATGCATTTCATGTCGATTAGTTTTATTCCATGTGTATGACTGTCTAACTTTGTGCAGGTAAAGCCAGCAGGGCCGGACCATCCTCTGGAGGCTTGGGGGACGTGGTCATGTCCGCTAGCCAGCAGCAGGGGGCGCCCTCGCAAAACACCAGTCACACCCCCGTGGTGGTTAATTCCATCCCTACCTCCTCTACAGTCACCGTCACACGCATTGTCCAACTGGTGAGAGAAATGCCTACGTAGAATGCATGACCTTGTCAGTCTTTGTATTCTTCTTCACCTATGTTTTTTTTTTTATCAAAATAATTTTTTCCCAAATTGTATAGTTTATAGATAGTGGATGTTATACTCATTATCTCACTGTCATATGATCCCACTGTTCACTGGGTAAGTGTTCCAGTGTATCAATATGCATCTATCCATCTACCAGTATTATATATTCTGGTATGCATTAGTTTCTTTGACTTGTGACACTCGTCTCAATGTACATTGTTATTCCAGGCTTCGGCGGGCCAGCTGATCCACAGTAAGCAGGCGGAGGAGACTGGGATGGAGGAGGGCGAACTGGAGGGGGACACCCTGGACCCCCAGACGGGCCTGTTCTACCGCTCCATCCAACCCGCTGCAGCCCAGCCCCCCGCCCCCCAGCCCCACACACACCCCCACCACCAAAGCCAGTCACACCTGGCGCCCCAGTTGGAGCAGGGCAGACACATACCCCACTCCACCCAAACCCCACCCCCACAGCTACACAGCAAGCCCCAGATGAGCCTGCCTTCCACCGCCACAGTGGCGAAGAAGCCACCGCAGCTCCAAGAGCAGTACCAGCCCAAGCCTCAGGCTCCAGGGCAGAGCCTGAAGGAGAGACCCTCCTCTGCCTTGGGATCCCCCCAGCTGGCAAGCCTGGGCACCCCCACCAAGCCTCCCTCACTCACCCCCCAGCTCCCCAAGTTGCAGCAGGCGCCCACCTCCCACCACAGGCCCATCCACACACAGCTGTCCCAGCCGCCGCCATTACAGGCCCACCACCCGGTGGGTGCAGACAAGACTCCTGCCACAAGCCAGGTGAGTACCCTCCCTCTTTGATGCACATCCAGGGTCATGTGCCTATTTGATATATTTTGACATTTTATTTGTCCGGGACAGATCCGGTTGACACAGCGAATCATCAATAGTCAGATGCGTTGTGCCATAATGCTTTAGAATAGAACTTCATTTAAACTTTATTTGCCCTCGAGATGGATTTTGTCCTGCGCATTTAAAAGCATTTGCAATACACAGATGTACATAGTTCCCATTCCATACAGAAATAAGACGTGTTAATCCTGTGCTTATTCACAGCACCTGTCCCTTGATATGCCTTTAAGATAAAAAAGATAAGACGGAGCTCTGAGCACCGTGCCTCAATGCTCAATTCCCTTCCAATCACATCATCGTTATTTGTACAGCAGGGCAGGGAGCCTGACAAAACCTTCAAAGCCCTCCACTTATGACCACCTGAAAAGAAATTCCCATTGTTTTTCTTTCAAAAGGAGCACCTGGGCTTTAGTTTTCCCATGCCCTACTCTAGTTTCAACCATAGAAATATAATTACTAGAATGGGGAAAGCCCTTTCAGACCATGGCAATTTAACTAACACTCATGGGTACATTCAATATGGCTGCATGTGTACTCATTACAAAATGTTGACTTGAATGTCAATATCTGTTTTAGTAATTATATTTCTATGGTTCCAACCACATCTGTTTTTGCCTCTCTCTCCCAACACAGGCGCCAATCATCACCCAGGGCGCCAGTGTCACCAAGATCACCTTCGGCAGTAGCAGCAGCCACCAGTCCCCGCCCGTATCCAGCAGCGGTGAGGCCACTGCCAAGCTGGTCCCTGCCGAGCCCAGCAGCTCGAGCTCGTCCGGTGGCGAGAAGCCCTCTGTCTCGGACATCCTTAAGATCTCCATGATGGAGGCAGAGATCGACCCCAGTGCCGAGCCCATGGTGGTGGACTCGTCCAGTGACTGCAGCCCCTACATAAAGGGCTTGGGGGCAGGGGGAGGCTCAGGGGCGCTTGGGGGCTCAGGCCCGGTCATAAGCAGCTCAGGGGCCTCCCTGCATCACTCGTCCCACTCCAAGCCCCTGCATGACCAGTTTAGCCGCATCCAGGGCCTAGCGGCCAAGAGCAAAGAGAACATGGACGTCATTGAGGTAAATTGCTGTGAGACATATGATAAACATTTCTGAAACATCTCAGCTTTAAACATCTATCATCAATAAAAGCTAAACATGCGCTACTCCACTCCCCAGGTGATCCCTCAGTACTCCATCATGCCAGACTCCAGTCAGTCCAACGTGGTGGTGGAGCCCAGCGGCTTCCTGGAGATCACAGACTACACCAGCCAGCGGCTGGACGAGGAGAGCGTCATGGAGCAGGAGGTGGACAGCAGCAACGACGAGGCCACCGCTGTCAGCCCCATGGAGGAGGGCTGCCCCGACCAGTCCCAGTGACACCATCACTTGTGACGGGATTGACGTTGTGGCTTTGGTGTGAAGGGGATGATCTTGGTGTGACAGGGAAGATTTGGAAATGATCATGACTGTGTCATCATGGTTACCTAAGGACTAAGCAGCAAGCGGACACAAATGTGTGATAACTGCGCAAGGACTTTTCTGTTTTTTTATTTTTTATTTAATTGAGCAGCAACTTCATAAATATGCCTGGATGATGTCAGATAAGGCTTTGTGAAGAACTTAAAGGCCTGGAAAGAAGGAACTTTTTTTTTTATTTAAGAGTCAAAGGGAATCGAAGAGAGACCTAAGTCAACCCTAGCTAAGCTGAACGGCTGCCTTGTGTACAGGTGAAGTTGACCAGGAACTGCATCCAGGGAAAAAAGGACAACGTTTTTTGATAATTTCAAAGTGGACATTTTGTATTCACTGAATTGGCATTTTAGTAAAGCAATCCTGTGTTCAGGAGCTTAAAAAGTTGATGTGGCTCTTCTGGTCATTTATTTAAAATTTTATTTAACACTTTTATAGCAAGACAATATTAAACTGGAAATAGGACCTAGCCTGAAACATGACCACATTTTAAGAACTTCATCTACTTAACTCAACAAAATAAGTAGAGGAAATTGGACTGACCTTGCTGTAATTATGCTGATTCATTGTGCTTGCATAGTGGTATTTGTTGAACACCATTTTTGATTGGCAAAGCCTTTTGTTGTTTTTTAAGGTACATTTTAATACATGACATAACTGTACACATACCGTTTGTTTATAGTGGGCACGTGCATGCTAAATAACACAAATGTAAATGATAAAGTGCTTGTAGTAATAAGCCTTGATGAATTAGCACTTTGTAGTTGATACTGTTGGTAAGAACATTGTTGGAAGAAAAATATTTTAAAAAATCACCCATGTTCCTTCAATGGTGTTTCTGTTTTGTGTTCTCTCTTCGTGTAACGTTTAGAATTTTAACTGTATAAACTTTTATACAAAAACGGAACTGTTTTTCTGTTCTCTCATTTACCTTTACTGCACTCTTTAACTAAGGTTAAAGATGGACTGCACACAATTTTGCGTTCCCTTGATGAATTTCGTTTTGTACATAACCCGGGGACCTGCAGTCCATATTAATGAAACAACCTGTCAACATGAGAAAATCACCCATGTTTAAGCGAAACATTTTTTCTTTTGGCTGAATTCATTTTTTAAAACGTCACTGTTTGCCATAGTAGATGCTGCATCATATCATAGGGCTAAAAAAAAGCATCAACTGAGGACTTTGTGGGCAGTGGTGGAGGCTAGATGTATGCCATACAGTTTCTAGCCTAAGGTATGTGTACGTTTGGAAGTTTCGGTGGATACCAGCACCCTTAAGATAGTGCCATAATAGTGTTGATTGTATAATGGCAAGCTATATAGGTTTTGTGAGTGTTTATACCACATAGTTGGGCTAAGTGCTATGTAATCAGCAATTGGGGTTAGAGGCTTGCCATTGTGCTAACTAGCCCACAGAGCATCAGTGTACAACTGGCTCATAGGGTGATTTTGCGCTCTCTCACCGGGCTTCTTCAAATCTTCCCATGTAAGTCTGGGGACTTTCCATATCCGGATATCACTGAAGCGTATTCCACAGGGAGTATACCCAAGGCAGGATGACGTAGGCCAACAACTAGCTCTCCCCTCATTGACTTTGTTGAGGAGAGGTTAGCATTGTGTGCTAACAAATGACATCAGTAGTCAAAAGATGGTTCAAGTGGTTCTGGCTGAACATGTGACAAGCGCCTGTTTTGTAAATAAAAATGTCAAATGATACCTCAAAATTAACATGAATCCTAACAGCATGCTAATCATGCCTCAAAGCCTTTGGAAAACTAAGTATGTAAGTACATGTAACCGATGTGAAATGGCCAGCTAGTTAGCAGGGTGCGCGCTAATAGTGTTTCAATCGGTGACGTCACTCGCTCTGAGACCTTGAAGTAGTTGTTCCGCTTGCTCTGCAAGGGTCGCGCCATTTGTTGAGCGATGGGTAACGATGCTTCGAGGGTGACAGTTGTCGATGTGTGCAGAGGGTCCCTGGTTCGAGCCCAGGTAGGGGCGAGGAGAGGGAAGGAAGCTATACATTGATGCTGTTGACCCGGATCACTGGTTGCTGCGGAAAAGGAGGTCAAAAGGGAGGCGAGAGTAACCGATGTGAAATGGCTAGCTAGTTAGCGGAGTGCGCGCTAATAGCGTTTCAATCGGTGATGTCACTCGCTCTGAGACCTTGAAGTAGTTGTTCATCTTGGATCGGTTGGATCATCTTATCCTTTTTTGAGGCATTTAAAGTGTTTATTACACTGATTTTGAACATTCAAAGCAACTGAGAAACATCCATGACAGGAACCTTAGCTTGGCAGGCACCACCACCAATCAGCCTACACCACTGTGTGCACACCTGTCATTACTATGACAATTAGCGTTGCCATGTCAGCAAATGACTGCTGTCTGAACACACACATTCGATTTGGGCACATGTAACTTGCTGTTTGGACAGTCAGTATTCCAAAACGGATATGAAAAACAAAACTTATTTGAGCATTAAGGCCTGCAGTGTGAACAAGGCTTAAGAGAGATAAGGAAGTGAGGTCACACGGGAAGCCCCTTGTGGGACGTCATAGCAAAAGCTGATTGAACTATTTGTTTGGTCATGATGAATGTCTATTAGTATCCACTGTATCTGAACCCTGTTCCAATTTATTCCATTGAATACAATTTTTCCATTGAATACAAAGTTATATTCAGCAGTCTCAACTGCTGAATATAACTTCATAAAAGAGGAACTGAGAGCACTTTCATTGCCATGCGTGTGGTTCAGGCTCCCAAACCTCTGTGTATTATTAGACCTTGCCACCACAAATCAACTAGTGCGACCACAACTTTAACACAACCACTCAACTCCGCTACCTACCTCAGCATTGGGGCAAGCAAGCATTCTTGGCACCCTACAGGTGTGCCTCAATATAGAAATACTATTTTACCTAACCGTGCTGACCTCAAACTGTACTGTACTGGCTCAAATATTTTCATTTCACTTTGTCCTTTCCAGTACGATTCCAGCAACTCTGGTGGATGCGTAACCAGGCCAGCCCAATACAGTGTGGCTTGTTCGGTTTGGCTTAGCTCAGTAGTGTGCATTTATTTCACTCACACATAGATCATTTTTCTTTAGGTTCAGATAATTTAATGTAGGTTCACTACAAGATACAATGAGCTCCAAAAGTATTTGGACAGTGACACATTATTATTACTTTTGGTTCTGTACTCCAGTACTTTGGATTTGAAGTTATACCATGACTATGACGTTAAAGTGCTGACTCCATATCGGGTGACCGCTTTATTTTAGGGGACCAAAAGTATTGGGAAATTTCACCTGTGTGTACTAAAGTAGTCAAAGGTTTAGTATTTGTCCCATATTCCTAGCACATCAAGCCTGTCCTTCTAAGACATCCACTGGCAGCTCTAGAACAAGAATTCACATAGTACAAAATCCACCAGCTGGGTATTCATGAGGGGAGTGAGTTCAGATTACCCTGCTCTGGTTTGCACCTCAATGGCCTCGTATACACATTCAGGTTGTACATCTGATGTGCAATGCATTTGATACAATGGTTGTGATACAATAGTTTGTGTGCACAAACAAGTTTACACAACCATTGCCCTGTGTCTCTCCACAATGTTTGTGTCATTGCTTTTGTGCAGAAACAATCCATTGGATCACAACCATTGTGCCAAATTCATTGTACCTCAGTTGTATAACTTCAGTGTATACGGGTCATCTAGAATCTGGTTTGTGGTAAGACTCCTGGTTAACCTTATCCCAGGGCTTTAACACTTTCACTGTGGTGTCTGTGGAGGGAGTTGACTGGGCATCTGGGGCCGTATGTATCAAGTGTCTCAGAGTTGAAATGCTGATTTAGGGTCAGATTTTCCTTTTAAATCACAACTAATAAGACCACATGGACAGGGTGGACCTGATCCTAGATCAGTACTCCTACTCTGAGACTCTTGATGTATACAGACCCTGATATGATATTCCACCCTGTATTCATCTGCTGTGGCTCTCTCTCTGGTAGATTCGGGAGTGTCACCGTTTTTGTACCCTCATATCGATGTTTGTCCAGGCTTAGAGGAGCGGCTTCTTTGGCAGTGACTAGGCCTCTGGGTATCCCCGTATGCACTGACCTGGCCTGCTTTTGGTCTGCCTCTCCCCTGCTTTGGAAGTGATATCCTGGGTTGAGGGTTGAGCATGTCCTCCTGGGGTTGAGATCCAGCCGGCAGCCCAGACATGGTTGGGAAGTGGCCCTTAGGAAGTGTGGCTCTATTGAGGGGCAAGCTGACTTACCGTTCCCCCTCTTGCCCCCCGCGGTCACTCCTCAAGCTGTGATGAATGTGCCAAGTCCCAGTGTGTGACACGGCTTTCCTCGCTTCGCTGACTCACCCGGGTGAAAGAGACACACTAAACCCTCATCTGGCCCTCTCTCTTTTTCTTTCTTTCTTTCTTTCTTTCTTTCTTTCTTTCTTTCTTTCTTTCTTTCTTTCTTTCTTTCTTTCTTTCTTTCTCCCTCTCCCACTCTCTCTCCCCCACTCCCTTTATTTGCATGGTATAACAGGGATAGGAATTATTTTAAAAGGAAATGAATCCCAGACCTTGTGTGTTTGTGTGTGTGTGTCCGTGTGTGTGTGATAGAACACAGGCAGGCCCTTGGTTTATGTAGATTAAGATTTCGCTGGGGTCAGCAGATTCATTTATGTTCCCTCTTCGAAGGAATTTCCAGCTGTAACTCATAGCTTTGTAGTAGTTGTGTAAATATTATTTATTTGGTTTAGTGTGTGTGTGTGTGTGTGTGTGTGTGTGTGTGTGTGTGTGTGTGTGTGTGTGTGTGTGTGTGTGTGTGTGTGTGTGTGTGTGTACATTTCTGTGAGCATGCTGCTAGATGACAACTCCCATCTTCTCCGATATATCATTACAAAAAGGAACACCACCAAGGTTCTTGTCAACTTGTGAAGTGTATGCCAACATCTGTGACTGATATGTACTGGGCTGGTGAGGTAAACATATCTACAGTGCATTTTAAAAGCCTTTTTCAGTTTTTTTATCACTTTACTGCTCCAATTGAAATATTATTGTTATAACACGTCCTGATTCATGGTGATTCCAAGTAAATTAGACGGACAGAGCAGCCAAAGCCATCAACACTTAAGATAAAGTTAAACGTTTTATACCTCATCAGCGTGGACAGCTATTGTAGCGCCCATTTTATAACACAATCTATCAACGGCTAACCATTATCAGACAGTGTGTCAATGCCTATAATGTTTAAAGGCCTCAAACCCACGTTGGTCCAACATTGAGGCTCTCTGTAGCAAACTCTTTTAGTCTACTTTCAGTAAGCAAACGTTGTGGAATGCCGCAGTTAGAAATGTTATAAATAAGCTGACATGATTCTTTATACTACATGTCAGAGAAGCATGTTTGTTCAATATAATATTTTTCTAACTAAATAAGTTTTGCCCCGCTGAACACAGTCTGCCCTGGATTGGTCAGAGAGAGAGCATGCTGTTTTACTGGAATGAGGCTGTGCTATACTGCACTCCCACAGTGAACAGAGAGGGGGAGGGAGAGAGAAGGAGGACAGGGAAATGAGGAGGATGGAGAGAGGAGGAGGGTAAGGGGTCAGTAGCAGGAGGGGAGAGGAGGTGGAGAGGAGGAAAGAGAGATGGGGAGAGGAAGAGGAGGAAGGGAGATAAAGTCAAGGAGAGGGAGGAGTTGGAGGGAAAGTAAGGGAAGGATGAGGAGAAGGAGGAAATTAAGATGGAGTGGAGAGGGGGATGGACTGACCTCTGGAAAGCATTTGCTAAAGAACGGCAAAAAAAGGGCCAAAGCGAGTCTGCCTGGGAAGGGAAACAGCAGAGGGCATAAATAACTCTGTCTGAAGGTCACCTTTGACCTCTTGGTTTCTCATGTTCCCTCCCAGAGACAGACTCAGCTCCTCACTGTCATATATTCCAAGGTTGTAAGAGGTCAGACAGTCAGCAGTGTTTGATAAATGTGAATGGACATTTTCCATGTATTTTGTTTAGATTCTGCCATCATATATCTCTATTGTCTCTTGTTAGACCCGCTGACATGCTATGGCATTTTATCGAATTATGACATAAGGCAAAATAAAGATATGACCATACAATGTCACTGTAATTGACAGAATTTAACCTTGATGAGGAACAGATGATCTTGAATGATTTCCTATGTCTCTGGTAGTGTGTGTTTGTGTTATTTACTGTCTGTCTTATGTCAGAAGGATTATATTGTAGCAACTTCCTCAACTATCTCAAGTGCCCATTATTGTTTTGAGGGGGAGGTGGGAGATCTCTGCCAAAGAGGTAGCAATTGTTAGCAAGTTAGTTCATTCAGCTTAGGTAGAATACCCTTGTCTGCACCCCAAATGTCACCCTTTTCCCTATATAGTTTTTATTGTATTCATTATTGTTATTTTGTTTGTTTATTTGGATCCCCATTAACTTTTGCAAAGGCAGCAGCTTTTCTTTCTGCTGTCCACAAAAAAACACAAAACATGACAATTAACAAAACACTGATAAGGTTTTGTGTGTCTGTCCTTGTCTATGGGCCCTGGTCAAAAGTCGTGCACTATGTAGGGAATAGGGTGCCATTGACTTTTAACAATGAGGAAGTCCCCTCATAGCATCTGCTGTCCTTCCCTATGTGAGAAATGCCATTCACACAAAGCTATCAGGTTCCCCCTCTCCCACACACTCAATAAAGGCCACAGACAGAGGGGCAGTACATTCTACATAGACAGATAGTGGGTGTAACATTTACTTCTAGTGAATAGCATAGTGGAACAAAGTTAGGGACAGTTCGAGTGAAAGAAAAGCAAAATGTCAATGGCACAGCGCTTCAGTGAACTATGACAGAGCAAAAAGTGTGTTCTATATCGACTGAGTGTTCATGTCACAATATTTCCTCGTTTATCGTAGGAAGGAGACCAAAGCGCACCGTGGGTATCGTTCCACATCTTTCATTTTAATGTGAAACTTTGCAAAACAAACAATAAATTCCGAAACAAAACACAAATCGCGACGAAAGAGGTGCAACATGCACTAACTCAACCCCCAGTCACGCCCTGACCAACTCTACCATAGAAAATAAGAGCTCTCCATGGTCAGGACGTGACAGTACCCCCCCCCCAAAGGTGCGGACTCCGGCCACAAAACCTGAAACCAAAAGGGAGGGTTAGGTGGGGTGTCTAGTGTTGGTGGCGGCTCTGGTGCAGGATGAAGAACCTTCTCATCCCGCGGATCCTCCCGCATCGGAGGCGGTTCTGGTGCGGGACGAAGAACCCTCTCATCCTGCGAACCCGCCTCCGGTCCCCAGTCCGAGGCTCCGGACTGGGGACCGTCGCTGGAGGCTCCGGACTGTGGACCGTCTCAGGATGTTCCGGGCTGTGGACCGTCTCAGGAGGTTCCGGGCTGTGGACCGTCTCAGGAGGTTCCGGGCTGTGGACCGTCTCAGGAGGTTCCGGGCTGGGGAACGTCGCCGGAGGCTCCGGACTGGGAAACTTCGCCGGAGGCTCCGGACTGGGAAACTGTCGCCGGAAGCTTCGGACTGGGAAACTGTCGCCGGAAGCTTCGGACTGGGAAACTGTCGCCGGAAGCTCCGGACTGGGAACTGTCGCCGGAAGCTCTGGACTGGGAACTGTCGCCGGAAGCTCTGGACTGGGAACTGTCGCCGGAAGCTCTGGAACGGGAAGGCGCACTGGAGGCCTGATGCGTGGAGCCGGGACAGGTGGCACCAGACTGGTGACACGCACTTCAGGGCGAGTGCGAGGAGCAGGCACAGGACGTACTGGACTGAGGACAAGCACTTCAGGGAGAGTGCGAGGAGGAGGCACAGGACGTACCTGACTGAGGACATGCACTCCAGGGAGAGTGCGAGGAGGAGGCACAGGACGTACTGGGCTGTGGAGGCGCACTGGAGACCTGGTGCGTAGAACCGGTACAGGATATCCTGGACCGAGGAGGCGTACTGGAGACCAGGAACGCTGAGCCGGCACAACCCATCCTGGCTGAATGCTCACTTTAGCCCGGCAAATGCGGGGTGCAGGCACAGTGCGCACCGGGCTATGAATGCGCACTGGAGATACAGTGCGCATCACCGCATAACACGGTGCCTGACTGGTCACACGCTCCCCACGGTAAGCACGGGGAGTTGGCTCAGGTCTAAACCCTGACTCCGCCAATCTCCCCGTGTGCCCCCCCGTCAATTTTTTTTGGAGCTGCCTCTCGGATTTCCGTCGTTGCCGTGCTAATTCCTCGTATCTTCGCCTTTCCTCTTTTTCTGCCTCTATCTCCTCCCTTGGACGGTAATATTCCCCAATCTGCGTCCAGGGCCCCTTGCCGTCCAGGATCTCCTCCCATGTCCACTCCTGGCCATGCTGCTTGGTCCTCTGGTGGTGGGAGATTCTGTCATGTTCGTGGTAGGAAGGAGACCAAAGCGCAGCGTGGGTATCGTTCCACATCTTTCATTTTAATGTGAAACTTTGCAAAACAAACAATAAACTACAAACAAAACACAAACCGTGACGAAAGAGGTGCACCATGCACAAACTCAAAATAATCTCCCACAAACACAGGTGGGAAAAACAACTACTTAAATATGATCCCCAATTAGAGACAACGATGACCAGCTGCCTCTAATTGGGGATCATACAAAAATCCCAACATAGAAAAAAGAAACTAGAACCAAAACAACATAGAACTAAATAACCTAAATCCAACCCCCCCCCCCCCACCCCCCCCCCCCCCCCCCCCCCCCCCCCCCCCCCCCCCCCCCCCCCCCCCCCCCCCCCCCCCCCCCCCCCCCCCCCCCCCCCCCCCCCCCCCCCCCCCCCCCCCCCCCCCCCCCCCCCCCCCCCCAGTCACGCCCAGACCAACTCTACCATAGAAAATAAGAGCTCTCTATGGTCAGGACGTGACAGCGTTGGTCTCTGTATGCCTCAAGTCCGCTGTCAAAAACTTTAAGGAGCCACTTCATGGAACAATATTTATTTGTTGCACATCTATTCAAGTATTTACTTAAGAGCAAGTTGTTTTGTGTATGTTTCTTTCATCAGTAATTTACCAAACCATCCAGATCCTGGTACTTTTCCACCCATTCAACCATTGCAGTCATGTGTGTAATTATTTGAGTGTTCTGATTGGTCAGCTAATTTTGTCTTAATTGACCGGTGTTTTAGCAAAGTTTTTACCTCAGTCATTCTTTTGCAGCCTTTTAAGTGTTACAGTAAGCAGTGGCAATTTTAGCATGTAAATCTTGGTGGGGCAAACTCCCCAAACATGTTTTAGATGCATGCCAGCAAAGCCACTACACAACATTAAACAATACATTAATTGCACTATAACGGTGCCCGAAAACTGTTAGGGTGTCACGACTTCCGCCGAAGACGGTCCCTCTCCTTGTTCGTGCAGCGTTCGGCGGTCGACGTCACCGGCCTTCTAGCCATCGCCGATCCACTTTTCATTTTCCATTTGTTTTGTCTTTGTCTTACACACCTGGTTTCAATTCCCCAATTACTTGTTCATTATTTAACCCTCTGTTCCCCCATGTTTGTTTGTGAGTAATTGTTTATTGTATTGCGGTTGGTATTTGTGGCCTTGTATTTATACAACGTCTATTGTGATATTGAGTAAAATTGCTTTCATTACTCATATCTGCTGTCCTGCGCCTGACTCATCTCACCAGCTACACACAGACACTTTATATAGGGCCTATTTAACAGATGCTAATCGTACTCTACTTGCGTTGTGTTCAAAGAAATCACCCCAGCCGGTGGTCCCAGTAGAGCATTATTTATTATCTGTAGTTAAATAGGAAACAGCACATTAGTTGTGCAGGTCTTAATGATGTTGAAGGCTGTCAATGGTAAAAATCCCTTGCATCACATTTTCATACTGGGCATAAACAAAATACAATACAAAATATAACATGTGTAAATACTTGTAGTTAAATAGGAAACAGCACGTTAGTTGTGCAGGGCTTAATGATGTTGATGGCTGTCGATGGTAAAATTAGCAGTGAGCTTATGTGACCATTACATTTGCGCATGCTAGCTAACACACTTATACAGAAAGCACATCCCAGAAATCCCCTCAATCCCTAACAGGTACCATATACCTACACATGTATGAATCAGGAATGTACAGTAAACTTGTACTGTACACATTGTAAAATATAAAAATAGAATACAGTATTCAGAACGTGACCTATCCCTTGCATCACATTTTCATACTGGAGAGACCTGACGTTTGTGATCTCCCCCTGTCTGCAAGCGGGGCCAATAACAACACACCTTGTTGTCATCGGAATTGAACTAACCAATAAGAATGCTTGAACATGAAATACACATTTCTTTAGAGGCAAGTGGAAACATAACCAACCCTGTTACACCTACATAAATCTGTCCCAACAGCAGAGCTTTCTTTTCAGCACCATGGAGCGAATCCTTACCACTGCTATACCTGGCTATCAGCGAGCCTTGTCTCGCAGTGAAACAATTAATTCAGCCTAATTTTCGAGTTGGATGAC